>NC_083438.1:18486752-19101752 GCF_020745735.1 Hemiscyllium ocellatum
AACATGAAAATGAATAGACATCATGTACTGGAGCTGGAATCATATAAGATGTATCAGTAGATCAATCAATCATGCAACTGCCTTCAGTGAATCCCATGTGAAACAACCAATCAGATATCATTTTTTTCAGAATTCAGTACATCACACACTAAACAACAGCCTAGAACTTTCACAATAAACAATAGAAGATGAATTAGGTATCAGATCCCAGACAGGGCAGCAGAAATGGAATGATAAATTCTCCCCTGCTCAGACATTCTTGCCCTAAACACCGAAGGAGAAAATATTCAACAGGTCATAATGCATTGTATACTGACAGCTTGGATCAAATCAAAACTCCCAGCATGTAACAAGCAAAATGTAAGAACTGGAATCATATGGCTGTTCACATTCCAGCATACACAGAAAAAAGAATATAATTTACAGAGCAATCTCAGTGTATCATGTCCGAAGCAGCACATAGGGATCATACAGCAGGGCCCAGGACATCTCATGTAAAACAATAAATACAAGTGAGGTAGCAGACAGCAGGTCATAGTACATTACATACTGAACACACAAACAGAGAGCAGACAGCAAGGTCCATGCCAGACACTAGAACATGGATAAGACAGTAGGTCCCTGTCCATCACTCACTAAATATTACGTAGAACATAGAAAGATGTAGCACAGGAATGGACCCTCTCGCCCATGATGCTATGCCAAACATGCGCCAAATTAAACTAATCCCTTATGCCTGTCCTTGGTCCATATCTTTCCATTCCTTGCATATTCATGTGCTGGTCTTAAAGTTCTTTAAATGCTCCTATCATATCTGCCTACCGCACCACCCCAGAAAGTATTCCAAACACCTACCATTTTCTTCGTAAAAAAAGGCCCCCTTACATCTCCTTTGAACATTCCCCCTCTCACCTTGAATGCAAAAAGCCTTGCATTAGATATCTCAACTCTGGGAAGAAAAGCTTCCAACTGTCAAAACTATTTATGCATCTCTTAGTTTTATAGAGTTCTATCAAGTCTCATCTCAGCCACCGTCCAGAGAAAATAACCCTCATTGTTTCTATCCTCTCCTTATATCTCAGGTATTCTATTCCAGGCAACACCCTAGTAGACCTCTTCTGCACCCTCACCAAAACCTTCACATCCTTCCTACAGTGTGGCTTCCAGAACTGAACAGAATTAGTTCAGGCATAATACAGAATTTCTCAGTAGATCACACACTAAATTCCAGATCTATGATCTTGCAGCAGATGCAATAAAATAACAACATAAATTCCAGAATAGAGATCACACAAACTAATAATATTGCAAGTCTCAATACATCACACACATGAGGACCAGGCATGGGAAAATGTGACAGGCCTCAGTAGATCAGACAGTTAATATCAGAAGATTCAGCAAATGCAAGACCAAGTTCGTTATATTCTGACAATCAAGCCAAGATCCTGTATTCATTATTAATCACTTCACCAACTGTTGAATAAGACAACTATGAAAGGATATAACATTTTGGATTTGACAGGAGTTAATTAGTGTGTGCTTGGATGTTCTTTTGTTGCAGGAGCTTTTACAAATGTTAAAATCAATGTAGAAAAGAGTAATGTCAACCTACTCTTGCCCAGGTGTCTTACAAGAGAGTCATGTATCTCACCTGCAATGTAAATAGATATTATATACAGTAGTACAAAAACAACCTTAATTTTCGATTCAGATTGAGTCTTTCTTCTGCTGAAGTGTTGTAGGGGTCATTCTTCACCAGATGATATCAATAATTTCATTCTTGTTCTTTTGGGAAGGATACTGCCTTCCTTACCTGGGCCAGCCTTCTCCAGACCCGTAGAAATGTGGTTGACTTTAACTGCTCGCTGGGCAATTAGAAATGGGCAAAAAATGCTGGCCTAACCAATGGCACCTTGGTTGGTTTGCCAATAAAAAGTTCTTCAGAAATTATGGATCTCCAGTTTAATCTCTGTAAAACAAATTGAAGAGTCTGAATTCGTTTGCTTCTCTCAGAAATCTCTTTCACTTTAGCCCCTGAATAGGATAACGTGTGGCTTCGAGGGGAACTTCATATGATGGGGCCTCTATTAAATGGCAACATTGTCCTTCAAGATGGTATAGCTTGTGGGTTTGGAAGGTTCCCTTGAGGGAGCCTTAATGAGTTATTACTTTCATATTATAGACACTGCATAATGCGTGTCAGTGATGGAGGGAGTCAATGTTGAAGTTGTGGATAGTTTGCCAATCAAATGGACTGCTTTGTTCTGGATCATATCAAGCTACATGAATGTATATGGAGCTTCATTCTTCAAGACATTTCATCACTCTCCTGACTGGTACCTTGTAAATGGTGAACGGGCTTTGAGGAGTCAGTAAGCTACTCCACAGAAAGCCGTGCTACTCATCTGCTCCTGTAGCCAAAGTTTTCATAGGGCCGTCCAGTTCTGTTTCTGATCAATGGGACTTTTGAGATGTTGGCAGTGGGGCATTCAGCGATGGCGATTCTAATGAATGTGAAACGGACAGGATTATATCCTGTCTTGTTCGTGATGGTTAGTTTGCCAATAAACAGTTCTTCGGAGATTATCTATCTCCAGTTTAATCTCCACATAACCAATTGAACAGTCTGAATTCATTTGCTTCTCTCAAAAATCTCTGTCACTTAAGTGAAAATGCCCACTTAAATCCCCTACTTTTAATATGGATACTTTGAGGAAAGGGGGCCTTAATGCTCCTTCAGATGTTTATAATGTTACAAACATGACGCAAAAGCTGCAACAGTAAAACTGAACTTATGTAAGTTGCTAAATTACTCTTCATCATGTGACTTTCTCTGTGCAATGCACTATGTGGCACGTTTTTAACTGTTAATATTTTAATTCTTTGCCGACATGTGAGCTTTGCAAACTGAGTCAATATTGCCCAACCCTCATTGCTCCGGGGGTGGAAGCATTTCTGGCAATACCAGAATTTCTTCTTAGCTAATGCCCTTACTGTGGTCTGGAGTACATAGAGGATAGATATTCTTCCATAAAGGGTAATTGAGGGAAAGGGTCATTACTACTAAAGCCGACTTTGATTAGCAGAGAACTATATTAAAATTTCATTGGTGGTAAGATTTGAAACCGTCAGGAACATTTCCATGGCACACCGATATTGTAGATGACAAAAATGCAATGATAGTGAGGAAGCACTGTGCTCCTGAATCACCACATGATATCTGAAGATGTTTGGAAATGGTGATGTGAAGACCTTAACTATTTAAGATTTTTCATCATATATCACCACTTCAGGCAGGCAATCAGACAGAGGTAATGAGTGTCCAGTTCACATTTAAACTAAATGAGTAGAAATCTTCTCACGGTACAATATTGCAACATTTCTCCATAAACAACACCAAAGAAGATAATATTAGACTTGTGGATATAAGGTGTCAAGTTGACTTAGAGTCAGATGCTTCACAGCAAAAGCACTCCCCAACATTTAAGGGAGACTGTAGCAGATGAGGTAGACACTTGAAAGATTCTGAGAGGTCAGGCCTATGCTGATTGCCAGGCTGATGAGTGTATTGTTTTTAAAGCAATGTGGTGAGCAAACATAGGTGGAGTTGCAATCATCATACATGGCTGTACATGGATGATGGATGAAAATTCAGGACCATTTATGACGAGCAAGTGCACACATAATTTCACCAATGAGTGTTTGATGACCTTTCCTTTTTCGCCATATCTAACAGAAAGACAGTCTTTTAGCATGCTTGGAAGTTCAAAATATCAATTGAGATGCATTCAAAGTTCAAAGGGATATTCATGTTGTAAGAACATGAATATCCTAAAAAGTTCTTTGACTTTTGAATTTAATGGAATGGTTATGCTTCATAACAGTTGATTGTTCACTTGATTTCCTTATTAATTCTGAGCTAATATACGGGCTCATGCATCATTTGTTTTGTTTGATCTGTACTCATAAGAACAATATGTATTTGTATAGCTTGTAGAATTATTACACTTATTTGCCTTAGAAGATTGCATACTTTGAAATTGCTAGTTTGTCCCTGAAGAATCAGAATAAATTTACTTATTCAGGGATTTAATGGATACACTCAGACCATCCCTTGATGTTGATGTTTATGAGCTATTACGCTTTGCTAAATCTACTCCACCACACTCTGATCAAAGTGTATGAGGTCACACTTGTGTTCTAGAACCTTTAGTGTTCAACCAATTCTTTGAATCTTAAGAATTTGTGGGCCTAGCTATACTTGCAAACTCATATGAGGTCACTGGTTGGTTTTAATGATAGAAAAGGATTTGTGTCTCCATTCTGCAGACCATGTTGACATTTAAGGTAGATAATGACGCCAGACCCTATTGCGTATCTTGTGTGGGTTGCACCATTTGGTGCTAGTTTCCTGAATCAGTCTTGGTCAATGTTAACTCCCAAGGCATTGACAATTGAGGGATTCAGTGATGGTTAGTTCTTTTATTAAAAAAAAATTAAATGTTAAGTGGAGCAGTTAGATTATCTCTTATTGGACATAATGACGTATGATGGTGTATATGTTACTTGCCACTTTTCAGCCTATGATTGGATACTGTCTGGGACTGACTGAGTTTGGACATGAGCTGCTTTAGTATCTGAATGGTGCTGAACCATTACATAATCATCAGTAAACGTACAGATTCCTGATCTTATGGTGAAGGAAAGGTTATTGGTAAAACAGCTGATGATAGTTGGACTTAGCACATATCTGTTGCTCTATAAAGTAAAAAATGATTCTTTCTCTCAATAGCTGAAGTTCTGACAAGTTGTCAAAGGTGTGCAAACACATAGTGGGATTTTTTTTCTCAATCTTTATTGTCCACTTTTATGGTCTCTAAACAAATGCATGTCAACAGATCTGGAGTAAAGTGCTTTTTCCAGGTTTTGTTTTTCAGCTTTGTTCTTTGTTTTTTACCTGATTAATTTGTTGTTTTAATTGTTGCATATTGAAACTTGCAGGTGTGGGTCTGTAGGTGGCACTCACAACTATTAAAATGCAGAGATAAATTGTCACGTGCGTTTTCTCTTTGTTTTCATGCTTTATTCAAAAGGCAGTTTAACGAAGCTAGCTGAGAACAATCAACAATAAACCTTTCACTTTAGAAAATTACACAACAATGCAGATTATTTTCCACTCTTTCTTTCCTTTGTTCTAGCAGCATTCCTTTTTAAAAAACTATTTTAAGCAGAGAATGCCCTTTGAAACGATTGCTTTTCCTGAAGTACGAATTTTTCCTTGGACTGTGTAAACTGACAAGCAATGGAAGGGACAGCAAAACCAATGTAGTGTACAAAATCCCACGCAAGGACTGCACAAAACACTACATAGGACAAACAGGAAGACAACCAGCGATCCGTATCCATGAACACCAACTAGCCACAAAACGACACGACCAGCTATCCTTAGTAGCCACACACGCAGATGACAAGCAACATGAATTCGACTGGGACAACACTACTATTACAGGGCAAGCCAAACAGAGAACAGCCAGGGAATTCCCAGAGGCATGGCACTCATCCACAGATTTAATCAATAAGCACATCGACCTGGACCCAATATACCGACCACTGCAGTGGACAGCTGGAACTGACAACCGGAAGCGGCAGATTCAAACCACTGCAAATGCCTGAGGAAAAATCACAGAAGCGCTTCACAGGAGACTCCCAAGCACTGATGATGTCACCCCGACAGGGGACGAAACGTCTGCAACACAAATTCCCAGCTCAGCAAACAGAACCACAACAACGAGCACCCGAGCTACAAATCTTCTCACAGACTTTGGGACATAGATTTATTGGAAAAGGAACAACATTGAGACGAGATGTGAAAAAAAAACATTTTATGCAGAAGATGCTGGGAATCTAGATATCACTTCCTTGAAGTAGAGGCATAAACCTGCAACATTTAGGGAGTATGCATATGTACAATTGTGCTGTCAAGACAGGGAAGGTATTTGCCAATGAAAGAAGGTGGTTGTATTTGATGGTGCAGATGTGATGTCCTGAAAGGCATTTTCTCAGTGATGTAGATCTCTATGGTTTTATAGAAATTTTGCTGTTCCATATATTTCAAACATAAATATCTGCCACTTCATCTCGACTGACAATTCTTCATTGCCAGTACTTTCTCCCTGTTGCGCTTTTATGGCTTCATTATTTCCCTTCATTGGCTTATATTAGAGCTTGGCACCGTCCTCTTCCCACCTCATTAAGTTCAAATCAAAATTGCTTCACCAAGAGGCGCCTGTAATTTTGTTTGTTTAGTTATTATGTTAGAACAAAGAACAATACAGCATAGAAACACGCCTTTCGGCCTTCCAAACCTGCGACGTTATATTTTGCCCCTCCATGTTAAAACTACCTTCACTTACAGGAATTGTGTTCCTCTTTTCCTGTCGTATTCATGCATTATCCAGATACTTAATAAATGCTGCTGGTGTCTCTCCTTCCAACACCTCCTCTGGCAGCGTATTCCAGACACTCAACGCCCTTTGTGTGAAAAACAAATGCCTCGGACACGTAGTTTGAACATTCTGAAACCCACCCCCACACCTTGAAATTGTATGCCCGAGTAGTTGACTCATCCAACTTGTGGGGAAAAAAAACTCATACTTTCCACTCTATCCATGCCATTCACAATCTTACAAGCTTCTTATCAGGTTGCCCCGGAACCTGTATAATCCAGGTTTCTTCATAACTAATGTCCCTCATAACCAGGCAACATCCTGGTAAACCTCTTCCGTACCCTCTCGCAAGCATCCATATCCTTTTGGAAGTGTGTTGCCAAGAACTGTAAACAATATTCCAAGTGTGGTCTAACTAAAGTTCTATAAATCTGCAGCATAACCTATCTATACTTATACTCAGTGCACATTCCAGTGAGGGCAAATATGCCATAGGCCGTTTTTTCTGCCTTATCTATCTGCACTGCCACCTTCAGTGATCATGTCTGGATCTCTCTGAATATCAATACACTTAAGTGTTCTGCTATTCCGTGTTTTATTTCCAACTGTACTTGACCTTCCAAAATGCATTTATGTGGATTGAACTTCATCTGCCGGTCATTTGCCCATGCCTTCAATATCCTGCTGTAACTTCTGACAATCCTCCTCACTATCCACACGTTTGCATGCTCCGCAAACTTACTAGTTATAGCAGTCACGTTTTCCTCCAAATCATCATATAGTTCATGAACAGCAGAAGTACCAGCACTGATCCTTGTGGAAAACCACTAGTTACAGCCTTCAATTTCGAAAAGCGTCATTCTACCGCTACTCTCTCCTATGACTAAGCCAGTCAAAGAATTATGTTCTTTGATTTAGCTATTCTTCTGAAATTTCATCCCTTGTCCTCAGTTTTTAGATTAAAATGGTATTTCCTGAATTATGGTGTTCGCTAAAAAGAGCAGGCTCAAGACAATTGGCCTGTAAACCTTCCCACCGTTTCAGTTACATCTCTCCTCAGATACTGTAATGTCCACGATCTAGAACCCGCTTCGAATTCATCTGCCTCTGAGCAATGTAGCTTTCTATTTCTCATCTTAACTACACTATGTTAGCTTGCTCGTGTGTCTGGTAATAGTTGAAAGATGAGGTTTTATAATTTAGTCTATGTCGTCAAAGTTAATACACTAGTGACTGATCGAACACGTCAATTCCATTTAACCAAACATCCCCCTCCATACTATTTAAAATCATATATTCGTTGATCTCCACTATAAACACAAACACAGGCAAAGATTCCCCGGACCTCTGGGTAAAGAATTCCAAAGATTCACCACTCTTTAATTAAAACAAAACGTCATTGCTGTAGTGATCTATTCCACACGACACGTTCTGTACTCAGGTGGCCTTCCAATGAAAACAAAATCGTCCCTGAAATCTCCTCAAGCAAAGTACACCTTTCCTGACGTTTATGCCTAGAATAAAACATGACATCAATCGACATCTACAAAACTTAACACAAATGCATTGCGTTGTTTTGTACTCCACATGTCAGGGTGCAATCATAAAACATGTGTAAGAAAATACAACATGTCAAGGTGCTTCAGAGTTTTGTTACGATATAAATATTGATCAGTGAAACTGTCATTCATGCAGCAATATTGCACCTGATTACTATAAGCTTAGTCAAAGGCTTTGCAGTGGTGAATGTTTTAGGATTAAGTAGAGGTCGAAATACGACTTGAAAATGTTGAGAGTCTTGGGTCCAAGTACCTGTGAACATTCTGTCATGAGATGTGACTGTCTCTGGCAAGTTTTATTAATCGTTCTAATGCCCCTAAATAAAGAGGCCATTTCATGGAATGATTAAGAATTAACCATCTTGTGTGAGTTTGGAGACCCGTGCTGTCCTTACCAGGTAAGAATGGCACATTTACTTCCTTTAAGGACGTTCATGAACGAGTAGATCTTTTACCCTAATTTACAGTAGTTTAATAGTCACCTTTACAGAGAATAGCTTTCACGTTCAGATTTTTCAATGAAGCTTAAATGCCAGAATCAGTTTTTTTTTTAGCCAAGTTTCCAAAGCATTCGTCTAGGCTACTGGATTACAAGGCCAGTAATAATATTATACTAAGACACCCACATCAAAGATGGAACAATTCAAATGAGGTTTAATAACAGGCTGTAATTAAATGGATCAGATATCTTGGAGGCTTTTCAGATACATGGAAATCACAGATGTAGGGAGGCACTTGGGGAAAAGAAAAAGTTGAATGATTGCAAAATCAGCGCCTCCCTTAGATGGGCAAATGTTGGTCATGAAGATGCGAAAATAATAAAGGAAAATGTGGTCAACAGTGTTTTCAACTGGGATGAAACACATGCCATCCGGTGCAAGAGTGGAGAACAATGTCCATCAACACACGCAAGAAGAGACAGACACACTCAGTGAAATCAGACTACATTGTTTATTTCAATCTGAGCGGTTACATGCAATTTTAGGACATCCATTTCGCACTTTGCTCTGTTGAGTGGAAATCTCTGCACTGAATTGAAATCACAGGTTGACATTACACCAGCGTAAATCCTATCAGAGCATGGAGAATAACTATGTCTGATTCTGGAATTGAGCCCAGGCACACAAAAAGAGAAAATACACAATGAAAATAAATACCTATCGAGAAGATGAAACAGAGGATCGAAAAAATAATTAGCATCCCCATATCTTTATCGATTTCTCTGTATGTGGGAATTTCACTCCATCTACTAATTCATCCACCTATCTGTCGTTGTTCTCTCTGCATTGATGTAAGTATATAAGCAAGGCAAGGCAGGGCAAGGGAGAAAGTGTGCGTCTACAAAGTCACACTGAGCTGAAAAGCGAAGCTGATATTTGAAGCGAGGGAAGAAAGGAAGAGTGACAAAAGTATTGGCAGATGGAGTACAAAGTAGGGAAATATGAGCTTACAGGAAGAATAGAGGACCTAAGCGTAACTATAAAGGATAAAATAAAACCACGTTAATGTTGTGGGTACACGTGCTAAAATTTAAATATACGAGTATACTATTTCAGAAGGGCAAAGGGAAAACTACCAATATCAGAATTTACTTTAAAGAAAATGTGCATGAAAATAGGGGACATCTTACTGCATCCATAAAAGGCATTAATCCGTTGACAGTTAGAATATTACGAATAGTTTTGATCCCTTCACCTAAAGAAAGATAAATTGCCATTGGAGCCAGTTCACTCGGTTGATCCTGGGCATATAGAGATTTTGTTAAGAGGAAACATTTGAAAGATTTGACCTGTACTCATTGCATTTTAGACGAATGCAGGTAACCTTACTGCAACACGTAATTGTCTTAAGGGCATTGACAAGTTAGACTCCGACACAATGCTTTCCATTTTGGGAGGGTTCAGGACCACACAGCATAATCTCAGAATAAGGAGTCGCCTGGTTAGATTACAGAAGAGGCGTCCAGTTAAATGTCAATGGTGAATAAATCTGTCGAATTAATTACTGCAGAACATTGTGATGCCCGTGTCCTTATTATATTCAAGACTGAAATAGACTTAAAAAAAACAGTAAGGGAATCTAGAGGTGTTGGGAAAGATGGGAAAGCATGTTGAAGATTATCAGATCAGTCAGAAAACTAAGCAGATGAGCATAATGGAATGATCTACTCCTGTTCCTCCCTCCTACAATTTTATGGGCTTAGAGTCTTATGCTTAACAGCGAGAGACCTAGAGAATTTGAGACCATAGAATAGCAGTTTGACAAGGAGGCTGAAGTGAAATCTGGAGTGACTGAGCGAGTGGCAGATACAGAAAGAGTTTTAGAAAGACCTAAACGTTTCATGGCAATTAAGAGTGACAGGTTTGCAAAACTGAAAATATGTTGCTGGAAAAGCGCAGCAGGTCAGGCAGCACCCAAGGAGCAGGTGAATCGACGTTTCGGGCTCCTTGGATGCAACCTGACCTGCTGCGCTTTTCCAGCAGCACATTTTCAGCTCTGATCTCCAGCATCTGCAGTCGTCACTTTCTCCTAACTGGTTTGCAAAGACCAATTCTACAGAAGGACCAAGGTAGCTTGCTGAAAGGAGCCGACCCAGAGCCTAAAGACAGGAAATATCCGCCCAGTGAGGATGGTTTTAAAAGTGTACAGGTGGGAGGAATCCTCCGGGTTGTAGAAGGACACACGCCCTTCTTCGTAGTTTAGATAGATGCCCACTTTGCTCAGCTGGACAACTACGATGAGGTTACCAAGGGTACGCACTTGTTGGCCTCCAGGCTTGAAATTCCACAGCATTACAGTCCAGTAACCTTCCTGCGGCGAGGGTCTCTTCCACTGGCCTAGAGACACGTGTTGTCTAGCCAGGCCCACACTCCACACCGTGTTGGGGCTCACAGACACGAGCCAGTACTTACGCCCGCTGGTGTATCCTTCCTTTCCCCATACAGACCATGTATCCGAGTGATTCTTCCAGAGGTGCGGACCGCCTTGCCCAGTAGCGCGACCCCAGCGGACGCTGGACCCATCCGAGGAAAAGCTGAAGCGGGGATCAGCCGTGTATTCGTCCAGCAAGACGTTCACTGCAGAGATAAAACAAAGGCGGAGACGCCAGGATGAGAGTCCATGCTGCTGAAAGCCTTTCAGAATCGATTGAACAAAATTGTTCACGCGCCAAATCGCTTCGATTAACTTGTTGCCCATAAGAATGGAGTTGAAAAATATGGTGCTGGAGAAACACAGCAGGCCAGGCAGTATGCGAGGAGCAGGAGAATCGACGTTTCGGGCATATGCCCTTCTCCAGGAATGAGGCTGGTGTGCCAAGCGGGCTGAGATAAAAGGGAGGGGGGGGGGGGAGGGAATTTGGGGGAGGGACGCTGGGAATACAATAGGTTGAAGGAGGTGAGGGTGAGGGTGATTGGCCGGAGAGGGGGTGGGGGCGGAAAGGTCGGGAAGGTCTTCTCTTGACCTGCAATCTTCTTCCTGACCTCTCCGCCCTCAACCCCTCTCCGGCGCATCACCCCACCCTCACCTCCTTCCACCTATCGTATTCCCAGCGCCCCTCCCCCAAATACCCTCCCCCCTACCTTTTATCTCAGCCCGCTTGGCACATCAGCCTCATTCCTGGAGAAGGGCTTATGCCCGAAATGTCGATTCTCCTGCTCCTCGGATGCTGCCTGGCCTGTTGTGTTTTTCCAGCACCACATTTTTCAACTCTGGTACTCCAGCATCTGCAGTCCTCACTTTCTCCTAGCCCATAAGAATGGTAAAGATAGAACCTCTTATTAAATTTAAGAATTAGTTCAATGTATGGTTTTGACCTCAAGAATTAAGCATCTATGGGCCAAGTGTGGGAAAACAGGATTAGCATAGTGAGGAATTGTTTTTGCCCGGCGCAACCGGAATGGGGTGGAAGGGCTTTTTATGTGCTGTGCCTCTCTCCATTGCTCTAACATTTTACATCAACACATTTTGTTTTATGTTTCCATTTCACCTTTTGTGAATGCATGCTTCCCAATATGAGACAAAAGAGACCGAATTCTAATTCTACATGTGTCCATAACCCTCAGTAGGCTTGAATAACGACATCAAAATCATTCAATTCTCCAAATCATTAGTTTATTAGAAATGCACTCGTGTTCCCTACTCTTTTTGAAGCTTGTCAATTGCCTTGTTAAAAGGTCTGTTTATAATTTTAAACTTAGTTCGCTTGGTATAAACTCATTGGAGGAAACACTCTGTATATATTGTCCTGTGCGGTCTAATCCACTGAAATAGCTCATTCCTTCGTGGAAAACTAACTCCCTCAATTGCGTCTTGGTTATTCATGGAAAGGTGATGGCTTGTCCGTTTTTTATTCCCCTGAATGGTTTTACTTCCATCGTCAGAGCATTCTGATGGTGTTCTCAACATCACATTGACTTCTGCCACCGATACCCTTTTCCAGTTGTCTGTCTGTCTGACTGCCTGTCATCCCATATTCCCAATTCCTTCGTCTCCGCCGCATCTGCTCCCAGGAGGACCAATTCCAACACCGCACAACCCAGATGGCCTCCTTCTTCAAGGACCGCAGATTCCCCCCAGACGTGATCGACGATGCCCTCCACCGCATCTCCTCCACTTCCCGCTCCTCCGCCCTTGAGCCCCGCTCCTCCAACCGCCACCAAGACAGAACCCCACTGGTTCTCACCTACCACCCCACCAACCTGCGCATACAACGTATTATCCGCCGCCATTTCCGCCACCTCCAAACGGACCCCACCACCAAGGATATATTTCCCTCCCCTCCCCTATCAGCGTTCCGCAAGGACCACTCCCTTTGTGACTCCCTTGTCAGATCCACACCCCCCACCAACCCAACCTCCACCCCCGGCACCTTCCCCTGCAACCGCAGGAAATGTAAAACTTGCGCCCACACCTCCACACTCACTTCCCTCCAAGGCCCCAAGGGATCCTTCCATATCCGCCACAAGTTCACCTGTACCTCCACACACATCATCTATTGCATCCGCTGCACCCGATGTGGCCTCCTCTATATTGGTGAGACAGGCCGCTTACTTGCGGAACGCTTCAGAGAACACCTCTGGGCCGCCCGAACCAACCAACCCAATCACCCCGTGGCTCAACACTTTAACTCCCCCTCCCACTCCACCGAGGACATGCAGGTCCTTGGACTCCTCCACCGGCAGAACACAACTACACGACGGCTGGAGGAGGAGCGCCTCATCTTCCGCCTGGGAACCCTCCAACCACAAGGTATGAATTCAGATTTCTCCAGCTTCCTCATTTCCCCTCCCCCCACCTTGTCTCAGTCGGTTCCCTCAACTCAGCACCGCCCTCCTAACCTGCAATCCTCTTCCTGACCTCTCCGCCCCCACCCCACTCCGGCCTATCACCCTCACCTTGACCTCCTTCCACCTATCCCACCTCCATCGCCCCTCCCCCTAGTCCCTCCTCCCTACCTTTTATCTCAGCCGGCTTGGCTCTCTCTCTCTTATTCCTGATGAAGGGCTTATGCTCGAAACGTCGAATTCTCTATTCCTGAGATGCTGCCTAACCTGCTGTGCTTTGACCAGCAACACATTTGCAGCTGCCTGTCTAACTATATGTCTACCTTTACGTTTAAAATATTAAATGACTTTAGCTCCGCCACATTGAACGGTACAGTGGCTCAGTGATTAGCAATGCTGCCTCACAAGCGTCAGCAACCCGAGTTTCATCCCAGCTTTGGGTGACTGTGTAGAGTTTGCATTTCTCCCAGTGACAGCGTGGATTTCCTCCTGCTGCTCCTGTTTCCTCCCTCAGTCCAAACATGTGCAGGTTACGTGGATTTGCCATACCAAAGTTTCCCATGGTGTTCAGGCATGTGTCCGATAGATGGGTTAGCCATGATGGATATGATGGGTGGCTGGTTCTGGATGGGATGTTCTTCGGAAGTCCTGCGTGGACTCGATGGACTGAATTATCTCTTTTCTGTAGGGAGTCTAAGATTTCCTGGGAATTCGAAATATTCATGGGCCAAGTCATGAGTCCTGTTCTACAATGACTAAACCTTGCTTTTAAATTGCGCCTAGATCTGGCATCAGAAAGAGGTAACTGGCTTTCTGCATACCTCTTATCGACTCGTCTCAGGAGGTGGAATCTTAATAATATCACTTCATTACTCTAGACTCCACTGAACACACACTCGGCGTGTCTAATCCTTTGTGTTCAGATAGCCAACTATTGCATGCTGAGATGTAGTGTTGTCTCTTTTAGATTTATCCTGTTCTTCAGGAGAAACAAAATTTCTAGGCTTTTTTTTAAAAAAAGAACTGTTTTCATATTGTGAGCTTTTCCGCATCTGTTTTATTCTTGGGGAATCTATCCTGCACCGCTGCCAAGATCAATGTGTCTATCCCTCTGTATGGTGTACACAACTGGAGTTGATGCGTCAGTGCATCTTGATTAAAAAGGAAAGAACATCACCAAGTTCAAAGACTTTTTTGACATCTTTGTTATGCCCTGCCTCTTTTTTCTTACCTTCTGAGGAAATAATCGTCTTCCACTCTGGGAAATAGAATTGGAGAAGAATTATCTTAAGAAATAGTTATATTCTAGCTTTCACTGGGTGCAGCAAATGAAAGGAAAAACAAAATCAAGTTCGAGACCATATATTGTTATTAGATTATTGAAACTACATTGAAATTTGAACATATCGCACCACTTGGGATGGAAATCCGTGGAGAAGGCAAAACCTATAAGGTCAATTTACTTCTCTTTCTATCATCTCACGCAGCCACATATAAAGTGATCATAAAAGTTCTGACCCATTGTGAGATGGAAATCTCAATCTATTTAAGATGGAGACGGTTTTGCTGACCATGAGCGCTCAAAAAATTCAACAGCTCCTCACCAGGAAGGGACATATTGAAATATGTAGACTTCTTGGAAGTGGGAACTTAGCAGCTAATTCATCCAGTACACATTCCAATACAATAAAGTGAAATGTTTGCACAACTCCCTTTGTGCGGAGGTACGCCTGGTCGCTGGTCTAGAGACTTGACCTCGTAAATATTTGACTCACAAGTCCAAATATGCTATCAACGAGTTTGCAACTAATAGCAATTGCATTTTAGAAAGCAAAGATTCTGAATTTGAAACCATAAGCTTTGGAACGTCTAGCAATCTGTGATCAGACTATGGCCATTAAAACCATTAAACCTGATTCATAAAAGTATAATAAATTATGTCAATACATTCAGAAAATATTGACCTCCTTATCCTAATATTCCCATGTTAAAATCCCCCGAGATTTAACAGACTACCTTTAGGAGACTTGCGCTCCCATTCAAATAATTTGCTATTCAAACTAATGGCGGAGGAGCAGCACTGCTTGCGAACTTCTGGACCAGAGCTCATCCACTTGCGTCGGCTTTCTTTGCTTGTTTTCACTTTACTTTTTGCTTTGGAGACTGCCTTTTCGGGATCTTCGACAGTGCGAGAGTGGGCCAGCCCTCTCGAACATGTGCGGCACCAGGGGCAGGAGTCTGTTCCTGGGGAACAAGCACGGGGCGAGTGGTGGCCCCATAATGTAGCGACTTTGACATTTCAGTGGAGCCAGCGCAGAACTGGAGGCGGTGGCGGTACATGGCCTCTGCCTTGGCTGGGGCATAGTGGCAGGCCCAAATCCATATTCCTGGCTCTGCTCCTGGAGGCATGAGTCCTGAAAGGAATCTGATTCAGGAGCATTGGTAGGCATAGAGCCTGTTGTAGAGATTCACTGCCCCCACCCTACCCATGTCTCCTGCAGCGCAAGAGGGGAGGAAGCACTGTCTTTTTTTGTTTTATTTTAAATGGTGTGGGAGTGAGGTAACATAATACACTTTTCAATATTTATTTGTTAAATGGAAGTGGTAATGATTCATTCAACGTAAGTGCTTGTATTGCACAGGAAGGGCATGTCTGGAAATATTTGATGTGGGGAGAAAAGGGAGTATGGATCCAAGGGGTACAATCGGTTGCGAGGAAGCCAAAAGATGGGGGAAAGAGCACCCAGTCTGTTTTGGAGTGTGTGTGCTTCCTTCTGTTGGAAGCTACCAGAATGCAGCTTCTACTACTAGCCTCAATTGAGAGGCCATTTTGTACTCTTCTGAGGCGATTGATTATGGTGCAGTTGTACATCAAAAGTCTGTGATTATAAAGGCACCCTCTTAGGCCGAGGAGCTTTGAATGGGACTTTCGAACATCAAAATGGGAGTTGATTGAAGTGCCTCTGTGGAGGAAGGCAGGACAAGCAGTGAAATGGGGGCATAGGATGGTGGCACTTGAAATTCTTTCAAGAATTAGAGGTCTCGGTCTCACCTTTTATGTTTACGTTTTCCTTGCAGTCTGCAGGACACAATGAGGAATGGAAAGACAAATTACACAGATGAGTTAACAGGGAAGATTGGTAACTGGCCAATGATGGTTCATTGTTAAAATAGTTAATTTAGCAGGATCAAGACAGAGTCATAGAGCTGTACAGTACAGAAACAGACCCTTTGGTCCAACCCGTCCATGCCGACCAGATATCCCAAACCAATCTAGTCCCACCTGCCAGCACCCAAACCATGTCATCCAAACCCTTCCTATTCATACACCCATCCAGATGCCTTTTAAATGTTGCAATTGTACCAGCCTCCACCACTGCCTCTGCCAGTTCGCTCCATACACGTAATAGCCTCTGTGTGAAGAAGTTGCCCCTTAGGTCTCTTTTATATCTTTCCCCTCTGACCCTAAACCTATACCTTCTAGTTCTGGATTCCCCCACCCCAGGGAAAAAAAACTTTGCCTATTTATCCTATACATGCCCCTAGTAATTTTATAAACTTCCATAACGTGACCGGTCAACCTTCAGCACTCCAGGGAAAACAGACCCAGCCTATTCAACTTCCCGCTATAGTTCAAATCCTCCAACACTGGCAACATCCTTGAACATGTTTTTTGAACCCTTTAAAGTTTCACAACGTCCTTCTGATATGAAGGAGACCAGAATTACATGCAACATTTCAGAAGTGGCCGAACCAATTTCCTGTACAGCTGCAACATGACCTTCCAACTCCTGTGTCAATAATCTGACCAATAAAGGAATGCATACCGAACTCCTGCTTCACTGTCCTATCTACCTGCAACTCCACTTTCAAGGAGCTATGAACCAGCACTCCAAGGTCTCTTTGTTCAGCAACACTCCCTAGGACCTTACCATTAAGTGTATAAGTCCTGCTAGAATTTGCACCTCACATTTATCTAAATTAAAATCCACCTGCCACTTCTCAGCACGTTGGTCCAACTGATCAATATCCCATTGTAATCTCAAGTAACCTTCTTCACTGTCCATAACCGCTCCAATTTTGGTGTCATCTGCAAACTTACTAACTGCAATTCGTATGCTCGCATCCAAATCAGTTATATAATTGACGAAAACCAGTGGACCCAGCACTGATCCTTGTGGCACTCCACTGGTCACAGACCTCCAGTCTGAAAGACAACCCTCCACTACCACTCTCTCTCTTCTACCTTTGAGCCAGTTCTGTATCCAAGTGGCCAGTTCTCCCTGTATTCCACGAGTTCTAACCTTGCTTACCAATCTCCCATGAGGAACCTTGCTGAACGCTTAACTGAAGTTCAAATAGATCACGTCCATAACTCTGCCCTCATCAATCCTCTTTGTTACATTTTCAGAAAAAAAAATCAAGATTGTGAGACATGATTTTCCACCCAAAAAGCTATATTGACAATCCCGAATTAGTCCTTGCCTTTCCAAATACATGTACATCCTTCCCCTCAGAATTCCCTTCAATAACTTGTCCACCACCGATGTCAGGCTCACTGGCCTATAATACCCTGGCTTGTCCTTGTCACCCTTCTTAAACCGTGGCACCACGTTAGCCAACCTCCGGTCTTCCGGCACCTTACCTGTGAATATTGATAATATCTCCCCAAGGGGCCCAGCCATCACTTCCCTTGCTTTAGTTCTCGGGTACACCTGATCAGGTCGTCGGGATTTATCCACTTTTATGCGTTTCAAGGCATCCAGCACTTCAAGATGTCATCATCTATTTCTCTACATTCTATATCTTTCATGTCCTTTCCCACAGTAACCACTGATGCAAAATACTCATTTAGTATCTCCCCCATCTCCTGCAGTTCTGCACAAAGGCCGTCTTGCTGATCATTAAAGGGCCCTATTCTCTCCCGTGGTAACCTTTTATCCTTATCGTATTTGTCAAAACCCTTTGGATTCTCATTAACTCTACTTTCCAAAGCTGTCTCATATCCTGTTTTTGCCCTTCCGATTTCCCTCTTAAATATACTCCTTCTGCCTTTATACACTCCTGAGGATTCATTCGATCTGTCTTGTCTATACCCGACTTATGCGTTATTCTTTTTCTCAACCAAACCCTCATTTTATTTTAGTCACCCAGCATTCCCTACGAGGTAAAAACAATGACTGCAGATGCTGGAAACCAGATTCTGGATCAGTGGTGCTGGAAGGCCACAGCAGTTCAGGCAGCATCCAAAGTGCAGCGAAATCGACGTTTCGGCCAAAAGCATTTCCTACACCTGCCAGCGTTTCATTTCTCCCTAACAGGAATATACTGTCTCTAGACTCTGGTTATCTCATTTCTGAAGGCTTCCCATTTCCAACCATTCATGTACCTGTGAACATCTGCCCTAACCAGCTTTTGAATGTTCTTGCCTCATACCGTGAAAATTAGCTTTCCTCCGATTTAGAACTTCAACTTTTAGATCTGCTCTATCCCTTTCCATCATTATTTTAAAACTAATAGAATTATAGTCGCTGGTCCCAAAGTGCTCCCCCACTGACACCTCAGTCACCTGTCCTCCTTTATTTCCAAAGAGTGGGGTCAAGGTTTGCACCTTCTCTCGCAGGTTCATCCAAATATTGAATCAGGAAGTTTTCATGTACACACTTAAAAAATTCCTCTCCATCTAAACCCTTAACACTATGTCAGTCCCAGTCTATGTTTGGAAAGTTAAATCACTTACCATAACCACCCTATTATTCTTACAGATACCTGAAATCTTCTTGCAAATACGTTTCTCAATTTACACTGTCTGTTAGTGGGCCTATAATGCAATCCCATTAAGGTGATCATGCCTTTCTTGTTTCTCAGTTCAACCTAAACAATTTCCCTGGATGTGTTTCTGGGAATATCCTTCCTCAGTTCAGCTGTAATGCTGTCAATAAAACCAACCATCCCTCCTCTCTTGCCTCCCTTTCTGTCCTTCCTGTATCATTTGTATCCTGGAACATTAAGCTGCCAGTCCTGTCCATCCCTGAGCCATGTTTCTGTAACTGCTATGATATCCCAGTCCCTTGTTCCTAACCTTGCGCTGCATTCATCTGCTTTCCCTCTTAGGCATCTTGTACTGAAATAAATGCAGTTTAATTTAGCAGTCCTATTTTGTTCTCTGCTTTCTCTCTGCCTGCCCTGCATGTTTGACTCGCTTCTTTTCTCAACTGTACGAGTCACAGATTGATCTCTCGCCTCAGTATCTCCCTGGGTCCTACCCCATCACTTTAATAGCTTAAAGCCTCCTGACCAGCTCTAACAAATCTCCCGGCCAGTCTATTATCCCCTTGCAATTCAGGTGCAATCCATCCTTCTTGTGCTGGTCACTACAACCCCAGAAGAGATTCTAATGATACAAAAATGAGAACCCTTGTCTCATGCACAAGCTCCTCAGCCATGCATTCATTTGCTGTATCCTCCTATTCCTACCCTGACTAGCTCGCAGCATCACAGCAATCCAGATATTACTGGAGGATCTCCTTTTAAACTTCTTGCCTAACTCTCTGTATTCTCCCTTCAGAATCTCAACATTTTCCCGTGCTATGTTGTTGGTTTCAGTGTATACAATGACCACTTGCTGGTCCCTCTCCCAATTGAGAACATTAGGCACCCTCTCTGAAACATCCTTCGTCCTGGCACCAGGGAAGTAACACACTATTATGATTTTTCGCTGCTGGCCACAGAAACACCTGCCTGTGCCTGGAACTAGAAAATCTCCTTACGCAATTGATCTCTTGGAACCCGATGTACCCCTCATTGCATTAGAGCCAGGCTCGATATCAGAAACTAGGGTGTTCTTGCTACATTCCCTGAGAATTCATCACCCTTACATTTTCCAAAACAGTATAATTGCTTGAAATGGGGATAGCTACAGAAGACTCCTGCACTACTTGTCTTCCTCTCTCTGGAGTTAACACATCTATGTGACTGCATCGGCAACCTTTTCCCCTTCCTTTAACTGCCGTCTATCACATCCCCTTGCTCTTGGAGATTTTTCATTGCCTCTAAATGTCTCCAAACGATTAATTTGATCGATAGGATTCGCAACCAGTAATATTTATAACAGATATAATTCTCAGTCACACCTAAACTCTGCCTAAATTCACAGATCCGACAAGAAGAGCATATCACTTTGCTAAAGGCCATTTTTGCTTCTTCCGATATACAGACACAAAAAATAACACTGCCTTATTCCTCGACGAAACATTGCTCCAAGCCTAATTTAATACTGATGGCTTCTATTCTTCATTTTAATTAAGAAACATATTTCAATAAAACATATAATAAAAAAAACTTTACTCACTACTGCACACTTACTGTAAGGCCAAACTTAAAAAAAAATATTTGATTCTATGCTGTGACCTCTCCCAAACAGACTCCTCCAAGATTAGTTGTGAATTTCATGGTGTTTTAATTTTTCCAGAGGCACTCGATGCCCAGTGAATTCAAGCAACAAAGGCAATATCTGCGAAAGTTCACTGCTGTGTCAGGGAGCAGTATAGATTTCTTTTTCCTGTACTGACTTCACCATATGCTGCCTTTATTTGTTCCTTTCCCTTTTAAAAGTACTGTTGTTTTGATTTTGTTTTTCCCCAAATTTCCAGAAAACAATGCAACAGCATATAAACCAGTAAATGCTGCTCCTGGAATTCGAGGAAATCATCTCCCACACTTAAAATACTTTAATAAAGGAGCAACCTGTTACAGCCAAAGCATTTTCCCGTCCTCTATCCCGGATTACCCGGATTCCTGTACGATTTTCTTTTATTAATTCACACTTAGTAGCATTTATGTCCCGAATAACTTCAGAGAGTAGTTGGAAATCAAACAGGTTTGCAGTAAAATGGACTCCCTTCTAAATCTAGACCATCTAAGCACTGTGGCTTTGATTTCTGAATCAATGTTTATGAATCCGTTGGGAGCTTACAACAAACCTGCTGGATAGCTTCGACAGCAGCCTTTTATTAGTCAACTTGGTTCAAATGTTGAAAGAACGGTTCTTAGTTTAGATCTGAGATTATCTGTAGCATCTATCCAGGTCTCTCGATTTCTAACACCATTACCTCAGCTGTTACCGTAATTACAGAAAGAAAGACGAGCTCAACACAAATCGGTCAATTTAACCCCAATGTTTTGAGTTCAAAATTGATACAGTTTTACAACCTGGGACAAGTTTAACTTGACCATCAGCTACACTCAGACTAGTGGAAAAATATCTTTGATCACAGGATTTCAACTAATTTACTGCCGATGTGGTTTGATCAGACTGAGATTCTGTACAGCACTCTGGAGTTTCTCATTTTCAAAATATTGTCATAGTTGCCAAGTAGAAATGCTACCTACCCAGCTGTGTTATCTTCTCCTGGAGGTCTGGAAAGAAGAAAGTTTATTTTCCTTTGAATGAATTGGACATGTTTTTAGAGCCAAGAAATATTGGATGATTTTCTTTCCCTATTTTTGTTTCCTGAATAACTGAAAAGAAAGTCAATAATACTTTCAAGTCAATAATTGTGTGACCTATGATTGGTCAGTAAGAGGAATAATAATGGATAAGGGATCAACTTGATCTTTTATTTTTGCAAATTTCTCGTAGGTGATTGCAAAAATGAATAACACAATTCCAGTGAATCTGTTCAGTTAAAAGCCCGTTCTGATACTTGCCCACTTTCCATTAATCAATTAATCATTTTGAGTGAAAGTCCTCCATTATGTCTTTCTTCTTTGAAGTTGAAATCGTGCTCAAATTATCCAGCAGATATTAAGAATATATGGAATAATTGAACGATATAGGGTCCTCCTCGGTCACTCAGGCTTCAGTGTATCTGCTTTCTGATGTTGCAGTTAGCAAACATATCTGAAAATTAAAATGTAATCGTGATTCTTTTTGGAATTTTAATTGATGATACCTTCACTTGGCGCCACGTTAGTTGTCAGTTACCCAAGTGTCAATGCTCTGTACAATCTATGAATCACAGACTGACGAAATTTCAGTGAATTTGAATGTTAGACGTGTGCGTAAGCATGTGTGTACATACTATAATGGATGCGCTATATTCATTTTTTTAGTTACTGATGGAAGCTTTCCATCCTTTCACACAATGTTAGACAGTTACAAACGACTCAAAAGAAAATCAAAGAACCGACATTGTGCAAAGTTCAGGAAGAAATTGGGAGTTTCCTATCAGAAACATTCCTATCATCGATAACCATGATTGAGGTGTGGAGGATTGGTGGGTGGCTATTGTTGTGCCGTTATTTAGGAAAGGCTGTAAGAAGGTGCCTGGGAACTATAGACCTGTGAATGTGACATTACTAGTGAGTAATTTGTTGGTGGTCAGTCTGGAAGTTAGGATTTACAACCATTTGGAGAGGCAAAGAACGATAAGAGATAGTCAGCATGGTTTTGTGCGAAATAAGACCTGTCTCACAAACCTAGTTGAGCTTTTAGAGGAATTAACCGGAGAGATTGATGAGGGCATAGTGATAGACATTCTTTACTTGGACTTTAGAAAGGCCTTTGATAAAGTACTGCACGATGGGCTAATTAGTAGTGTTAGATCATATGACATTCAAGATAAGGTTGCTAATTGGATACGAAATTGGCATGACAGTAGGAGATAGAATATTGTGATGGAGGGTTACTTTTCAGACGGGAGGCCTCTACCAATGGTGGTCCCCCGGGATCTGTACTATACCCATTTTTGTTCCTGATTGATATAAATGATTTGGATGAGGGTTGAGGAGGCATTGTTGGTTAGATTGTGATGAAAATCAAAATTGGTGATAAAGTGGACAGTGAAGAATGTTATTTAAGATTAAAAAGAGAATTTGATTATTCGTGTTAATGAGCTGAAGTGTGGCAGATGGAGTTTAGTTTGAATAAATTTAAGGTATTGCATTTTGGTAAAATAAGCAAGGGCAGGATCTAGACAATAAATGGTCTGGCACTTGGTAATTTTGAAGAACAGAGAGACGTCTTGGCTCATATACATAATTCTTTGAAATTTGCACTAGTGAATAAAATGCTGGCAGTCATTCTGAAAGGTCGAATTTGCATGCATTTGGAGAGGCAAAGACAGATTAGGGATAGTCAGTATGCTTTTGCGCTTCGTTCACTGCTGAGACCTTTGAGTATAGGAGGTGGGGTGTCATGCTGAGGTTGTACAGTGTTGGAGTACAGTGTGCACTTCGGAGGCCCTGTTATAACGAATATATTAATACGCTGGAGAAGATTCAGAAATGACTTGCCAGGATGTTTCCCGGAATGAGGGCTTTAGTTATAAAACAGGCTGAATAGGCTAGGACATTTTTCACAGGTGTGTAGAAAATTGAGGTGTGACCTTACAAACGTTTAAAAAATGACGAGCATTGATAAGCAGAATGGCAAATTTCTTTTTCCTAATGTGGCGGAGTTGAAAACTAGGAGGCATATTATTAAGGTGAGAGAAGAAGTATCCTAAAAGAGAGATGAGAGGTAACGTTTTTCACACAGAATGATTAGTGTGTGGAATAACCTGCCAGTGGAAGTCATATATGTAGGTACAGTTACAATGTTTAAAAAGAAATTGTATAATTACATGAATAGGAAAGGTTTGGAGAGCTGTGCGCCAAACTTAGACAGGTGGGGTTAGTTTAATTTGGGAACATGGTGACGTGGAATAATGTGGTGGATGTGGTAGTTCAGAGAGAGTTTCCATGTTACTGATGGTTATGTTTGCAGGAAGTGTGTTTGATTGCGAATTCTATCCAATTGCATTGATTGTTTGGTGCAGCATTTAGAGACAATAAGGAATTTCCAAGAGCCACGTGGTGTAATGGATGGCAGTTATAGGAAGGGAGAAACGCTGCAGATACAGTCAGGTTGATGGGTAAACTGCAAGAAAGGTAGGAGGGGAATGTAGGTAGTGCAGGAGACATCTGTGGCTATCCCCATTTCAAACAAGGATGCTGTTTTGGAAAATGTAGGGGGTGACAGACTCTCAGGAGAAAGTAGCACGAACAGCCAAGTTTCTGGTATAAAGACTGTCACTCATGTAATGAGGATTGCGTCGGATTCCAAGCGATCGATTGTGATAGGAGACTATCTGGTCAGAGGTACAGATGGATGTTTCTGCGGCTATCAGTGAAAAATCAGAGTGTAGTGTTGCCTCCCTGGTGCCAGGATCAAGAATATCTCAGAGAGCGTACAGAATGTTCTCAAATGGGAGACAGACCAGCAGGAGGTCATTGCACACATTAGACATAATGACATAGGATGGGAATAGTTTGGGATTCTGAAGGGAGAATATAGAGAGTTAGGCAGGAAGTTAATAAGAAACCCTTGAGGATAGTAATACCTGGATTAATCACAGTGCCAAGATGTATTGATGGTAGGAATAGGAGAAGAGAGCCGGAGAATGTATGGTTGAGGAGCTGGTGCAAGGGAGAAGGGTTCATATTTTTGAATCAATGGAATCTCTTCTGGGGTAGAAGTGACCTGTACAAGAAGGATGGATTGCACCTGAATTGGAACGGGAAAAATATACTGGCAGGGAGTTTTGCTAGATCTGCTTGGGGGAATTTAAACTAAAGATGGGGGAGGAGAATCCAGGGAAATAGTGAGGAAAGAGATCAATCTGAAACTGGTGCAACTGGGAAAAAAGAGCGGGTGAAACTATCAGGGCAGGCAGGAACCAAGCACAGAACAAGGTAGGGCTAATAAATAAAGTTGCATTTGCTTGAATGCAAGAGGTCTAACAAGGTAGGCAGATGAACGGATGGCATGGTTAGGAACATGGGACTGCGATATCATTGCAATTACAGTAATGTGGCTCAGGGATGAACAGGACTGGTAGCTCAATGTTCCAGGATACGCATGCTATAGGCAGAATAGAATGGGGGAAACAGAGGAGGGGAAGTGTCGCTTTTGAGAAAGTATAGCATTACTGCTGTACTTAGGAGGATATTCTTGGGAATACGTCCAGGGAAGTTATTCGGGTGGAACTAACAAATAAAAAAAAAGATGGTCGCATTATTGCCCAGTTTGATTAACCAGTTGCACTACTGGGCAAGGAAGACATCACAGCTGTGCTGAAGGAGGACGCTATGGAAGAGTCGAGCAGTGAGGCAATACGGGCAGAGCTCAGAAATGTGAAGGGTGCAGTAACAATGTTGAATTGTACTCCAGGCCTCCCAATAGTGAACGTGAGATAGAGATACAAATATGTAGAGAGATCATAGAAAGATGTAGGAACGATAGGGTGGTGGTGATAGGAGATTTCAGTTTTCCCAACATTGACTAGAATTCACTTAGTGTTAAAGGTCTGCTTGGAGCAGCATTTGTAAGGAGCATCCAGGAGTTCATAAGTAGTCCAAAAGGGAAGGTGCCCTACTGGACCTGATGTTAGGAAATGAACACGGCCAGGTGGTTAAACTTGCAGTGGGGGATTACTTTGTGAATAGTGATCACAATTTCTTAAGTTTTAGAATGCTTATGTACAAAGATGAGAGTGGTGCGAAAGGAAGAATGCTAAATTGGGGGAAGGCCAACTATACCAAAATTTGGCCCAAGCTGCGGAATGTAGATTGGGAATAGTTGTTTGAAAAGAAATCCACATTCGATATGTGGGAGGCTTTTAAAAATAGAAGTTAATTATGGTTCAGGGAATATATGTTCCTGCGAAAAAGAGGGGTAAAAATGGCAAGATTAGGGAACCACGAATAACAGGTGAAATTGTGAGATTAGCTTAGAGGCAAAAAGATGCGTACAAAATGTCTAAGCGAAGGAACACAGATGAAGCTTTGCAAGTATATTAGAAATGTTGGACATATCTGGAATGAGGAATTAAGAGGGCTAAAAGTGGTCATGAGATATCCTTAGTGAACAGGGTTAACGAAAACCCCAAAGCTTTTTATTCATAAATAAGGAGCAAGAGGATACCTCGGGAAAGGTTGACCCATTAAAGTTCAAAGAAGGAAAGATATGTGTGGAGTCAAAGAAAATGGTTGAGATTGTTAATGAGTACTTTGTTTTGGTATTCACCAAAGAGAGGGACATGACAAATGTTGAGGTTAGGGATAGATCTTTGCTTACCCTTGGTCAAGTAGGAGGAAAGAAGTGTTGTGTATTCTAACAGGTATTAAGGTGGACAAGTCGCCAGGTCCAGATGGGATCTACCTCAGGTTTCTGTGGGAAGTGAGAGAGAAAACAGCTGGGGCTTCAACAGCATCATCTTTGCAGCATCATCGAAAATGGGGGAGGTCTCAGAGGACTGGAGAATTGTTAATATTGTTCCTTGTTTAAGAAGGGTAGCAAGGATAATCCAGGTAATTACAGACCTGTAAACCTGACGTCAGTGGTAAGGAAACTACTGGAGAAGAAACTAAGAGATAGGATATATATCCATTTGGAAGCAAATTGGCCTATCAGTGATAGGCAGCATGGTTTTATGCTGGGAAGATCATGGTTAACAAACTTAATAGAATTCTTTGAAGTGGTGACAAAGATGATTGATGAGGGGAGGAAAGTAAATGTCATATACCTGAACTTCACTAAGTCATTTGATAAGGTTTCCTATGGTATGCTGATGAAGAAGATAATGTCGCTTGGGGTCCTGCGTGTTCTCGCTAGATGGATAGAGAACTGGTTGGGCAACAGGAGAGAGAGAGATTAGTGGTGGAAGGGAGATTTTCAAAATGGGGACCTATGAGCAGTGGAGTCCCACAGAGATTCGTGCTGGGATCACTTTTGTTTGTGACATACATACATGATTTGGAGGATGCAATTTCAGAGCAAACTGTACAGTAAATTGAAAAGTCCTGGGGAAAATTATGTACACAGAGATCTGGGTGTTCAGGTCCATTTCTGTAATCCTATTTGTTCATTCTTCTTTGATTTTATTGGGATTATATTATAGACCCCCTAACAGTCATCAGGAAATTGAGAAACGAATTTGTAAGGAGATTTGTAAGAATAACAGGGTGTTTCTGGTAGGCGATTTTAACATTTCAACCATTGACTGGGACTGCCATAGCGTTAAGTGCTTATATGGAGAAGAATCTGTTAAGTGTGTACAAGAAAATTCTCTGATTCAGTATGTGGATGTACCTATTATAGAAGGTGGAACAATTTATCTACTCTTGGGAAATAAGACACGACAGGTGGCTGTGGTGTCGCTGGGGGAGCACGTTGGGGCCAGGGGCCATAATTCCATTCGTTTCAAAATAGTGATGGAAAAGGATAGACTGGATCTAAAAGTGATCGTGTCAGACAAGATCTTTCAAAAGATGATTGGAGGCAGATGTTCGCAGGTAAAGGGGCAGCTGGAAAATGGGAAGCCTTCAAAAATGAGATAATGAGAGACCAGAATCAGTACATTCCTGTTAGGGTGAAAGAAACGTTTGGGTGGTGTAGAGAATGCTGGGTTCCAGGAGAAATTGAGGTTTTGGTTTAAAAAAAGAAGGAAGCACATGTCAGGTATAGACAATAGTGTATAAAGGCAGGAGGAGTATACTTAAGATGGAAATCAGGAGGGAAAAAAGGGGATATGAGACAGCATTAGAAAGTAGCGTTAAGGAGAATCCAAAGAGATTTTATAATAATATTAAGGACAAAATGGTAACTGGAGATTGAATAGGGCCCCTCAAAGATCAATAAAGCAGTCTATGTGTTGAGCTGCAGGAGATGGGAGAGATGCACTAACGAGTATTTTGCATCTGTATTAAATGTGGACAAGAAAGTGGGAAATGCAGTGGGTGGCACGGTGGCACAGTGGTTAGCACGGTTGCCTCCGAGCGCCAGTGACCCGGGTTCAATTCCTGCCTCAGGCAGCTATCTGTGCGGAGTTTGCTCCTATTTCCTCCCACCGTCCAAAAATGTGCAGGCTACTGGTGCAGTATTTAAAAGGCATCTGGATGGATATATGAATAAGAAGTGTGTAAGGGACACGGGCCAAGTCCTGGAAAATGGGTTCTAGATTAGATTAAGATAGCTGGTCAGCATGGGCGAATTGGACTGAAGGATCTGTTTTCGTGCTGTACATCCCTATGATTCTATGACTCAATGTTACCATACTGCATTACTTGATGACTCTATGAAAACAACGGATGTCTATGAGAATTGACGTGAAACTCATTCAGGAGCAGAGACTTGAGAGTCATTGTGAACATTTCATCAGCCGAGAAAAAATTAAGCATATCACTATCAACATCAGTGACAGGAATCGATGGCAGTCTGCAAACATTCAAATGTTGTCTCCGAGTCGAAACTCAGGATTGCAGTAAATAATGAGCAATTAACACACTTGAAGACCACTTAGGCATGAGGGAGAAAGCACAAGAGACATTGTAGATTTTAATGTTTGAAGGAAATAACTTGTTTGAATTCCAAAATATCCAGATAATGCATTGTATTTCAGCACATCTCTAGAAATACTTACTAATTTCTTAATGACTAAGACTAATTTCTTAGAACATTCAAAAATAAGATAACTGAAGGGAAACTGAAAAAAAATACAAATTCTTATCTTCCAGTTCCAAGTTAAAAATTGGTAAATCAAAGAAAGACATAAATATAAACGGTATGTCTCTATAATATGCACCACAGGATTGCATGTGAATTGCTATCCATTGTTGTAATGAGTTTCGATATTTGGGTCAATATCTTTTACCAATTGCATTCAATTGATTACAACAAAACAATCTGTCCGTGAGTAGCTAAAAATGTACATGAATCCTAAGGTACGTAAATTTTTAAAGAAGGTTATCCATTACCTGACAACCTGACGTTGCACTCAACTAAAAAGATAGGAACAAGGGAAAAAAAGGATTCCATACTTTAACTCCAGACATTTAAATACAATGGTGTCTACACTCACTGCGTTAAGTAAAATTGCATTGAATATATAATACCGTATCAAAGTTGAGGTAAACTCACAGGCCATTTTCATAATTAATATCAATCAAACTGCACTATATTTTTACTAATAATGCTACCATACATGTATCATCTTTTATATTTTTGATGCATCAGCTTATGTATAATTGAGTAATTTAATTTAATGTGTTCGAAATGCCACAACCAATAGTTGCAAAGAAATACTGAATGCAATGCAAAAGTTTGAATTGTCAGACTTTTCTGTGCTTTAACTTGCCATGTTAGTGTTGGTCAAAGTATCACTCAAAATTTCCTTTACTGTGTGAATTAGCACCTGTCGATTTTTTTACGGTATACGGATACCTCCGTATCTGATCAAAACGATGCAGGCTGTATGCTGCAGCATTCCCGGACCATTACACCTGAATGAGTTTCAGATACTCATGTTTATCATCATGACCCACCATCATTCATGAATTATCAGCAACTCTAATACAAACAAAGCCCCAAACACTGTCTAATCCACTTGTATTATAAGTTTGAATCGGTTCTTCTATCCATTTCTGTTATCTACGTATTTTGCTCCCTTAAGTAATAGGAACAGGAGTAGGCTTTCCAGCCCATCGAACCTGCTCTATCCATTAAATAGAACCATGGCTGAGCTGAAATTCCTCGACTTCACTTTTCTGTCTTTGCTAAGCAATCATTGATCCTTCTACTGATCACTTATCTATCTCAGCCTGAAACACGCACAAGAACACTGCATTCACAGTTGTGTGCCAAAGGGATCCAAATACTTATAATTGTTTGAGACAAGTTCTTTCTCGAGAAGAAAAGTCTGGAAAATGTTTGGTAGAATCTTTGAAAAGCAGTCAAAGTTAACATTTCAGGTCGACCAAAACATTAACTCTGATTTCTTTCAATAGATTTTGCCAGACCTGCTGAGACTTTCCAACAATTTCTGCTTTTCTTTCTGATTTGCAGCATCAGCAGTTCCTCAGTTTTTTTAAAATTCCTCCACATATTCATCTTAAATTTATATTGAGACATGTCTTCTCATTCTAGATTCACCCCTGAGAAGAACCATCTTCTCAGCATTTAACCTGTGAAGCCCCTTCAGAATCCAATATGTTTCAATGAGATAACATCTTCTTGTATAAATTTCGTTAAGTATAGTTTCATGTTAGTGTGTTGGCAGTGTTGGCTTTAAAGTGTTTACATTCCATATTCTTCCTTCATTTAGAATAAACAATTTTCTCTTCAATGATATATTTTTTTAAATTTTTGATTTGTATGAAGTAAAATGGTAACTGTCCAAGGAAAGAAAATACCTGCACTGCTAGCCTGGTAAGAAGCTATTTACTAATCTTCAAAACCTCCAATAAAGAGTGTGGTGTGTGTGTGTGTGTGTGTGTGTGTGTGTAATATTCGAGTTGAAAACACTGATGTTTGTTTAATATTGCAGGTAATGTAAGTATTAATGCACGTTTCTTTAACAGTTCGGAAGAACCCGGCTTAAATATTAATTAGCTATATTCTATACCCCATTTAAAGTCATTTGGCGTCAGTCTTTATGTCTCACTATCATGACACTTTCAGCATTTAGTCAACACTGGAAATTACAGGTCGTAGTTTACAGAACAGTCACACCATGTCCTGGCTGCAGTTTTAACCATGATCGAAATTAAAGGTAGCTTCACTAAAATTGCTAAGCATCCTTGAATGCAGATCCTAAACTGTTTCATAGTCATTTCTACTGCGAGTCACCTGACTGCAGTAGCAAACACCAGTTCATGCTGCATATTAGATCATGGTTGCCATGGTAATAGCAGGGTGAGTTTACTGTCCGTGTTAGCTAGCTCATTAATTTCCAAGTTGCTCACTAGATATCCATTGTTCAGGGATTCGCATTTTGAAATGAACCAGGCATTGCTGGTTTTCTTAACACTTTTCGATTAAGATAGTGGAATCCAATCAAAAACGTTTACATAGAACTGGGTCCTGTATGTAAATAGGTTGCTTGAGTACACTCAGATAAAACCAACTACAAACTAAACTGATAATCTTCAAATCTATGAGCTTACTGTGGGAATAGAGTAAGAAGCAGTATATATTTGATGTTACATTATTGAAGGACTGAAGAGCCTTTCTTTAAAATCTGTGATTCTATGATTCTAACTGACTTCCAGCGTATTTCATATTTTTTTTTACAAAAATAATGTCCAATAGTATGATCATGTCTATAATCGGCATTGTGCAGGTTCGAGCCGACAGGCCTGGGCTGAGAGAAGTTCGGGAAGGGACTTTGAGACATGTTGAATTCTGCTGCATCTCTTTCATCAATTAGCATTCTTTACTCATGCTGTATGAATCGCTGTTTAAATGTCAAAGTTTGGCTTCTTGCATCCCAGTGCTGACAAATGCAAGATGTATAGTTTCAATTTGTGCTCTTTTATCATGGTGTTGAGTTCTGTGCTACCGAACAAAGACATCGAGCTAAATTGAATATTTCTTAAAATTCCTTAGCCAACGTCAAAGCAATATAAATGATAAATTTGCCCTTTCACATTTGAAACTTTGATAAGAAATTTCTTCAAACTTTATGAAAGATTTCTGCAACTTGGAGTGACTAAGATCGATATCCATTCTCTATTTCAGGTCTGGAATTCACCTTTTTGTTCGTTTTTTGTGTTTGTCTTTTTGTAACCACATCTCTTATTTTATTTCCCTCTGAACTTTTCCCCTTTCCCCTCTGTCACAAGTTTCTTGTTCCAACGTGTAATAAAGAAAGGCAGTTTCTTTCCTCTGTATCATGTTGTGACATTTGATGGTTTAACATTGGCGCTCCAGATTACAGTGCTTGAGAAGTTATCGAACGTTTAAGGCTGAGGAAGTGAAGTGAACAATTGTGTCGAACATGAGAAAATAAGAAAAATACTTCACTGTATTTCTGTTGGAGGAGGACGAGCTCTGAAAATAAAATACAGACACACCGTAGTCTGAAGTAATTGATAAGAAGCATATATTCTGCTAAACATACTTCTTACCCATTTTAATATTCCATCCCAATTACTGCATTCAGGCTTAATTACATTTCTGCTTGTCCTGCCCATTTTCAGTCTCCAAATCTTAAAAAGAAAGGATGCAGTGAAAGGTGCCGTTAGCAGAATTAATAGGATGATGTCAGGATTGTAGATCTGTAAATAGTTACTTTTGTAAAATAAAACTACTTCCTAATTTCTTTTGTATTGGGTTTTATGCCATGCGTGTATTTTCTCCGGCTCCTTCTCATATGTGTGCTGTAGTGTAGTTATTTCGTCCCAATCCAAGAATATCTTCAAACTTTGTAGAGCTATGATTGAGGATTACTCAATCCTGAATGCTCAAAGAAACGCAGTTTTATATATAAAAAACACTTAGCCTCAGTTTTTGTGTCGCTGTTTCAGTTTTACTCAATTTGCCTGTAGAATGCATTCTTCAATGCATTCCAGTCTTCTATGGGATTCAAAGGCGTTCAGGATTCTCACTGTAGAGCATGTTCGGTGAGTGTTTGGTGATGATATGCAACATATAGAATGATGATTAGGGCATAGTGAAGTGACGAAACTGCTGATAACAAGACTTGAGAGATGAATCAAGAAATAATTTTATCTTTGCACCCCTGTGTCTGTTCTTGTAGACGTATAAAGCAGTGTGTGTGCGTGTGTGTGTGTGTGTGTGTGCGTGTGTGTGTGCATACCTGTGTGCATTTGTATGACTGTGTGTAACTGTGAATTTTTGCATGTATAACTGTGTTTATATAGTGGAGATGGAAATGGAAGGTTATTGCTTGATGCTTTCTTGGAAGCCTATATATGGCTTAACAGAGATGTTGCCCGTAGGGTTTCAACAGTGTGCCTTTTTGCATACGTTGAATTCTGAAGAAATTGACATTTTGAGTCGCTGCGTAGAGAAGGACATATTCTGCACTTTCGGTCTTTTTTTCCTGATGAAGTATAAAAAGCAAAAAGACAAGATTACCTGCTTCTTCTTGTGGGCTAAGGACTGCAAAAAAAAATCACAATCAGCAATTCGGTTTATACCTTTTGTAATGACAAAGTGACAAAGTAAAGAAAAAATGCGTTCTATCATTTATGCATCAACTATAAATGTTAACTGTGGTTCGCATCTTCATTTTTCACTAAAAATCATAAATTTATGGGTTTGAGGCTCCCGTGATAGATAGCAAGAGACTGTGGGAAATATCTTGTTGTCCTATGATAAGATGTCAGTTCAGAGGACTGTCTACAACTTACGGCATTTGAGAAGTTCAGTGAACGTTATTATTGAGGATAAAGTAACATATTATGTGGTCTCAGAATGTCTACCTCAGTGGGTTAATTTAAGAAATCACTCACCTTAATGCTACTTATTGTGGAACAAATGTTGGCTAAAGCCACAGTATTTTCAGTAATTGGGTAACAAATGCATTTGTGTGACGCAGATGATTTCCATTACAAAAAGTTATAGAGACTACATCAAAAAGACAAATGGTGGTGATGGATTTGACGGCAAATGGGATATTGCTACATTACTGGATATTAGTTTGAATTCCACAGTTGCCAACCATGCGGTGTGAAATACACTTGAATAAAATAGCCTCAATGCAACCAGGCAATCACTAATAATTATTAATAAAGATCCATCAAGTTCATGAATTCCGTTTAGTGCAAAATTAGATGTTTGCTACCTATTCTCATTTGTTTGACATGTGATTGCAACCTCAACTTTCTCAACTGACACTCAGCAGTATTCAAACTCATACACTCGAAAGAATGGAATGAAAACCGAACGAACAATCTGAAACTCACTTAGGCATCGGAAATGCAACAAAGATCAATAGTATCAAACATCTAAGAATGATTTCATTCAAAATTGGAGGAAGTATTGCATGGACTAATTCATTGACGGTCTGATGTAGTCACACGCAAGGAATGATGTTTCAGGCATCACTATCACCATTCCCTGCATACATCACGCTCAGAGGTGGCAGCATAGTGACAGGGAGTAAGTTTTCCAGATCATCATCAACATTCTGTCAATGTCTGAAAAAGTTTCAAGTCATCAGTTCAAATATAATATCAGAAAGCTTTTGCTGATAATCAGCCATCTTCATATGAAAGGACTCCGAATTTACTCTCAGTGGCAAACTGCAATGCCCATCAGTAAGTTTGACTTTGGACCATCAATACTGTCTAAATCTGAGATAGGCATAATCTTTTGTCAGGGTTTGTACCAAATGATTAGCGAAACAACACAAGGTAGAAAATCCACTTGACGTCATTCTCACCACTCAACTTGAAGCAGATGCATCTAACTATGACAATATGTGCAACAATGATCACCTCAGCCCAGTCTTCATATTGAGGATAAACTCCACCATGCAGTGTGGCGTGAGCACCAATCTAAACAGGAAAGACTATAAGCAGATTTAACCAACGTACTGCTGGCATTCATTAGGCACTGTGGGCCATCAGCAGCAACAAAATTCTATTCAAATATCCACAGACTCTTAGTCTGGCACATCCCCTACTAGATAAAACAAAATCACAATATCGACTGTATACATACTTTGGTTTGTATTCACAAAGGACAACATAAATAATTTAGCAGAAATGTTGGAGAACACAGAGGGAAGGTTTGAACGAAATGAGTATGAGTAGGGAAATGGCATTAGAGAAACAAATGGGATTGAGGCAACTAAATCCCAAGGGCCTGATAATCAATATTCCACCGTACTTAAGGATGTAGCCATAGAAATATTCGACGCATTGGTGGTCACCGTTCAAGATTCTACAGACTTTGCAACATTTTCTACAAATTACAGGGTGGCCAAGCTGACAAAAAGGAGCCAAAGATAAAAGCAATCAGTGTAACATCATAATGGGAGAATGCTCAAGTCCATTACAAAATAAAAATGGCTGAGCATGTAGAAAATAATGCCAGGATAAATTAGAGTCAATATGAATTTACAAAAGGGAAGGAGCAATTTTCAAACTCATTGGAATTCTTTAAAGGTAGTATTCATTGAGTTGATCAGGAGAAACCAGCTGATATATTTTATTTGGATTTTCAGAAGGCTCTTAGTAAAGTCTCATGTTTAGCCCATTAAACTTAAAGCACATGGGATTGACCGTCAAAATCTTGAGTGCTCAAGGAAGTGTTTGGAAAGTGGAATGCTTTTCTTGGGATCCCTGTATTACCTACCTATTTGCATTTTTGACTGCTTGGTATGAACCAGGTAATAATTAAGTTACTCACTTCTTGCATACCAATAATACTTAGTTTTAAACTTTTTTTTCTGACAGTAGCGACTTAGTCCAGAAAAAAAAAGCAAGATTCACCAGTTAATCAAATGGGAACTTTATTTTCTTTCTAAATTTAATCTCATGATGGCTCTCGTCATCGGCAGCTTCTGGCTTTAAAATAACTTGTTGTTAGGAGACAAAAAACATGTTCATTGATTTATTGGGGTGTGGGTGTCGCTGGCTGGCCAGCATTTATTACCAATCCTTAGTTAAAAAATGAGGTCTGCAGATGCTGGAGATCACAGCTGAAAATGTGTTGCTGGTTAAAGCACAGCAGGTTAGGCAGCATCTCAGGAATGCTGCCTAACCTGCTGTGCTTTAACCAGCAACACATTTTCAGTACCAATCCTTAGTTGCCCTTTCGGAGATGGTGGTGGCTTACCTTCTTGAATCCCTGCAGTCCATCTGCTGTGGGTTCACAACAATGCCATTAGGGAGCAATTTTTAGAATTTTGACCTAGCGACAATGAAGGATTGGCAATACACTTCCAAGTCTGAATGATGAGTGGCTCGGAGGGGATATTGACAGAGGTGCTTTTCCCTTGTATCTGCTGCCCTTGTCCTTCTATATGGAAGTGGTCGTGTGTTCGGAAGGTGTTGTCTGAGGATCTTTGGTGAATTTCTGCTGTGCATATTGCAGATAGTACACGCTGCTGTTACTGAGTGTCGGTTGTGGATGGAGTGAATGCTTGCAGATATAGCACCAAGAAAGCCTACTTCTTCTTCCTGGGTGGTGTCGAGCATTTTAAGTGTGCTTGGGGCTGCGCTCATCCAGGCAAGTGGAGAGGATTCGATCACACTCCTAACCTGCACCTTGTAGATAGTGGACAGGCCCTGGTGAGTCAGGAGGTGAGTTGCTCACTGTAGTATACCTAGCCTTTGACCTGGACTGAGAGCCATTACGGTTATGTAGTGAGTTCAGCTGAGTTTCTGTTTAATGGTAACTTACAGGATGTTGATAATGGAGGATTCAGAGATGGGAACCCCATTAAATGCTTAAATTGCCTCTGTTTGTTGATGGTCATAATGATGCATTTGCGTGGGCTCAAATGTTACTTGCCACTTGTCAGGCCAAGAATGGACATTGTCAAGGTCTTGTTACATTTTAGACACACACGGCTTCAGTGTCTGAGGAGTAGTAGTAATAGTGCTGACTATTGTGTGATCATCAGCAAACATCCCCACTTCTGATCTTATAATGAAGGGAAGGTCATTGATGAAGCAGCTGAAGATTTTTATTCCTTGGACACTACGCTGAGGAACTCCTGCAGTGATGTCCTGCAGCCTAATAACTGACCTCCAACAACCACGATCATCTTCCTATGTGTCACTTGTGCAAGTTTCCACATTTTCGGGTAGATGCTAGGGGACTGGCAAGTTGTGAAGTACAAGTCTTCAGTGTTATTGCTGGAATGTTTTCAGGGTTCATGGTCTTTGCAGTATCCAATGTCCCCAACTCTTTCTTGACATCATGTGGAGTGAATCAAATTGTCTGAAGACTGGCATCTGTAATGATGGGGACTAGTGGCGAATGCTGAGATGGGTCATCCACTTGTCATTTATGGCTGAAGATTGATGCAAAATCTTTTGCACTGATGTGCTATGCTCTTCTCCTCCAATGAGTTGTTTAATCATCCACCAACATTCATGACTGGATGCGGCAAGCTTGCAGAGATCAGAGCTGATTCGTTGGTTGTGGGATCGCTTAGCTCTGCTTATCATTGCTACCTATGCTGTTTGGCATGCAAGTAGTACTGTACGGTGGCTTCACCAGTTTGATACTTCATCTTCAGTTATACCTGGGCTGCTCCTTGGATGCTGCCTGAACTGCTGTGCTCTACCAGCACCACTAATCCAGAAGCTGCGCCTGGCATGCCAAACTGCCAACTCTGCTGAACCAGGGTTGATCCCCTAGCTTGATAGTCATAGTTAAGTGGTGGATATGCCAGGCAAATGGTTACAGATTGTACTGAAGTACAATTCTGCTGCTGTTGATGACACACAACGCCTCATGGATGCCCAGTCTTGAGTTGCTAGATATGTTCAATGATTCCCCCATTGTGTACAGTGATAGTGCCAAACACCACGATGGAAGTTATTTTCAATGTGAAGGCGGCACTTCATTTATACAAAGACTGTTCGGTCGTCGCTCTTGCGGATACTGTCACGTGCAGATGCATTTGCAGCTGTCAGATTGGTAAGGATGAGGTCAAGTGTAATTTTCCAACTTGTTAGTTCCATTATCACCTGCCTCAGACACAGGTTAGCATCAATGTCTTTTAGGACCTGAACAGCTTCATCAATAGTACAGCCACTGAGCCACTCTTGCTGCTAAACAATATGCTTGTCTCTACATTGAAAGGATATTGATAAGTAAAAGCATAATGAACATATTTCATTGGTCAGAAGTACATTTAAATTCATGTAATTTTGAATTCAATGGACAATTGAACTAAAAAGTCAATAAACAAACTTAAATAATTGATCCACTGCAACTCATGTCCTCGCTGACGAAGACTGTAATGATATTTTCTGACTGACTTGAATATGAATTTACTCTTGCAGTAATGAATAGGCCTTAAGTATGGTTAATAATCTTGTTACATACTGCAACGTCCATGGAGGTCTTCAAGTTCTGAAAAGATTTAAATATGACAAGAACTCAGATGAATGAACTTGCACACATGTACCTTCCTCATGGTGCACCAGTCTGACACAAAGATAATCCGTGTTTATTATAATTGATAGTTTTGCTTCTTCGGGAACCAATTTGGCAAAGTGTTCGACCAGATAATGGAAACACCAGATTGCTGCCCAGACGTACTTGTGTCCAGGATGGGAATAAATATTTTATGCCAAATGATTAAGTTAATTGGGTTGTTGCTTCCTAAAGTTGAAGTAAATTATTGTGATCTTCCTGGAACCTTTTAAGATCTCTATCCAGCAGAGCAGTTTAGATGTTGCGAAAATTTGTTCCTCAAACAGCCATGCTTGAACAAAAGGCTATTGCCTCGGAATGTGAACCTGACGATTAAAAAAAAAACTGATTTTGTTTTCGCTGAGAGGGAATTGCATCGTCTGATGCAAAATATTGTACAGGACTCACGAGAGGACAAGAGTTATGGTCATAGGTAATAAAATAAGAAATTGAAGTCAAATATCAGATACAGATTTAAGGAATGATGCACGATGTTTTATCCACATCATAGTTCTTGTTTCCTTTAGAGAAAAAAAATGTTATCCTTAGCTGATCTGTAACAAGCATGAGAGCTGTCAGGCAGCACTGTTAACTGCTTTCTGCAATACCTTAATGTGCCATTCAGTCCAAGGCCATTTAAGGGTAAGCAACAAGGTGCATGAAAGTAAGGATATGAAGTATAGTACTGATGCTGTGTTCGTTCAGTGTAATTTGAATATTGGGGCCACTTTGACACATATGCCCGAGAATAGTGGAACTTGCTTTTATATCAAGATATCATTTAGAAAGTAATTTATTGAGCCCAGTGCTGAATCTCAACAACAATAATAAAAACTGTAATTGCTGGGATGCATTTCACAAATGAATAAATAATGTTGTTTTAAAGATCAACTGTAGAATGGCAATCATGCATATGGGAATAAAATGGTTTGCTTGTGTTCTTAATATTCCCTTTTCCAAATCCTGCAATTTAGCCAGTGGTGAGTGAACATTTCTGGGAATGATTTCATTCTTAGTCAATCGTTTTTGTTAAAAAAAACAAATTCCTTATCATTAGGGTGAAGTTATTTTAAAGAAATCAATGAAGCCACGTTCGAAGAAATAGGGACATTAAAACAAACAAACACGCGAGTCAGTTTGGTCCATTGTGTTCAGACCATCCTGAAAGTTTTCCAGTTTAAACCTATGACTTAGGTCTTCCTCTTTTTCTCTGTTAGTTATGAAAGGTCAACCACTTCCTTCTTTTCTGTGACAACGGGTTCCACATTTTCTACTATTCAGGTCAGGGATCTTCGAACTGTTAGCATGTGATAACAAAAATAAAATCAAAACAGTGCTCTGATTTCTGATACACGTTCTGGCAATTGCTTTACATCAACACCCATTCCTCATCTAACGAAACAAATTATAGAAATTTACTTGATCTGGCCTAATCATACACCTCCAATAATGTATTTGTTTCGTCCCTCTGTCCAAAACCACTGAACAGCCGCAATGTATGCCCGAAGTTTACAATTGTATGTTCTGATAACGCCAACATAAATTGAACATGATCAATAGTTACCTATAGTTTTTTTTCGCAACTGTTCCTCTGTAAAACAGATATAGCAAAATTTGCGATGAAAAGAAAAGGAAAATACTGTGAACGTACAAATGTTACCATTTGCTGTGAGAAAGAAACAATGAATGCAACAAAACTAAACAGGTAGAAAAATAGAAATGGAGAAAAGGATATCTGTGAACTCAATACAGAAAATGACCCAGAAGTGTTTTAATTTATATATCACATTTCATCAGTTTGATTATGCTTCTGCCATATAAGAAGTCTTCATGTTGTGTTGATTAAAAATGAATTTGGGAATTTCATCCCACATTACCTTTCTCTTGTAGATCTTGTTTTAGGGTTTCAAGTTCTAAAAAAGAAAGTGACAGCGTACTTAAGGAGTTTCCTTCAAGATCTTTGCATTTGCGAGCTTTCACAGCAAATTATGCACTTTTCAGGTCTACTTATGCTTGAAGGATATGAAATATGGAAGCCAGTTGGTAACAGCAACACCCAGTAATCATGTGACAATTACCAATTCACCCACTCTCATTTTCTAAGATACAGGTGATAGGTAGTATCATTAATAACTACTATTCGTGTAAAATTATGCCTCCTGGGTTGAAAATTACCAATTATACGACAACGCAGCAATGTAAAATACTGCAGAAACTTAACAGGTCTAGCAGCCTTTATAGATATACAAACCATGCGGCGATTCTATTCTTTAATCTTCATCAGGTTAGAGAATAGATAGTATATCTTGTGAACCACTTCATTAGAAAAATTAATCTCAAATAATATAAACAACCTTGTCACACATCATTGCAAAACAAAATAGCTACCTACAGAATTGATGCTTGTGTCAACATCTTTGGAGCTACAGATATAATTGAAGGATATGATGGATGGCACACGTTAGTCATTGCGAGCAATTGGAGAATCTATTTGCCTTCCTTCGAATAGAGAAGGTTAAGTTGATTTGATATATGTTACAACAGATGGAGAAGTTTAGACATGGCGAATACAGGTGGGTGGCTGTAGGAAGAAAATAAGATAATTGATAAAACAATGCTTTGCGAGCAAAAGATGGATTGGACTTCATAGTCTCGCAGTAATCCACTTCTATGCTTATCCATTGTAAAATACACTTGCATAATCAAAACGAGCCGCAAAATGGTATAGAATGCATAGAATTAAAAAAAAACTCCTGAGAACTGGAGAAAGAAAAAATTCATCAGCGAGGTTAGCAGGAATCAGTAGTCATATGCCAAACATCCGTTAAATAATATTTGGTGTCCAAATTAACATAAAGAATAGGGAAGTGAAATGTGTGAGTTCACAAAGAGTGAGAAAGGGAGGGAGAATATTGAATATCTCATAAATAATGGCGGTAATGATCTTAATTTCTGCATCACACTCTTCTGGCTGCTAATGTATATAGCAATTGGAGATTGATGTATTGCTGGATAAATGGTCCACAACAGTTGCATTGGTACACTACATTTTCAGTGCTTTAGGAAGGGCAAGGAGTTGCGTATTCTTTCAGAAGATCTGAACATCACTAGCTGTGCCATCATTTCGTGTTCATCTGTACTTGCAGTTGGTGAGCTAACATCTTGAATTGCTGCAGTACATTTGCAGTGGACACATACAGTGTTATTGGAGAGGAGATCCAGGATGATCAAAGACATTTTCTTAACCATGTTTCAGTAACATTCTATGCCTCCTGATTTATATTATTTCAATTTGCATTCAGAAAATTAGCTTCTCCACGACAGGAACTGAAACGTTTCTAAATGACTGCAAAAGAAATACAAATTCATTTGTTGCCCTTATGACTTTCCTTGTCAAGCATGCCATTCTATGTTTGTTTTCTGCTGCTTACTTCATCGACAGACATGCATTGGTTTTTGACTTGCAGTTTTAAAGACTGATCAATTTGCAATCAAATAATTACTATGCTTGGAAGTCTTTCAAGGAGAGCATTTCTTCCCTTTTCTGTGCCAAATAGTCAACTTCGAACTTTGAAATTCAGGTCTCAATTCTTGAATCTTTAGTCAGGACTTGCACGTGTTCACATGCAGTTATTCAATTGTTTTATCTGGTACTTCCAATTTCTAGGTAAAAATAAGTATTTGTTCAACCAGTAGCAACCTCAAAATCCCCACAATAAGGATTGCGTCTTGCATTTAATTCTATCGATCATAACCCGATCTCTTTCTAATGCAGATCCATCTTTCTAATGTTAACTAAACAGAACTGTACATGGAACCCCTCAAAGGTTGTTGCCTGATACTAAACACTTTACACCAATGTCCATCAACGTGTGTGTGTGTGTGTTTTTGTGTGTGTGTGTGTGTGTGTGTGTGCGTGCGCGCGTGTGTGTGTGAGAGAGAGAGAGAGAGAAAGAGAAGGAGAGAGAGAGAGAGAGAGAAAGAGAAGGAGAGAGAGAGAGAGAGAGAGAGTGTAACGAAATCAAAGTTAACCTTTCGGGCCCAGTGACCTCTTCAGTACTGATGGAAGCTTGGAAAAGGCTTGTTTTATGCAGGAGATAGGGTGTGTGAAGGGGACAAATGATGAACGATAGATGGAGATAGAGCTCAAAGAGACAGAAGAACAATTGGACAGATAAAGGAGCAGATAAGGGCCAGCTGAGGAGAATGAATCTGCTAACGGGGCCTATTTGTAGCTAACAACGTGTTGTGTGGAAGGACAAACCATACACGCAATGGTGTGTAGAGGTTTGATTAAGGACATGGGAGAAAATGCTTGAAACCTTGAAATTGTTGTTGAGTCCAGAAGACTAATGAGATCCCAAGCATAAAATGAGGAGCTATTCTTCTAGCTTCTGCTGAACTGCACTGGAACACAATGGCAAGTCTGAGACAGAAATATTGGCCAGAGAACAAGGTGGCATCTTGAAGTGGCAGGCAACTGGATGCTCAGGGTCTTTTTTACGGACAGAATGTAAATGTCTTGTAAAGTGATATCCTGGTCTATGCTCCATTTTCTTCTCACAACATTGTGAGAAGCGAATGCAGTAGACTAGGTTGAGTGTTGTGCAGGTAAAGCACTACGTCACCTAGAAGGTGTGATTGAGCTCTTGGAAACTGAGGAGACAGGAAACAAATGTGTCGGTGTTGCACCCTTTTTAGTTGCAGCAGAAGGTACTGTGAAGCTGTGGAGGAGGGCCGAGCATGCTATGAGTGAAGCAGGAGTGAATCAGGATGTCAGGGAAGGAGCAACCTTTGTGGAAGACTAACAAGGTAGAGGAGGGAAATATATATCTGGTAGACTTGATTGATGGTGTGAAATCTTAATTTCCGAAAGAAGGTGGACATTTTGCAGTCCTCTTGTCGAAGTTGGCATCATTATAACAGAAGCATAACATAACGGAGATGGAAGAAGTGGGAGAATAGAATAGATACTTTACAGGAAGCAATTTTATTCCAGTTTGGTTTTGATCATCACCCATGCTAAGTTACTGCAAGCAATGAACAACCATACCCAGATCTTCGTTAAAATCGAAGCCTCGCATGTAAATTTATTTTTATATTCATGGTTTCCTCATGGGATCACTGCACATCTTGCAACGTTGTATTTTGCAACGAGGTACTTCCCCATTGAGACAATCTTGGAATTCCTTTGACCGACACCATTCTTTTTTCTCTGCACTCTTTACATTTGCAACTCAGTTGCTACAAGTTCAACATTGGATACAGTACACCAAATTCCCTTATTTAACGTTCACTGTGAACAACTGGGAATGAATACTGATCCATGTGAAATATCACTAGTCATCAGTTACTAAATCGAAACGACCCATCCAGTCCTACTTGCCAATCTTTGGCAGTCCAAGACTCCTCCATTCAAGTAAACTCATTAGTCTCAATCGCATTATTTCTAAATTTGGAAGCTATATTTCTAAATTAATGATTCCTGCCACATCCCATCGACTTCGAAGATCCAAATTACATTGTTTAAATGTAGTACACAGAACCGCACGTAAGCATGGAGGTTTACCATTAGTTAAGGTAATAGTTACGCTCAAATAGACAGTATGATTCTGAAAATCATAATTCATTTTCGAGAACCTTTTAAACTCACAGCTACTTTTAACATATACATTTGCAAAACGTCTAATTTTAATGCACTTTCTTTTTTACAAATGATTTCTGATGAACTTCTACATTATGTTCCGTGCTCTATCTCCCTTCTCATCAGTTCTGTGGAATATCTGATCTCACACGGCAATTCAGTGATCAAAAGAATTTTGGAAATAGAATTATAACGCATCATCTCCCATATGCCCCGTTACTCGTACAATGCATTTTTCTCTCCATTAAAAAAAATCGAGCTCTTGCCAATTTTGGCGGTATCTCAACATTGCCAAAAATGGGTAACGTGACAATGCATAGCCCATCTGACGCCATTCTGTGAACTCAAAGCATCTTATCCTACCTGCTTGGAAGTTCCTGCTCAGAAATGTACTTGCCAATCTGCAGTCATTGATATAGAACCAGGAATTAATTCATTTTCTTACCATGCAGTTGGGAAGCTTGCTTTTCTTCTACAAAAAGTAAAAGCATCATATCAATGTAACTGAGTACCTGTATATATTAAAATAAATTATGCTTTCTTTCTTAAGGAAATTGTTTTAGTTTTATGGAGTCATTAATTTATTAAAATAACCACAAAGTTCCTCCTCCCTTTTCCCTATGAAAACACAGATTAATATGTGCGAATATATGTCAAGTTCGCATTCAACGTTTTCTTTAATCTACTTTCATTGCCCTTGCTCTTCCTCCCCCCCACCTCCAAAATCTGACCAATTTGGACAATAAGTATAATTGCAACAGATATTGAGGACTAGGTGGTTTTTAGGGGATCTGAGGATTTTCTTTATACCCAGAAATACGGAAGACACTGCCTGAACGGATGTTGGAGGCATGCACTCTCGCAATATTTAAGACATACCTGGATGGAAATTTAAAGTGTCAGGTTATAGAGGCTATGGATGAATTGTAGGTAAATAAGATTAGTGCAGTTTGATAGTTACTAGTTGGGACAGATATGGTTGTCTGAAAGGCAAGTTTCTGCATTGCATGTATCTATTACTATCAATGAGTACATTATTGTCTATGGAGTACTAAGCGTCTTGCCAGGCTAACATGTCTCTGCATCTACACAATCAAACTCCCCACAAATGGGAACACTTCGCTTAATCCACCTCTTCCTCTTCACATTCTCCAAATGCAACGTCAACCTTACTTTTCCAAAACTGATCTGTTGAATCTGCCTGCGTGTTGTTGAAGTCATTTCCATTATTTCATTGTGGTGGCCGAAGTTAACGGCACTACACCAGCTGATGGCTGATGCACAAGAGAGGGTTCACAGCAGAAGTCTTTTGTGCATACTGAGTACGATCGATGATGACAGATGACTGGCAAATATTTTCTCGCCAAACAATTTGCAAACTATGGATGTTTACTTACCGTTCTGCTTTTCAAAGAGTTTTCCTTCTGTTTATTAAAATTATATTTTAGTATTCCGTGTAGGCAATCACATTTTCAATCACTATTTTGAACCATCTCGCTTTCAGTGTATGAAGCTATTTCTGTTTCTATGATTAGCCTTGCTGTTTGGAAGAAAGACAAACGGTAATTTTCCACGATTTGTAAACAAGGAACAAATTCCTTTTTTTGACCATTATGAAATTTGGCCGGTATTATGGAACATATCCATTGAACCAAGTGTTGACTACCTATGGGTTTCATAGAAGATATATTTATTTCAACAAATATCCATAACATAAATGATGCCTACTTCGTTTTGAAATCTCAGTACTTCTAAGCATATTAAACTACTGATGGTGATGTATCTCCCAGCGCTGGTTAGGCAACGTCTGAATATTATAGTTGTTTCCTTCATTTTCAGTCTGCTGCTCACCTGCATATTCAAGATCGTCTCTTAGCTTTGCCATCTCTGGTATGGGAAGATTAGAACAAGACAGAGACCTAGTTCAAATACTCTCATCCACAAACTTAATTTACATTATACAGTATACTCTTCACTTCGATATTATAGAACTGCACAGCCTTAAAAAACTGGCCCAATGCTATGTGTGTGCGTGTTTAGGGGTGGGGGTGGGGTGGGGGGCGGTTGTATCTCTGAACGAATGAAAAAATCAATCCCAAAATCCTCTTGCCTGATGACCTTTTTAAATGCCATCTGGTTTGGGAAAAATGTACATTTCATAGTTATGATTTCATCTTCTCACATGTTTCCTAAGACAGTATTCATTTGTCATAACAAGCCTTTCTTGTTAGATGTGCGGTTTGAAGGCTTTCATTCAGAAACATGCTTGAAGAAAACAAAACTATGTCGAGATGAATGTAATTGAACCATAATCAAGCATAATGCCAGAATAACCTTGAAAGACTGTGGTCGATGCAATATAAAAGGCAAGCTAAACTAAATAGCCTTATGCTAAAACAAAATGAACACGCAGGATTCTATGACCTTCTATTGATATGGAACAAGCTGTGGAGGGCAGAAAGCAGCTCACTGTGCCAGTGTATGAGACTGGATATGCAATTCCTTGTAAATATATCAAACAATGGAAAAAAATGATTAGTTTATGTACAGATATAAGACTGGAAGGCTATTCGTTAGAGAAGATAAGAAAGGAAAAGGAAAAAAATAAATTTTCACATTATCTGCGACATGTTGTAATAACCTGTCACACTTGCTGATGGAATGGGGTACTGGGTGATTGAACAGCCTCATTGAATCTAGTTGTCATTATCAGCTTAGGCATTCTCTGTGATATGCCGGGTGAACGCACTTGCCAAACAACCATCAGTCTAATTTTATACAGTATCAATGTTGTATTTCCCTTAAAGACCTATTCTTGGAAATTGTACTTCTGAGGGCAAGACAGAAGTTTTGCAAAACATGTATTACACAATTCGAGTGTGCAAATTGACAAAAAAAAGTGAATAGCACCATTATTTCCGATTTTCTTAGACTCATTCGTTATGCCAAAGGGGTGGAAAGAGAACATAATGATTAGTTTAGGAAACAAACAAAAGAAAAGTTAAACTGAGTCATGGCTAATTTCTAGAAGAACAATTCCAGACAAGCTTAATAGACAATTGGTGAAATTCAAGGTTAATTAATGAATACAATAAAAAAAACTGTATCTGTATAACACAAAACGTGTTTAAATATCTAGTGAGAGCTTTCCTTTTCACAATAGAATACAGAGAGTGAATGAGGGCAATAGTGTTAATTTGAAGTGCATTTATTACTAATAAGGCATTTGCCTGTATGCCACACAATTGACTTCAATTCTAATCTAAAGCTTATTGAAAAATGCCTCGAAATATTCGTAGTAAGGTAGATGATGGCATTCAACAAGAAATTTGCAGAAGGGGATTGCAGTGGTCAAATATAACTTTAATCTGCTGATAGACTGGGCAAACCACGTTTGGATTGATAATGTGATCGATAAATTCCTGATGAGTGGACTATCTCCTGAAACACTGTCTTTGAGTGGTGGAGTCATGTTCAACCGGGTAAACGAAGCAAATTTGCCATATGTCCTCACAAAAACATGTAGGGACAACTATTTATGGAGAAGGTGGCGGAATCACTCCTTTTGTGAGTGAGAACACACAGGGTTAGACAAATAGTTGCAATTAATGTGAAAATACTGTGATTGTCACAAACGTGTTATTTCTTTCCAGTCAGTGGTATTGAAACACGTGTGTGTTGACTTCCTGTTGCAGAAATCACGTCTTTCGAACCCGAAATTGCTCTGAGGACGACCATACTTGATCAGCTGATTGCCCATTCGATTCGAAGTTATCCACTTCCTGCCGGAACGGCCACACTTTATTTATGTCTTTAGAAAACCAGAGTCGAGTCATTGGATCCTGACTTCCTATTCAGAGTGCAGTTCCAGTGAAGGCATCCACAGCACCACAATTTTCAATGTCTGCTGCCATGATCCAACGAGGTTAAACTTGAAATTATATTGTGGTTCTCTCAAATAGAATGATTCTGTCCCTTTGTGCCTTCAGATATTTGCGCATCAAGCCTGTTCCGCCTCCAATAGGATCAGAGCTGATCTGAATAAAGGTTTTAATATTATATTCTCCTGTAGCCCTAATCATCAACAGTACCCCCGCTAAGAACTGCAAGAATGGGTTATGCAACAGAGATACCCCACTTTTTACTATTATCAGATTTAGTATCGACATCTACAATCCAAACAATGCACAGCAATTTCGGGAAGTAACCCTGCACTCGGTATAATTGACTGCTTTGTAGGCAGTGGAGAATCTTGGAAGACAAGTTGAAAATCTGGCGAGACAAGATATCTTGTGTCCTGAAGAATTCTGGAACACTTTGCCATGTTTTGCATCTCAATTCCTCTCTCCACGCAACTGTAGTAATTGGAAGACAAGATTAGGCACGAATACATGGGAGCAGCAGAAGACTATTCAGCTATAATGTATGCTCCACCAATCAATTAGATTAAAGCTGATCTGATAACTCTCAGCTCTAGTTTCCTCCTTTATAATCCGTTAATCTTAATTTCCTTACTGATTAGAAATCTCTCAGTTTCAGTCTTGAATACTTGCATTCTTTCTGCGGTAAATAATTCCACATTCCCATTCATCTCTGTGTGTATATGTGTGTGTGTGTGTGTGTGTGTGTGAGAGAGAGAGAGAGAGAGAAATGCTTCTGAATAGTATTTTAAATGGATGATTCCTTGTTCAAAGGTTATACACTCTTTCCGAGGCTCTTCCACCCAAGGAAACAACCTCTGAACGTACACCCCGTTAAGACCATACCAACGTCAAATGGTTCAATAAGGTCTCCATGCATTCTTTTCAACTGCAATGAGTGCAAGTCTACATTAATTAAGCTTTCGTATTTTGAAAATCCTTCAAAGTCTGGGATCAATCTGGTGATATTCATCTGGACTCACTCTAACGCCAATACATTTTAAAGCTTACATCAAGATCATTCTCTGGGCCATAATCCAATTATTGTTTGATATCCTCGCTTGTGCTTCTCCTTCAGTAGTCCAGTTTCCTTTTCCTCATGGTTAGGTAATTTTTATTATGAGAATCCGACACTCGGGTTTTATTTGCCTCAGGACATTTAAATTAAAAAAAGAATCGCCGACGTGTGCAACCTTCTGTTATTGCCTCGTCAACTACAACAATTGCCAACACCGTATTAATTCTGCAATAAGGGCTGATTTTTAGCACACTAGGATAATTCAATGTTCTTAACTTTATATATTTTGCCAAAGTACGCAAAATTATGGTGATTATTCTCGAGATGTTTTGCAATGATTTTATAATATTTCTTTGCATATGATCAGATATAAATAATTGCTTCCCAGGATGCTTCACAATGTATTTTTCTGAGAAAGGTTTCTGAATATACTCATCTTCGAATAAAGCTTAGAATTGCAATTTGCCAAAGAAATTACAAATTTGAAGACCGAATTTCCAATGATGCCTGCAATGCCTTTACAAACCAGAGTTATTTCAAAATATTTATTCTATCATAGGCAGATTTAAGAAATTTGGAGTGTTGTGCTGGAAAAGCACAGCTGGCCAGGCAGCATCTGACGTGCAGAAGAATCGACGTTTTGGACAAAATCCCTTAATCAGAATGAAGGCCTTTTGTCCAAAAATGTAGACTTTGCGGCTTCTGATGCACGTTGCATGCACTGCTTTTCCAGCACCACAGTCTCGACTCTCAACTCCAGCATTTGCAGTGCTCACTTTCTCCCTGATTTAAGAAATTGTTTGGGAAGCATCAGAAACAACGTGCAATAAAATGTTTGACAGCTAGCACACTTGTATTTTTGATAGGAGTAAGCTCAGTTTGTATATGACTTTTCTGCAAATCAGCTGAATCAAAGGTTTTTTTTCGTATGAAAACATTCTGTGAGCATCTCAACAGAAGACCAAATATGGAAGCAAAATGCTTGCGCTTCTGTCAATCTAATATAAGACCAAAATGAAAATAAGAGCTGTTAGTACATAATCTATCAATCAACATCAATGCAGAAAGACTCTCTTGTCTCCCTACCTATGTTCGTGATTTGTGCATGTTTGTACAGCATTAACATAATTTCCGTAACCCCCTTTTCAAAGGATATGTTTACCTTTCTCTTTCCGAATGATTTCTTCTGCTTTTAGTTGAGACCAAGCCATTCGGTTAAAATCGTTCACTGACATGAAATTGTGCAATTTGCATACAAAACATTTCTTCTAAAAAAAAGGTCAAACCTATGAAAGTATCGTCCAAATGATAAACTCTAATTTGATCACATATAGACCCATAAAGGAGAGGCAGAGCGGAGGAGGAAAAGTGATGGGACATTGGTTGCAATTAAGTATCAACGTCCAAAGTGAAAAAAAAGTGGCGAAGTCCTTATATTGTGAATAAGCACATCTGTAACAATCCAAACCATGTATGTTCAGAAGTGAGGCTCTCGCCTTGAAACGTTTTGGGGGGCAGTGACAGAGGGGTTGCATCAAACGGAAAACATTGGCAGCCGTAACTAAGGACTGCCAACACCAAAGACTTGGGTGGCTTGCGTAATTGTGCACCTTGGGACTTCATCTTTATTTTCCTTGGTGCAGAAGGCTGCCAGACAGGACGCATGATATCTAACTAAAACTATTTAACGCACTCACGATGATGGTGCAGACAAAAATGCAGCTGGCTGCCTTCCTCGCAAATGCTCGCAAACGCAAGCTGCATTTGTTTTACTCGACTGCTGGGGAGATGGAGATACTCCTGCTCCCTCGAAACAGAGATAGGAGAACTCTTCATAACTAAAAATGGCGTAGAGGTGTCAATGTTAGTGTGGGGTGGGCAAAGGCAGAAGTCACATTTCACCTGACGAAGGAGTAGCACTCAGAAAACTTGTGATTTCAAATAAACCTTTTGGAATATAACCTGGTGTCGTGTGACTTCAGAACGAAACCAACCAAACTTTATGTCATACATCAGGAAGCCGACACTGCAATTCTTTGGCTTACATGGATTCAGTACAGTCACGGTTCAATAAAATTTTTTACTCTGATACAAATAAAAGTAATGGAACAGTAGTTGAGTGATCTCCCGGTGCCACCAATCGTTCACAAGTGTTCAGTGTGGATACATCTCCTGGAGTACTTGCTGGTTATATAACAGGTCCATCAGGAAACGCCTGACTTTACAATTTCAGCCTTGTACATAAGAGACAATTATTTCCCTGTACTTACATACGGAATATGGGATGGTCCTACGCTTTTAGTCTCATAGGTTATTCTCATAAATATGCAAACAAACAATCATTATTAGAGGACATCTGCCTACATCTCAGTAACAGGTGGATTTCTGTAACACTTGTCATGATGCCTCCTGCCCTCACTGCTCTTGTTCAATTTTGTCATACGGATGCTTTGGCTTAAAAATAAGGATTTGGGATTGGGAGTTTACGGGAGCATTGAGGATGCATCAAGATTTCTTTAATTAGTCGTCTGCTGTGGATGTCGTTAGTTGCGCCAAGATTTTGTTAATCACTGTTAATTGCCTGTTAGTGGTCTTCTTGAATCTACTTGGTTCATATCGTGGAGGTTTACCCATAATCGTGTTAGGGCAGGATATCGAGGATTTTCGCCCATCAACTTACTCTTACTAATGAATATGTAATATTTCTGGCTAGCAAGTGATTCATATTGATTCAAAAAGACTTAAGTTGTCTCTTTAGTGGAATTCTCAGAAAATTTGAGCATTTCCCCTTTTGAAGATATAGAAAATGATTATATTGTGTGCTTTCCATGACTACACATTTGCCAAATTTCCACTTTCCAACAAATAAGAACAATTTCCTCATTGTATTTCTCCATTTATGATTTTGAATGGATGTGAGTTTGTCCCGGTAAGTGCACGAATAAAGATTATTGATGTCATCTCTCTTTTTCTTCAGCAGATTTGATTCAGTCCCCTTTTTAGACATACTAGTTTAATTCCATCCAATTGTAAAACAGAGCACATTTGCAAACACTTATTTCTTGCCAGACAGAGATTTTCTTCTGGTCTCCAAGTTTAGCAAATAATTTAAGTGTGTACTTTAACTAAAGTTGCTTGATTTCTGAAATGATATCAGAAGAGGGAATTGATTGGTGCAGTTTGTAGTTATCGACTGAACAGAAGAGTAATTGAAGACTGCATATATAATGTTCATCTGAGGTTTTAGTCTACACTATATCTCTTGTAAATTGCACAGTTTTGGTTTATTACCTACAAAAAACACTTAAATTAGCACTTATACTATAAGAGCAATAATATTTTAAATCTACACATGAAACTGAAATCAATTGACGACTGAATAATTCTGGTAAGTCAGTCATTGGTTTTCGAACCACATCCATTTTATTTATGTGTTTGTGGAAGGACGTGCAGGTTTGAAAAACAAATGTTGCAATTTGTTTCGGACATGTTGATTGGAGGCATATGATTGAGGTACGTAAAGGCTGGATCGTGTTGCTGTTGGACAATGCTGCTGCTGCCTTTAGAAGTCCAGGTGGCGATGTGTTGCTTTATAACTCTATGATATAATTATAGACTTTAAGTGCAGCTCAGAGGAAATTTACCAAACTGGTAACTGGAAGGGACTGTTGCCTTAATGAAGAAGGGTTTGGCAGGCTAAACTTGTGCTAACTGAAGATTAAAAGAGTGACAGTCAATATCAATGAAATTTAAAAAAAGGAAAGAGGCGCTTGACGGGGCAAACATGGAGAATATTACACCTTTTATGAAACAATATTGACCTAGTTTATGATATGAAAGCACGTGAATCCTAATAAAGAACATGCATTAAGTGAATTCTACTTTTGCAGCTAGTGAAGAGTCTTTCAAACTTTCTTCTTGAGAAGAGAGTAGAAGCAGAACCTTTGAATATTTTTAAGAACAGGAGGTCGATTCCTTACAAGGAAGTGGTGGAAAGCTTTCAGTGTTCGGCAATAATCTGTATTTACGGTTACTTTAAGGTCAAGCATGATCTAAGTAAATGGTGAAACATGCTTGAGCCTCCAAATGGCCCAGTCCTGTTCCTTGGTGAATGCTCACGTAATGAAAATTAAGATAGAATCTTTTGCTGACTGTTTGGTGCGCACAAAAATAATTATTTCAATAAACTCGGTTCGTTCTGTTCTTTTCACCATAATTGAGCAGAAAATGTCACAGCCATTTTTTTTCCTCTACTCCCCGTACCAAATTATCAATGAAAGAATGCATTCATTTGTAAAATTTCAAGAAACTTAAGCTGTCCAGATTCATATTCAAAAAACTGATGAACTTGAACTAGTGCTGAGTCACTTCAATACATCAATTTGCATGGGCTGAGTTGAGTCACGTCCAGTCCACCAATGTTTCTCTCCACTACTTTCATTTTCGAAAAGCGTTTGGACACTATTCCGATATCAATGCTCTTCAGAAGTGGAATTCTCCGTTATTCAGAAAGATAATTGTCACCTCAAATTTCAAATACATGACTCTTAATCAGATTGATGTTTCTTTTTTTTGGTTCTGTTCTTAGATGTATAATAGTTAATAACGATTTTTTTAAATGACAATTTTCAGGCCATTTTGACTTTTCTGCTCGGTTATGCGAGGGTTGCTGGGAGACTATTAAATTATTTCTGGGAACAGGAGAACAGTCTTGAAGTGTTGGCAACTGTAGGCATTTATGGTACAATCTTGTGTACATTTGCAGGGAAAGTTGGTTCATATTCATTGCACATTATATCTTTCTTGACTACTTTAACTAGATTCCTTACCTGCTGCTTCCAATTGAGTCTTCAGCTTTTCTGTGTCTGAAAACGGAGAATTAGTCTTTTTCAGTAATGCTGCCTCATCTCCCAAAGGGCCATACACCAAATCAAGAAGTTACCGTCTTCTTATATCTCAGATGTGTAATCCAGATTCAGATTCCTCCTTGACCATTGAATGAGTTGACTTTTCTCCTATCTGTGCACTTAGTTTTCAATAGTTTGAATAATATTTCCAATAGATTCATCTTTCAATTTATTAATTCATATAGTTATTGCTTCTTTGACCATTCCATATCGGTCAACCGTCTTTGCTATTACTCCTTAGATCACCAATAGTGCAGTGTCTCATTGATGACCACTTTTAAGAATACATTTTTGTTTAATTTGCTTCGTTATTCTGTGCTTTCTTTGCTCAATATCATCAATTTAATAGTTATTAAAAGTTGCATTCAGATTTGTTTGCTCCTCTGCATTGCTTGTTGGTTGGAAATTCTTTTAGATCTTTAAGGCCTGTAAACATCAAGGTATACGTTTGAATATTTTACATTATCTATGGAATCTGAGTTTGCTAGTTTACAGTCATACAGTACAGCACGTAAACAAAACTTGCAGATCTTGCCGAACTGACACCCTAACCTAATCTAGTCCCAGTTCTTATTCAATATCCCTCTGAACCCATCCTATTCATATACCTTTTCAATGATGCAATTGTACCAGCCCCACCACTTCCTCTGGTACTCATTCCATACACACACCGTCACCTGCATGAAAAAGTTGGCTTAGGACCCTTTTGTATCTTACCCTTCTCCCCCTAAATCTGTGCAATCTCACAATGAGATCCCACATTTCAGGGAAAATACCTTGTGTATTTATCCTACTCGTGTCTTCATGATTTTTTAAACCTCTGGAAGGTTACCTGCAGCATGTGCTACTGAGGGAAAACAGCCCTAGCCTACTCAGCCTCTCCCTATAGCTCAAATCTTCCATCACTGGCAATATTCTTGTAAATCTTTTTTGAACCCTTCCAAGTTTCACAACATCCTTCTGAAAGAAAGAGACCATAATTACACACAATATCCCACAAGTCGCCAAGCCAAAGTCCTGTGCAGTCAAAACATGACCTCTCAACTCCTGTACTGAATGCTCTGACCAATAAAGGAAAGCATACCATACACCTTCTTCATTATCCTATCTATCTGGGACTCTACTTCCAAGGAACTATATGAGTATAGAGTCTAAACTAAAAAGCCTGGACTTTGGGGAAACAGCTCATAGGATAACTAATGTTTTCTGTCGAGTTTGGTAGCTTGGGCGAAACTGCTGTTGAGGTAATGCCAAGAAGCTTTCGGTATAAATAAACAAGTTAACAATCCATGGACAGAAGTTCAAATTCCAGAATGTTAACTGGTGCAGGTTAAATTGAAAAATTAATCCCTCTTGAACGAAGAATCTAGTGGGGCCAAACTGCCCCATGACAGCGTTAAATCACTATCTACAGATTGATCTTTGTTTCAAAAATTCACTTGTGAGATTTGCACATCACTGGCTGACCAGCATTTATTGCCCATTTGTAGTTAGTCTTGAAATGGTGATGGTGTGATGCCTTTCTCAACTGCTGCAGTTCAAATACTTTAGATTGACCCAGAATGCCGTTTTGAAGAGCATCACAGGTCTTTGCCCAGGTGATAGTGAAGGATAGGAGGTTCCCTGCAGGGGATCTTGCAGATGGTAATGCCCACAGAGAACTGCTGTCTGTGCTTCTGTATGAAATCGTCGTGGGTTTGGAAGGTGCTGTCTAAGGATCTTTGGTAAATTTCTTCAATTCATCTTTCACAGTACTACCGCTGAGATTTGGTAGTAGAGGGAGTACATGTTGGTGTTTTAGGTGCCAAAGATGCAAGATGCTTTGTCCCCAATGGTGTAAATGAGTATTGTTCGGACCTGCAAATGTTTGGATCTTACGAAGATCTATGCGTTTCTGACCCTACTGAACCAATTGGTTATATTCGCTGCTTGAGTTTGAATGTCCGAGTTGAAGTCCATTTTCAGGACTTGAACACGAAGGCAAACATGTAAAGGGAATTCTGTTTGTTGAAAATTGCGTTTCATAAGATATTACAAAGCCAGATGCTGACGTTACTATTGGTAGAAATATTTCATCCAATTGTACTGTTTCAAAGGAGAGCAGAAGAGCTTGCTCCTATCACGAATGAATAATTTTCGATTCTGGTCACATAAGTAGTCGTAGCGTTTCAAAACAAAAGTCATAACCATTGCCATTGATCGCTGGTAGTTCCCTCTTTAACGTTTTTTCAGATTTTCCTGAACACTACTTCCCAGTATTAGGCATAATATTCTATCTGAGGCCTGATATAGAACTTCTAACGTCACAGTTTCATTTCTATGCTTTGATATTCCCTGCTATGTTTCGAAATGCCGGTGCCACCTGAGTTTTTACTTTGTTTAAAGTTGTTTATGAAATATTCCATAAAAATTACTTATTTGGACAGTAGGATTTGTTTATTCGTTTCCCATTTGGAACATCCAGAGGCTTGCTGTGGTTCTGACACTGAAATGCTTTGCTTCAATTTGAATTTTGAAGATTTGCTAAAGAATATAAACCAAACTGATCTATTCCTGGAATATGTCCAAAACTACATACTATAAGAGTTAGCACCATCATTTATTTCAATGTCATATATTTACTTTCAATTAAAATATGTAGTCACACCGTCCATTAAAAATAATGATGGCTCCACTTGCTTACCTCCAGTTTTGCATTTATCCTCCAATTCTAGAAGATCAAATTTTGCAATTGATTAAACCAAGGACACATGAAACTTAGATAAACAATACATTTATATCTGTATGCAATGAATTAAACCAGGGAATCTGCCGAATTGAGCCAAGTCAAGTCAAACAAATAATTTAACAAAAAATGTTATATTTTAAGTGAGAAAGCTTTGAATAGTAGAACAACAAATTGGTTGCATATTGACGGAAGCGTGGGGCTGGTGGGAAGGTGTAGATGTTGCTGCGGGGCAATTCCGATGTAAAGCTGTTGACAGGGCCAGTGAGAAAGCTTTGAGAAGAAAAAAAACAGAATTACAATAGTTCGTAGAATAGAATGACAAGCATTGATGAAGTTACTTTCAAATCTGCTGGATCAGAGATGAATATATCGCAGCAAGACCATTAATAAAGGTAGATGTTTGTGACTTACGATATGTGAGGGAAGCTTTGGATATTACAGGATGAACATCTTAGCGGAAATGCCTCAGCATTTTTGATTCCGGATTTCACAACAAAAGTATGTCTCTTGATCATTTATGTAGAGGGAGTTTCGATAAAGTAGCATTTGAGAGTTGGAAATTGGCAAATAAGTGCTCTTATAAATCCTCTATTAAGAAGTCAGTCTAATCGTACACATTTACCTAACTCCTTTTGACGCAACTTTTCCTCTGTTTGTAGAAATGAAGTCAACTTATGTCAGAAGATCATTTTTGCCAAAATATGGTATGTTCATTTTCTCACAATTTCCAAAGATTTCATAAACCATCTGTTTAAGGTCAAAGCTTAGAAAGGAAATACAGATAAATTAAAATCATTTTTAACAAAAGTTTTTATACTTTCCGTTGGCCTGCATTTACCATGAAATATATAATATAATCAAGTACAGAAGATTATTGCAAATGGGGCACAAGCGCCATTTTCTAATTCTGTCAATAGGCATCTAGAACCCTTTTTAATCCATATAACAGCTGCTGTGTACAATCAGGCAAAATCAATGTTTACCATATATGCGTCAAATAAATAACAGAAAATGACGTTCTAAAATATATCTAAATATGTGGTGTTTCAAAGTGTTAGAAATCATCCCAACCTGCGTCTTCCAGATTGGTTTTCAACCTTGCAATTTCTACATCAAAAACAAATTCAGAGATCATCTTTCTCATCTGAGCTGCTTATCACTCGAATTTAATCGTGCAATCCTAATTTCCAATAAACAATCCTCTTTCAGACAATCAAAATTGAAAGATAGAACTTTTCCTCAACGTGTGAAACACAAAACTATGAATAAATTTCTCTGATGTTGACTGAGTCTCAATAATACCAAAATGCTTTCCTGTAATATAATTATACCAAAGTAAGGACAATTTTATTTTGCAAAACATGTTATCACATATTTAGTATTAGACAAGCCAAAGTGGATAAAAAGGAAAAAAAAAAACAAAACACTCCAAAGGGCCGTTGCTCGTGAAAGCTACAAAGAGCATGTCAAGGAAAGGAGTACAGTTTTGGTCTCAAATATTGACAATTTGAAATAAAGAAGTAGATGTTCAAATTGAGTGCATTGCATCCAAGTTTGATCATGACATATGTTATTAGGCTATGTAGTATAATAATGAGTCGAAACTAATTTGTGCTCCCCTTTAAGAAATAAAGTGCTCTTCTGAGCTTGAGATGCAGTCAACGGTGCTAATATACAAAATGGCTGGGAGACAATTGGTTCCAAAATAGTCATTCAACTGTATAACGCATTGATGTTACATCGATACTTGAGTTTTTGTGGCTGTTTTGACAATAATTCAAATCTGACAAATTGCTTGAAACAAAACCCTTCAAAGCCAATCGAATTTAAACTGAAAGATGCTGACAGCCTAAAACCAACCCGATTATAAGAATTTCAGAATCATGGATATGAAAACGAGTGGATTTGAAAATCGGGAAACAGCAACTGCCACCTGAAAAAGCCAACAAATCTGGACAACTCTGAAGGATATCTCAGAGAGCACCATCTATTGCTATTACCAAGGAATTTTATATAAAGGTATGCACAGTAAAACAAAAACACAGTAGGTGGGCCAGGGGAAGCCAAAAGAAATTGAAGGATGGAAGGAAGCAGCATAATCAAAAATCGGAAAGGAAGACAGCATAAGATACTGTATGGAATTTGAAAGATTAAGTTAGTTTAATGTTTCGAAGTTTTGTTATTGGGACAGTATTTTTATAGAGTTGGGGTCAGATAGTAATTAATACAGGAAAAAGGTGCTCAGGTTTGCTCATAGTTTCTGTTTAGTGATCAATGTTAGAGTTATGATTTTTTCTTTAGACACTAGAAATCTGGGGTTTTGCATCGGTCACTGACATTCTTTTAAAACATGATGAGGAGAGGCTAGTTTTTATGGTTTTAATTCGTAAAGTGGTTGACCACTAGTGTGCAACAGATTAAGGGTTGGGTCTGGGATCTGAACAGATTTGGATGAATTTAGACAGATCTGGACGGATCTGGACAGATGTAAACAGGCTTTGGGTACGAAAATTCACAACAGATTTAAACACATTTGGGGATTAGTGTCCGAGATTTTAAAATACAATGTAGATTTTCAGTTTCGGCTACTTGGTAGAGGTGGGCACGATAGTGTCATTATGATGCACCTAGACTGATACTTGAAAGGGCAGAGAGGAGAGGGAAACAGAGTATTAGAAAATAGTTGGTAGGATTACATAGAGGATCTGGATCGGTGCAGATTTGGAAGGGCAAAGGGTCTGTCACTTTCTTTGTTCTTTGCACTTGTAGTTGCTTGGAATGAAAGTGAAAAAAAAACCCGGCACTTTCAGTTATTAAATCTTTCATGAGAGTGGAAGAATTGACTTTGGCTGTTTTGCAAAAAGTGAGCAAGGAAAAGCTGCTACATTTGACAGACAAGCTGGAGCTGGGGTTGCGTGTGTCTCTAAAAAGATGAGGTCATTACTGAAACCTTCAAGATTGTGGTGCTAGAAAAGCAAATCAGGTCTGGCATCATCCGAGGAGCAGGAAAATCGACGTTTCGAGCAAAAGCCCTTCCTTGGATCTGCAATGCTCACTTTCGCCTATTACCGAAACAGCTCAACATTTAAATGTGTTTGAAAGGCCATTAGAATCTGTGAGAATGGCTAAAATTAAATTGCAGATGATCCAACTTGAGTTAGAGGAGAAAGTGAGGGAGAGAAGATCCTTAGCAGAGCAAAATAAAAGATAGAGTGAAGAAAGAGAAAGGGAGAGAGAAAGAAACAGGGAAGGAAAAGGAAGAAATATAGAAAGAGAAGCAAGTTAAAGAGAAAGAGAAAATTTGAAATTCAGCAATTACGAATTAGTCAGGAAAATCAAGTTAACAGAATAGAGATGAAGGGAGAAGTCAGGAATATACACAGGCATCTTAAAACGTTGCCACATTTCGATGAGGACGATGGTGAAACATTTTTATTTTATTTGGAAAATTGGCGAGGCAGTTGGAGTGCCTAGAGAACTTGTGGATAACGCAGGCTCTGACGAAGCTGATAGGCAGACTCGTGAGGTGTTTACAGCGCTGATAGGAGAGAGGTCAAGTGATTATGCATTTTGAGTGCCTATGCATTGGCATCAGAAATGTATAGACAGTAGTTCAGAAATATAAAGAAGGAACCAGACTCGACTTACTTTCAGTTCAAAAGAATTAAACACAACAATTTTGATTGATGCTTGTGGGCCTTTAAAGAAGAAAACATTCATGAGGCTCTAAGAGAGATTATTCTGCTGGATGAGTTTAAAAACTCACTTCAAGAGATGATAAGAACATATGCATATTTACAGATATTTCAAGAAGTGAGTAGAGCTTATGAATGATCAAATGGCTAATGAATATGAGTTGGAGTTTCAAACGAAATTGAGCTTCAGTCAGGAGTTTCATCCTGTGATGGATAGTAATTGGGAGAAGGGGAGATTATTTACTCCAAAAGAAAATATAGATCACCCTGGAAATAGCTTACCACAGGCGAAAAAAGAATGTCAAGGTGGTTTGCTGTTTTGATAACAATTCAAGTCTGGCCAATTGTTTTAAACAAAACACTCAGCCCTTCAAAGCTAACTGAGTTTAAAATCTGATAATATTGACAACGTGAAAACAACCCAACGAGAAGAATTTTAGGTGTAATAAGGGGCATAAAAAGGAGTGTTTTTGAAAATCGGGAGAACAACTGCCACTGAAAGAGAACCAACAGACCTGAACAGCTTGTGAAAGAACTTGCAGAAAGTCCTGTCTATTAAAGGTACCAAGCAATTTTACATAAAGGTAGTCACAGTAAAAAGAAAAATCGTAGAAGATGGCCCAGGGAGAAGACAGCATATTCGGAAGGATGGAGGATGCAACAGTTTCAGAAGGCAGTATAAAGTACTGTATGCTGTCGAAGATGCTAAGTTAACTTAATGTTTAGAAATTGTTACTGGAGCAGCTCTCTAACAGAGCTGAGGTCAGACAGTGAGTAGGTAGACAAAGGTGGTGAGATTTGTTAATAGGTTTTGCTTAGTTTTCACTGTTTGAGTCAGGACTATTTTTCTTTAAAGGGTAGAAATCAGGGGTTTTCTTTCATGCACTCACATTTTGAATGGATTTAAAGTTGAGACAAGCTTCTCTGGTTATATTAGTCTTAATTAGCGAAGGGTTCTACCTCTGCATTATAACAACATCCATTTTCATGATGTTGTATGCCGTGACTAGAATACAATGAAGTTGCATAGGATCATAGAGTAACTTTGGTAATGGACAAAAGAAATGACAAATATAAATAATTGTCACCTGGTGTAGAAGGCATTTCAAGGTAAGTTCGGTAATATTGTAAAGGAAGTAGAACTTTAGAATTTTTTAAAAATCTGGCAATATATAAGAATAAGTTGTAATTCTGAGAATACTGTACAATTGTTTTGCTGGAAACACAACACCTCTCCTGACAAGATTTGAAAACGTGAATGGAAACCCAAATAGACATGCAATAGATATACTAAATATTAATTAAGCCACATTTCATGGAGGTGCCGATATTAGACAGGGATGAATGAAGTTAACAATCACACAGTACAATGTTATAGTCCGGCAGATTAATTTGGATTTATAAACTGTTGAACGGTGCTCCTTTGTTATGCCACATCTTTGAATTCGTACTTAGTTTTGCTAATGAACCCTGTAAGTTTGGATAGATTCTGAAATGATTCGAAGTTTTTTGTTGGACGATGATTGCAGGGTGATTGTTGGACTCCAACGCGAAAGCTTTATGATGATCTTACCATAAGACTTATCAGTGAAGAAACTAATGTATAAGCAGAAGGAAAAGGGCAGAAACGATTTTTCACTGGTACATCCCCAGTCTCCAATTATATGTCTTTCCAAATATACAGCTTTATTTTTGCCTTTTCAACCAAACATCAAATGAGTATTAAAGGCCTCACGAACACCACATCAACATCCAGTGATAAGTTGCACTCTGAATTCGTTTCAGTCAGCTGTAACCCGCGTATCATTATTTGTGCATTCTTCATCAAACATAGTCCTAACATATTTAGTTCATGTAACAATAGCCCTGGGGATTTAATCTGTCTATTGCTGCATAAATACGCCACTCCCCATGCAAAACTGATCATGTTTAATCTATAGTGACACACATAAGAAGATCAATTGGGTGAATTATACGAACAACTGTAGCAAAGATAATGTATTCCTGGAATGAAAACGCTTGATGTTACCACTTAGAGTTGGCATTTCTTCGCTGACAAGGTGAGAAAAAAAGAAGTAATGCACACACTGCTTCAAAAACTACAGTTTCACGTTTCGATCATGGGAGTATTTCCCATTCACAAATAATTATATGCTGTAGATTTTATTTTCGAATTTCAATTACGAGAACATTTCCTGTTATAGAAATATGTAGAAGCTGAAGATTTTTAAATTACCATTATCTTTTTTACGAAGTTCATCATCTATATGGTTATATAGAGTAAAAAGTATAAAACATTAAATCTCGTGCTCAACAGACATTTATGCTCAACTGACATTTATGCTCCACCTCTGGAATATCATTGGACATGAAAAGTTAACAGTATCCTCTCCGTAGTCCTACTAGACATATTGAGACATATCAAGCTGTTTCTGGTTTAATTTGAGATTTGTAGCACCTCCAAACTTACGGTTTTACTTTGCAATTGATTTTCAGTTGAAACATTTACCAAACTGCCCTGCTTACAAATCATTCCTTTCATCAAGGATGGCCTTATTTGTTTGTGTTAACTTAGAAATGCAAATGCATAATACAGTACTCATTGTCTTACTGGTGAAGTATAATGTATCAGTGCTTCTGGACTGACTCCAGACTAAATAGCCATAAATTACAGCGGAATGTTTACACACTTTCAAAACTGGCCACTACCTGCACCACATTTTTATATACCTATTTGTGTTCTGATCTTTAAATGTATCTGCCAAGAAAAGTGTACATGCATGCCTTCTGTTGTGTTACTTTCTATCAGGACTGCTCAATACTGCCCCCAAACTTAGCACCTCCCACCACCTGAAACCCTTTATGATATCTTATACCTTCTGCCTGTGCAAATAATACTGGACTCAACTCATTAGAATCAACTTGTTAGGTTTTGTGTCATTGATGGGTTTATGCATTTGTGGGTGGCAGTAGGTTTTGAGCGAAAACAAAATTCTGTCCCAGTGGACAAAAATAAAAACATTTATTGGATATATGTTGACCCTTTAACTTTCCTGTGGTATGAAATGTTTTGGAATCTCTGATCTCATTTTAGGGTGGTTATCAGTTTACTACTCAGAAAGAAACTTGAGGATTGGTTTGTGCAAATTATTAATTTGAGACTTTTTAACCAATCGTTCATTTCGTTAAACGTTTCTGCAAAACGATGCATCCTTATTTCTTTATACTTTTCAACTAACAAAATATATAACAACTCTGAAGCAAATTGCATACTAACGTTTTGTTTGTAAATTTTACACCACATTTCTCGTAAATTTTCCTTGCGCCAGTTTTCTTTCTTGTTTCATGATTATTAATTCTGGTATTATTTTTCAAATTGTTAAAGCGGTATTTGAGCATAGGATAATAAATAGAGCATTGGGCAATGTCTTAAAATGTGGGCTAACTAATTGTTCTCTTGTTATTGACCACATCTCCTACTCATGTGCAAATCAAATTTGAACAATAAAAGCAAACAAAATGTCATTACTTTCAAGCACAGCTGTATTACAAACAAAATTAGAAAAAAAAACAAGGTCTTGCAGTCAGAATTCAACCAATATAATTAGCGAGGAGTTAAAAAATGAAGAGATGTTGGTGACACTAACTGTTAGAATAGAAAACAATCCCAGCTCAGTCCACTGTATCCGAATTGAATGAATGTCTAAAAAACAATTACTAGTAGCACATGTTTGGGACAATATTATTAATGATGAAACAATGAACAAAATCTAATTATGAAGTTAATAGATTTTGTCAGATGAAAGACGTGAATGACAGTAAATGGGGATAAATTTGTTCCATAATTAATAGTGATTAAGATAATGACAGACATTGTTAAGCAATGTTTACTCTTGCCATCACCACAGATACACCAAATGGTCTTTAAATGTTTGTGAACCAATGAAATAGCAAGAACTAACAACTGAACATACTAATATGACTTGCTATGGTTTTGTAACAAAAATAGTAAATAGTGGAAAAATTCTATGGAACTCGCTAACTGCATCGTAATTTACATAAACAAAGTGATAACTGAGATAAGAGTTCCTCAGATGCGAGAGCTATGCCTTATCATTGGTGAATAGAGATCATTCAATGCTGAACAAAGGCGAATCGAGAGAAAAAAGATGAAATCAATAGCTGGACATCTATAAGAGTCAAAATGCTGGAGGCTGGTATTTGAAGTCTGATATCATGTGGTCGATTAATAGGACAGCAGTTCAGCTACTACATTCTTGTACACTTCGCATAATCTAATCATTAAAGTAAACCAACCAGTTTAATATGTTTGCAGATTTAGAGTCCAATGAGATATGAAGTACAATGCTTCAGTAACATTAAAAACCATATGAAACTATGCACCCTCCTCAAAATTATCCAATGATACATTCTTGTCCCGATTACCTATGTGGTTATCTTGTCTTTTAATTCAACAATATAACATCACACTGATCAGCGTTACTTGCACACTTGAAACGCAAACAAATCATAAACATCATATGGTATCGTTCTGTGATGGTCTGTCTCCCTATCATATTTATATAAACAATGCTCCACTTCACCCAACAGTTCAATTCCTGTTTTTGCATATTGTATCCTCTAATAATGCATGCTTATTGGTGTAATAATTGACTTGTTACACTGAAACATGATTCCTTCTGTCTTGTTGTTTCCCTGTTACGATCAGTGCATATTTGTCATCAGAGGCTGCTAGAGTCGCAGAACATTATTTCCCTTCTATTTTCTATTTCATTAGGTGTCCCTTTCTGTCTGTCTATGTGATAATCTGTTTCAATCGATGTCTCTCTTTTCCTTTGAGGTTCCCAGACTCTTGCTTGCAACGTAATAGAATACTTTCCAGAACGAGAAAAAAGGATTCTTCTCACTAATGACCAATAAACATAATTGGCTCAACCGAAGGCTCTGGGGTTCTTTTTTCCCCCTGAGATATGGCATATAATTGCAGTCTCAGTTTAATACTTCAAAATGACTAAATTTAATATAATTCAGCATACCTGCGTGTGAAGATTAGGAAAGTAAAGTTTGCCAGGATAAATTTCCCATCTGGAAGTTCACAGGTGAGGTACATCGGCGATTTATTTTAATTTGAATTGGACTATTACAAAACCACAGCAATAAATAATATTAAATTTGTAGTAAAACACCACCAACACTGAACATCTCATATTACATAGAAATGACAAAACGATTATCACATTCAATGCATGCCAACCGACATTTGATGCAAACGTTGTGAAGTTAGTTATTCACTGATTGGAATTATTGGTATCAATTAGCAATGAAATGCTAATACTTACCACAGCCAATTTGCTTGCTTTCCGATTCTACACAAATACCAATGCACAATTGCCGAGTCATAAGAAGATTGTAAGCCTTCTGCATAACATTCCGAAGCAAGGCATTGGACTAATCTACTGTGTATATAAAAAAAATCAATATAACTGAAGGCGGTTTATAAGTATGTGCAGCAGTTGGTATGCACTCAATGATCTAGAGAAGATTTTTCAGGTCATATTCTCCTGTATCTGCTGCCATTGTCTTTCCAATTTTCTGAGATCTTGATTTGGAAATTACGGTTTGTTATGGAAGTGTTTGTTATAGAATGATACAAACCACTAGCAATATGTCATGGTGGTGAAGGGTGTAGACATTGAACATGATATTTAGGGTGCCAATCATAAAATCTATTTCAGTTCTTGATGAGCGTTAATTGCATTGATTCTAGTGGAATCTGCTCTTATGATTTCTGTTTGAGTAATGTTGTCTTCCTCCTGACTGTCTTTTATACGTTGAATACGCATGAGGTATGAAGTACAGTTGGGTCGTGGAATAATATTGAATCTCAAATTGATCAGGTAGTACTAGCAACTATATGAGTGGAATGGTCAATTGCTGATCAATTCTGACACTTCAGATTTTTAAAATGTGGGAATCAGCAATGGCAATGGTAGTGAAATAGACTCCTCAGCAGGTGTTCATCAGCTCTGTCCATTTATTTTCTTCTTTCTCCTCTTTTCGTTTTATTCTTTTTCTGCGTTCTTCTGTTTTTCATTCTATATGTCTCCATACCTCGGATGACATCGATGGTGTAAACTTGAGCAAGTGACTACTGGCCTCTTGGACATTCAGCCAGCTCAGAAGCCCAACGCAGAGTCCCAGTCTCACAGCCTCTACGGGGCTTGGGTGGGTTTCATGTCTCCTCAAGGAAACTCAGAGCGGGCACTCAACTTCCAGGAAGTCCAGTATCCACTCTCAGCGTGGAGGAAGCCCAGTGAGAACTCCTAGGCTTGATGAAGCCCAGATAAGAACCCCAGCCTTGATGCTCACACTCCCTGCTTTAGATAGACTGTAATGCCGAACATTTATCTTTTTTTAAAATTCCACCTGAGTTCGTACCTAGATATCATTATACTGAGTTTTTTAAGTACTGGAAAGCTGATCTTCTAAAATGTGTTTATTTTTTCTCTAATTTATACCTGCGAATTTACACCGAGGTGTCTTTTTTATTTAAGATTGAATCGGTAATGCCGATTCCGTCCACGTTTCATTGCACATTTGTCTGCCTGTAACTAACTACATGTGACAATAAAGTTAATTGAAATTCTAACTCTAAAGCCAAAGGGCCTCAAAGAACGTTGGCTAATTTTTAAAACTATTTATGTGTTGTGAAGAAGAGTCTTAACAGATTTGAGTTATTTACACTGTTTCTGTCTCTACAGATGGTACGAAACAGCTGAGTTTCTCCAGCGTTCTCTGTGTTAGTTTCAGATTTTTTAGATTTGCAATATTTTCCTTTAATGCTACTTTTACATTGGACCGAGTTCCAACTTTACTGGGACACTTGTGCTTCTTACATTATTTGGCACTTGTGAACCCCAGCAATAATATTATTCAGGCTCTGCTGCCTATTAACAGGAACTGAGAATTATCTTGTGTTGCCCCCTTTGTGATCATCAGATGTTATCTTGGCTAATGATCTTACTTTGATAGGAAATCATTGATGAAGAGGCTGAAGACCTTGAAGGGTAGAACATCACTAGAGAAGGAATTATGTTATTGGGGAACAATTATATTGTCCCTACCTCTGAACCAGAAATGTTATGCCCTGCCTGAGGTATATAACAACATCGATAAACATGCTGATTCGAAATTCACAATGTTCAGCCGTTTCATGACATTGCTTAGAATGAATCACCTGATTTAAATACTGGATTCTGCTTATGGGGTGACCACAGGGGTTCCCTAATGGATCCATCCATTTCATTAATTTGGTTAAAGCTGGGTGCAAATAGATTCTTTTGGCCTTTTCACTCACAGGCTGGTCTCTCTCTCTCTCACTGCTGAGGATCGATATATCTGTGGAACTTCCATCTCCTGTCAGTTTTTCAATTTACTGCCATTATTACGAGATGGAAGTCACGTGGTTGCAGAGCATCTGTCTGAGAGGTTGGTTGTGGGTTTGCACATCACCAGCTTCCACTGTTTCTCGTGCTAGCACTGTATTGTACCATCCACACTTGCCCGTAATATTTGGGTGTGCTCAACTGCTCATGGATGCCTTGCTACATTCTTCTTTGAAACAGAACTGATCTCTCAGATTGATATCAATGGCAGATTGGGGCAACTGCCCAGCTCCGAGTTTAAAGATTATCAGTGGATGCAATTCTACTGCTGGAGTTAGCCCACAGCATCTCATGGATGTCCAGATTTGCACTGCGAAATTTGTTTGGAGTGGGCCCTATTTAGCACGGTCACATTGCAAATGGAAGATATGCTCAACATGAAGACGAGACTTCATCTCTGCAATGAATATGACATAGACACTCCTAAAGGTCCAGACACGATAGGACCCATCTGTGACAGGGAGATTGAATAAGGGTGAGGTCAAGTAGTTTTTTTTGATGTAGCTTGCTAGCTGAATGCAACAGGCACTACCCAATAGTAATATTCTTTAGGAGTCATTAAACTCTTCCAGTTCAGGGCGCGCAAGTCACTGTTATTCCCCAGCAATTGGTTTTCCTCCAATTGGCGTTCAAATGGATGGGTACTGAAACAATAACGGAGGGGATACAATACGTTTTAGTGATAACCAGTGAGACATTTCCTCGAGTATTGATTTCATTCGTCTTAGAGTCAATGTTAATAGTCCCTACTGTACACCACTATGGTGGCACTGCTTTTGGGTTTGTTCCCGAACGATGATATTATTTTCTGAGACGTAATATGTCAAATATAATTCGGTGTGAATGATAATGCCAGGTTGCTAGTTGACTGGCAGCATTCCCATTTTGACAGCAAGCCCCTAGAATCCAGGAAGGAATATGTCGCTTTATCAGTCGGACTACTTTTATTATTAGCATTTATAATATTTTAGTTGATGCCATGCGAGTTAGAGGATTATTACTTTTGTTTCTTTAGACTCATTAGAGCATAAATTGGATTAAAATGCATGATGTACGCTTGTTTCTGTGCACAAAGTAATGTTTCGTGAGTTGCTTTGAATTGAAATGGAGTTTCACAGTGGTAGATGTTCATGACCCATGTTATTAAACATGGTTATTAGATGGGCAAAAAATTGAGAAAACTGTTAGATGGTGACAAGTACATTTTCTAAATATGGTCGAAAGTGCATTCCTGATACAAAAGAATGTAGCAAAAAACAACAAAGAGTACGGGCTTCAATTTACTGAAGTTGATGAAGGAGTCGGACAAAGAGTTACGAAAGACAAAGTGAGCGTTCTGAACGTTTATTTGATTGTAATTGTCAAGATGTGCAGTTTCAAAAGATATGAATTCATTTCTCTCCCTCTCTCTCTCCCCCCCCTCTCTCTCTCTCTCTCTCTCTCTCTCTCTCACACACACACACACACACACACACACAGAGTCTCACGCGCGTGCTCTCTCTCTCTCAAGAACCTGACCCCACATTTGCCGGTCAACCATGATTTAATTGCGTGGTGTAAAAAGGTCAAACTTAAATCTTCTTCGTTCCCTTTGTACATTCTGTCACGGGGCATTGGTGCGGTTGGCAGGAAAATATTGCCCACCCTAGTTGTCCTTGAAAACGTGATTGTGAGCTGTTTTCTTGAACCCAAGGTGTTGACACATCTCCAATGAAGCAATTAGGATCTTGACTGGTTTAAAGGAAGTGCACTAGTGATGGTATATCCCAATTTCACCACACAGTTAACATAAAACAAAGTTTGAGGCAGCATATTACCAAAGGAAAAAATACTCATTGCCAGATAAACTCGAAACGTATCGAGGAAAGCAATAATCAAAATCAAAACAATTAGCCTAACTCATTCCTTGAACGTTTAATAAATTATAAGAGAGAGAAAAAAATCCTTTTGAAACTAAGCACATAGGTATTGAGTTACATACACACGAGAAGGAAATCCGTCAAACACAATAAAATTTGTTTTAATTTTGGACAGTGATGGCTGTAAGTTATCGTGTACACCCTTTAATTTTCCACAGAAACTAACAAGAAATCGACAGCAGCAATGAGAATAAAAACAACACGATGTTTTGCAAACTAAATCAGAATAATTTAAACCTCGTCATGTACAGCGAGGATGCCATTATCAGAATTACTACTACAAAATTGTGAATTTAACATACCATCCTTTTCTCGGGAGCCACTTTTATCTAGATTGTTTTGAAAATAAAACATAAAGGTAAGGTCGACTTTCCGCCAAATTCAGAGAGAAGGAATTGAAATAAGCATTTTATTAAAATTTATGTTTCGCAGCACGAATAGACAAGTATTTTTGTTCATTCGAGAGCTCTTAATGTTGAAAGATGTACAGGCTTCAGAAGCAAACTGTCATGTAACGTACTCACTCGCATAGTCTGCTGACAGATCGTGGGATGGGTGCTAATTCCATATGTGCTTTTAATTAGGTGCCAGCATATCTTTTGATAGGACAGCTATTCAATATTACAATTTCCACGTCAACTGCCTAATATTGTGTTAGAACACATGCAATGTTTGAATTTCGTGATACCCACCGGTGCAGCTGCATTCCACCGTGAAGACCACTAACACTATTTAAAACAACGCATCTGGAAAAAAATGCTTGCCTCTGAAAAGACTTATTAATGCAGTGTTAACTGTCTGGACTTGATAATTACAAATGTATTTTGATCATTTCCTAAACTTTTTCTGCAATCTTAGTCTTAGTGTCATCCAAAACATTGTAGTACGTATCCTAAGTTACACTAAATCATGCTCACAGACTTATGGCATAAATACCCCTGGCACAAACAAAACAATTTAAAGCATTGTTTTTTTTTCAATTCTCTTAATACTTTTGCTTATCGTCACTTCATTAAAAAATGCTTTATTATGTTCCCAATCTTCTCCCATATCCATAAAAACGTAAGACATAGGAACTGAAATTAGGCCATTCAGCCCGTCACGTCTGCTCCACCATTCATTCGTAGCTGATAAGTTCCTCAAACCCATTCTCCCGCTTTCTTCCAATAACCCTGATCACATTGATACTCTATAATCTATCTCTCCCAATTTTCATTATAATCAATGACCTGACCTCACAGCCTTCTGTGGCAATGTATTCTACAGACTCGCTGCTCCCTGGTTGAAGAAATTTCTCCTTATCTTCTTTCTGAAAGGTCTACCTTTGCCATGCCTTCGTGTTCTAGCCTCTTCTACCAATGGAAACATCTGCTCAAAATGTACTCTGCCCACGCCATTCGGTATTCTGTATGTTTCAGTTAGATCCCCCCTTCCCCCTTGTCATTCTAAATGTCAGTGACTCTATGCTGGAGCAATATTTCCCCTTTGCTATTGTCAATTTGAATTATACTGGCATTTCGGCAAGTGGAAATCTTGTCCTCTCCTGCCTGGGTTCAAAATTCCGAAGCCTGTATCATCATGTCCACACTTACACACCAAATATGACAGATTTAATTTAGTCCTCACTTTCGGACCATGACTGAGGAATGTGCCACCAAATTTTGTTCCTCTTGTTTAGATTCTCAAATGGCGTTAGACAATCTGTGTAGATCGTGTGGAAGGTGACTTATTTGAACAGAAAAAGAAACATTCAAAAAGAAACTTCACTGTTATTGTTGGAACACTTAATGTCAATAACATGAGTTGGAACCAATGTTTTATATCTTATTTTATTCTGAGGCCCACCCTCATCGACTCTCCAAAATGAAGCCTGCACACTTCCATTCATATACAGCTTCTCTACTCTTGGCACAGCAAGTCGACAGCAGAAGTCTTGTTCATGTCTGCGTAACCTTCAGAATGGAAAGTCGCCCTAATTTCGTTGGTTTACCTCACAGAGTATATCAACTATGAAATAAGACACCCACAGACGTCTGTGCTTTTAGTAATATGACAGTTTTGGCATTCGCTTATTTCTTCTCGCAAACACAGGCACTGGATGTCCATTGGTAACTTGTTTGTATTCTCTAGTTTACTCTGCATAACGCTTAACCTTCCTTTGTGATTCATTTAGGGCTCTTGACAAATAACAAACAGACATATCATGTCTTACACTTCTTGTCAAGGCGTCAAAATGAATTTCTTATTTGTCTGTGCAACTCAAAAATCGTTCTAACATATTAACACCATTATTATAAGTGAACGAGAATTTGTATATCCAACTTAGACTGAAGAAATATGATTTTTATGAATTCGAGCTCTCTAATCGCAATATACTTGCTCACCTATATTTTGAAGCTTATACAAAATTTCTTTTATTTCTAAAATTATGAAAAGTATCATTAGTTTTTTTTATTAGTTCTCATAACATTGAATTTAATGGTTGTGGCAAATGGCAACAATGAATACATCAAAGAAAGAATAGGGAAGAAGATCTCAAATATTACAAAAAAGTTTTTCATTTTTCTTTGAGAAATTGCACATTGAAACGACAGCAACCGGAATTCAACTCAAGGCACCATGCATGTGTCTTTCGTTTCAAATGGTGGTAGATTCTGATCTTGTTAAATGACTTATGTTCATCTGGGATGTTAAATCCAAGTGTTATATTACAAAGGCCTACATATGTTTTTAGACTCAAGGTTACAGAACTGCATCTTCACTTGTTAATGAATAAGGCATAGATAAACAAAAAACTGCATCCAATATGTGAATCTCACTTGAATTATTTAATTGATCTGTTACAGTATTTATAGTAGGTTTAAATTAAGATCCTTCAAATAATCATACAGATTCTGAAGTAGTTATGGATTCATGTATATTAAAACACACTAAAAACACTAACATAAGAGATTGAAATAAATTGAAAGCAAAGGCAGCTGCCATGTGGGAGAAATGAATTAGAGGTAGAGAAAGTAGCAGATATTAAAATGCGCATTGAATAATTACAATGTAATGCACCCACGAATAAAGATCAGGGTGTCTCGTAAACACTATGAGAAAGAAACTGCACAGAACTTGTTGGCTGAAGAATTATAACTTTAGGTGTAATCACGCAATGTTTTTGAAGCTGACATTATAATATTTAGGAAAAGCTTGTATTGCTTTGCATGTCCTGTAATGAGGTTAATAAGGAGTTTTAAAAAGGTCCTTAATTGATAGTTGAGTAGAAAATTAATTGCCAGTTAACATGGTGCAACTCGCATGTGTCTGGGAAGGAATGTACGTGAAAACAGTGTCCTTCGTGAAGAGTTCCCAAGAAGGGAGATGCTAACATGTGGGAAGCATCATGAGACTATCAAAGACCGTGGGTTGACCACAAGCTTATCCATCTCTATCCGTTCAGCCATATGATTATGTTACACGGAAATGTATGTGAGTAATTTATAACATGATTGGATGTAAATGTTAATGGGGGAATGAAAGATATGTCAAAAATGCATGTCTTCCTTTGGTAATTTTCAGTTTTGTTTCAATAAGCGATTTGATGCTGGAAATTAACTCCTGACTGTTGAGTGATTCATTTATCATTCCACTTCAACACTATCTTACCACTAACATTAGTGTAAGGACTGATAGCCGACTTGTATCCTTACTTTCTGCCACCTGTGACTTTTTAGTTCCAGTCAGAACGGTTCTATGTCTCGTGTTTTGGGCCAATATAATTTCTTGTTTTTGGACTGATTTCATCATTCGGCAATAAAAACATCTGGTGCTTTTCTCTTGTCCTTATAATTTTATACAATTAGCTTCTCCCTAATTGAGTAGTTCAGTTTAAAGTATGTACTTTACCTTTCTGTGTGCTTTTTTTTTGAAATATTGATTTAAAGTACAGTGTTCAGACAAGATACAGGCAACATTCATAGGAGGCAGGCACCACAGACTATCTCAGCATTTATAGCCCATCACGAATTGTCCAAATGGCAGTTAAGAGACAACAACATTGTTGTGCTTCTGCAGTTACATGCAGGCCAGGCTACATAAAGATGATAGCTTTCCTTCCACAAGGACATGAATAAACTTGATATTGTTGTTCAAAAATCGACTATGGTCGCATTGTCATCATTAGAGCCTTATTTATAGAATTGAAATTCCACAATTTGACATAGCAGGATTTGAACCCAGGTCCCCGAAATGTTAGCTGCACATCTGGAGTAATAACCCAGTGATAGTACGCAGCCTCCTCTGTTGGATCCTCCAGTCACCCTCGTTACATCCTCAACTTTCGTGTTTGCAAACTACATTCCATGATTCAGTTAGAACCTTTAGCGTTGGACCCAACGTTGAACTAGACCTAACCTGTGCAATCCACTGGAATCTAGCGATTACCTCTGACCAGCCCATTACTTTTTCCAGATGACTTGACTAATGAAATCACACCCACCCCCTTGTCCATCCATATAATCTCACCACTCACTTCATTGCACGTCTAGAAACTTAGCTGTTATCCCAAATAAATTGTTGGATTAATGGTGACCTGACCACACTCTTCATCGTTAAGCGATCTTTTCTACTGTAATTGGCAATTCTTTGCCTCCTCCTACCTAGACAATGCTTAAATACCTCTTGCAACCAGACAACAGAATTCTGGACCATTTACACTTATCCATACAATCCATTGAATGCAGAGCTGACCGGAGGATAATGGAATAGATGACTCATCCAGCCACAAGGTTTCCTGACTAAATTACTGCCCAACTGATTGAACTATCTATCCTTAAGTATCTATCCTAGTTTTCATTGGGCCATCTGATCACTCATCTCTCTCTGCATATACCAACTGAACTCACTTATTCAATTTTCCACCTCACCTCTTGCCCCCAAGTTTTAAATAGTCCACGTAACAACCGATGACTCAACTAGCTCTTCTCTGCTTACAGGTTCACTGGTACATTAATCAGTTTTAACATTTCATCAAAAATGTGCATTTCTCTTGTTTACCTTTCATTGTCCTCAGCTCCAAACAATTTCACATTAGACCCTTTATAAGAAAACAAAGATTGAAATTCGAAAAAAATGTCAATGCACCCATGGCATAATCAAGCCATGTGCATTATTGAATGCAACTGTTTCCCATAAGTACAGTCCCTATTGTTTTGCCAGATAGTCGGGCTGCTGTCTTATTCAAGAAGAATGATTGATGGTGGTTTAAACTGCGTGGCATAACGCCTGAAGAGAGGGCTAGGTTGAGAAGGAGGGTTCATCATGGAAACCTCAGTGGATGCGGTAAGTGAAGCCATGTTGTTGATCACACTGTGCATTGCAAACTTACTGCCCAGCCAACTGATTTAATCAAACCCGTAATCAAGTAAGACAATCACAAAGATGACAAAGAAATGTCAAAACAATCATGATAGAGAATGATATAAGGCTTTTTTTTTTACCATTCTCCTTTTGTAGCAAGTTTTCTCCTGTGAGAAACAGAACCAGTTGAAAACAAATATTGATGAAACGAATTTGGAAAAATTTGGTCAAAAACAAATCATAACATGGAATGAAAAATCTACAGTGGCAATTGTCAAAATCGTCAAATTGAAGCATTAAACTGTACATATTATTTCGTTTCTACTTCACCAATGTAAGGGAATCTTCTAGGATTTTAAAGTGAGAGCAATGATGTGACCTCGATGCACCTGTTTCAAAAATGATTTCACAAGGCAGAAAAATGATTTCACAAGGAAATGTTGTTATGCAAGTCATTACGACAGGCATTATCATGCAGGTGAAGTCATGAGGATAATCAAGGTGTACTTGCGCATTAAGAAAACATTTTTAACAATCCACACAAAAAGGCCAATGACCAAATCCTGACATATTCAAATCTTTGAAAAATTATTTGAAACAAGAATTCCACTGCACATCCTCAAAATACATGTCATTCCCTTTTCAGCACATGGCAATATCATTCATGAAACTCACTACATACATTATGAACTGTGAGTCCTCTCCTCTCCCCTTTGAAGTAGAACAGACGGACATGGCCGATGTGTGGACAATTTTCAGTATTCCTAGCAGAAAATCGAGTCAGTAGGTCTGGATGCATCTTTCGAGAGAAAACAAATTTAACGACTTGAGTTCTCAAACACTCAAAACATTCTTAAGCCGGCAGCCCAGACCATAACTTTGTGATGTCTTTTGGTAAGTGTGCAGTGAAAATTACCTGGAGTGAGATGGCTAGGTTGAGTATTAGATTTTAAAACAGACAGAAACGTATTCAAAAATTACACATTGAACTTCAGTGCAGTTCTTTCAGTTTTTGTACAATTGTGTTTTTTCATCATGCATTTGGTCTCACTCTTATTTGAAATTGTTTCTACCTTTCACTCCAGTAACAATTTCCAATATAAGCTCAAAGAAATCACGGTGGCACAGTGGTTAGCACTGCTGCCTCACAGCGCCTGTAGACCCGGGTTCAATTCCCGACTCAGGCGACTGACTGTGTGGAGTTTGCACGTTCTCCCCGTGTCTGCGTGGGTTTCCTCCGGGTGCTCCGGTTTCCTCCCACAGTCCAAAGATGTGCGGGTCAGGTGAATTGGCCAAGCTAAATTGCCCGTAGTGTTAGGTAAGGGGTAAATGTAGGGGTATGGGTGGGTTGCGCTTCGGCGGGTCGGTGTGGACTTGTTGGGCCGAAGGGCCTGTTTCCACACAATAAGTCTAATCTAAAAAATCGTGCACAATTCCACATACTCTCTTTCCAGTATTGTCTAAAGTTCATTGTTACCTTCCACCTGATAATTTCCAGAAAGGCAAGTGATTTTCTCCAAAGGATACATTCATAAATTCACCGAATCCACCTTCATAGAATGAGTGTATTCTTTCACTCCATGCTTCAAATTCGACATCACTGCATTGCGTAAAAAATCAAGTTGAAGCAAAATACCTTTTCTTTCAATTATACCTGTTTGCTCTAAAAGTTTTCGGAGCATCCCAAGTTCTGAAAATAAAACATATCAGCTCACTCATTTGAAAAGGAAAGATTCAATTACTTGCATTTTACTTTCGTTTAGATTTCCCTGGAATTTATTGCAATATTTCTCCTTTGAAAATAATAAGTGCTGATGACTTATCATTACGTTAATGTAGCAAAAGTTTGAGATCAGTCAAATTGACTTATTTCTTATTTTTCTGTTATCATGACATGGCTAACAAAATTATTTGACGATGATTGACAGTTTGATGAGAGATAGATCTTATGTACTTCATGCGTCCATAATGTGTCAATAAAATATTGGAGAAAAAAATAAGCCAGAATATATAATTTCAAATCATGGAATGTTAGTATGCTCGCATTTGAAATCGTTTGAAATCTGTAAATAAAATTGCATTTTCACCTGCGCACCCATTTTTGAATGTGTGAAATTTGATAGCATAGAGAGTTGTAGAATAGATTGAAATTCCAGAAAAAATGCATCAGTTGAAGGGAATGTTTATGGACTAGGCCAGAACACTTAAAACATCCTTAAGCAGGCAGCCCAGACCATAACTTTGTAATTTGTTTTGGTCAGTGAAAATTATCCGGATTGTGATGGCTAGGTTGAGTATTAGATTTTTAAGCAGACAGAAATTCATTCAAAACATTATGCCATGAAACACAAAGAACCATTACTGAACTCTGTCTATTCAATCTAGACTTTATTATACTGTCCCATATATACACAATTGTCCAAATCAACAAATCCTCTTAATGATCAGCTTAAAAAAAAGGAACAGATGCTTAATGGTTGAAGTTAAAAGGGCAGAAAGAGAGACAAAGAGTTTCCACACAGCTCACTGTTGAACTCCCAACTAGTTCTGGACTGAACTGCTCGGCTACCGAGTCAAGATTAGAATGGTGCTGGAAAAGCACAGCAGGCCAAGCAGCATCTAAGGAGCAGGAAAATCGATGTTTCGTGCAAAATCACTTCATCAGGAATGAGCTTGGGAGCCTCTGCGGTGGAGAGATACACGAGAGGAGGTGGGGCTGTGGACAAGGTAGCTAAGAGTGCAATAGGTGGATGGAAGTGGGGATGAAGGTTATAGGTCGGAGGGTGGATGGAGATGGGGACGAATGTGATAGGTTGGAGGTGGATAGAGGTGGGGATGAACGTTTTAGGTCGGAGAGTGGATGGGCTTGGGGATGAAGGGTGATATGTCGGAGACAGATCCCTACCTCCATCAACCTATTGCATTTTTAGCTACCCTCTCTCCAGCCCCACCCCCTCCCATTTATCTCTTCACCCCGAAGGCTCGCCTCATTCATGATGAAAGGCTTTTGCCTAAAGCATCGATTTTCCTGCTCCTTGGATGCTGCCTGATCTGCTGTGCTTTTCCAGCACCACTCTAAAGTTGACTCTGTTCTCCAGCATCTGCAGTACTCACTTTCGTCACTTGACCTGCTCAGAGTGAGGGCTGACCACTCGCTTTTCATTATGCACGTCTCTTCTATAACACGAGCACTTTGGCCTGAAGTCTCTTCTGTTTACATATAAACAAAAATGCCTCTCACTCTCCTTTAATCTCTGTACCAAACCAGTCTAATCCGAGCCTGGTCTGTTTACGACTCCTCTGAAAAAAATCAAGGACACGGATCTCGGCTAATCTGTAAGAATAGTAGAATGGTTATGGTGTGGGATTTTTAACTTCCCAAACATAGAATGGGACTGCCATTGTGTAAAGGGTTTAGATGGAGAGGAATTGTTTAGATGTGTACAAGAATAGTTTCTGGTTCAGTATGTGGATGTACCTCCTAGAGAAGGTGCAAAACATGACCTACTCTTGGGGAATAAGGGCAGGTGACTGAGTTGTTAGTGGTGGAACATTTTCGGGCAGCGAAAATAATTTTAGTAGTTCCAAAATAGTGATGGAAAAGGATAGACCATACCTAAAATTTGAAGTTCTAATTTGGAGAATGGCCAATTTTGACGGTATGAGTTAAGACCTTTCAAAAGCTGATTGGGGGCAGATGTTCACAGTTAAAGGGAAGGCTGGAAATGGGAAGCTTTCAGAAATGAGCTAACGAGCATCCAGAGACAGTACATTCTGTCTGGTAAGTATAGGGAATGTTGGATGGCAAAAGAAATTGTGGTTTGGTGAAGAAAGAAAGTGAAACAAGTGAAGTATAGACAGGAAAGATCGAGAGAATCCTTAGAATTGTATAAAGGCAGTAGGAGTATACTTAAGAGGGAAGTCAGGGGGGCAAAGGGAGAAATGAGATAGCTTTGGCAAATAGAAGTAAGGAAAATCCAAAGCGTTTTTACAAATACATTAAGGACTAAAGACTAACTCGGCTCCTCAAAGATCAGTAAGGCGGCCTTTTTGTGGAGCGGTAGAAAACGAGGGAGATATTAAATGAGTATTTTACATTGGACGTTGGCTAAAGTGGTTCCATTTTTTAAGAAGCATGACAAGGACAAGCCAGAGAACTATAGTCCAGTGATCCTGACATCGCTGGTGGACAGGTTGTTGGAAGGAATCCTGAGGGACAGGATTTATATGTAATTGGAAAGGCAAGGACTGATTAGGGATAGTCAACATGGCTTTGTACATGGGAAATCATGTCTCACAAACTTGACTGAGTGTTTTCAAGAAGTAACAAAGGGGATTGATGAGGACAGAGCGGTACATGCCATCTATGTGGACTTCAGTAAGGCGTTCAACAAGGTTCCCCGTGAGATACTGGTTTCCAAGGTTAGATCTTACGGAATACAGGAAGAGCTAACTATTTGAATACAGAACTGTCTCAAAGGTACAAGAGGGTGGTGGTGCAAGGTTGTTTTTCAGACTGGAGGCCTGTGACCAGTGGAGTGCCACAAGGATCTGTGCTGGGTCCACTACGTTTTGTCATTTATATGCATGATTTGTATGTGAGCATCAGAGTTACAGTTAGTAAGTTTGCAGATTACAACAAAATTTGAGTTGTAATGGACAGCAAAGAGGGTTACCTCAGATTGCAACAGGATCTTGTCCAGATGTGCTAATGGGCTGAGAAGTGGCAGATGAAGTTTAATTCAGATAAATGCAAGGTGCTGCATTTTGGGAAGGCAAATCTTAGCAGGACGTATACACTTAATGTTAAGGTCCTAAGGAGTGTTGCTGAACAAAGACCTTGAAGTTCAAGTCAATAGCTCCATGAAAGTGGAGAAACAGGTAGATAAGATAGTGCGGAAGGCGCTTGGTATGTTTTCATTTATTGGTCAGTGTATTGAATACAGGAGTTGGGTGGTCATGTTGCGGCTTTCCAGGACATTGGTTAGGCCACTGTTGGTATGTTGCATGCAATTCTCGTCTCCTTCTTATTGGAAAGATTTTGTGAAACTTGAAAGTGTTCAGAAAAGATTTACAAAGATGTTGGCAGGGTTGGGGGATTTGAGCTAATAGGAGAGGCTGAACAGGCTGGGGCTGTTTTCCGTGGAGCGTCAGAGGCTTGGGGTGACGTGATAGAGGGTGACCACATCATGAGGGGTATTGTTAGGATAAATAGACAAAGTCTTTTCCCTGGGGTGGGCGAATCCAGAACTAGAGGGCATAGGATTAGAGTGAGAGAAATGAGATAAAAGAGACCTAAGGGGAAATTTTTCACACAGAGAGTGGTGCGTGCCAGAGGAAGTGGTGGAGGCTAGTACAATTGCAGCATTTAAAAGACATTTGGATGGGTATACGAATAGGAAGAGTTTGGAGGGATATAGGCTGGGTGCTGGCAGGTGAGACTAGATTGGGTTGGGATATCTGGTCGGCATGGACGGGTTGGACTGAAGGGTCTGTTTCTGTACCGTATATCTCTATAACTGAATCAGTCTATGACACAGCACATTTGAGAAAAAGAACAGTTTTTAGCAAAAAGGGGCCAGCTTTATAACACCTCCGCACAAAAAAAATCGAATCAACAATACCAAAAGATAACTTCATTTTTAAAATCCTTCAATAACAAACTGGTCAATCATTTAAAACACACATACATACTACACGAACTACAAACATGCAAAACCACATGCAAATTCAGGAAATGGTACATGCTCTATCGAACGACTTCATATCACATGCGAATCTCAATAATGCATCAGCAATCAGATGTTCGCAACCTGCTACATCAAATTTAATGGATGTAACAATTAGCTTAGATTTCCTACAGTGTCCAAACAGGCCCTTCGGCCGAATCAGTCCACACCGACCCTCCGAAGAGTAGCCCACCTAGACCCATTTCCCCTCTAACTAATACACACATCACTATGGACAATCTAGCGTGGCCGATTCACCTGACCTGCACATCTTTGGACTGTGGGAGGAAACCAGAGCACCCAGAGGAAATTCACGCAGAAACGGGGTGGGGGGGAATATGCAAACTCCACACAGACAGTCACCCTAGGCGAGAATCGAACCTTGACCCTGGTGCTGTGAGGCAGCAGTGCTAACCACTGAGCCGCCGTGTCACCTTACTAAGCTCCATATAAACGGTCTGGCATTTTTTCCTTAAAATTTTCCACGAATATCAATGACATATGATCAGTGAATACGATTGTCTCAGATGTATTGCTCGCATTATAAGCTTGGAAATGTTGTAATGCCAGCACCAAGCTTACAGTCTCTTGTTCAATAATAACAGAAAGAGTTGCATCCACTGTGTTTCTCTGTCAATGCCTTTTGATGCAATTGTTTTAACTTATCATCATTCTGTTGTAATTCAATAAGTTTAACAGAGTTAAAGATACTTGCATGTTTATGTATTTGCTCCTTTTCTGTCTCATTTATCTGATCAAAAAACAACGTATCTGATAAGGTTATTTCAGCTTCCTCATCTGTGCCATTTGGATTCTCCTGCTTCAGCTTGTGTCTCTGTGACCTTGTGACCACACAATCTGGGAAATTTCCTGCATGAACATCCTTCATGACTTCAGTTGTCTGCGTCTCCCCTGCCTTTTCAACTAGTGTAGACAGCACGCCTACCACTGAATCAGCTATATCATTTGCAAGGACAAACTGTTCCTGGAGTTGAGAGTTTGTCCAGTAAGCCAACCACAAATTCTTCAGTGTCCTCTGGACTCTTGAGCCTCACTTTACATGATTGAGAACTTTTTGCCTCACCATGCATTCCTTTTGCCAGTACCTTTTCCCGCTATATTCCCTCAGGAGCACATGTCTTCTCACCTTTCAACATTGCAGACGGAGAATCCTGTGTTCCTTAATATTGTCACCTCTTTACCTGCTACTCCCGGCCTATGTGAATAAACTTGACCCTTGCATGTATGCTGCCTGACCTGCTGTGCTTTAACCAGCAACACATTTTCAACAAAACTTCCAGGCTTGTCCGGTTTTCCTACATCTGGTCTTTTCCTCACCCAGCAACACTGTGATTTTGTGTGGCCAAATTTATTACTATCAAACACTGGACCTTCTTAACTTGTTTGTCCTCCTCAAGGGTTTTGTTTTCACCCATTGGAAAGTTATCCTTATGATCTTCACTGAGATCTAATTTTCCCTTTCCACATGAGGATTTCTCTTTGCACCAATTTGATTCTGGAATCCAAATCGGGTTTTATGGACACGCTCAGAATCATCTGCTAACCTTGCCATTTCAACTCTCTTCTCTTCCACATGTGTTTGCATTATTTCCTCGCTAAGGTGACCATTAACTTTTATCTCCAGCCGTTTAAACTAACTTTCGTTTTTAACGTCAGTTCTTGAAATTCAAAAACTCTCTCTTTTTTCACTGCTCTCTCTTTTTCATTCTCTTCAGCTGCTCTTTCTTGTCCTCTCTGCTCTGCAGCTCTCTCCCTTTCCTCTCTCTTCTGCTATTAATTGTAAATCACCTGTTTCATTTCTGCTGCGCTTTTCTTATGTCTCGCATCATACTGAAACTGCTTCATTTTCAATCGAATTCTTGCCTTCTCTATAGATTGCGATGGTTTCTCCATTAAGTTTAAATGCTGAGCAACTGCTGTAATTACCTCTCCTCTCTTACAGAAGCAGAAAGTTCAAATTCCAGCTCCTCTGCTAATTTCTGCAGTTTGGTCTTATTCACCTTTTCCAAAACTTGTAAAATCACCCCATCCACTCTCAGAAAACTTGCTGGCGACTGAAAAAATCATTATTATCCCAAGCATTGTTTCCCCGACAAAATCAACACCCGATACGAAAACATTAGTACATACCACTCGCTGTTTGAAATCCCACCATGAGCACACCACCCCCCCCCCCCCCCACCCACCCAATCTGTTATGAACAAGGTCAGACTGCTCAAAACGTTCTTTACCAGGCAGCCCAAAGCATAACTATGCAATTGGTTTCAGTAAGTGTACAGTGAAAATTACCTGGAGTGAGGCAGCTATGTTGACTACCAGATTTAAACCAACCAGAAATGTGTTCACAAATTACACAGAATAAGGAATACTTACAAACTGACATTAATTATGCTATCCAATCTATCCAAACTGGCCTTAATTATGCTTTTCTGAATATACACAACAGTCACAATAAGCAAACCCCCTGAAAGACCAGTAAAAAAAAACTGATTCTTTCAGGTTGGAGAACAGGTTGAAGTTAGAAAGGCAGAAAATGAGAATGAGTTTCCATGCAGCTCACTGTAGAACTCCCAACTAGTTTTAGACTGAAGTACTCAGCTTGAGAGCTGATCATTCCCCTTTCATTATGCAGGGCGCTTCGAAAAGATGACCACTTTGGCCTGAATCTCGATTGTTTACATATAAAGAAAAGGCCTTTTCAATACCCTTTAACCTCTGTACCAAACCAGTCTAATCAGAACCCGGCCCGTTTGTGACCCCTCTGCAAAAAAAAATCAAGGACACAGTATCCTTGAGAAAAGGAATAACTTTTACAAAAAAAACAAGAGACCAGCTTTGTGACAGGAATAAAAAGTTCCATGGAACAGGAAATTAGGTAGAGCCACAAACGAGGAAGTAAATAGGATTGCTACGTTTATATCAGGTGCAATTTGATTGCAGAGCAGTCTTTGTTAATTATAGCTAAATTTTATGTCACTGCAGTGTCGAACATAGAACATAGAACAGTACAGCACAGAACAGGCTCTTCAGCCCACGATGTTGTGCCGACCACTGATCCTCATGAATGCACCCTCAAATCTCTGTGACCATTTGCGTGTCGAGTAGTCTCTTAAATGTACCCAATGACCTTGCTTCCACAACTGCTGGCAACGCATTCCATGCTCTCACAACTCTCTGTGTAAAGAAGCCGCCTCTGATAGCCCCTCTATACTTTCCTCCAACCAGCTTAAAACTATGACCCCTTGTGTTAGTCATTTCTGCCCAGGGAAATAGTCTTTGGCTATCGACTCTATTTATGTCTCTCATTATCTTGAATACCTCAATTAGATCCCCTCTCCTCCTCCTTTTCTCCAATGAAAAAAGTCCAAGCTCAGTCAAACTCTCTTCATAAGATAAGCCCTCCAGTCCAGGCAGCATCCTGGTAAACCTCCTCTGAACCCTCTCCAAGCATCCACACCTTTCCTATAATATGGCGACCAGAATTGGACGCAGTATTTCAATTGCGGTCTAACCAAAGTTTTATAGAGCTGCAACAAGATCTCACGACTCTTAAACTCAATACCTCTGTTAATGAAAGCCAAAAACACCAAATGCTTTCTTAAAAACCCTGTCCACTTGGGTGGCCATTTTAAGGGATCTATGTACCTGCACACCAAGATCCCTCTGTTCCTCCACACTGCCAAGAATCCTATCCTTAATCTTGTACTCAGCTTTCAAATTCGATCTTCCAAAATGCATCACCTCGCATTTATCCAGGTTAAACTCCATCTGACGCCTCTCAGCCTATCTCCGCATCCTGTCAATGTCCTGCTGCAGCCCACAATAGCCCTCTATACTGTCAACGACACCTCCAACCTTTGTGTCGTCTGCCAACTTGCTGACCCATCCTTTAATCCCCTCATCCTAGTCATTAATAAAAATTACAAACAGTAGCGGCCCAAGGACAGAGCCCGGTGGAGCACCACTCACCACAGACTTCAAGGCAGAATATTTTCCTTCTACTACCACTCACTGTCTTCTGTTGGCCAGCCAATTCTGTATCTAGACAGCTACGTTCCCCTGCATCCCATTCCTCCTGACCTTCTGAATGAGCCTACAATGGGGAACCTTTTCAAATGCCTTGCTGAAGTCCATATACACCACATGCACAGCTCGACCCTCTTCAAATTTTCTTGTCACATCCTCAAAGAACTCGATATGGTTTGTGAGCATGACCTGCTCCTCACAAAGCCGTGTTGACTGCATTTAATCAAGCCATGCTCTTCCAGAAGATAATAAGTCCTATCCCTCAGAATGTATAATGTAGAATGTATAATATTGAAGTGATTGCATCTAATTCATTATGGTCAAGTAGATTGATCAATGGTCATCAATAGCAAAGAATACTCTATAGATACAGCAACGTGGTCTCAAAATCACTTTCATAAATAACACATTCGCACCTCAGTTTAAATTTGTCATCAACGTCCTCTATTTCTCCCCACACATTCCCTGGAGTTCCACAGAAGGGTGTACGCTAAACTTCCCCCTTCAACAGATAATCTGACCAAAAATGTCCTGTGTAAGGCACCGGTGGAACCTGTCAAAAAATTTCAGTAAAAAGTTGTGTTCATTGGATAAAGTTTGTTCTCTTGGCTTGTTGCTTTTCATAGTAGGAGAGGATAATGGGCACACTGGATTATAGAATTTTAGATTCTATTTGAAGGTAATTGTGCTGCTTGTATTAATCGTTTGCCACACATCATATAGACAGATGTAGAGTTTTACACACACACACACACACACACACACACACACACACACACACACACACACACACACACACACACACACACACACACACACACACACACACACACACATTATCGTTAATGTTATGATGGGATCAAATCTCCCTGAAAATTCTGCAGTGAATGTTCCTGTGGTTACTCTCTCCAGTAGAGTAACCAGCTAGGTCAGTTTTTGACCTAAGTGAGTATCATATTAGCTGATGCAGGTGTAATCTTATCACCAGCTGATTGCAATCTCAAGCAGCTTTTGACTATATTACTAAGCGACTATTGCTATGTTAAGTGGAGAACCAAACCGAGATTCAATTTGTGTCCTTGACAACTACATTGCTGCACAACATTGTCAATGACTGATAATAGGAATGAATCAACAGAATTTCTTGTGTATGATTGCATGATGACCTGAGGTGTTGAATAGCCTAACTTCAATGTTGAGTATTTCCTGGCCAAATGCATCTGCATGTGTATCATGGTAGCATTGTCAATGATGTCACTAAGCAGCATTGGCAGGCATCAGAGCTAGCAAAAACAAATTACAGTCATATTAAACGAGGTGCTGCAAATGAAGATCTGGTAGCTTCGAAAACAAATAGTAAACTGAACCATAACGTCATTAATTACCAAAATACTTCCTGTAGCTTACACGATTGAGTATGAAGTTAATTGCAGAGGACAGCTAAATCTTCTCAGGGCTGTGGCTTTATATTGCTGGCATTTTGAGCTTGTCATTTCGATATTGGTTATGAACAGAGTGAAAGGTTTGCACCAGAACAAATACAGAATAAATATCCCTGCTCGAGATGCGTTAATGCTATTCGAAACAGTTTACCCAGCTTGGAAGAGCTGTAGATAATAGTGACATACAAGTGAGCAAAATGATATTGCACAGAAGGTTACAACATACAGAAGCTACTGCTGTACAAGAATAACAGTACCAAATGTTGGTTCAGGGTCAGTAGACATGAATTTAGGCATCCATTAACTGTACACAGAATGAAAAAAAGTATGAACATTGTCTCAGCTACCAAACAGTATCATTTGTTGCGTTGATAACGTGTAGGAAACAAGCATAGGAACTCCTGCGTTAAAAAAAAGGAAATTAATATGAATGAAAAATGTCCAGATAACTGTAATGCCAATTGCATAATACATTCATGAGTATGTTTATATATTGAAAGTTATTAGGAATGAAATAAAATAGTGAACATCTTCTGGAAACTCTAAGGCTTCAATGGAAAGTAGGAAAATTAATCTTACAATGGAATCGAGATAAGATACTTGAGGAAGTAAGTGAGAACATGCAAAACGTTCAATTCATCTTCTTAAGATCTTACATAATCACAAAGGGCCGGAATTCTAACAACTGCATGGTAGCAGTTTGCCTGATGCAGTTTGCTTACCTAACTCCTTTTGTTGCAGTTGGGATTCTATAAGAAGCAAGATAGAAAACCATGAAAAGGTGTCTGGCCTCACTCTAAACCATTAAACAGTTTGAAAGTAAGCAATTAAATCACATTTTCATTCAGCAGTGTATAATCTGTTAAAAACCTCTGCTTTGCCATAAGTTTTGCTTTTTGCTTATTTATACATTGTTGTTGAAGTTTAATAGTTGACTCCACATTTTTGTTTTGTTAATTATGGAAATTGGGACCCTCTTTATATTTTTCTTTCTCGTTGAAATACATCAGTCTTATGAATTCTGAAATAACGTCTTGAATATCAACCTGTGATTTTTTTTAATGACTTGCCTCAATGTAACTTGCATGCACTCTTTGACTGGTTGCTTTTCAACTTCCTCAGAATTTCCTTTATTTAAAACTCACAAAACTCACTTTCTTAAAGAAAACAAAACTAGTCCTGGTCCCAGCCTTCTCTATTCAATATGAAATGAAAAAATGCAAATGGAACAAGATCTCTGCTACCTTCATTACTACTTCATTAACGACACCAATCACTTTGCACAATATCAAGAGCAGTGCAGTTGATAGCAAGCACAGATAACACAGCAAAATCTCAATCGGTACAGCAACACCAAAGAAAGAAGAACAGTGCTATCATTTCGAGTCTGTTTTTTTTTAACATATAAAATTGTTGGAAAATCGTTTCCTTTATATTTTGAACAGAGGTGCAGCTGGACCAAGGGGAACATGACTTGTATGTCTAATGCAAAAGACAAGACGGTGATAATTGTTGGAAAATGAAGTGGACATGTAAAACAAAGGAGTACAGATTAACCAGTAAAACAGGGATAATTTATCCACTCAGCTGACTGCTCTTTAGCAAGCGAAGTAGGAGTGGAGGGGCAAGGGGACACGAGCAGGACTTGAAGGAGAATGGTGCAAACACAGTGAAGGTGTCATAAGGTCAGGCTATGAAGTTGTGAAATTCAATATTACATCCGAGAGGTTGCAAAGTGCCAAAGTGAACACAGAGTTATGGCCATCGGTATGTTATTATCCTTCCTTGGAAGATTGTAACTGGTCCTGAAAAAGAACAACAGAACAAGCAGAACTCTAGCACATGAACAGACCTTCATCCCAACAAGGCTGTGTCGATCATCATATACCCAACTAAATAAAAAAAAAGGCTCTCTACCCTTATTCAGTCTCTATCCCACTATTCTCTCCTTATTCATGTAATGAGCCAGAATATCGCTAACATGCATGCTTCCATTAACCATAGAGTCATGGAGATGCACAGAGCAGAAAGAAATCCTTCAGCCCAACTCGTCCCGATATCCAAAAGTAATGTATTCTCGTTTACCAGCACTTGGCCCATAGCCTTCGAAACCCTTCCTATTTTTATAACATCTAGGTGCCTTTTAAATGTTATAATTTCCTCCACCACTTCCTCTGGCAGCTCATTTCAGATACGCACTGCCCTTTGCATTAAAAAGCTACACCTTAGTCGCCTTTTAAGTCTTTCCACTTTTACCCTAAACTTGTGCTCTCTAATTATGGACTCCCCAACCCAGAGAAAATATATTGTCTATTTATACTTTCCACACCCCTCTTGATTTTAGAAATCTAAGCCTCCGACGCTCCAGGGAAAACAGCCGCAGCCTATTCAGCCTCTGTCAATAGCTCAAATATTCCAACAATGGTAATATTCTTGCAAATCTTTTCTGAAGACCTTGAATTTTCTCAACATCCTTTATGGGAGAGGGAGACCAGAAACGCGCACAATTATCCCAAAATGTCCTCAACAGCCACCACATGACCGTCAAAGCCTATATTCCGTGCTCTGACCAATAATGGAAAGTGTACAAAACGCGTACTTACTTTTATATTTACCTGAGACTCCACTTCCAAGAACTTTGAACCAGTGCTCCAAGATGTCTTTGTTCATCAGCGCTCCCCAGGGTATTAACATTAATTGTATAGAGTCTGCCTTGATTTACTCCCAAAGTGCAGCACCTCACATCTAGCTAAGTTAAACTCTATCCACCGCTACTTTTCCCGTTGGCCCATCTGATCAAGATTCAATTCTGGCAGTGTGCATGATGCTCCTAAAATTCTCTACGTGAAAGAATTTCCTCACACATTTCCCTTCAACCTTCCCTGTCTCATATTGAACCTGTGTCCGCTTGTAATTGAAACATCAACCCTGGGAAAAAAAATGCTTCTGACTATCCACGCTATCCATGCCTCCCATAAATTTGTTGACCTCTATCAGGTCTCCACTCAGCTTCCGTCTTTCCAGTGAAAATGATCTTAGTATGTTTAACATCTCTTTGTACCCAATACCCTCGAGAAATGGCAACACCCTGGTGAATCTTCTCTGCACACTTGCCAAAGCTTCACGCACCTTACTGGTAGCGTGACAAAACAGCTAATAAAACTCCAAATGTGGCCTAACATGGGTTTTATATAACTGCAAATGGTTGCCAACTCTTATGCTGCATGCCCAGGCCAATGAAGGCAAGCATGACATATGCCTTCTTAATCACCTTGGCCACTTGTGTTGACGCTTTTAAGGAAATGTAGACCTCCACTCCCAGTTCTGCCTGAATGTTAATATTCTGAAGTGTTCTGCCAATTACAGTACAATTCACAATAAAATTTGTTTGGACAAACTGCATCACTTCGCATTTGTCTGGATTAAATTCCATCTGCCATTCTTGTGCCCAAGTTGCCAATCTAACTATACCCTGTTTTATCCTTTCACAATTATCAGCACTATCAGAAACTCCCCCAATCTTTGTGATATCTGCAAACCTACTAATTAGATCACTGACATTTTCATTCAGATCATTTGTACATACTACAAACAACAGAAGATCTAAGGCTGATCCCTGTGGAACGGCAATAGTTGCCAGTCTCGATTGCGAAAATTAAAATCCTTCCACCGCTACCCTTTGTCTTCTATGACCAAGCCAGTTTGCATCCAACTAGCCAGCACACCTGAATCTCATGTGATTAGAGTTTTCGTTCCATCTGCAACGTGGGACTTTTTCAAATGCTTTACTAAAGTCCATTTAAAGTATAGCTACGGCCCTTCCTTCATCAATTACTGTTACAACATCTGAAAAGCTTTTTTTTCAGCTTGATGAGACATGGCATGCTCCATACAAAATCATGCTGCCTGCCATTAACTAGTTCATTTTCTTCCAAATGTGCATATATCTTGTCACACAATATCTTGTCCAAGAGCTCCTCCACCGCAGATATCAGACTTACTGGCCAATAATTTCCTTGATTATCGCTGCTTTGTTTCTTAAACAAGGGAGTGACATTGACTAATCTCAAGTCCTCTGGAACCTCACTTGTAGTCAAAGAGGGCGTGAAGATATCTGCTAATGCCCCATCTGTTTTTCTCTTGCCTTGCACAGTAGCCTGGGATATATCTCACTTCCTTAATGCAACTTAGGACACGCAAAACCACCTCCTTCGATATAATTACATTCCCAATCAATTCACATAGTCATCCATGTCTTCAGCCTCGGTCATGTCCATCTCTTTGCTGAATACTGATATAAAGTCCAATTAGAGAGCTCTCCCCTTCCTATGGCTCCGTGTGTAATATCCCTTCTTTGTCCTTGAGTGAGGGCGTTATCTTTCCATTGCTACTCTCGAATTTCTAAATTATGCATAAATTCCTTGACATTCTCTTTGATCCTGTTTACTAAAGAGAAGTCATGGCCCCTTTAAGCCTTCCTAATTCTGCATTCAAGTTCATTCCTAATTTCTTTCTATTCTTCAAGGGCTTCCTCAGTTTGCAGCTGCCTAAACCTACCATTTGTTTTCTTCTTCCTTTTCACTAAGCTTACAATTTCCCTTGTCATCCAAGGTTCCTGAATCCTGCGATTCCTTTCCTTCAGTTTTATTTTAGGGGTATACATTTCCTGCACTTTAATCAAATGGTCTTAAAAAACCTTGCACACCTCAGATGGAGATTTGTCCTCAAACAATTGCTCACAATCCACATTCCCCACTTCTTGTCTAATTTGGTTTTCATTCGTCCTTGCCCAATTAAGCAGTCTCATCTGAGAGTTAGTCATGTCCTTGCCCATGACTACTCAAACTCTTTTGGAATTTTGGTCACGAAGCCCAAAATGCTATCCTACTGAAACCGCAATCACCTGTCCTGGCTCATTCCCTAGTACTAAGTCAAGCATGGCCTCATTTCTAGTTGCATTGTCAACATATCCTCTCATAAAACCCTCCTGCACATGTTTAACAAATTGCTCTTCAACCGAGCTCCTGGCTCGAAGGGAGTCCCAATCTGTAAGAGGAATGTTGAAGTCACCCACCATAATTACCCTGCTTTTTTCACACCTTTCTAGTTTCTGACGACACATCTGCCCTCTGTCTCCTGTGGATTGTTGGGGGATCCTCACAAGACTCCCAACATTATGATTTCACCCTTCTTATTCCTAAACTCCACCCATAATGCCTCACTGAAAGGTCCCTCCAATGTGTCTCTCTAATCACAGTTGTGACGTGATCCCAAATCATTCATACATGTCCTGTGAGGCTCTTCCCCACACCAGTATCTATTTCAGGATAACTGATTTCACGGGAGAGCACGTTGGTTTATTAAAAAGGCAAGCAATCGGATGCAATAGGTTATTTGAATCAATTGCTCACTAAATGTTTCTTTGCTTCGAAAATACTTTGGTGACTTTACAAGTGAGAAGGGATGGTAGGCAGAGGTAAACAATCGCATTTTGCTATTGAAGGGAAGGTCCATGGGCAGTGAGGAACTGTTTGGATTGTTGGATTCGTGACCACGTATCTGGTTTGCATGGTTGTTATAGAAATGCATTTCATTTGAGATACGAAAGCAAGCCACATTTTCGCACAGTTCACTTTGCTATGTTATCCTGCTTACCTATTTCTCGAAGAGACTCCCTTAGTTTATAGAGTTCTGCAATATCGAACAAAGCTCATTACGGTAAAACACAATGAACTCCTTGTCTTTAGTATGTCATTTAATTTCAGGTTTCTTCCAGCAGTCGAGAGAATTGAAAGTAAAATAGTAAATATGAAATGCTGCATGGAAATTAAAATAAAACTCGTCACCTATAAGTAGGCCTGTCAATGTTCTTGCTAGTCTTTAAAATACTAATCATATCAATGTATGAACAAGTAAGGAAATGCACTTAACACTTTTAGAGAGAGGATTTGAGGAACAACTCAAGCATTTTTTTTCACAACATTATGTGCATATGGATGGAAATGAAGAACGATTTAAATTAATCAACGATGTAAAGTTGCTGAACTTCAAAACACGAAATGCTATCAGTTAAGCATTACTGTGTAAAATCACTTGAAAGAAAGGTTCCATATTACTGCGATTTAGTTCTGTAAAGAAATGCTCTTGCTTTTCAGAAATACGCAGGATTAGGGGAAGATCTATTGATGGTATTTGGAGTATGAAGGTCGTTTTAGGAAAGCTACCACACATACTCAATATGTGCTATCAACTTTATCCAAATATGGACAACTACAATGGGCTATTACTGTTAAATTTACCTGAACATTCCTGGCAGAAAGCCTTTCCAAATTGATACACTTATCACAATAGAAATAACCAACTAATTTGACTGATAATACTATTGATAATGGAATTAAAGCTGCGTTTAATGTTTGATATTTTTGATATCTTTGCCAGTCTTCCTCACAATAATGACGTTATCCCAGCTTTCTTCACAAACCATTTTATTGGATATATGTCTATTAGAATTTCCTGTACCTTACGTTCTTGCAGAGCATTCACCCTAGCTTGTTGGCTCTGTCCTCTCACTGCTCTTTCAAAACCAGATTTCATCTGTCCTGTTGCTCAACGAGATTTCCTTGCAAACAGACTTTCAATTACCTCATACATCATGTTTACGACGTTTTGGCAAATGACGCCTGCATAGGCCTGACATATTTATTTATTGGTTGCAAATTAACAGTAATATTCGAACTAAAGTAGTTTTGAAGAAGAAGATACATTTAGTTCTCTGGCTTCAAGAGATCAAGTTTTATGGGACGACAAAGGAAACAAGATATTGAGTAGGATGTTCGGCAATAGTCATGATATATGTTGGTGTCAGATATAAATATAGAATACCATGCTCCTCCTCTGTTTTCCTATGTTTATATAAGTTTTATTTATGACAGTTCAGTGTAAGAATACAGATGGCTAAAATATGTATTTGGAGATTCAGTCATTTTCCAGAGAGGGTAATTTTCAAATACGAGAAAAAAGAAGTACATTATCATACACTTCAGAAGTTTCATAATTCCCCAAATGTTCACAGCGATGGAACCGTTAATGACAATGAAATACAATCTGAGAATCATTTTCTTACAGAGATATTGTGATGATAGAATTATATCGTAAGACATTGTCCTATGCATTGACTGCTGATGGATTGTATTAACCAGTGATAAAGAAAACATGTCTTGATTTTATGGCTCTGTAAAATTGGACATAGACCTTAGATATTGGGCAGAATGTCAGTCACATATTTCAGCTTAGAGACTGCGGTTATGCACTATGGATGGAAAAGTAGATTGAAAAGGAACCATGTAAAGACAGTTCTGATTTAAATGAAGGCAGAAATGTGAGAAGACAAAAGATACATCGTGCCAATACTATAGAGAACAAGTCACGTTCATTATTCACATTCCAATGTTTAGTTTACCTGAGCCCTTTGGAGGAAATTCCTCATCTATAAGCATTAAACGTTTTCAATTGAGCAGAAAACTTTATATGTCAGAACTTTCATAACAATAATATATACTCAAAATATGTTAGTGTGAAACTCAAAAGTTATATATAAATCACAAAAGAGAACATATTCATTAATATAAACGAATTTAAAAAAAACTATAAACGACATAGTGTAGTCGAATCCTTTGAAATTATATGACAGAACAGATTCATTTTTGCCTTAACATCTCAACAAGGTAAGACTTTCATTCGTGCAAATCACCGGGAAAACCATTGATAAATGCCACTTTGTATTCTCATTGACAGAGAAACAAATGGTTGCTGTGATGCGTTGGTGCTTAAAGTGGATCAAAATGATTTATGGCTTCTGAAATAATTAACGTTTCTGCAGCACATGGCAAGGCATGAATTTTGTTTTGGCTTTCCAAATAGAATGCTCTTGACAGAACTCTATCGATTAATAAAATTGAATCCAATGGCCAGATCTCCATCCGAAAGCTAATGGATCAACCTTAACTTCACGACTGTATTGTTATGGATACATGTAGAATGTGCAATTTCTGATTGTCAGTATTATTTTCTATAATTAACACACAATGTGAAGACAAGTGTTATGGACCAGGTCAGATACCCTCAAAATAGTTCAAAAAGGTAGACCAGACCTAAGTTTCCAGTTGTGTTAAGCATGCATAGCGTGGATATTCCAGGAATGTTGCAGTTGATCAGACCACTCAGTTTTAAACAAAACAGAATTTATTTACAGACTACCAAATGAAACACATCTAAATGAGACATTAGAATAATAACTATTTGAAAACCCGACTGATACGATGTCTCCTGCGACTTAATGAAGAGTTGTTCTAACTTCCTGCAACATCCTCACAAACACCCCCAGGAAAAAAAGTTAAATTCGAACGCAGGTTCTTAAAGGTGATATATCAGAGAGACAGCCAGAAAGCCTCCGCTGAATCAGGGAACCTTTCCTTGATCAGCAGCTTCAAAGTAAATAAAACTAGAAATAAAAACCATAGCTGGAAGAAATGGCCAAGTTCCTTTCATTGTCTATGTGTTTAAAAAAAAACCCTAAAGGCCTCCTCTGATTGTTGACAAATGTAGTATCTGTTAACCATTCTTAAAGTAACCAGTTCAGACTTGTCGGTACATCTGACTTTATGATCCGTCTCAGAAAGAAAAAATGAAAAAAAAAACCTCGTTAAAGCATCAGCATAATCACACATCTCTTAAAATGATTCAACACGAATGTCCAAAGATGACTTTATTCTAAAACCCTTTAGTCTTATCCTGGTCGTACACTGAAGCACATATATGTTTTATTGACTATAGCAATGTAGACATTCACGACTACATCTTTTTTTCACTCCATTTACTCCTGGAAACAAATGCCTCAGTTTATCTTCTAAGCTCTGACAATGCATCGACAATCACATTTTCTCATCCTGCCTCATGCAAAATTTTCATATTGAATGTGGGTAATAGCAATCACGACCAAACCAGTCTGGAATATTTTCCTCAAATTTATGCAGAAACTTCAGTGGGTTATGGACAGTGTACAGGATTTTCTCAAATGCATAACTGCAAGGATAAACCTTTAAATGTGGTAGCATCAATGGTAAACTGAAAGACTCCTTCTCAACTGTCGAATATATCTGCTGATGAATGTGCAATATCCTGGTGAAATATCCGATAGATCTTTTTTATCTTTTCGCCCTTATCCTGTGTGAACAAAGCACCAGAATCCACATCATTCGCATCAATAGCCACCTTGAATGATTTTTCATAATTAGGTGCAGCTATTACTGGTGCAATGGTTAATACAACCTTCAGACTTTCAAATACCTTCTAACAGTCCACCGTCCTCTGACACTCCTTGCTTTTCTTTAGTAATTCCGTAAGTGGAGCAACCACACTGCTAAAAATTTGGCACGGACTTCTAATAAAACCCACTGATTCTCATGAATTCTAGTATTGCTCTTTTTGTCGATGGCATGGGAACTCTTCCCAAATACCTTTGTCTTTGCATTCCGTGAGGCCATTTGTCCATGTACTACAACATGGCCTAGGAAGTTAAATTCGGTATTGGAAAATTCACTCCTAACTACGTTTATCACCAAGCCTGCCCCTGAAATTGATTGAATAATTCTGATAAATATCACAAATGTGCCTTCTATTTGTGACCAAAAATCACCAATGACCAATATAGTCCGCACAACTGAGTAATCCGGAAATGATCTTATTGGTTACTCTTTGAAATGTGGCTGGCTCACTTTTCATACCAAACAACATCACTATAAACTGTCACAGCCTATTCAGCATTACAAAAGGCAAAATTTTCTTCACTATTTCAGATAAAGGTACCTCCCAGGTAAAAACAAGGACTGCAAATGCTGGAAACCAGATTCTAGATTAGAGTGATGCTGGAAAAGCACAGTAGTTTAGGCAGCATCTGAGGACCAGGAAAATCGACGTTTCTGGCAAAAGACCTTCATCAGGAATAGATGAAGGGCTTTTGCCCGAAACGTCGATTTTCCTACTCCTCGGTTGCTGCCAGAACTCCTGTTCTTTTCCAGCACCACTCTAATGTAGAACGGTACCTCCCAATACCGTCTGAGTCAGACCAACATAGAAATATATATTGCTTGTCCCACCTTGTCAATATAGTCTTCCAAACGTGGAATCGGATATGAATCAGACTTTGTAACTGCACTGACTTTACGATAGTCCACACATTATGATTGGATAAAATCGGGTTTGGGCATCGTTATTATGGCTGAGCTCAAGTCACTGCAACTCACTTCAATTATGTCGCCTTGGAACATGAGTTCAATCTCCTTTTTCAACCTGTGCCAACTTTAGCGGTTTACACCTATAACAATGGTGATTAGTCAAAACAGCAGCATTATGATCTCTACATTGTGCAAACTTAGGTTAGTTCTTCCAGCTTAGTTCCACCTATTCTCGCAAGGAACAGCAGTAACTCGTTCATGTCATTTCGATTTTCCTTAGAGAGGAAACTCAATAATTTATCCATTTTTTTGTCAAATTGTCCAATTTAGTTTGTGGAGTGTCGAATTCTGAATCTGCTGAACTTGTTTCTACGCTCTGCAGTCTCGATTTGTTTACCTTCCCTCTCAAAATACATTTTGAGAACATTCACATGTATTACGATGTGAGATTGCTTCCTTTCTGGAGTCTTTTTCAAATAATTTACCTTACTCAATCTACTTTCGGCTTCATAAGATCCATTAAAGGTTCAACATTGCAAAGTTTTGATTTATTTTCTGCTTCCTGTTTTATTGTACAATGTGATACTTTCAAATGCCGTCTATTTAGTTCCCCCACTCTACTTAATCGTTCCCAAAATCTGACACAGTCAAAATTTGTGGTTTCCGAATTCTGAATCATTTTGTCATTAATAACATTTACTCGTTCTGTGACTTCATGTTCAAAGACCAATTCAAATGAATTGAATGTGGTTGATTCATTTGGTGCATTTCTGACCGGAAAAATTACAAATGGACTTACTTTATCCCAAACATCTGAACAGTCTTGACTAAGCCCTCACCATGGTCTTTAATGTCTGCTGCCAACTTTCTATGGCTTCTTATGATTCTGGATGGTACGCAGTAAATATGAATTGCTTTATTCCTCAGCTGTTCATAAACTCCTTGCATAAGTTTGTTGTAAAATTTGACCCTTGATCTGATTATGTCTCTGTACATCGTCCATGTCTGTGATATTTCATAATGGAATGGCCTCTGGAAATCTAGTCGACACATGCATTATTTTTAACAAATACTATTTTCCACCTTTTACTTTAGGTAGAGGTCCGATGCAATGCAGTAAGACTCTTGTAAAAAGTTTCAAAAATGCAGGAATAGGTATTAAAGGTGCGGATTTTATTACTGCCTGTGGTTTTCCTATTACCTGACATTTGTGACTTGTCTAGCAAAAATCAATTACATTCTTGAGCAGTCCAGGCCAATAAAAACTTTTATTTTGCATTTAAGTTGAGTTTTTCTCACCCCTGAATGACCTCCTCCCGGTAGTTTGTGCTCCAGTCCGCAAAACTGCTTTTTTAAATAACCAACTAGCCAACTGACTTAATTAATGTCTGCATATTCCTTATCTGCCTGAATAAGTGAGTGTCTCCATTTCTTCATTAAGCCATTATTTTTAAGATATTAGCATTCAGGGATACAAGTAGATTCCTTTCTCATTGTTGTGAAGTTGTAAATGTATATTGTACCTTTAAGAGAGAATGAATGCTCTTTTTCACCGAGAGCTTACCTGGCATGTAACTAACTAGCAGTCCCAAAGTGTACTGGAAAGTTTAAAACGTGTAACGTTTGGCTATGACATAGATACCTGAGTTGGTTGTTGTTTGACAACAATTAGAATTTAACCAAACAGTTTTAATCATGCCACAGGATACCAAAATCCAATCGAGTTTAAACTTCTTGGTGTTGCCATCACCCAACCAATGAGATGATCCGATGTTGTGGGTATTAAAAATGTGGGAGGTTTGCAAGGCAAACAGATAAACTACCATCCACAGAGTAAATGCTATCAGGAGCCATGAAATTAGGAACACTTTCTATCAAAGGGACTTTTCAGTATGATACATATTCACTGCAAAAGAAAGAAGACAACTCAGGGAGATCTTCAGACGAAAGAAGATGTTTTTAAAATTAAATTGATGCAACTTCTGTAAGTGTTTTATTGGAACAGTATATTATTGTCGAGTTGGACGCAGATAATAAGCAATTAAAAGAAAGTGGGTTTAGAGTTGTTGCAAATTGTTGTTTAATATTCAGTTTAAAAGCTAAATAACAAATTGATGTTATTTTCTTTAAGTAGTGGAATTATCGAGTTCTTTGTCACTCATATTTTAAAAGATTGCGAGGCAAGGTGAACTTTTCTGGGTGTTTGGTTTAATTAACAGAGACTTCACCGCCTTGTCATATCATTTTGGAGGCTTCGGTCCATGAATTGGAAAGGTTTAGACAGATCAAGTCTGAGATTTGGACAGGTTTGAATAGATTTGGGATATGAAAGATCGTAACAGATTTCAACACTTGCCGATTAAGGTCCTCTATTTTTAAATAAAACGTAGGTAACACAATGTGTTTAATTGCAGTTACTTCTCGTTGAGTAAACTAAACGTGAGAGAAATGGCTCTTAACATTATTCAGGGGATTCTCGGATTTGAGGATGGTTCTTATCTTTTCAAAGAACATTTCGAAAACAGTGAAAGCCCATACTTTCATAAGTAGCAAATAGATTAGAATTGAGTTTAAGCAGGGAAAATGTGGAAGCTAAAATTGTAACAGAGTTAGTCAAGCACTTAGGTGTGTCAGGGAAACCGACAAGTGCAGTCGAGATAGAAAAAAAATGAAATTACAGTTGAGCAAAATGGAGTTAGAGCATAAAAAGGGGAAATAAGTGTCATGAGAAAAAAGAGAGAGAAAGAGAGGGAAAAGAAAAAGAAAGAGAGAGAAGCATCTGAGCTGAGCAAAGAGAGAGAGAAGAAAGAGAAAGAGAAAGGGAGAGAGAACTTGATATTCATATGTTGCGTATTAGTCACGAAAATCATGTTAACAGGATCGAGACGAAGAGAAAATGTAATGATGTATACAAATATGTTAAAAGATTGCCATATTTCGTTGAGAAAGATGTCGAAGTTTTTATGATTCAATTTTACAAATTGGCTAGGCAGATGGAGTGGTCAGAGAACATGTGGGTAATGCTAGTTCAGACGAAGCTGGTAGGTAGAGCTGGCGAGGGATGTGCAACGCTGTCAGATGAGTGGGTCAAGAGATTATGCAGATGTCAAACCGGCTATTTCAGTGCTTATGAATTGGTACCAAAAATGTTTCAACAGCGGTTCAAAAATATAAAGAAGGAATAAGGCCGGACTTAAGTTGAGTGTGAACGAGTTAAACATAGTCATTTTGATCGATGGCAGATAGACAGCTGGCCTTAAAAATAAATAAGATCGATGAGGCTCAAAGAGGCTTTAACGAACAGAAGGATCTACATATGACAATTGTACAGAGATGGCAGGTGAGGCAACACGGCATATCAGTGGTTAGCACTTTTGCTTCACAACGCCAGGATCTGGGTTCGATTCCAACCTCAGGCTTGGTTGCAGTTTGCACGTTTTCTCTGTGTTTGCGTGGGTTTCTTTTGGTATGCTCCCACACTTCAAAAACCTGCAGATTTGATTAATTGGCCATTCAAAATTTCTCATCGTGTTCAGGGATATGTATCTTAGTTTCATTAGTTAGGAGTAAATATAGGGGAATGCGTTTTCGGTGGGATGCTCTTTGGAGGATCGGTGTGGACTTATTGGGCCACGGGGCCTGTTTCCACACAGTAAGGATGAAATAATCAATTACAAAATGTGCCTATGGCAAAATTTAGCTTACAGAAAGAATCTCATCCTGTGAAGAAGGGAAGATTATGCACAACTGAACAAAGACTCGAGCACACTGGTAATTGTTTACCAGAAGTTAAGAAAGAAGTCCATGAGGATGAAACGAAGGTGAAAGGTCTCAGCTGTTTCCACTGTGGTAATGTGGTAAAGGTAAAGTGACAGTGCTGATCGTTGAAGAAAGACACTTTGGGAAAAGATGTGTTAAAAGAGCCTAAACCAGTAGCTTCAGTGAAAGCAGTAACGAAAACCAGAAGCAAAGTCGAGGACCTGCAGAAAAGTCCACAACATGGGAAATAGCTGGGTACTGAGTTATTGCCTGATCTGTATAAAGAGTTTACCTCTGTGGATAAAGTTTACTCAGAAAGAACAGGATGAGAAGGGAAAGCAGTTATAATTTTGACGTAAATGGGATCTAATCAGTATCTAACAGTGAGAGATTACCATATTTGCACTCTTTCTGCCTTGTTAACGGCGACAGTGGTAATTTGTTGGATAGGTGGACAGAAATATCGCGTTCCCCTATGTAAGACCAGGTTGGAGTGCCAACTCAAGACTGGGGAAGCAACAGTGAGAGGTATTGACAGAGTTTCATTTTCAGGAATACAGTTTTTTTCTGGGCAACTGAGGATTTAAAAGAAAAATATCTTGGAATTTTTCTAGATCGTGTAGTAACAAGGTCCCACTACCATAAGTCACAGCACGAAGTAAAAACTAAAGAGAAAAATGAAGGAATTAAGGTTCAGTGAACAGACACCTTCTGACGTATTGGTGCAGGAAATAAAACAGTACAGGCAGAGGAACAGGAAGAAATATTTAGTCCTGAAAGGCTAATGGACTTACACCAGAAAGACGAGGCAATATGAAGGTGTATGTGTGTGCGCGTTTGTTTGTTTTTGTGTGCGTATGTATGTATGCGCGCATGTGTATATGTGTGTGTGCAAAGGCTCTTTGTTTACTGCTACGCTGCTCAAGGAAGCCGTGAATAGCTTAGGGATGCAGCACTTTAAACTAAATGCATATAACCCTGGATCCACGAGGGCCTTTGGAAAGGTAGCATCAAACTCAGAAGACTATTTTAAGAGTGTTCTGTAAGGACGACCCACATGATGAGGATAAATGTATCCCATTCGTATTGTTTGACATTAGAGGTGCTCCATAGAAATTTATTCCGTTTACTCCCTTTGAGTGAATACTTGGACAGGAAGTGAGAGGGCCTTTGAATTTAATTAAATAGAAATTGACAGGACCCAAGTTGGAGATCTCAATCGTGGATTAAGAGGGAGAGATTAAATCGAGTGGTCAGTTTGTTTAACAGCATCTGAAGTGGGCATAGCATAATATGAAACAGCTGGCAGATAAAAAATAAACTCTGAAATTTGGACATTTTACCTTGGGAAGACGTTTTAGGGTTGTTAACAGCGATAGTAGATCCCTTCAAAGCTAGGTTTAGTCGTCACAGTCAAATTGAGAAAAAAGCCAGGTAAATTATCTGGTGAAAAAGCCATGCCAAAAAATAAGCTATCGAGCATGTCACGTGAATATGTGACATATAATAGAGACAGGGAACTCAACAAACCAATGTTAGTAGTTGCCCGCAGAGTGAGAAGTCAAATCCAGATGTCATGATGTTTGATATACCTCAAAATATACTAAACAGTGAGGACATCCTTGAGGAGTGGAATGGATTAGTGATCTACCTCTCGCCGAAGGAAATAACTCAGTTAGAAGTTTTGTAGCAGCAGAATGAGAACATATGCAGGAATAAGATGGGGAATACTAACATGATTGTCATGTGTTGGAAGTAGGGAATGCTGTTTCGGCATTCCTACAGACCTAATCCGTTCAAAGTCACACAGGGCCAGAAGGAAGTGGATGTGATGTTCAACGAAAATATACCGAACTGAGTCAGAGTGAGTGGATTTTGCTGGTTGTGTTAGTTCACAAACCTGATGGGACACATTGATTTTGTGTGGACTACCCGTAACAAAATCGAACTCATACGCATTCCAAGATTGAAGGACTGTGTAGACAAACGTGCAAAAGCCAGTTAAATCACAAGTTTGGACTGACTGCGTGGTTTTTGGGGCGTACCTTTATCAGCGAAAGCATAACAAGTTTCTGCATTTATCACCACGAATGGGCTGCATCAACTCAAAGTGAAGTCGTCTGGAATGAAGACTGCAGCAGGCATATCCCAAAGACTCATGAGCAGAGTTGTAGATTTATTAACAAACTTTACAGTATATCTGGATGATGTAGTGATCTTTAGCGACTACGTGTTACAGTTGACAGAGCTCTTTGTACAATAAACTTACAGAAAATGGAATACACGAAGGCAGAGGTGATGTCATCAGGACATAACATCGGTCATGGAAGATTGATCCCAAAGGAATGCTAAGACAAAGCCATTGAAGAATTTCCACGACCATCCTAAAAAAATGTTGTACTTCGAATGTTGGGAATAAGCAGATTCTACTGGAAGTTTGTTCCAAACTTCAGCAGCGTTGTGGTTCTGCTAGCACATTTATTACAGATTAATACAATATTTTCGTGGACAAAAGAATTCCAGGAGGTAGTTGAGAATTAAAAGCTGTATTAACGAATGCACCAGTTTTAATTACACCAACTTTTATGAAACACTTTAAAGTTGCAATCGATGTTACCGATATAGGAGTACTGCTAGAGGGAGATGATGATGGAGTTGAGTGGCCAGTTGACTACTTTTCAACGAAATGCAACACCCACTGTTGTAAATCCTCAACCAACACAAATGAATGATTGATTTTAGCACTGACCTGAGCAACATTTTAATTTTCATGTGTCAAACAATATTGCATACTCGGGTCGCAATTGGCTAATATTCTTAGAACTATTTAAACACAATAACACGAGTCTGTTTCGTTGGAGTCTTACGTTACAAACTTTTAATGTGCAAGTTGCACATGTTGCGGGATGCAAAAATGTGGTAGCAGATGCGTTATCATGGTTTTAAAGGGTAAAGTATGAACAAATTCCATTGTTATATAAAATGTGTGTGCAGATGTTAATATGAGCAAAGATTAATATCCTAATTATTTCATTATAATGGTATTAAGAAATAGAAAAAAAATAAATGAAACTAACTTTGCATTATGATGGTTTGTTTTTTAACGGGGTGTGTTATGAAGTTGAAGTCATGTTATGTATCTTTAAGAGAGTGAATGCTATTTTGTAGTGAGAGACTACAAGCACCTATCAAATGACTAACAGGCCAAGAGTATACTGGAAAATTGAAAATATGTAACAGTTGGCTGTGAAATTGATACCCACGTTATTTGCTGTTTTGACAACAATTCGAATTTAACCAGTCTGTTTAAATTATGCTCCAGGAAACTAAATCCAATGGATTTTGATTTTTTTTGCTTTTCGCAAAATGGAACCAATGAGGATCTGTTGTTGAGGGTATAGAAAAAACAGGCAGTTTGAAAGTTAGGCAGAGTAACTACTATTGACAGAGTAACTGCTATTGAGACAGTAATGGAGAGCCAAGAAATTAGGAACAGTTTCTATCAAAAGTACCTTTTCATGTGATGACTATTCACGGTAAAAGAAACAAGACTAACTAGGGAGATCTTCAGATGAAATAAGAATGACACCGATGATGACAGCCACCATATACTGTTGAAAGTAAGTTGATGTAATTTTACAATGTTCTGTTTGAACAGTATATTATTATAGGGTTGGAAATAGATGAGAAGCCGTTGGGTGGGGGGGGGGGGGGGGGGGGGGGGAAGCCTTAAGTTGTGAAAAGTTGTTGTTTAATGTTCATTTTTGTGATTATTTTCTTTGAATCATGGAACCTGGGAGTTCTCTTTCAATCATATTTTAAAGATTATGAAGTGATGTGAACTTTTCTGAGCGTTTAGTTTAATTAACAGAGGGGTTTACTGCTGTCTTCTCCGCTCTTCACTGGGCACTCTAATCTCACTTTACAAAATTGAGCACTTCATGTATCATCGTGAAATCTCCTTCCCAGCAATGTTATTCCAGCAATAGTCCTTCGGAGGTACGTAACTCAGAATTTTCTTTTTCAAAATCAATGATGGAGGCAATCCTGCATCTCTTAATATTACAAGTGCTTAACCTGTTTCTCCTGGCCTTTGTGAAGTAAACTTTACATTTGCAAGTGCATAATTTAGTGAGATCTGGCATTTCATTCTTATCTAACCTCTGACTAGGTTGTACATTCTGGTGCAGCTTTTTAACCTACACTATGCTTTCCAATATTACTCCAGTAAAATTCCCTCGCTTGTCCTATTTTCCTACATCTGTCTTCCATGTGCGTTTATTAATCAACCAACAGGGATTTAGTGTGGCCTACTTTAATGCAGTTAAAGCATTGGAGCTTTTTAACCTCTCTATCTCCTTCATGGGTTTTCTTTTTAACTTGTGGCAATTTATCCTGATGGTCTTCACTGAGATCGCCATTTCACTTTAGCACACGGCAATTTCACATTTCCCCAGTTCCTATCATTTGCAGATTGAAATTAGTGTGGGAACTTATAATCATCAGCCAATTCAGCTGCTAATCTTGTTGCTTTAACACTCTTCTCTTCCACATGAGTCCTCACTACTTCTTCACTAAGCTTGACTTACTTTCACCTCAATCCTTTTATGCATACTTTCCTAAGTGCCTTTTCTTTTTGTTCCACTAAGGCCTTCAGTTCCTTTTCTCTTCCCGTCAGTTGCAACTCAAACAATCGTAATTTGTTTTCTCTTTAAATCCCTTTTGCTTAAAACTCAACCTGTCTCATTTTGAACTGAGGTTTTGTCATCTTGAAAGGTACCAATGGTTTTTCCAGTAATATCAAATGCTGCGATACTGCTGCAATAACCATATCTGTTTTTTTTTAAATTTTGGAGGCATAGTGCATTTCAACTCCAGCTTGGTTTACAATTCCAGCAGGATTGCCTTGTTCTCCTTTTGTAATGTCCCCAAAGTCGCTTATTCCACTCTCAGAAAACGTTGTGACTGTAAGAGCCACTTCTACACCAAGCAGTGTTTAAACCAAACCCACTCAACATCCGGAACAAAAGACAGTAACGCCTATCACTCGATGTCTTTGAGTCAAACAACACTCTTTCCAAATTTGAACCACGGAAAAATCCCACAAAGAGTCCCTAACCTGTTATGGACCAGGCCAGATGCCCTCAAAACATTTCTAGGGAGCACAGACCAAAATGTTTCTCGTTGTTTAAAGTAAGTTCAAGGGGGACATTGAGTGAGTGAGGCTTCTGATCAAACCACTCAGTTTTAACTAAAACAGAATTTATTCACAGACTACTGAATGAAACGCAAACAACAGAAAAGAGATATTACAATAACAACGATTTGAAAGCCTGACCAATGTGATTATTCTCCACAGCTTAACAAATGTTATGATTTCTTAACATAAACACCCCCTTTCACAAAATGTTAAATTCAGAAGTTCTAACAAGAGAAACGTTAGAGAGAGCGATTCAGCCAGAGAACCATTGTTTTATCAAGGAATTTTTTTCTCTCAGCAGCTTTCTTTGACCAATAGCTTCAAACTAACCAAACTATTAAAAAAAACATGAGCTTGGAGAACTGTCGAATCACTTCCCATTTTTAAAACCAAAATGCCTACTCTGATTGTTGACTTAGGCAGTTTCTGTTTGCCATTACTTAAGTAGTTAGTTCAGGCGTATAGGTACCTCTCCGTTTATTTGCCCTCTCTAAAAAAAGAGCAACATAATCTTTTTAAAAGGGCAGCAACATCACATGAGCAATTTTGGTGAATGGCTCGGCGTTCTTGTGAAGCTTTGTAAAGCTGTTTAAATTATGTAAATGATCAATGACAGTAAATAGAATTGACGTTTAGAAACTGCTTTTCTAGCAGAAATATCTGTATCCATGACAAAGAGTCTCAGCATCAGTTTTGTTAATCACCCAGTGGACGAGCATCATTGATTGGGCGATATTTCTTGACCAACCCACTTTGTCAGAATGAATGGCTTTGAGCTGCAATCTTGGATTGTTACAGGAGTTTGCACATTCTCCCCGTGTCTGTGTGGGTTTCCTCCAGGTGCTTCGGTTTCCTCCCACAGTCCAAAGCTGTGCAAGTCAGGTGAATTGGACATGCTAAAATGCCCATAGTATTAGGTGCATTAGTCAGTGGGGAAATGGGTCTGGGTGGATTACTCTTCGGAGGGTCGGTGTGGACTGATTGGGCCGAAGGGCCTGCTTCTACACTGTAGGGAATCTAATCTAATCTAATCACTCCAGATAAATTTGTAAATGGCAGGAAGTAGGCAACATTTGGGCTCCTATCTCTGCACTTCACTTGATTGTCTGCTGTTTAATTATCATTTAGCTTTCTTTCTCCCCCTTCTTACTTTCCTTCTTTTTTTTTACATTTCACTCAAATTATCTAGGAATATAAGGAATAAATTTAAAAATCTATCCATCACCAATGATGACGTAAATACAATTCTAAGTTTTGGAATAATTCACCTTCAATTTTCTTTATTGGTTTTTCCCCTGTGAACAAAACATCATCATTAGAGGAAATAGATGTTAAGTTAAATTTCAGAACCGAACGTGTATCCCATATTTTAGGGCCAAACTGTCCGAATGTACCATGCTCTTTTAGAATATCAATTACTCAAGCAGGTATATGGGGTCTAAGATGCCGATGTGGTCAACATTAAACAATTTTGCCTTTAAATTCCGACGTTTTCTCACCTTCAATAAATGTCCCGCTGACTGTTCTCTTCCCCTCCTTGAATTCTCTCTTTCAATTTAAGAGGGCAGGCTGCCCACCAATATCCATTACAGACTCACAGACTCCGAGAGTATACTGTGCTATATTATATAATTTAATGACTTAAATACATTCTTAAATGCAACACGTATCTTCGCCCCTCCTCCATTGCCATGATTCCGCAGGGACCATTTGCTCTGTGACACCCTTATCAAATTCGTCATCACTCCTAACATTTCTGCACTCTCCATTGCCTCTTTGCAAGAAATTGCAGAATATGTAACAGTTGCCAACGCATCTCTTCCCACCTCATCGTCCAACCAACAAGCATAGTCTTTTACTTTAATTACTTCATTCTAATTTGCTGTAGACTGCATGATGACTGCATGAAACATACGCACTGACGTTATATATCACACTGCCCTTTCAGTTACTTTCAATCAAGTAAGTCACCTTACTCTTACAGTTTTTGCAGAGGTAAACTGTACTGCAGCATAACACATGTAAAAAGAGCAATACCTCATGTTCCTCTTAAGCAGTTTATCACTTCCAAAACTCAACATTGGCAATTTTATAGGGGGACCAGCATTTCATTACTTTTTTCTTATATTATTCAATCTTCCCCTCTATGAACAACACTGCCAGTGTCTCGCAACTCAACCTTCACACGCACTCTTGCTTGCACCTTGTTCACTTTATTCTCAAAGAGATATTCAATGTTCTTACTTTCATACCTTCATTAATCACATTTTAAAAATGGTATTTCTCCTATTTCCCGCCATTACCAACAACATTTTCTTTCACTGTGAGAACCGTTAAGAATGTTCCACTTGCTCTTCTCCACTCATCTACAATTTGAAAGAAAAAGACAATTCCTGAAAATACTTTTTTGACAAAGAGTGACTGCAGCATGCAACCATAAATTTCTCCTTCTCGCCCAGGCATACTCAGACCAACTGAGCATGTCTCGCATTTTCTGCTTTTTTTTTATTTACGAAGGAAGGAGATAAATCAAAATCTCTGCAGGCAAGGAAATTTCGTGTCTTGTCGGCTGGTGCAGGTCACATGTTTTGAATGCTACTGTGAATTTCTGACTTTCCTACATTGTCAGAACGTCTCTTCCAACACCACACATTTCCAAAACAATGGGGACACTCTACATTTGTCTGACTAGATGCAGCTGTACAATACACTAGAAGGTGCACCTTGAATTTGCATTGTTTGATAATAAGCATCCCGCCTCATGGACAAATTCAGGACTCCAAATGGAGATAAACAGTGTTGTGCAATCTTCATTGACATCAAATAACGTTGAAGCAAGTTAAACAAGACATAATGTGGACACGCTATAAACAAATTCAACGAGGTGGCTTTACTAAATTGATATGCTATAATGCACTTTATTTTATTATTGCCATTATCCCTTACGTGGAGTGCACAAAGTGTTATGATTTCTGCGTTATCATAATGCGATAGCCACGGTTAAAACACGAAAGAGCGCTTTGCATGCATGGGTACATATCTGTCCGGGAAATGGTTGTTTGTAGCCCAGCTTTTCAACGAATATTGCATAACATATTGCACAATTAATTTGTAGCCTATTGAGATCGGCCACTATTGAAAATAAAATAAAAATCTCCGACTGGATCCGAAATTTAGGATGTACAATAAAGACGAAATGAAATCAAGCATGACATGAGTGGGAGAAATGAAAGTTGATCTTTCTCAGAAATATTTCCTGATTGATGATTAGAATGATATGTTTTACTAAATTTATTTTTTTCTTGCTGTAGGTGCAGTATATATAACTTTCTTTCATTCAATATTTTACCTTTTTTACGCAATTCATTCTCTGTAGAGAGAATTAATTGAACAATAAGTGGTGAAAACCTTATTTTTACTTACCGACGAAGGATGATTATTATAAAGTGAGAAGCTTAAAAAAGCAGAACCCCGCATTTAAAAAAAAATGAAAAACATTTGGATAGCATATGCAACCTATTTATAGTATCCAAATTCTATTATTACAAGTAGAATAATACTGTGCATGTCTTTTTTGTCAGAACTGATACAATGATAAAACTTTCAATGGAAGCAACCATTTATCTCTCATGAAATACATGGGCCAGTCAATGGCCAGTTCTCATTAACCAGTAGGATTTGATTGGTTTATGCGTTACCACAGTGTATACATCGAGATACAGTAACAATATACTATTTAATTCTTGTTAATGCAATGTGTGCTACGATATTTTTATGTTTGTGTTGGAAAACACTCAAAGTTTGAAGATGCAAAATCACTATCAGATATAAATAGGTTGCATATGCTAATTCTAAACTGGTAATTAGACTGAGGAACAGCTTTCTGTGCAACAAACCTTCCAGTGTTGATAAATAAAAATGTGATGTTATAATATGGACAACAATATTGTAAATCCACATTGCACATGACATTGGCAGACAAAGAGGGGGAAAGATTACTAGTCAGTCATGGAAATAGAAACATATACATTTGGAGAAGTATAACATCTGGCACTATTCATCACCAAACGTGGATAACGCTGGTGGCAGAGAATGGTTGAGTCATCGTTATGACTTGAGCTTCAGAGGCCCAAGGCGGGGTCGAGGCCATTCTGGGAGCCTGGGTTGTCCTTGTGGATAGGCTGAAGATAAAGCGTGAATCCCAGTAAAGATGCTTTGCCATGTGATAAAGGATACGAAAATCTAGACTCTGGAAGAAATCTACCTCTTCTACCTTTCACCGTGTAATCTGAAATGATTGACTTCTTCCTACATTCAACCCAGACGAGAAAGAAAACATGCTGATCAACTCACAAGGTTTAAAGCTTTCTTTGCAATCAGTGACAGTAAAACAGATATTTTAGATAGAGTGCTATGTGCTCCAAGGAATTACATAGTGCAATTTATGGAGCTACATTGTGGTAAAACTGCCAATTTGTACTGTGAGGAAGGGTTACTCGGGTACCAACTTTGGAAGAAACCACACTGTACCATGCAAGGTAACTCAGTGTTGTTGTTCAATCTTTCTGCATCTGATCCCTATTCTTAGTGGTACTCGCTTTGTCTCAGCTCCAGTCCCAAGAAATCTTTTGAGATGGCTGATAATCACGATTGCAACAGCCACATTTTATAACTTTGCTAAGTTGTATTTTACAACATCTCAAAGATATGCAGCTATTTGAATCTAAGTCTCTGGAAGAAAAATGTGTTTACGAAACTCTATGTTAGAACTTCACTAATCATCTGACCAAGACACACTCCGATATGTTCAGAGGTCGCACTCAGCTGCTGCAGCAACAGAAAACTCTTATGCAAATAATTAAAACTTTTTTTTCCATAAAACATCCGTTTATGTTTTATCACCACGTTTCCTTTTCACTGCTAATCTTTGAAACCCTTCCCTTCCATAAACCTATCTACGTCTGCCTGAAACACCTTTTATGACTCCATCCCCATCGCTTTTTGCATCACAGCGTTTTACAGCCCTGTGAGTAAAAGAAAAGCACTTCCTAATTCCTTCCCTTGAAAGAGTGATACAAGAATTTACTATTCGGTTTTAGGTTTGAAACTGAGTTATGTAGTTATCAGTCTGTGAAAGTATTTTAAGGCCAATCTTTCCAGGACCATGACTTTAAGCCAATGTATGCCACTAAGTAAGTGACAACAAAGCTACCCAGAGTGTTAATTGAAGTTTATGTATACCTTCATGCTTTATGACAGCAGAGGGAAAAAGAAAAAAACAGATATCATTAAATCTAAGAAGAATAAGTTTACAAAAAAGTCATTTCTATCAGTTAAATGGATACCTCATTGAATTGTAGTGCAATATGATCTCGACTCGAGCAGGATATTATTCAGAAGCGTTCAAGAGCAGCCTTTCCCACTGTTTCAGATGGTAGCAAGGATAAGTTCGTGGCTAAAAGTCTTTGCTTCACAGAGATCTTTTCTGGTTATTAAATAGCTGAGCCAGTGTTAGAATTCAGTATGTGAATAGTAGCGAACAAAGGGTTTCAAAGCTCAGAGAACAAAAACTGTGAAGAAACAGGTTAGTGGAAATAACAAATTGTAGAAGGAAGGAAAACATATCTGGATTTTCTTTCACTACCTCATGATATGTGTTTGGGGAGGAGTTGACATTTCTTTTGCTGCGCAATGGGAAACATCTCAGTCTGTATGGCGTTCACATGTAAACATTTTTTATTTGTTTTCTGAGCAAGATAGCATTTTTTTCAAATTTCGCTTACAAGAAGGAAAATTATAATATTTTCAACTGAATGATAATTTTAAAAAGAACAGCGTCCAGCCTGGAACGATTAGAGTTATGAAGAACTTTGCAGCCGGACGTGTCCTCAAATATGCAAAAACAAGAATCGATTAATTGCAGAACTGGTTGTATACTGTTTTGGAAATTCAACAAATCTCTGGACAATATTGCAACCTATTGACACGTTATTGAAAATGAAATACATGACTCGAATATTTAAAATTTTAGCGGCAATATAGGTGGAATTATTGCTCAGTTTGCAAGAATTGAATCAACATAAATGTCTATTGCCTTCGAATAGTGGCCTGATATTATCAGAGAGAAAAGTGGACTTCAGGAAACCGTAACTTTTTTTTTGTGTGACGACTGAAATTAGATGTCGTGGCTGCTTTACTGAGACCAGTTGAGAATGAAAAAAAAACTGGATCGTTTTATTCAAATTATTCCACCTGTGTTGTTCGAATGTGTAGATCTGATTGCAAGAAATGCTCCTGTAATGATATCCTTATAAGGTGAGATCCTAATCTTCCAGCCAGGAGGCAAGGTTTGATGTCCTCTCCTGCCTTACTAATACCTCTGACATGAACAGATTGTTTAGGAAATATCTCGAAACGAATTTCGAGACATAGCCGCAATGCATTGTCTTCTCGACCATTGATATGATTTAGAACATCATCTTGTGTTTCTCCAAGTAAACTTCGCAGACATTGTCATTGCACATCTGAAGAACTTTGCATCATCTTCGGTACTCATAAACTTAATTCCCACCTTTTGAATCCTACTGTGAATATTGCTTTTTTTCTCTTTTATAAGAACACACTCTAAAATAAAACAATATGCCCGAGGTTTCACTGTCCTGATATTTTATAACGAACCACGTCTCAAATACTACTTGGCTGGACTCTTATGCAGTGAAGTCGACGCTTTATTTCAGTAGCATTACAGAAATATAAATGTTAATTACGAAAGTCCTGCTCACCTAACTCTTGTACTCGCTTCTTCAAAGCAATTATTTCTGTTTGTTTATTAAATAAAATACATGTTCAGTTGTTACATTGAGCGATACCTTAAGGATTACAGTTCATTTGTGTTTCAATATCGATAATTTAACACTGTGATGAACGCAATTTTGAAATAAAATTGTTTCTGTAGCCTCTGCAAAAATAGTAAAAGCGTCTCATACAATGATATGAAAACAGAAGAATACCGGATGTTCAAAGTCTTAAATTATTAAATTTATTCATATGTTGCCCTTCAAATACATGCTTCTTCCAAGTATTTAGTCAAGTAGTGTTTAATATGCCCCAGTCTGTATCAATTCAAGGGCAAGATATGAACATGATTGAAAGGTATTGTGCATTATGGCAGTAATTGTTAGGCCTAATACTTTACAAAAAGACAGCCGAAATGTTGTTCGAATTATCCATAAAAAATGAACTTAACAAGAAAAATACTTGTAGCTGAAATTATTTTCTGTTTTGGGGCGCCAGAAGAAGAAAGCAGTACAGCAGATTTGTGAGAGAATAGGCAAATCTCCCAGCATTCAAAGATAATCTCAAGAAAAAGAAAGCGAAGTTATGCAAAATATGCCAGATTATAATACCACTCAGGACCCAAAGATCCACGAAACACTCAACATTTTTACCAAACACACACAATCCAAATTTGCAGAAGACTGATTGACTGTTCACAGCATCGACTTTCACCAAGTTATTGGTCATTTTCCAACGTTTTTAATCTCTGTGGCTCGTGGGCATTAATAATAGATATCATGAGTGCAACGATTAGGGTTCTTGGTGTAATTGAGCAGATTATATCGTCCTCAGAGTCATATTGTGTTAACAGACATACTATATGATTATTAATAAATCGGATCACACGAGTGCACATGTCTCCGGATATTACCAGATGAACAATTCGCAACATCAAAATATTAATTGTAAAGTAGAGACAGTTAAGTCAAGAATAATGAACTGCCATGCAGCATGACATGGTGATAATATGTCATGGCCTCACGATAGCCACCGGAAGTTAGGATTTGGAGGAATATTAGGAGAACCTTGGCAAGCCGTCATCTACCCGAATTAACATAAATATGAAATTATCTATCAATCTGGATAGTATAGAACGTCACTGGACTAAATGTTCATAGAATGCACAATAAATGCGAACATCTTGCTCAGTTTCAAGAATTAATCTAATTGATTGCTTGTTGTCTTCGACTATTGGGTTTTTATTATCAGAGAGAAGAGTGGATTTTAGAAACCACAAAGCTTGTATGACAACTGATTTTAGATGCTGTAGCCGACATTACTGAGATTAGCTGTCACTTACAAAAACCTCCACAAATAGACAAAAATATCTGGGGCACACGCACCATTAAGGGAATTATCCTTGTCTCAGTAAAAAGCTAACGTGTATGGCAAGACTTTACGCAATGATATCACAACAACAAAAATAATTAAATTGAGCAGAACCATAATCCAGCTTATCTAATTTACACGTATCAGACTAAATAATTATTGCATTAAGCGTAAGAAGATCAAATCAGATAGAGAAAACGAGGAAGACCACAGTAAAAAGATTAAGAGCTAATACAGTCATAAGAAAGCATAAAGCTAAAAGAAAAGAAAAAGAAATACATCAATTAACATCAAAAGAAAAATCATCAAGTAAAATAGTGGAGGCAATAGCCTAATGATCTTATAGCTGGACATTTATTCCAAATGCCCAGGTAAAGTTCGGAGGATTTGGGTTTGAATTGCATCATGGCATTAAGTGGAATTTGAAACAAACAAAAAATCTGGAATTCCAAATCTAATGATGGACATGAATCCATTGTCGGTTGTTGATTGTTGGTTCACGACTGCTGTTTAGGGAAGCAAACTACCATCCACGCCTGGTCTGGTCTCCTTGTGACTCCTGCTCCACAATAAATTGGTTGACTCTTAATTTCCCTTTGAACAATTAAGAATGGACAATAAATAATGGCCTGGTTCTTGACACCCATAACCTATGCTTAAATAGCAAAACTGTCAAGAATATTTATAAGATGCATTAATGTTGTTGTGGGATCAAAGTATACTAATACATCAGCTGCACCTTCTGGAACAAACAATATAGGAATTGGTGGGGTAACCCCATAGATCTGACAAGGTCTGTGGAGTTGGAAACAGAATAAACACTTGGAGCCGAGCATGACTCTTCGGAACTGAATATTTCGAGGATAAAGTCATATGAAGTATTATGGGCATAGCGGTAGGAGGCAGGAGAGTGACAACAAATGAGTAGAGGTTGAAAGAGAGCCTAGGAAAAAAAAGAGAAAAGAAATATAAAACACAAGCTGGTGAAGGACATTTTTGACACTAAACCAGGTATGAAAATGCAGTTGGTGATAATGGTGCAAGGAATGGTTGAAAATGTGTTTGCTGAAACCATACAATTTCGTCATGGTTTTGAAGAAGTAGATACTTGAGTTGGAGGGAGGCTTTGAAAATTTTTAAAATTGAAGTTGAACCCGCACTGTCATGAGGCAGCAAATCCAAATGTGAGGATGCTGCTCCTCTAACAAGGTTAGGTTGCCCTTGGATTTTGTTCCAAAGGAATCGGAAACACATTGATTCCAAAACGTCTAGGTTTTTTTTTTGGAATATTTTTGTTTTAAAAAGCACAAACGCGTGTTCAGTGAAAGAGGAGAAGCCAGTTCTTCCAGCACAGCTTGTTTTGGTTTTAGCAAGCAGTCGTTTTTTTGCTTAGTTTAAGTGGAGGAATCTTAAAGACACAACTACATGACGGAAGGTCTTCCATGTTCAATCTCTCTGCCATGATGGAAGTTATTCTGGCAGTTATGTAGTTAACGTCATGTTGCAATGTATGCCCGGGATCATGTTACAGGCTCCAGTAACAGATAATGGGAGTGCATTATGATAGCCTAGTCAAATCATTGGTAGATGAGATAATGTTGAGGACTATGGTGTTGCAATGTGATAGGTTAAGCATGATGGAGGGAATCAGTGTGGCAGACGATAATTAGTTTAGAAAGACAAAGCCAGCTAGCATGATTGGCTAAGCAAATATTATCTGATAATTTGGAGATGCCGGTGTTGGACTCGGGTGTACAAAGTTAAAAAATCACACAACACCAGGTTATAGTCCAACAGGTTTAATTGGAAGCACACTAGCTTTCGGAGTGATGCTCCTTCATCAGGTGATAGTGGAGGGCTTTATCATAACACAGAATTTATTGCAAAAATTTGCAGTGTGATGTAACTGAAATTATACATTGAAACATTGACTGTCTGATAAGCCTTTCATCTGTTAGAATACAGTGGTAGTTTCATTTCTTTCATGTGTAAGTCACAAAACCTTTTCTTAAAAAGTTGCATTCTCGGGTTAGCTGTTGACAATGGTGGTAGCTAAACAATATATTGAAGGTTTCAGCCCCCTGTGTTCTCTGTCTATGACCTGACGTTTACATTGATTCTAATCTAAAAAGTGAGATAACAGAATTTTACATAAATTCATGCAGTTTTTGAGCTCAGAGTTCTACATGAAAGTATGCAGTTTTTGAGCAAAGTGCAATGTAACTCTGCAAGTACAAATTCACCCCACAAAATATATGTGGGCATGTGCGTCTTGTCTGTCTGTGGATGTGTATCTGTCTGGGGTGGGGGTTGTGAGTGTGAGAAAGTGTGTGTGTGTGTGTGTGTGTGTGTATGTGTGGTGAGTGCAGAGTGTCTTAAGTCTGTGAAGGGGTGCATGTGTGAGTGTGGGAGTGTGTATGTCTATAAGGGTGTGTGTGTGTCTGTGTGCGCGTCTGTGTGCACCTGTGTACGTGTGCATGTGTGAGTGCTTGTGTAGTGCAATGCTGATCACCTGTAATGTGATGTGAACCCAAGGTCCCAGTTGAGGTCCTCCGTATGGATACCAAACGTGCTATCACCCTCTGCTCGGCCACTTTCCTCTGCTCCCTGACCCGAAGTCCACCTTGGAGGATGGTCACCCGAAGGTCTGAAGTTGAATGTCCTGAACCACTGAAGTGTTCCCCAACTGGGATGGAACCCTCCTGTCTGTTTCAGTTTCCCTAATGTACCATGCCTTCGGGCATCCTTGCCTGCAACTTCTAAGATACACAATGTTGGTTGAGTTACAAGAGTACCAGCCATTTACAAAGTGGGAAGTGTTCCCACGCGTAATAGTGGCATCATTGTCCACAATCTGACACGTCTTGTAGTTTCCACAGTGACAGGGTTGTGTGGAGTTGTCCTGAGAGCTGGGCAGTTTGCTGTGAACAATGATCTGTTTGAGGTTTGGGGGTTGTTTAAAGGCAAGGAATGGAGGTGTGGGGAAAGCCTTGATGTGGTGCTCATCCTCATTGATAATGTGTTGCAGGTCACGAAGAACATGGCGTAATTTTTCAGCCCCTGGGAAGTACTGAACAACGAAGCGTACCCTGTCAGTTGCAGCACGTGTCTGTCTCCTGAGCAGGTCATTACGGTTGTTTGCTGTGGCAGGTCGGAACTGGCAGTCGATGAGTTGAGCATCGTACCCCGTTCTTGTGAGGGCATCTTTGAGTACTTCCAGGTGTCCGCAACGTTCCTCTTCATCTGACCAAATCCGATGTATGCGTAGGGCTTGTCCATGGGGAATGGCTGTTTTAATTTGTTTTGGGTGGAAGCTAGAGAAGTGTAGCATTGTGAGGTTGTCTGTAGGTTTGCGGAAGAGTGTGGTGCAGAGGTGTCTGTCCTTGATGGAGACGCACTTGTCCAAGAATGAGACAGACGGTCGAGAGTAGTCCATGGTGAGTTTGATGGTGAGATGAAACTTGTTGATGCCACTGTGTAGTTTTATCAGTGACTCCTCGCCATGGGTCCAGAGGAAGAAAATGTTATCAATGTACCTGGTGTACAGTGTTGGATGGAAATCATGCATAGACAAGAAATCTTGTTCGAACCTGTGCATGTTGGGGTGCAAATTTGGTCCCCATGGTTGTTCCATGTGTCTGGATGAGGAATTGGTTGTCAAAGGTGAAGATGTTGTGATCGAGGATAAAGCGGATGAGTTGTGGGATTGTGCTTGGAGACTGGCAGTTGTTGGTGTTGAGTACTGATGCTGTTGACACGATGCCATCCTTGTGGGGGATGCTGGTGTAGAGTCCGGAAACATCCATTGTGACTAGGAATGTTCCCGGTTCGACTGTTACGTGCTGATTTTCTGTCAGAAATCCGTAGTTTCGCGACAGAAGCTGGAGATCCCCTGTACAATAGGTTTCAAGATGCCTTCCACATAGCTGGAAAGATTCTCACATACGGTCCCATTGCCCGACACGATGGGATGTCCCGGTGTGTTGGCTTTGTGTACCTTTGGAAGGCAGTATAAATCGCCTGCACGAGAAGTACGTGGGATGAGAGCACAGATCCAAAGTTGTGATCAGTGTGTTTAATTCTCGTGTGTGTTCTTTGGTCGGATCAGCTGGTAGTTGCTAGTAGTGTTCCTAGTTGTTCAGTCGTCGGTACACTTCCTTGCAATAATCTGTTCTTTTCTGAATGACAATGGCTCCTCCTTTATCTGCTGGTTTAATGACAATGGTCATTGGTTTTGAGAGCCTGAATGGCATTGCTTTGTGAACGGGTGATGTTTTGCTCTACTTTTTGGTTACGGCTGATGAATCATTTATTCAAGTTTGCATTTATATATTTCCTGACAATTTGAGCATACACGGGGCGGCACGGTGGCACAGTGGTTAGCACTGCTGCCTCACAGCGCCAGGGACCTGGGTTCAATTCCCGACTCAGGCGACTGACTGTGTGGAGTTTGCACGTTCTCCCCGTGTCTGCGTGGGTTTCCTCCGGGTGCTCCGGTTTCCTCCCACAGTCCAAAGATGTGCAGGTCAGGTGTATTGGCCATGCTAAAGTGCCCATAGTGTTAGGTAAGGGGTAAATGTAGGGGTATGGGTGGATTGCGCTTCGGCGGGTCGGTGTGGACTTGTTGGGCCGAAGGGCCTGTTTCCACACTGTAAGTAATCTAATCTAAAAGTCACATGTCAAGCCCAGGGCAGCATCCCTCCGGTGGGGTCCATGTTGACACCTTCTTTGGTCGGTACACTACAGATCACTGTGATGACTGTTCTAGTTCATCAGTGGGATCACTGCCAGCACCCTGAAAGAACTCCTGGAGTCTCATTCGTCTGATGAACAGCTCTGTGTCTGCTGCCAGAACCAACGGGTCCATTTTGGTGGTGGGGCCGAAGTTGAGTTCCCTACTCAGGACTTCAATCTCTTCCGGTTGAAGGGTGTGGTCCGATAAGTTAACAATAGACTTTCCCGCAGTGATAATGTTGTTGAATATGGTTCCAGGATGGGCTTTGCTATTACTGGTAAGAATGCCAAGCTTCTCCAGTTTTTTTTGTTCTTGCCGTGCATGTACGGGGTATAGTTTTGTTGCCTTGTCTGTTTGGCAATGTCACCTAACTGGACTGATGTATCCTGTGTGCAGGCTGAGAGTGTGGACTCCATCTGAATTTCAACGTTTTGGCACCTGCTGTAGAGTTGGTGCATGAGATGATTGAGAAGTTTATGAGAGGTGCGGTGGCAATGTTTCTCTGCGTAGTCTGTGTTGTAGGTCGACCTAAGTGGGTTCGTGATTCGTAATCCATTCGGGATCTTTCCTACTTGCCTGCATTCCTGTAGAAACTTGATATCTGTGTCGATATGTGCAATCTTCTTGGAGATCCTTTCCACTTTAAGCCGATAGTTCATGGTGTAGATGGTAGTCATGATTTGGAGATACTGGTGTTGGACTGGGGTGTACAAAGTTAAAAAACACACAACACCAGGTTATAATCCAACAGGTTCAATTGGAAGCACACTAGCTTTCGGAGCGAAGCTCCTTCATAAGGTGACAGTGGAGGGCTTGATTGTAACACAGAATTTATAGCAAAAAATTGATTGTCTGTTATGCCTTTCATCTGTTAGAATACAGTGATAGTTTCACTTCTTTCATGTGTAAATTACAAAACATTTTTTTAAAAGTTGCATTCTCGGGTTAGCTGTTAACAATGGTGATAGTGAGACAATATGTTGAAGATATTAGCCCCCTGTGTTCAGAATAGAACAGATTACTGCAAGGAGATGTACCGACAACTGAACAATCAGGAACACTACAGACAACTACCAGCTGATCCGACCAAAGAACACACCCGAGAATTAAACACACTGATCAGAACTTTGGATCCAGTCCTTCAGAGTTCCCTACGCACCCTCACCCCACATACTTCTCGTGTAGGCGACTTCTACTGCCTTTCAAAGGTACACAAAGCCAACACACCGGGCAATGGGACCCTATGTGAGAATCTCTCCAGCTATGTGGAAGGCATCTTGAAACCTATTGTACAGGGGATATCCAGCTTCTGTCGCAACACTTGCAGAAAATCAGCACCTACGGACCAGTCAAACCGGGAACATTCCTCGTCACAATGGATGGTTCTGCACTCAACACCAGCATCCCCCACAAGGATGGCATGCAGCAACAGCGTCAGTATTCAACACCAACAACTACCAGTCTCCAAACACCATTCTACAACTCATCCGCTTTATCCTCGATCACAACGTCTTCACCTTTGACAATCAATTCTACATCCAGACACATGGAACAGCCATGGGGACCAAATTTGCACCCCAATATGCCAACATTTATGCACAGGTTCGAACAAGATTTCTTCTCTATGCAGGATCTCCGACAAACACTGTACACCAGGTACATTGATGACATTTTCTTCCTCTGGACCCATGGCGAGGAGTCACTGATAAAACTACACAGTGACATCAACAAGTTTCATCCCACCATCAAACTCACCATGGACTACTTGCGACCGTCTGTCTCATCCTTGGACACATCCGTCTCCATCAAGGACAGACACCTCTGCACCACACTGCACCGCAAACCCACAGACCACCTCACAATGCTACACTTCTTCAGCTTCCACCCAAAACAAGTTAAAACAGATTCCCTATGGACAAGCCCTACGCATACACAGGATTTACTCAGATGAAGAGGAACGTGGCGGACACCTGGAAGTACTCAAAGATGCCCTCACAAGAACGGGGTACAATGCTCAACTCATCGACCGCCAGTTCCAACGTGCCACAGCAAGGAACTTGAATGCCCTCCTCAGGAAACAGACAAGTGCTGCAACTGACAGGGCACCCTTCATTGTTCAGTATTGCCCAGGGACTGAAAAATTACGCTACGTTCTTCGTGACCTGCACCACATTATCAATGAGGATGACCACCTCACCAAAGACCTTCCCCACACCTCCATTACTTGCCTTTAAACAACCCCCAAACCTCAAACAGATCATTGTTCATAGCAAACTGCCTGGCTCTCAGGACAACTCCATACAACCCTGTCACGCTGGACGCCGCAAGACATGTCAGATTGTGGGCATAGATACCACTATTACACGTGGGAACACCTCCCACCTTGTACATGGCTGGTACTCTTGTGACTCAACCAACATTGTCTATCATATACGTTGCAGGCAAGTATGCCCGGAGGCATGGTACATTGGGGAAACCGAGCAAAGGCTACGATAATGGATGAATGGGCACCATACAACAATCAACAGACAGGAGAGTTCCCACCCAGTTGGGGACACTTCAGTGTTCCAGGACATTCAGCCTCCGACCTTCGGGTGACCAACCTCCAAGGTGGACTTCGGGTCAGGAAGCAGAGGAAAGTGGCCGAGCAGAGGCTAATAGCTAAGTTCGGTACCCATACGAGGGCCTCAACCGGGATCTTGGGTCATGTCACATTACAGGTGATCACCATTGCACTACACGCACACACTCTCACATACACACGAACACAGGTACACACAGACGCGCACACAGACACTCACACACACCCTTATAGACACACAGACTCCCACACTCACACATGCACCCCCTCACAGACTTAAGACACTCTGCACTTACTACACACACACACACACACACACACACACACACTTTCTCACACTCACAACGCCACCCCAGACAGACACACACACAGACAGACAAGACCCACGTGTCCACATACATTTTGTGGGGTGAATTTGTACTTGCAGAGTTACATTGCACTTTGCTCAAAAACTGCATGCATTCATGTAGAATTCTGAGTCAAAAACTGCATGAATTTATTTAAAACTCTGTTATGTCACTTTTTAGATTAGAATCAATCTAGACATTAGTTCATAGACAGAGAACACAGGGGGCTAGCGCCTTCAACATATTGTTTACAGCTAACCCGAGAATGCAACTTTTAAAAAAAGGTTTTGTGATTTACACATGAAAGAAGTGAAATTATCACTGTATTCTAACAGATGAAAGGCTTAACAGACAATCAATTTTTCAATGTATAATTTCAGTTGCATCACACTGCAAATTTTTGCTATAAATTCTGTGTTACGATCGAGCCCTCCACTGTCACCTGATGAAGGAGTTTCGCTCCGAAAGCTGGTGTGCTTCCAATTAAACCTGTTGGACTATAACCTGTTGTTGTGTTATCTGATAAGTGTGGGACCAACAAATTGCATAAACTGGAGGAGGACAAAGAACTTGTGGGGACACAGGGAAGTCATTTTGCTGGTTCCCACAGCTTTGATTTTGCAAGATTAAAGCTTAAGTTCGTGAAGGGTATTCTGCTTGTTCTGGTAATTTTTTGTGGAACATTGAATGATTCCACCACAGCAACATCTCTGTCTCCTTTAAGATCCTGAACAGAGAACATAGAACATAGAAGATTCCAGCGCAGTACAGTCCATTCGGCTCTGCATGTTGCTCTGACCCATGAAACCAATCGGAAACACAACTTAGTACATTATTCCATTCTCGTCCAGATGCCTAATCGAGGACCATTTAAATGCCGTCTACTACTGTCGCATGCAGTGTGTTCCACTCCCCTTCTACTCTCAGAGTAAAGGAATTACCTCTGAACCCTGTCATATATCTTTCACCTCTCAGTTTAAAGCTTTGTCGTCTCATGCCAGCCATCGGCATCAGCATTCGAGTAAACAGGCTGTCACTGTCCAACGTAACTAACCCTCTGATTATCTTATATGTTTCAATTAATTCATCAATCAACCTTCTTCTGTCTAACGAACATAAGTCCCTTAGAGTTTCCTAGTAAGACCTTGCCTCCACATCTGGCAATAGCGTATTAAATCACCTCTGAAACCTTTCCATAGCTTCCACCTCATTCCCAAAATTCGGTGACCAGAACTATCTGCAATAATCCAAGTGTGGACTGCACCAGAGTTTTGAACAACTGCAGTATGACCTTATGGTTCCAAAACTCAATTCATCTACCAATGAAAAGTTGGCACACCGTATGCTTTCTAAACAACCTGATCAACTTGGGCAGCAACTTTTAAGGAATTATTCACCTGAACACGGATGCCTCTCTGCTCATTTACACGACAAAGAATTTTACCATTAGTCCAGCATTCTGCATTCCTGTTACCCCTTCCAAAGTGAGTCAATTCACACTTCTCCACATTAAACTCCATTTGCCACCTCTCAGCCAGGTTCTTTAGCCTATCGATATCCCTCTGTCACTTACAACATCCTTCCTCACTTTCCACAACTCTACCGACTTTAGAGTCATCTACAACAGATCCTTGTGGTACACCAGCATTAATTGAACTCCAGGATAAATTTGTCACATTAACAACCTCCCTCTGTCTTCTTTCAGTGAGCCAATTACTGATTCAAACCGCTCAGTCACCCTTAATTCCAATACTCTGTACTTTGTGCAATAAACTACCGTGGAGAACATTATCAAATGCCTTATGAAAATTTATATGCAACACATCAAGCACTTTACCCTCATCTGCATGTATTGTCAACTTGTCAAAGAACTCAATAAGGTTTGTGAGAATCAATCTACCCTTCACAAAAACGTGTTGACTATTCCTAATCAACTTATCCCTTCATAGTTGATTATAATTCATATCTCTCATAATCCTTTCCAACAATTTACGCACCATTGAGGTAAGTCTCACAGGTCTATAATTACCAGGGTTATCTCTACTCTCCTTCTTGAACAAGAGAAAAAAAAATGCTATCCTCCAGTTTTCTGGCACTAATCCTGTAGAAAATGACGACATAACGATCAAAGTCAAAGGCTCCGCAATCCCCTCCTTGACTTTCCAGAAAATCTGAGGATAAATATCATCCAGCCTCGTGAACTTATCTACTTTTACACTTTCCAGGATTGCTAAAAACTCCTTCTTGTGACCGTCAATCCCGTCTAGTTTAGCAGCCTGTATCTCGGTATTCTCCTCGACAACATTGTCTTTTTCTCGAGTGAAAACTTCTCCTTTCTCCTCTGAGTCCAGCCACAACTTACCACTATTATGCTTAGCTGTCCCTAAACCTCATCTAGTTATTCTTTTACACTGGTATACTATCGAAAGCCTTATGGTTTTCTTTGATCCTATCAGCCAACGAATTCTCATGTCCCCTCCTGGCTCTTCTTAGCTCGTTGCTTCGGTCTTTTCTGGCTAGGTTGTAGCTCACAAGCCCCCTGACTGAGTCATCAAATCTCATCCTAACATAAGCCTTCTTCTTCGTCTTGATAAGAGAGTCAACGTCCTTAGTAAACCATGGCTCCAGCTCGATCACTTCCTTCTTGTCTAATCGGTATATACTTATCAAGGACACGCAGTAGCTCTTCCTTGAATAAGCTCCACACTGCAATTGTACACATCCCCTCCAGTTTCCTTCCACGTTCTACGCATCCCAAATTTTGCCTAATGACTTCGTAATTACCTTTTCCCCAGCTATAACTCTTGCCCTGCGGTAGAATTAATCTCTTTCCATTATGAAGTATCATCAAAGTGTAGTAACCATCACCAATGTGCTCCCCTAACTCTAAATCTAACAGCTGGTTGGGTTTATTACTTAATACAAAATCTAGTGTGACCACGCCCCTTGTTGCCTTCTCTACATGCTGTGTCACGTACTCTGCTGCACATGTTGGACAGAAGCTGACCCATCTAAAGTGTTGGAACTATAGCGTTCCGAGTCAATATTTGGAAAATTAATGTGCCCCATAACATCTTCATTCTCACTCTCGCATCTGTTGAAGATCATCTGTGGTATCCTAACATTCACATCTCTGGAGCTATTTGGAGGCCAATGGAAGACTACCACCTCCCCTGTGTTTGATTTTACCATTTTTGCCAAGTGGTGTTCTCGGGGATTGTTGCAAACGTTTGCTACAGCATCATGAAGTTTGGATAGTCTTTTGGATTTTCGGATAGTTATCTTATTCTGTATTCTGCTTTCTTTTCGTCGTGTTTTATTCTGTAATCTTGCAAATAAATTCTGTTTTGTTTAAAACTTACTGGTTGTACCAGCTTCACCACTCCTGGAATATGCACTGTACACCTTTTCAGAACAACCAGCAAAGTTAGTGTCTGGGCTACTTTCTTGCAATGTTTTGATCGGAGTCTGGCCAGATCTTTAACATAAGTACGTTGTGTAGCTCCTCCAGCTTACGTATTGTCAATCTCAGGTGAAGAATGGTCTTTTATATTCATGCATATGGAATTTTACACCACTCCACTCTTTTTATATGTTTACTTGAATGGTATGAACACAGATTTTCAGTTGAAGGAGAAATGTGTAACGTCAGTTTAAGAGGCTGTACGATCTGTTTCCGGTGTGTAATTCCTGAAGAAGGATACAAAGTCGCGCGCGTGTGTATATATACACACGCATGGTTGTGTAAACATTATATCAGATTCTACTGGGAGCACGTTACTGAAGGAAATGGAGGTTAGCGATTGTAGATTAGCTGGCCATAACTTTGTAATGATACGAAATAAACTCTGGCCAATTTTATGGATGACAACAACATAGGTGAAAAGGTAAGTGATGAAGCTGAAACAAGTCTGGAAAGGTTTAAAGACAATTTAAGAAAGTGGGTAAAAACGTGTCAGATTGATCGCTAGGTGTAAGATATGAGTTTGTACATCATAGCAAGACGAATACCCGAGTTCAACAAGATTTTAGTGGAGCAAGATGACTGTAATATGCAGAAAACATGGATTTTCGGGTTCTTGTATGAAGATCACGAAAATGGCACGTAGATTCTGCGGGTAACAAAAAAGGAAAACAAAATATTGGCCTTTATAACAAAGACAATGGAATATATAGATAAAAAGTTTTGGTAAAGCTATAAAAGGCAACAATCAAGCAGTGCAGAGACTTTTCACTAGGCTGACAACCGCTGTCAAAAATGGAGTCATGTCTCTATTCATTGGCATTCAGAAGAATGAGAACAACCTTATTGGAACATGAAAGAGTTTGAAGGGAATTTATTGGATAGATGAGCGTCTGGTACTTCAGCATGGTGCAACATTCCTAATATCATGTCAGAATAAGGGAAGGCACATTTATAACAAAGAAGAAACTTCTTCATTCAGAAAGGCAATTAATCTCTGGAATTCTTTCTAGCAGATGGAGTTTGAGGTTAATTCGTTATGTACATTACATGTTTAATCAGGAAAGGTTTCAGGGTTAGGGGAAATAAAGGGAAAGTCAAAGTTAAATGCAAAAATAAGCCAAGATCTCATTGATAAGCGGAACATGATGCAAGCGGGGCTACCTTGTTGCCAACGTCTAAAGGTTTTTGTAGATATGTCATTGCTTTCAATTAAACAATGCAACATATCACAATAATCGTGTTGGCCTCGTTTCCTGAAGCATTATTTGCATTGGGTCATCAGATTGCATCTGTTTAGGCTTTTAGCATTAGGGATGGACACAAATGGATTGTTGTGTCATGTCATATCTTGTGGTGTTGGGAAAGTGTTCCTACACTGTTTTTTTCCCATTCTTGGTTCTGACTGGGTATACTCGAGGAAAAACGCATATTGAGCATCATTTGCTGCACTTTAAGATATTACAATACAATTAAAGGCGTTGCAGTGAGAATCTGTTTCAGTATAACATATAATTGGCTTACTGTTACAACATTGAGACGTTCCCATAAAATTAGTTAAGTGATTCAGTGCACATTCCAATACGTGACTCTAGATACTTTTTTAAAAACTATGGTTACGGACGCTAGTTGGGTCAGACTTGTGGAAACAGTTACCAGGCCATTCTGAAATTCAGAACGACAAAAAGGACGGGGTATCCATACGCATTTGGACGAGTAACTAATCTAAAATTTATTAGTCAATGGACAAATTCGTTCAAATAACTTAATTGAGTGCAAGTGAACAAGCAAGTAAGATTAATAAGCGTTATATTTCGGGTTGAAGTAGGTGAACATCACAACAAGATCTTTTAAAACAATAGAAACAGGTCTTTTAAAAAAAATGCCAAAATACAAAAGAAGTTGGAAAAAATAGCAGTATGACTTGGAATGAGTGATTTGCTTCGGCATGAATATTTTGCCAAAATATATAACTATTACTAATATTTGGAGATGCTAGCAATATTTATAGGACTGCTAATGAAGAAGCGGCCAGATGTATGAAGGTGGACAAATCTCCTGATTCTAACTATCTACAAGAACACTGAAAAAGGCTAAACAAGAAATTATGTTGGCCCTGGCTGATATTTTTGCGTTACCATTAGCCGCAGGTGAGGTTCCAGAAGGCTAGAATGCACTAAATATTGTGCCGTTTTTCAAGAAACGCAAATGAAAACCTGGAAAGTATAGTCGAGTAAACCTGATATCTGTGGTATATACGTTAGTTGAGAAGATTCTGAGAGCTAAGATATACATGCTTTTAAAAAAGAGGGGGTTCAGTTAGGAATAGTCAGCATGGTTTTGTTTGTGGGAAATCATGCCTCACAAAACTGTTCGAGTTCTTTGAGGAAGTGACCAGGAAGGTTGACGAGAGCAGGGCAGTAGATACAGTATATATGGATTTCAGTAGCGCCTTTGGTTCTATATCGTAGGCTGCTCTGGAAGATTAGTTCACATGGAATTCATAGGGATATGGCAAATTGTTACCAGGGCGCAAGGGTCTAAGCTATGGGGAGAGGTTGGACAAGCTGTGTTTTTTTTTCAAAAGAGTGTAGGAGACTAAGCAAGATCTTATAGAGGTGTACAGCATCATGAGAGCCATTGTTAACGTGAAGAGACTCAGTCTTTCTTCTAGGGTTGGGGAAATCAAGGACTAGAGGGCATCACTTTACAGTTAGAGTAGAAAGCATAAACGTGAACATTACATCAATATTTTTCTCTGAAGGGTTGTACACATGCGGAATGATCTGCCAGCGGATGTGGTTGACTCAGTTACACTAACAACATCTAAAAAAACACATTTGGGTAAAATATGGTTGTAAACAGTTTAGAAGGACATGAGCTACGTGCAGGGAAATGTGGTTAGCGTTTATGGAAATTTTGGTCTTCATGGACCAGTTTGAGTTAAAAGGTCTATTTCTGTATTTTAGGACTCTATGAATCTCTGGATTCTTGTGTGACAAATAATATTGAATCGAAAAAGTGTGACTGTTGCAACTAAACTATTGACTGAAGCAATGACAATGCTGGGGTTGCAAAAAAGGACGGCGAAGGATTCGTCTACTGAGGTATTATGGGCTGAGGTTAGAAACAGGAAAGGAGAACTAACCCGGTTGTGAGTATTCTGTCAGCCTCCGAAGTATTCCAAAGATGCAGAGGTCAGTATAACAAAGATGATCCTCGAAAGGAGCGAGAGTGACAGGGTAGTAGTTATGGGGGACTTTAACTTTCAAATATTGACTGGGAATTCGATAGTTCAAATGCTTCAGATGGGTAATTTGTTGTCCAAAGTGTGCAGGGAGCTTTCCTGATACACAGTGTCGACATGTTAAAAAGGAGTGAGGCCATATCAGATTTGGTATTGGACAATGAACCTAGTCAGCTGTTAGATTTGGAAGTAGTAGGTGAGCACTTTGATGATAGTGACCACAATTCAGTGGTGTTCACTTTATGATGGAAAGAGGTAGGTGTTTACGGCAGGGCCAGAGCTATAACTGGTGGAAAAATGATTATGATGCGAATAGGCAAGATTTATGATGCTTAGGATGGGGAACAAAACTGGAGGGGATGGGCACAATTAAAATTCCAGCTTTTTCAAAGAGCAGCTACTGTGGATCCTTGATAAGCATGTCAGGCAGGAAGGAAGTAATCGATCACGGGAGCTGTGGTTTACTTAGAAAGTTAAATCTGTCAAGAGGAAGAAGAAGGCTTATGTTAGGATGAGATGTGTTGGCTCAGTTAGGACGCTTGAGAGTTACATGTTAGCCAGGAAAGTCCTAAAGAGAGAGCTAAAAGAGCCAGGAGGGGACATGAGAACTCGTTGACGAATAGGATCTTGGAAAGTCCTGAAGCTTTCTACAGGTGCATCAGGAATAAAATAAATGACGAGTAAGATTACGGTCAATGAGGGATAGTCATGTGAAGTTATGTGCGGAGTCAGAGGAGGTAGGATCGGCTGTAAATGCACACCTTTCGTCAATATTGACACTAGAAATATACAATGTTGGCGGGGAGAATACTGAGATAAAAGTTACCAGATGGGATTGAGGTTCATAAGGAGGATGTGTTAGCAATTCTGGAAAATGTGAAAATAAATAAGCTCATTGGGACAGTAAGGATTTATCGTAGGATTGTTTGGGATGCCAGTGAAGAGATTGCCAAGTGTTTGGCTTTGACTTTTAGCTCGTCATTGTCTACAGGAATAGTGTGAGAACACTGGAGGAAAGCCAATGTTGTCTCCGTGTTCAAGGAGGGGAGTAGCTACATCCCTGGTAATTATAGACCTGTGAGGCTTATTTCAGTTATGAGTAAAAAAAATGGTGATAAGAGATAGGATTTGTAATCATCTAGAAAGAATAAGCTGATTTGGTTAAACAACATGGATTTGTGAAGCGTATGTCGTGACTCACAAACCATATTGAGTACGCTGAGAAGTTGACCAAACAGCAGGATGGGGGTAAATCGGTTGATGTAGAATATATGGAATTAAGAAAGGCGTTTGATAAGCTTTTCCGCGGTAAGTTATTGCACAAAATATGGAGATATGTGATTAAGGGTGGTTTAGCAGTTTGGTTCAGAAATTGGCTTGCTGAAATAAGGCAGAGTGTGCTGGATGATGGGAAATACTCATCCTGGGGTTTAGTTATTTGTGGTGTACAGCAAGGATCTATTGTGGGTCCACTGCTGATTGTCATTTTTATAAATGAACTGGATGATGGTATCGAAGGACGTGTTAGTAAATTTGCAGAAGACAGTAAGGTTGGTAGAGTTGTGAATGGTAGCGAAGAATGTTGTAGGATATAGATGGACGTAGATAGGCTGCAGAGCTGAGAAAAGAGTTGTCAAATGGCGTTTAATGCGAAAAAGTGTGAGCTGGTACACTTTGGAAGGCGTAGCATGAATAAAGAGTACTGGGCTGAAGGTAAGATTCCCAGTAGTGCAGATGAGCACAAAGATCTCGATGTCCAAGTACACAGATCCTTGAACGTGGCCACCCAGGTTATTATCTTCGAGTAAAAAGTGAGGTCTGCAGATGCTGGAGATCAGAGCTGCAAATGTGTTGCTGGTTAAAGCGCAGCAAGTCAGGCAGCATCCAAGGAACAGGAAATTCGATGTTTCGGGCACAAGCCCTTCTTCATCATCCTGATGAAGGGCTTGTGCCCGAAACGTCGAATTTCATGTTCCTTGGATGCTGCCTGACCTGCTGCGCTTTAACCAGCAACACATTTTCAGCACCCAGGTTATTAGGACGGTGAAGAAGGCATTCGGTGTGTTAGCTTTTATTGGTGGAGGAATTGAGTTTCGGAACCATGAAGTTATGCTGCCCCTGTACAAAACTCTAGTGCATCTACACTTGAGTATTGTGTACAATTCTGGTCACTGCATTATAGGAAGGATGTGGAAGATTTGGAAAAGGTTCAGAGGAGATTTACTAGGATGTTGTTGGTGTGAAAGCTTACGAGGAAAAGCTGAAGGACTAAAGGCTGTTTTCATTACAGAAAAGAACATTGTGAAGTGATTTAATTAAGAGGGTTAGATAGGGTGGGCAGTGAGAGCCTTTTTACTCAGGTGGCGATGGCTAGCTCGAGGGGACATGGATTTAAATTGAGGGTGACAGATGCAGGGCAGATCTCAGAATTTGTTTCTTTACACAGGGTAGAGTCCAGGTGTGGAAAGCGTTTCCTGCAACAGTCGTAGATTCACCAACCTTAAAGGCATTTAAATGGTCATTGGATAGGCATATAGAATACGAGAATGAAATAGTGTAGTTTAAATGGGCTTCAGATTAGTTTCACAGGATGGTGCAACATCGAGTGCTTAAGGGCCTGTACTGAGTAATAATTTTATATGTTTGATGTTCTTAGCCAATCCTCTAATGCTGTGCCATACCTGTCAGGAATTACCAGAGAGAAAAAAAAACTTTGAATGCTTCCAGCTTATGCCGGCCATCCACGGTTGTGTTATGACAATATCAACTCAGCACATGTGAGGACTTATCACATCGAAATTAAACAAAAGAAACAAAATGACGTAATGTGAAAAAGGCTATGCCTTTCATTCACTTTGTAATAAAATTCAAAGAACAATTTATGCATTAAGCAGTTCACAAAGCCTTCCAATCCTCGTTAATGTTTATGCTACCTGCATCTTTTTCACGTAACTCCTCATCTGTAACACAAGACAGAACAATGGCAATGGTTATGTTTAATTAGTAACATAAGTAACTGAGAACTGGATACTACTTAAACTTTGTCAGTTTCCACGAAGTGCACAGAAGTGAAGCTTGTCCTTCAGTGTACAGAATTGTTTCTTGATTTGTGCTGAGTGTGATCGAGACAGTCATAGAGTCATAGAATGGAAACGCACTCTTTGGTGCAACTCGTTATTCCAAAAAGATATCCCAAATTAATCTAGCCACATTTGCCAGCATTAGGCTTATATACCTCTAAATAAATATTGCTATACATCTCCCCATCCAAATGCCTTTTTAAATTGTTTACTTGTAACAATATCCAACACTTCCTCTGGAAGTTAATTCCATCAAAGCACTTTCCATTGCATGAAAAATATTTTCCCTTGGGTTCCATTTAAATCTTTTTCCTCTCACTTTAAACCTGTGCCATCTCAGTTTGGACTCCCTTATCCTGAGGAAACTACCTTGACTATTCAGCCCATTCGTGCCCCTTATGATTTTATAAATCTCACTAAGGTCACTCCTTGCCACACCTCTGTCCATAGACCCATCTGATCAAGGTCCCATTGTGCTTTAAGGCAACTTTCTTCGCTGTTCACTATATCATAAATTTTGATGTCATCTGCTAACAATACTTCGGAAATTCACATCTAGATCATTTATACAAAGTTACAGAGGTCTCCTGTCCATAAAGAAACCCTACATCACCAAAGTCTCTTTCCTACCTTCTATCGAAATGACTAGTTCTCTCCATATTCCACGTAATCTAACCTTGTTGATCTGTTGACCATGTGGAAACTTGTTGTACACCTTACTGAAGTCTACATGGAGAATGTCCACCAGTATGCCTTTATCACTACCCTCCTTACTTCATCAAAGCATCTTAACAAAATTATTGAGATACGCCTTTCCACAAACAAAGCTATTTTGACTGAATAAATCAGTCTTTGCCTTTCCAAATTTGTGTAAATCCTAGCCCTCAAATTCCCTCCAACAACATGCTGACTACTGATGTCAGGCTGACTGGTCTATACTTCCCTGTTTTTTTTGTTACCACCTTTCTTACATAATGACACCTCGTTAATCAACCTCCGATCATTCGGCATCCCTCCCATTGTTATCGATAATGCCAATTTGAAATTGAGTTAAACAGGTATTTTGTAAATTTTATGCACTATAAAGGAATTAAGCAAGAACGCGAAAATGTATGTATATCAACGAATAAATGCAAGGGAGAAATCTTGCTTTAAAAAAAAGATTAAATGGATAAAGGTGCCATTGGTTAGGCTAGCAAGTACTCTCCATCCTTAATGGCCGAAATAAAGTTTGTCACTAGGCTGCTGGTGGCCGTTCTTGTGGGTATGTTTGCTGAGTTGGGAATTTGGTTTACAGCTTTTTTATCCCCTTTTGCTGTGACAGCCTCAGTGTTGTTGCGCATCCTGCGAAACGATGCTCTATTGTGTCTGTTGGAATTTAACTGGTTTTGTTCTAGCTGCAGCCAGTTGCTTGTACCTGTTGTTCATTGCAATGTTCGGTATATTATGTCTTGGACAATGTGTTTGTTAATATTGCTCGCAACTAAACACTCAGATAAAAAGGACAACAAGTTTGACTGGCATAACACAACAACAATAGAACAAGCCAAACAAAGGACAGCTTGGGGCGGTGAGTCAGTGGTCAGCACTGTTTCCTCACAGCGTGAGGCTCAGTTTGATTCCAGCGTTAAGTGACGGTCTGTGGAGTTCGTACTTTCTCCACGTGTCTACCTGGTTTCCTCCAGTTGCTCTGGTTTCCTCCAACAATTCAAAGATGTGTAGTTTAGGTGAATTGCGCATATTGGCCAGGGATGTATAGGTTATTTGAATTAATCATGTTGTAGGGAACAATTTGAGGGTGCAGACATACAAACCAATCCTTTATCATTAATCCGTGTTATTTTTGTGTTGCAATTACATTAGCTCACTCACGATTGATGCTGCATTTTAATTTTAAATCTAAAACATATGATATTTTTTCTCTGTTATTACGACATACAGTTTTAACTGTAGTTTACATGAAAAGCGAAATACGTCGCAACATTAACAAAGAGGAGGCTATTCAACTCTTGAATATGCGTGGCCATTGCAACTGACAGCCATGATCCCACTGAACAGCAGAGCAAGTGAACAGTTTGACCTGACAACACATAATCGTTTACTTTCAAGCACCCTTAATTGACTTTTTGAAATAAATAATTAATTTCCTAGTTTAAAACCCATCATGGTCTCAGGCTCAACTGACTTTTGGAGAAGGATGCATCCAACTTCCATATGGAGAAGAATTAAAACAATGAAAGAAAATATGCTGGACAAAAGTATGTCTTTTTTATACATTGTAGTCGTTCTAATCGCCCATCCTATAAGAAAAAGAAGTCCTTCTGTAATAGTTCATCAATCTCCACAGGCATCAGATCACATGTCAATGAAAGGTGCTTTTGGAGTAGTCATTAGTGAATCCCCTACTGCAAGAAATGTCACGTATATAGTATGATCGAGAATTTGCAAAATGTCAGCTTCCATTATCTCGCTTGCAAAACAAATCGAGGAGATACTTTTGTTCAGTAAAAGTAATTGCTGCCACGAAGCTTGTATCAATGAGTGTTACTCACACTCCTGGAATTAATGACCACGCCAATCGTATTGCCAGTTCATTTTGCAAATCAGTTCCAACTTGTTAATGGCAGGAAGTAAGATCATGGAGCTTTGTCGCAGATCAGCATATTGCACGACGTTACACATGCATCATGATAGAGGAACGAAGAAGCTCAGGATTGGCAGCTTATTATTGGAGAATGAAAAGATGGAAGATGAAAGAGAGTAAACACTTTTTGAATGGAATATTCAAGATAACAATGGTCCCAATAAGCCAGAATGCTAGATTTCTAGGTTATTGCAGAACAACGAATGAACCACCAAAAATATGCAGTATATAATATATAAAATTAACAACGTCAAATTTTTGCACCTACTATATCGGTTGTCAGTCTTCATTCTTGCACAACTGCTCTGCACATGTTATAACCTGAGTCTGTCATCACTGAAGAACTGTGCGAGTTGTCCAGATGTTACATCCAAGTCTTAGTTCAAATGAAACATGACCTACGCATCCTAGAAATGACTCATGCACACATCTTCTCTTCTAGTGCCGTATTTTAAGAAACACACTCCCACGCACACACACGTATATAAAATAAATATTAACGTGTAAGTATCAAGCATATGACAAAGATATATAAAAAGTTGAATAGTACAAATAATTTCCAATCACTTTGACACATTATTCAACCAATGAACAGATTTTTAAATTAAGTTGATCAATTGGTCACTGCTGGAATTGCACGAGAATTTAACAGTTATGCAGCATGGATTGATGACATGAACTAGCTAACTCAACAGTTAAATACTTGAAACTACTGTTGAGCTGCAAATCGAAGGAGATCAAAGACATTCAGAACATATTCAATTTCAAAAGCTATCAAATCAAAAGTGAATGTGATAGTATACAAGAAGAACTTCATTTAATACTATCTCCAAATTTTCGATTTGGCATGCTGGAAGAAGGCATTGATTATTCATTAGACCCTAATTTGACTCAACTTCATTTCATGCAGTAGTTGTATGCTTCCTCATCGAGGATGCTTGCCCGTCCATTACAGCTTCAAGTCTGAAATCATCATGATTATCTTGAATGCCTCACAACTCTTTGCCCTTACTGTGGTTCAATCTTCTATCGAAACAATAGATATTGATCATTGTTTCATCCTGTGCCACTTTGCTTATTGGCGTCATACATTTTTAAGTTGTGGAAAACATTTTCCAACCCTCCTCATCAACATCTCAATTTTTAATGCAGATGTGCCCTCATTTAGGACTCCCTTTAAAACCCAACTCTCTCAACCTAACTGTTAATTTTCCTTTTAACAAAATTACCCGTTGTGCCTTAGTCTCAAGTTTTGTTTGAAACTTTTGCATGTTACATCTGAAATATCTTTACACTACTTTAATTAATTACATAGGCGCAATGTTTTAATACATATGTGACTGTATATCCATCAACTAAACAATATATGCGTGAACACATATTAAGCTATTCTATCTTCTGCTGAAATCGATAATTGAAGTAAAAGTTACAATGGTGCTGGAATTACTATGCAGAGGCATAAATAATCTGTTGTCTCATTCAGTAACCCTCTGCTGCCTAATATTATTAAAGACTGAGACAAAAAAAAGATAACTTTCCTATTAGTTAAATTGTTATAAAGGAAGGAAAATGGGCAATTGTACCTTTCTCTTCATCATGAATTGTAGTTTCTGTTCGAAAAAAAAACATCAATATCTTCAAGGATTAGAAAGATGGGTATGAATAATGTATAATTTCCTACAATGAACAGGACGCCACTCCGCTTTCCTATGAAGTCTGAAATCCGTTTTCACGGCAGAGTCTGCAAAAAAAGGGCAATAGAAATTCACAGGAAATGGAAATAGGTATTATATAATTTGGCAGTTTGTAGTGATTTTGTCCATAAAAATAAGATGCCTCATTTTATAACAGCTTTCCATGTTCCAGTCACTGCACGTTCTGAGAAGGAACAGAGCAAAATTTAAACGTTTCCCACTGATATACTGGGATCACATGTCATGCCAAATGCATTTCCGCCTGCTACACTGTTGAGAGAATCATGAAAGCTGCTCGACATATTTTGTATGCTCCATGATACTAGTCATTATGCAAATATAACTAAATTTGGATGATGACTTTTGTTTGCCCAAGCTATGATAATAAATCACTTATGGTCTATAGTTACAGGATTTAGGTAAAAATCTTTGTTGAACATTTGTGAAGAGAAAAGAAAAGACACAAAGGAGACGACAACATGGAGGAAATAAAAATATTAATTATTATATCTTTTCTAGGTGTGAAATTCCAAGATATGTCAACGGTAAGGGAATACATTTTCAGGAATATATGGGAAGATGAGAGTAGTGAAGTCAGAACAAAGATTTCAAGATCGCAAGAAGGCGCCAGCAGGCAAGGCGTTGGTTGAGGTGCATCCACTGCAATACCAGGAGCATCTGGAATAAGGTGGGTGAATATGCAGCATGGGGGTATTTGGGATTTCGATGTTGTGGCCATTTCAGGGACATGGGAGAGGAATGGTAATTGCAGCTTCCAGGATTTAGTTGTCCCAGTAAGAACAGAGAAAATGGTAAAAATGTTAATGTGGCACTGCTAAGTCAATGGCAGTATTAGGGTTGCAGAAAGGACGTTTGAGGACTCGTCTACTGAGGCAGTATGATTTGAGATTAGAAACAGGAAAGGAGAGGGTACACTGTTGGAAGTTTTCTATAGGCCTCCAAATAATTCCAGAGATGTAGAGGATAAGATAGCAAAGATAATCCTCGATAAGAGCGAGCGTGACAGGGTGGCTGTTTTGGGGGACTTTAACTCAATTGGGAATAATGTGGTTCAAGTATTGTAGATGTGTCAGTTGTTGTCCAATGTGTGTGGATCGATTCCTGACACATCATGTAGACAGTTAGCAAGGGGCAATACCACATTTAATTTGGTACTGGGTAATGAACCTAGCCAATGATAGACTTGGAGGCAGGTGAGCACTTTGGTGATAGTGACCACAATTCGGTTATGTTTACTTTAGTAATGGAAATGGACAGTTATAAACCACAGGACTACAGTTATATCTGGGGGAAAGGATATTACAATGCGGTTTGGCAAGATTTAGGATGCATAGGAACTACAAAGGGATGGGCACATTTGAAATGTGGAACTTATTAAAGGACCAGCTACTGTGGATTCTTGATAGGTATGTACCTGTCAGTCAGGGAAGGAGATGCCAAGCGCAGGAGCCATGGTTTGTTTACCAAGGAAGTTGAACGTCGTATCAAGAGGAAGAAGAAGGTTTATCTTAGGATGAGATGTCATAGCTCATTTAGGGCGCTTGAGAGTTACAATTTAACCAGGAAAGATCGAAATAGGAAAACAAGAGGAACCAGGAGGTGACATGAGAAGTAGTTGGTAGATCGGAACAAGGAAAACCCGAAGGCTTTCTGTACGTATATCAGGAATAAAAGAATGATGAGGGTAAGATTAGCGCCAAATAAACATAGCAGTTGGAAGTTGTGCGTTGATGCAGAGTAGATGGAGAAGCGCTAAATGAATATCTTTCATCAGTATTCACACTGGAAAAAGACAATGTCGCTGAGGAGATTATTGGGATACAGACTACTAGCCGAGATGTAATTGAGGTGCACAATGAGGAGATGTTCACAATTCCGCAAAATGTAAAAATAAATAAATCCCCGGGGCCAGTGAGGAGATTGCCGAGCCTTTGGTTTTCAACTTGATGAAGTCATTTTCTACAGAAATAGTGTCAAAAGACTGGAAGATAGCAAATGTTGCTCCCTTGTTCAAGAAGGGGAGTAGAGAGAGCCATGGAAGTTATAGAGCTGTAAATCTTAATTCATTTGTGGGTAAAGTGCTGCAAAGAGTTATCAGAGATATAATTTGTAATCATCCAAGGCTTTTGTGAAGTGTAGGACCTGCCTCACAAACCTTACTGAGTTCACTGAGAAGGTGACCAAACAGGTGAATGAGAGAAAAGTCGTTGATGGTTGGAAATGGATTTCAGCAAGGCGTTTGCCAAGATTCGCCACAATAGACTATTTCCCAACATCTGGAGGCATAGGATCGAGTGCAATTTAGTAGTTTGGACGAGAGGATAGTAGCTAAAGGGAAATATTCATCCTAGAGTTCAGGTAATAGTAGGGTACCGCAATATCTGTTTTGGGTCCACTGTTGCATGTCAGTTTGAAAAATGTGCTAAATGAAGGCATAGAAGGATGGGTTAGTAAATTTGAAGATTACACAAAGTTCGGTAGATTTTTGGATATTTTTGGAGGACGTTGTAGGTTACAGAGATGCAAAGATAAGCTGCAAAGCTGGGCTGACAGGTGGCAAATTGAGTTTAATGTGGAAAAGTGTGAGGTGATTCACATTGGAAGAAGTAACAGGAATGCAGATTACTGGGTTAATGGTAAGCTTCTTGATAGTGTAGATGAACAGAGGGATCTTGGTGTCCAGGTACATTAAGCCTTGAAACCAGGAAGATCAGGTTGTTAAGAAGGTATTGGTGTTAGAGGGCTTTTATACGGAGAGGGATTGAGTTTCAGAACCATCAGATCATGCTGCAGCTGCACAAAACTATGGTGTAGCCACATCCGGAGTATTGTGTACAGTTTTGGTCACAGCATAATAGGAAAGATGTGGAAGACTTGGAAAGGGTTCAGAGGAGATTCACCAGGATGTTGCCTGGTATGGAGGAAAGGTCTAACGAGGTGATTCTGTGGGACTTAAGACATATCAGAGAGTTGGATAGGTTTGACAGGGAGCCTTTTACCTCGGATGGCGATGATCAGCAGGAGGGGACATAGCTTTAAATTAAGGGGTGATAGTTAATGGAAAAATGTCAGACGTAGTTTCTTGCCTCAGAAACTAGTAGCGGAATGGGATACACTGCCTGCAACAGTAGCAGACTCGCGAAGTTCAAGGCCATTTAAATGGTCAGTAGATAGCAATAAAGGCGAAATTGAATAGTTGAAGTTAGATAGGCTTCAGATTGGTTCCACACATCTGCGAAAAATCGAGGGCCGCTGTAATTTTCTATGTTTCATTGCACAGAAACTGTGGCAGATTACTTCAAGATTTCATTGGGCTATCACACCAGTCTCCCCAGCAACCCCACCATCCTCACAACTAAAGCTGTGTTGCACTTGTGAATCTTTTGATGCGAAAGAAGATGAGCTATGAACATTTTGAATAGTGGTGAAGGTTCGAAGAGCTGCTTCTACTTGTGCATTTTCTGTTTTGATGGAGTATTGTTAAGATTTGGACTAATACTTCTTCGAACACAATATTTTAATGCAATTATGTACGGAAAGTGTGATACGAAATGAATAAAATATTGTACTTAAAACCATGAACATCAATCAATATTGTCTATTTTGCAGATACTACAATAAAGTCTGATTTCACACTTATCAGCGTCAAAGATGAGCACCTATAAAATGCGTATTAAAGGCGTGATATATCACACGAATTGAAAACAATTGGGGAAATTATTCTAACTTTTACAGTTGGTCAAACATTATCTGTTTATTATCAAAATTGCCATCTCAATATAATTTGTTTTAATCGAAAAAACGGCATGATCAATTGTCCCTTTATAACTTTCAGATAGCAGCATGTTTATGTTTATAAATTGGATGTAATTCGAAATTCAGCACAAGTGTTGTGGTCTTCCACATTAAGTGATTAATGTTTACTTACATCTGAATAACTGAGACAGATATGAGGTGTGCAGCTGAAACAACTTCTGATATTCCAATTTAAGACTGCTTTTGCACTTCTGCCTTCATATTTTGCTCAAAGTAGGATTTATGGTATCAAAGTTATTCTGTCAAATTAATTGCCTGAATTCACAGAAGAATCTCATTGATGGAACAGGCAGACAACTGTAAGTTATAAGGGAAACCACATACAATAACGTTATCAAAACTTCGTGAAATGGAAATGCATTTTCTTCCGTCAAAGCATCAGGATTTGCCCTTCTGGCCCGTCCTTTGAATAATGCTTTGCATTCTAAACATTTCAGAACATTTTAGGAAACACCCCCGTTCATGATTTAAGAACTGGAGCGCATACACATCACTGAACGCAGTTCTGCAATTCCAATATCACACGAAGTTATTACAGATTGATGGCTTTCATTTATGTAACATTTTCTTAATAAGTTTATTTTCTCAACCCATTCTTCTTTTCAAGCTTACTAGCTTCTAACTTTGTGACTCGTTATAATTCAAATTTTCAATTATATCACAATCATCATCAGTAAATTGATATTTACACTATTTACATTTCAGCATATTGTGCTCAGTGGCAAATTCTCAATGCAAACAAGAAGGTCTGAATCTTTCTCACCCAACTGTTTCAGTTTTTCTGACAAAGCTTTTACTTCTGAAAAATGTCGAAAATCATCATAAAAGATGCGATTTGAAATGATCTGAATTCTACAAATTAAATATGATTGTACGTTATTTCATATTTGAATTGTAGCCTAAGCAAAATGTGTTCAACAATTTCCGAGGTGCTAAGAAGTAGTAATTTATCGCAGTTTCTACTTTCTGTTAATATGCAGAAGAAATGCAATCAAAAACATCTTTTCAAGTCGATACTTTGCAGGTATGTTTCAGGAACCTTCAGGATTAACAATTGGAAGGTCAAACTTCACGGTCATTTGCAAGCAAAGTCAATACTATTGGGATTTCTGTGGTTTGCACACAAAATGTGCTGGTTCCCTCTGTGTGCACTATCCTGGAATTGCATGACCAAAGTCATGATCTACAGTTAATTTGCTTGACAGTGCTGACGTTGAGTATGGATTGGAAACAAGGCGAAGTGAAAGTAAGAACAGACTATACGTACTCAAAGTCTGTTATGAAACTGTGCAGAAAGCAAGTCCATTATAATTGACACGTAAAGTAGTTATTCAAATAATGGTCGATTTTCAAAAGGGCATTTTGTCATGAAACTTTATTATTGGCAAAATGATCGGCAATCACTTCATGCACCTTGCAAAATATTCAAAGGACGTGTGGCATGATTCTTATCTTTATTGAACGAGTTGTCTGCAAATGAATTGCTTTGATATAAAAGCTTTAAATCACATACAGCTAATTTGTGAACGGCAATATTATTTCATGGCTGGAAAAGGAACATAAATTCAATGCTTAAAAGACTCTGCAATAGCTATAAATCATTTACGTTTATACTCCAAATTACATGCATATGAAAAGAGATAATGTTTAGTTTGGTACAACATTAGCAATGTCAATTGACAGCTGTGGCTGCGAATTGGCAAGAAATCCATCCAGATATTTGAGAACATGGACACGGATCTCATGAATCCATGTCAATGTCAAAAATGATAGAAACGTTGAAATTCCGAATGAAATCGACACGCAAGTGTTTTGCCACAATGCAAACGTCACCACCAACACGTTTTTATTCATGCTGAATGCCTTTCTGCGTCAAATCTTACCTGCACAACTTTCTCAGGTATCAGTGGTCTGACTTAGCAAATTTGAGTGATTAAATAACGCCCTAGAAACAGTGTGATACCCAATTCTAAAAGGTTTACATCCGATACAGTAAAAACTATGGATTTTCATAGAATAGAATACCTTAGTGGGGAAGCAGGCGCTTTGGCACAACAAGTCCACACAGACGCTCGAAAGAGTAACCCACCCAGATACATTCCCATACTATCCTACATTTACCCCTGACTAATGCATCTAACTTATGCATCCCTGAAGACTGGGCAATTCACCAAAACGGCACATCTTTGGATTGTAGGAGGAAACCGAGGAAAACGGAGAAAACCCATGCAGAATGGGGGAGAATGTGCGAACTCCTCACAGACAGTCGCTAAGGCTAGAATTGAGACCAGGTCCCTGCTGCTGTGAGGTAACAGTGCTAACCAGTGAGCCACCGTGCCACCAAGCTTTGCTGATCGAGAATGACACAGTCTCTGGATTTCCCTGATCTCTAGTGATCCAGTTGCGCCGAGTTTCTGCTGTCTCCAGCCACGGTCTTTGACTGAAACAAGAAGTATTTTGTAGAATTTTAAGAGACATTTAGTTTCCTCTCAGAAGGTCAGCTCTGTTCTCATGTTAAATTAACAAAGTATAAACAGCGGTTGTACATATTCCGTTTATTGCAAATGCTGCATAGGCAGATGACTAAAAAGGACATGGATCGAAAAAGCAAAAAAAAGGACAGATCAGAAATAAAGATAACCACAGAATTAAAGCAGATGTTCGGACAGGAATTACGATCAAAAATTATGCTGGGAGCTAAAGATAAATATCAAGGCAAAACAAGATCTTTACCTGTGTTTGCAAGTATCAGTGCTTCATCTGTGAGTGAGGAATATTTCCGTATAGAAATGTTAGGTTTTACGTAAGCAGCATAGTGTCTCACTTGATGTTTCAAGTTACACCTAGGAAAGAGGTAACTATTGACATTCACTTGGTCCTCAACAGGCACACCTATAAGCAAGACATGAAGTTCATTAGATTGAATAAAAGATGGCGGCAGTAGTCCCAATGCAAGTCTTGAACTTCATTTGAACTTCATGCAAGTCTTTTTCCTCTTTACGTTGTCTCCTGATATAATCACGTGATTCAACTCTTTCCTTACTGTCAATAGCGGCAGTTTCTCCCAAAAATAATCACGTGATTTAACTCTTTCCTCACTGTCAATGGCGGCAGTTTCTCCCCAAAATAGTCTGGTTTAATAGTCGAGCATGTCAATTGATTTGGCATAGATTAAAATCTGGCCAGTATAAAAAAAAGATATCATACATTTCCTGTAAACTAGAAGATATATAGACATGGACAGACTGACAAACGTTTATCTGTCATCACTTACAATGTTTGGGCAGCACTTTCCATTCCAATTTCATAGATGGAGTGCAATTCGTGGCAAATATCACCTAAACCATAGCTCACAACCATAGGATATATAAAATTCTCTAGGTTATAAAATATGAAGGAATGCAAACCATGACTTCCAATGTTCTTTTCAATACAATTATGAAATGGTGCGACTTGATACCGGATGCAGCTTCGTATTACTGGCTCTAATGCATCATGCATATATCATGCAATATTCTGTCGACATAACGATGGAATATGTACAGATATTTTCGAAAACTGATTTCTTAAAATGTTAATGAAAGGTTTCCTGAATTCGTAGATGAAGGGAAACAATAATCTCTGTTTGCTTCTTAACCAGAGTAATTGTTTGGTGGAACATCGACTGAAATCTTTATGAAAACATTCACTCCATAATTGTGCGAAGGAATGTTCTCACTCTAAATGCAAATTAGAGACAAATGTATTGTTTAAATCAAATATTTTACAGTTATCATTCAGCAATAAATTTTGTTATACGATCACTATTTTTGAAATGAAAATGCACTAGCTGATTATTTTCACAACATAACCATTTAGGAATTTGTGTTTAAGACAATTAATACCAAGTATTCTTCATTTCAAATAGTTTGACCTTTTTTAAGTCTGACTAAAGCAATTTTTTCAGAGGCACTTACCTTTGCTTTCAAGCTTTCTTTCCAATTCTGTAATGATAGAAAGAATGTTTTTGAAAAAATTATGAATTAACTGTGAAATATAACATGAAGATACCGTCAAGCGCCAATGTCCATTATTTTGCCCCAAAACTCAATTGCAGGAATAATAATAAGTATTGCCGAAAATAAATACATATGTGGAAACATTTCCTTTGGATACTCTCAGCCAAATCATAAACAATGCCAGTGTAGCATCCAAACAATTGTACATCCTGATCTCGTGGAATAAAGTCTTGTCATATCTTTTCCATAATAATGATGTTAACTTGTCTCTTCCGTCATGGATATCGATGCAAAATATCGATTCAACTCACTTGCTATCTCCTTGGTTCTGATTAATTTCTTGGACTCAGTTTATTTAGAATCAATGCTCATGTCGTTAATTTTTTTTTCTATCAAAATGTTTGCAGAGGGTTTTAATATCTGGCCTTGTTTTTCTATCTAGCTTTCTGTTATGCTCTTTTAAAAATGATAATCATAATTGTTGTTGTTATTATTATTATGATGATTTTGATGTCTGATCTTGTGGCTTGTTATCTGTCATTGAACTATTGCATGGTTATCACTGAAACTTCAGTTTGATCTTTAGCTATTGACGTCTTAATGATGGAAGAACATTAATTTCAGTCATAAACTTTGGAATGTATTTGTGCAGCTCATCATGACTTTGCCCCTCATATTTCCCTGTATCTCTAAGAGTAATGCTTCATATAGGAGTAAGCTACTGCAAATGTTGGAACCTGCATTGGTAACAGCAAATGCTGGAGATCACATCGGGTCAGACAGCATCAATGAAGGAAGAGCAAGCTAACATTTCGAGTCCAGATGACTTCATCAGAACACTGATGTAAAGGCATCTAGATGCAAAATTGTAACTTGCTATCTCTTCAGGGAAGCTGTCTGACACTTTGTGATCTCCAACATTTGTTCTTTTATATTCTGTTATGTGTCATTTGCAGTCAACTCTTCTTTCACGCCTTCATAGTTAGACTTCAATGAATGTAGTTTTTTCCTTGATGGGATGGAAAGGTCAGTCATATTACAGTCCCTATAACGAGATATGGCTTTATTAAGAGTCCATTAATTCATCCTATCTCGTTGTGCATTACTCTATTCAGTGCACCATAATGGTTTCCGTTCACAGATAAATATATTGTCGTTCGAAACAAGTTCACTGGACATGAAACGTTAATTATTCTTTGTCTTCACAGGTGCGGTCAGCCTTTCTTCATGCCTCCAACAATTTCTGCTTTTATGCACGAACTTATGGCTTCCCATTTTATTGTGCTCTCATTAGTACTAAATACTAAAGCTACACAGCCAAAATGTTTTGACCTTGTGCAAGTCCTGAACGTTCCTTAGCATTCAACATTCAGATCAAAATCTATGATAATCTATAGTCATGTCGATGCTGTGGTAACCATATTGTACCTTGAGCCATAGCGTAATAGAGGTGTATAGCACAGGAACAGAACTCCGGTCCAATCCCGCAGCAGAAACCCTCCAACCATCTCAACATTCTTGTATTTTCTTCTTCTCTTCACTTTCAAGTTTCACAACATTCTTCCTGTTGCAGGAAGAGCCGCATTGCATGCTGGTCCAAAAGTGACCATGCAATGTTCTGTACAGATGCAAAATGACCTGTCAACTTCTAAAACCTTGCAATGACTAATAAAGGCAAGAATATTAAACGCCTTCTTGTCCACTTTGTTCCCTACGACTCATAGATTCAAATATCTATGAACCTGCATTCTGAGGCCCCTGTGTTGAGCATGAAGTTCCAGTACCGCATGATTAAGTGTATATGTCTTGCCCTGATTTACCATTCCAAAAATCAGCATCCCACATTTATATCCATCTGTCAGTCCTCAGCCTACTGACCCACTTTATCAAGGTACCGTTGAACGCTTGACATCTGTCATTATTCGGTGTTTCTGATTAATGTTTCCTTTTCAATGCTACATTCACACAGATGCATAGCCTGCAGTTTTATATTTTACTCTTTTTTGTATAATCTTTAATGTTATATTTTGTTGCAGTGTTTAATTTGAAGTCTCTTACTCTTCCTGAATGGTTTGTATGTAATTACCAATAATGCTGTCTTTGTAGGTGACTTTGGTTCTATGATGCAGTGTAGTTACATCGTCCCAAATTTGTTTCCTTGTTCTCCATATTTAGTTTCAAAACGTCTTTGCTTTCCATAACATGTTAAAAAAACAGTGCCCATACATCGAGTCTTTGAGTCATAAAGATGTATAGCAGAGAAGCAGACCCTTTGGTCCAAACGTCCATGCCAGTTAGATATCCTAAATTAAACAAGTCCCATTTGCCAGCATTTGTCCAATATCGCACCACACTGTTCCTATTCATATTCACATCCAGATGACGTTTAAATGTTGCCATTATACCAGCTTCAACCACTTTTGACAGGGCAAACCATACACCTACTGGCATGTGCACGAAAAAGCTGTCCCTTAGGAACCTATTAAATATTTCCTGCCTCAGCTGAAACTTAGGCCATCCAGTTTTGTACACCCTTACCCTGGGGAAAAGGGCTTGACTATTCACACTCTCCATGCTCTTTCATGACTGTATAAATCTCTAGACGTACAACCCCCAGCCTTGAGTTCCACAGGGGAACTAGCAAAGTCAATGCATTCTCTCCATACTGCTCCAACCGTCCAACTCTGGCACAATCCTGTCAATTATTTTTCTGAACCTCGTCAAATTTAACAACATGTATCCTATAGAAGGAAGATCAGAACTGAATGCAGAATTCCAAGCGTAAAAAATGAGGTCTGCAGATGCTGGAGATCACAGCTGCAAATGTGTTGCTGGTCAAAGCACAGCAGGCCAGGCAGCATCTCAGGAATAGAGAATTCGACGTTTCGAGCATAAGCCCTTTCCTGATGAAGGGCTTATGCTCGAAACGTCGAATTCTCTATTCCTGAGATGCTGCCTGGCCTGCTGTGCTTTGACCAGCAACACATTTGCAGCAGAATTCCAAGCGTTGCCTAAGCAACATTCGTTGTATTCTGAGATAACCTTCTTCGTTCTTTATTACATCACCAGTCTTCGAATGTACTAGCCATATCTCCTACATTCATTCCAAATTCATTTATATAAATTACTTAAAGCAATGGACCCAGTATCAATCTTTCCAGTATATCGCTCATCACAAGCGTATAAACTGAATAAACAACGCTGCACCACCACACTCTGCCTCTTATATTCGAGCAAATTTTATATTGAAATGGCTGTTTCTCCACATTACAGATAGAAACTTTGCCATTTGTTAGAAAAAAAGTCATTTTTCCAGAACTTGTTCAAGCGACATACCAGCTGGACCACACATTGTCGCAACCACCAAGCCATTGGTTCTGAAATCCAAATGGATTTTTTCGATGCTGCTTTGCATACAGTTCAGATAATAATCCAAAATCATTATCTTTAATATTGTTCTTCATGACTAGGGACCCATATTTTGAAGTGAATGTCAGAGTTAAGGTATCCCTCAATGTCTCAATGTTAACTGAATGTCAGGGCTACATGTATCATATTTCGTTGACTGTGATCTGTTAAGTATAGCAAGTGTAAAGTATGGCGATGGGCATAGCAATAATTTAAAAAGTTCACGGTTTGTTTTATGACAAATACAGGAAAAGATAATCTTTTCTTTGCTGAAACATGAATCTTGGTGAACAGATCCTGTTGAACTTCCAACAAATCACGCAAATGTCTGTTTTTGACAAACCTTACCTTTTACCTTCTGTCCAATGCGGCTATCTGTTGACAGTAATGGGAACAATTTTGTGTGACAGGTTCAAATGGAATCATGTATCTAATTTTACATCAGACTTGCATGCTTTTCATCAGATTAATTTATCGTTGTTCTAAGTACCCCGTCACCTCATTCACATCACATTGTACTTAGTGTTCGAAAATCAGTAAGTTTTACGTACATGTGCATGAGTAGTCACAGCCGTACTCAATACTGGGTTATTTAAAGGAAAATAACATTTTTTCAAATGTTTTTGTTACCCATTTAGACGGGCTTTGATAATTAAAAAAAAACACTTTACATAACAAGTGTTTTCAGTACGGCAAACTAAGGGACTCAATTTGTTTTGTAGTTCAACTTGATTTGATTAACAAAGTATTCCTTATTAAAAACAGGATATGAGTACTTCTCAAATTCCCACGATATTTGCGGTCCGTATGGCTCTATTAATTTGACAAAGCATATTGCCCTCAGTGATCCACGTGCTTGTGCTGGACCTTTGGAATCTTATATCTCTCGCATGGAGGGATAGCTATCTTGTGTAAACATGAATCTCATAGACAAGTGTGAATAGCCTCCTAGAATTCTGCCATATTTCACTGTCTTCTGCCATGTATCTTAATGCCAGTTTCTGTGGAAAGCTGTGCGGTATTATCCCCCTCACCCCGGATTTTCCAGAATGATCTGTGGCCTGTGTCCAATCTGGTCATGAGTGGGGTTCAAGGCGTCTAATGACGTCACACAAACACCATTCACTGTTGCCATGCTGGAGAAATGTAAAGTACACTTCCTCATAGTCTAGCTGCATATCGGAGAACATTGTTAATGCTTCCAAAAACGAAACATTCTAGCTGACATAACTTGTTCTCTGTAAACCTCTTGACCTTGGTTGCCACTGTCCTCTGTAGCTGATAGTTGCTATCTGCTGAGTAATTCAGTTTGGTAAAGTTTCTCTCAGGCATGATTTCTCCATCTGTTTGTCAGTTTATAATGTTCAATTTTGGCCCGTAGTGACTACACATTGACTCGATTTCAGCTGAAGCCATCAGAAATTCTTGCCCGCAGTACTGACCCGTCTGGAAGTTAATGCTAAATTTATGTTCTTTGACGTGGTAAACATTGATCATTCCATTCAAACCAGATTGAAGTCAGCAGTTTGCTGTCAAATTCTTTCCTGTGTTAAATGTCATTTTCCTAAATAAGGGACCAGCACGACTCACAATACTTTTGATGCAGAATCACCAGCAACTTATGCAGTTCTATTTGGACCTCTCTTCATATACTCTCCACCCAACTCCTAATATAAAGGCCAGCATTCCATTAGCCTTCCTAATTACAACAGTACCTGTGTGCTAGTTTTCCATTGTTTCTTGCTCGCATACCCACAAAGTTGTATCTCGTTTTTTGTCAAATATTCCCTTTTGGTTGGGAGTTAAACCTTTTCATCGTCATATAATTCTATTACTCTATTGCAAAGCATATCTCCGTCCTTTGACTGAAAAAAAAGTCGTAATTTTTTCTCATTTTATCGTGTTCAAAAGATATTTCGGTTCATGGAAGGATAGTTTTTTTTTGTTTTTCTTTGCAATCTGCCAACGCAGCTACAATCGATTGGTGGAAAATACAAACGTTATTTTCTTTTAGTCCGGTTCAAGTCCTTGGACAACTAAAACTCTGAACCTATTCAGTTTTTTTTTAATTGATTAGATTTATTCTTGTCACGTACTGAGATGCAGTGAAGGGTATTGTTTTTGGGTCCAAACCATACCTAGCACAAAACATTAAGGTAACAGAACACAATGCAGAAAACAGTGTTAGAGTTCCAGAAAAGAGGAAGATTAATTCTATTCTACAAGTGGTCAGGTCATACAACTGATAACAGTAGGGGCAAAAAAGGTTCTCAAAATTATTGTTATGTGTTTTCAAACTGTTGCATGGAAGAAGATGGAAAAGATTATAACCGCTATAGGAAGGGTTTTAAATAAGTTTTGATTAAATGGAATACCATAAGGAAAAAAGATGACTGTTCAGCAGATGAATGAATAAAGTACAAACCATTTCTGTAATAATTAATGATAATTTAATATCTCAATGCTGGAAATAGTGTTAAAAAGGCAGATAGTTTTATTGAATGGGATTGAAAAATCGTGAATTACTGAATAGTTACTACTGATATCCAACACTGGCACAGTGTGACTTAAATCTCGAGAAAAAAATCGCAGAAAGAAGGGGATTCGATTACATGGAAGGATTTCCGAACAGTCAGTAATATATATAAACAATCACAAATGCATTGAAATACCTCACCATAAATAAGCACATTTCCCATCCCAGTGTGAGTAGGTGAAATAGGAACTTCGAAAATGTACTGACACAGTTAGGAACATTCATATCTCAAGTAAATCCGAGAATGTGCCATACTCTTTCTTTTTTGGGCTTTGCTCTTATTTCTGAAACTCACTTTGTTCTTCCAAATTTCCCTTCAATTTACTTATTTCTGAAAAAGAAAATCAATTACATACGCTGTTTAGGTCATTGGAAAGTATGTTGTGAGACTTTTATGAATGCATAAAATGAAATTTTAAAGTGATCAGCAGGTCGGGAAAAATCTGTTTCGATGTCCAAGAATTGTTATTTGTCGGTCAGGTGCTGCAAATACTTCCTCTTGAGGGAAATACAACGTCAGCCATCAGACTTGAACAATCTTTCCCGATTCTAACCTTGCAATAAATCAGAATGGAAAATTAATATGTTTGTTCCACAAGATAAATTGCACACTAGTTACAGTATTTGGTCGACGAAATGTTGAAAGACAAGAAGATTTACAGTTATAAATACAGTTCAAAAATCAAACGACACCAGGACAGAGTCCAACAGGTTTATCTAAAATTGCAAATTTTCATATCTCCACTACTTCTTCAGGCGTGCTATGATAGGGAGGTATAAGACAGTGTATTAATGAACAGAAAGTTAACAGCTTTAAAACTAGCTACCCTTGTTGAATTCGTTGACATGTTAGGAGGTAAATGCTGAATAAAATGCAAAATCAAAATTGCTTTTAAGTCTTTGTTGATATATAATTGCATTTTTAAAATCAATTTTCAAGGTTTTGATACATCAGGTTAGATAATGCACTTTAGCTCTGAAGTCTGGATTCGAATCACTGTTTTAAAATGAGCTTCGGTTATGTTTGTTGACAGAAAATGAAGTTGAAATAAATAATTATCCGAAATATGTCTGAAACAGTCATCGATTCTGATCGTAACCAATTAAATGTTTTGCAGAAATGTAACGATAAAAAGTCCAAACTATTGACATGGAACCTTTTATTACAGTCTTTCATTTTGAAAAGTTTATATGTGTCAGGTCAAGAAATCATGATTGCGGATGAAATGTCGAGACTTGGATGAGAAACAGAGGTGTTGGGTGGCAGGACACAACAACTAAGCGGTTGTTCTGTTGGCTCAGTAGTTAGCACTGCTGCCTTAAAATCACCAGAGATCCAGGTTCAATTCCAATCTCAGGTGACTGCTTGTGTAGAGGTTGTTCATTCTTCCAATGTTTGTGGAAGGGAACCCCATCCTCCAGTTTCCTCCAACAGCCCAAGGATGTGCAAGTCAGGTGAATCAGCCAAAATATCCTTTCTGGGATATGTAGGTTAGGTGCATTAGACAAGGGAACTGTCATGTAATATTGGAGGCGAATGGGTCTGAGTAGGATACTCTAAGTGTTGGTGTGGACGTGTTGGGCCAAATGACCTGTTCCCACAATGCAGATTATTTCTAAACAGGATGACGTAGAAAGCAATAGTACGTCGTTATACTCAATGTGGTGTGTATGTATTTCTGTGTACTAACAGGGTAAGAATAACAGCTTCAAAACAAAGTCATCTTTGTATATTGGTAGTTTGTTGTTGTGGTGGGGGGGGGGGGTTACTGTAATGATGCCCTTGGTTATGTTGTCCTTGATCTTTTCAACAGGGGTCATAAAGGCAGAGATGCCGATTTATCTGGAAATGGTTACTTTGAACAATGGCAGGGTAGTGGCCAGTTCTCTCATTTCACTTTTTAAAATTTTTATTTAGTTGTTTTTTTGAGCTAGAAGGGGCTTAGAGAAAGAGCTAAGATTAAGGTACTTTCCATGCTTCACCATAGGACTTGCGTGGACTTTCTGTCTGAAATCCGACCTGCTTGTGAGAACTTGTGTTTGCATTTAACTTTTGTCAGAGTGTGTGTTAGTTAGTAGGGATTGGAACAGCTATTTTAAGTTGTGATCCTGTGTCTGTTGGGGAATCAAAAAACGTTGTTACTCCATATTCGGTTTTCTTTCATTCATTTTTCATCTGGTATGTTTAAATAAATTCTGAGTTGTTCAAATTTGAGTGGGTTGACCGACTGCATCACTCCTGGAAAATTCACTCTACATCTAACTAAAAGGGAATAAAACCTTTGGATCTTCGATACCGTCTTGAAACATTTTGATGGAGTCCTCAACATTGCACAATCTCCCAAATGCTCAGATACACTCGCATATTCACAAACACATTGACACTGGGGAGAATGTACTGTTTAGACAGGCCATTCTATGGACCGTGTTAGGAAACCAGAGTACCCGAAGGAATCCCACATATTCATGGGAAGAATGTGCAAATTCGTCATAGACATTTGCCTGACGCTGGAATCGAATGCGAGCCCTGATACTGTGATGCAGCATTGTTAACCAGTGTCTACATACACACACACACACACACACACACACAGACACAGACACAGACAAACACACACACACAGATAAACTCTGAAATGTTGGAACATGAGAACTAAGCTGAGAGTCTCCTTCTCAATTTGGGATGTTTCTGCTAATGAATGTTCAATTTACAGGAGAAAAGTCTCACAGATCGTTCCATCTTCTTTTTGCTTTCCTATAAGCGTACAACATCGACGTGCACATTAATTGCATCGAGAGGCACCATAAATGGCTTTGTGTAATCAGGTGTGACCAACTTAGGGGCAATGGTTAGCACAGTTTTCAGGCTGCTAATTGCATTTTGACAGTCAGCTGTCCACTAAAAGTTCATACTTTTCGTCAATAATTCAATGTGTGTCGCAATTAATTCCAGGAATCATGGTCTTTCTCGTTTCATCGATGGTATGGGAAACTCCCCAGTAACCTCTGGCTTTGCAATCCGTGGGGCAATTTGTCCATGTCCTATAAGATGGCGCAGGATGGTGACTTGGCTTTGGCGAATTCACTCTTAGCCAGGTTTATTGCTAAGCCTTCCTTCCGAAGTCAATCGAATAATTCTGATAAGCGCTGCAAATTTTCCTTCTTTGTGTGACTAAAAATCGCCAGATGTAAGCAACACAACTGGGGAATCTGCAAATGACTTTATTAGATCGTTTTTGAAATTGTGGCTGGTGTGTTTTTCGCAACAAATTGCGTGACTTTAATTTGGTATAGCCCATTCGGTGTTGTCAAGGCCAAAATTGACTTTTGTCTTATTCTCTGACTTTGTTCAATGTAGAAATATACATAGCTTCTCCAACCTTTTCAATATAGTCCTCCAATCATGGGAATGAATATGAATCAGACTTTGTCATTGCATTAACATGGTGATTTTCAAGAAATAACTGTCTTGTACCATCTAGTTTTGACGTCATGCCTATGAGTGAGCTTTAGTCCCTGTAACTCACTTCGATTATGTTGTCGTTTAGCATGTGGTAAATCTCTTTCTGAACCTGTCCCAACGTTAGAAACTTCAATCTCTTTTGGCATTGCTTATCAGAAAAACATTTCCTGTATCTACATAATGCTTAAGTAAATTAACACTGCTCAGCTGATTCCCACAAATCATTCCGTGCATAGCAACAAGTCTTTCAGTTCATTTTGATATTCCTCTGGAAGTTAATTCAATTATTTATCCCAGTTTTTGACAACTTCCTCATTGCTCAATTTAATTTGACGAATGACCAATTCAGAATATTCTGAACAAGGTTCTTCTCTCTGTTTTGTAACCATTAACTCTTTCTCCTTTGCTTTTCTTCCATCTCAAAATATACTTTGTGCATATGCAAATGACACGTACTGTGAGATTCTTTCTGCCTGGAATTATTATCAAATAGCTCACTTCACTCAAAGTCCATTCGACTTGATAAAGCCCACAAAACCTTGCTTTTAAACGGTCACCTATCACTAGGAGTAACCCTAAAACTTTATTTTCATTAGTAAAATGACAAGTTTGTGCTTTCCTATCTGCTTCATATGTCATTGCATGATGTGATATTTTTTAAATGCTGTCTATAAAACTTGCTCACTTTATTTTGTCATTCCCTAAAATTAGACACTTGGTCCAAATATATGATCTATGATTTCTGCTTCACCATTTTTTCCTTACTCAATGTTAGTGGTCCTCTCACTTTATGCTCCAAACCTAATTCAGTTTGGATGAATTTGGTCGATGCATGTGTTCTGTCTCTAATTGCAAAAAGAAAAAAAAAAGAAATGGAATTCATTTAGCATCTGGATAGTCATGACTATCTGATCTTGTCATGGTCTTTAAGGTTTGATGCCACCTTTGTAGTGCTCTCCCTGATTCTGGATGGTACGCAGATGATTTGAGTTGTTTTAGTTCTAAGCTGCCTAAAACGTTCTTGAATAACTTTAATATAAAGTTTGACTTTTGATCTGACTCTAGGTCTGTTGATTCTGTCTATAGAGTAGTGTGTGTAGGGTGAAACATTCTCCATTGTACTAAAAGAACACACAACTCCTGTGATGCAATTTGTCGTTGCTAAGGATTTAGCTGGGATACAGGTATGTGTGCTGCTTACTATAGTTGGAAAACCAGTGAAAAGACATTCAACGGTACCTCTAACTGTGATTTTGAATAATGGAATGGCTTCTGCAAATCCAGTGGCTACATCCACTTTTGTTAATACATACTGATTACCAACGTTTGTTTTAGTTAGGGTTCTGACACAATCAATTAAGACTCTGGTAAAAAGGCCCCTCAAATGCAGAAATGGAAAGTAAAGGTATGGACTTTATTACTGCATGTGGTTGTCCAATTATTTGACTTGCACGACATGTCTGGCGAAATTTAAACACATCCCAATGCAGTCCAGGCCAGTAAAGATGTTTTTGCATTTTAGACAGAGTTTTCATTACCCCTTAATAACCTCCTACTAATAATTTATGCGCTACCCACTGCACCTCCTTTCTATAATTCATTGGTTAAGTGAATTTATAAAATTTCGCTTATTTCTCATTTGCCTGAATACGTAGTGGTTTCCATTTCCTCAGTACAAGATAATTTTTAAGATAGCAGCACTCAGAGATACAATCGGATTCTGCTTTTGTGTACGCTTTTGAAACAATTGCTTTAGCTTTTTTCTACTTCTTTTGTAACACAATCTATTTCACTGAGCTAAAAATGTCCACATTGCCCTCCACCTATTCGTGTTTTGTGTCAGCCATTTGATCAAACATATCAAACATCGATAATTCTACCTCAAGTTTCTTATCTGCATTCTGTGATCTCTGCTGTTTCAATTGGTGAATTTGCAAACTCAGTATGACAGTCATGAAAAGTCTCAGGATATCCTTCTTGTTATAACAAAGTTGTCTAATTTTCCATTGGCTTTTCAACTTTAGTAGACAGCACTCCTACCTGGAGTATTTTTCTAGTAATCCCACCACCACTTCTCTACTTTTCATTCTAGACTGTAAAATCACTCTATATAGTTGAGTGTTTTGAATCTTATTATTAATTTCATGTACTTGCATTTTTATAGAGATATTCGTTCTACGTTGCTGAGCACTTCTTCTCTCAACATCAAAGATTAACATAATCCTGCATCTCTTCTTGCTGTAAGCTCTTTACCTGCTCGTCTTGGCCCAGTCACGTAAACACTGCCTTTACAAGTAAATGATGAGTGAAGATCTGATACATCCTGCTTAAACAGCGTGTGCCCATCTGTTGCAGCTTTTTAGACTCCATTATGCTTTCCTTTACTACCCCAACAAAATTCATTGGCTGATCCTGTATTCCTACATCCGTCTTCCCAGTGCTTTTCCCAATCCACCAACATTGCGATCTCTTGTGGCCTACTTTACTGTAGTGTTAACACTGGAGGTTTTAAACTTCTCTTTCTGCTTCATGTCTTTCCATCTGACGTCATGGTAAGTTAATTTCATTATCTCCAGTGAGATCTACTGTTCACTTACCATGTGACGATTTCCTGTTTCCCCAATTTCTATTCCTCACAGATTGAATTTGATGTTGGAATCAAAATTTGATTATTAATCTTACTCATAATCATCAGCCTTTTCAGATGCTAATATTGCCATTTTAACTCTGTACTCTCCCACATGAGTTCTCAGTACGTCAGGAAGTGAATCTTTTAACTCCTCCAAAATAATCGTCTAAGAGCGTCATAGATTTGAACCATGTTAAATGCCCTTATTCACCAATCAGAATTATTTTATGTGATCCTTTCAAATTCAATGCATGTTTGATTAGGGTCCTTCCTTAGATTCCTGAAACAATGTCAATAGGCCTTTGGCGCAAGGGCATGTGAAGATAGCTTTCTTCCCCTCCTCATATTCTCCAGATACCATGTATGATATTGATGCAAGTACCTTACAAGTTCTACCTTTCAGCTTTATTCGGATCAACAAAACCCACAAAGTCACTGGCCAGTTCATGTGTATAGCCACCTTCTCAAATGAAATAAAAAATCCTTCGACATCCTTCGCATCAAATTTTGGTAATGGTTGAATATATTTCAACAGATTCCCACCAGTTCTTTCATTGAGATTGTTCTGTTCATCCTCATCGGCTTGTTTAAAAAGCTTACCTTCTACCTGCACCTTTTAAGCTGATGTCCTTGTCCAAGTTTATGAAGTTCAAGCTTTCTCTCTTTCTTCCTTTCGTGTCTTTCTTTTCTGTTTCTTATCTTTTATTTTCCTTTTATTCTGCAAAAGCAATTCTCTCCGTTTCTTTTCGTTCTGCTAGTGTGATTTGTTTTTCTCCTCTGCATATAACAGTATTTCAAACAGTTTCATTCCTTTTTGTTTTTCTTTTTCTTTTTATTTTCCCTCCAATTCAAGCAACTTCATTTTGAATTGTGTTTTAGTCATTTTCCAACATCGTAATCGTATTTCCAGCAAATATAAAAGCTGAATTATTACTGTAATGATCTTCCTTTTGTTTTTCACGCACCAAGGTAAGTTCAACTCTTTGCTTTGTTCACCTTTGTAAAGTACCCAAAGTCCCTAATTCCAAACTCAAACATCTCTTAGCGATGGAAAGAGCCATTGGCACACCAAGCAGTGCATAAAACAAATGAATTCATCACCTGGAACAAAAGACACTAACACCTATCTTAGAGTGTTCCAAATTGGAACTACAGAATACATCGCGGGCGAGCTCCCAGTCTGTTATGCACCAGGCAGGGCCGCCTCAAATTGCTTCAAGGGGGTAGCCAAGACTCTAACTTTTCATTTTCTTTCAGGTAGATGTTGTGTGGATATTCCAGGAGTGATGCAGCTGATCAACACCCGCAGCTTTAACTGAAACATAAGCTATTAAAACATTATGGACGAATATGAATAAAGTAAAACAGAATTTAGAATATCTCAACTTACTTGCTAATCCAACATTCATGATACCGTGACATTCCAAAGCTGTTGCCACCCCTGCAACATTCTGCAGACATGCCCCCTTGGCGAAAGGTGCAGTCAAGCACAGGTTACCACAGGTAAGTGAGATTTCACACAAAAGGCCCAGGCAAGACTAGTGCTAAAGTTGAAACCTCTTTCAACCTTACCTGCCTCTCTAGATCTCCATCAGTTTTTTGGCTGCTTGCTAAAGACACAACCAAACCAGAAAAAAAAACCACATCTGAACTGGTTGACTCCACTGTCAATGTTCAAAGTAAGCATTTACAGACAAATGGGAACACTCTTGAAAACAAAACAAGGACAATATAACCTCATGAAAGGTTATATTGTAAGCATTTACAGAATATGTGAGTGTGCGCATGCATGTGTAAGTGTTTGTGCATTAGAGAGTGTCTGTGTATGTCGATGAGTGTGCGTGTGAGATTGTGTGCGGAAGTATGTAAACCATAAGACAATAAGACACATAAGCAGAAATTAGGCCATTCAGTCCATCGAGTCTGTGCTGCCATTTAATTATGGCTTTTGAATTTCCCAACCCAATTCTCCCACTTTCTCCCCATAACCCTTGACGCCCTTAACAATCAAGAACTTATTTAACTCCATCTTAATTATGCTCAATGAAATGGCCTCGAAAGCTTTCTGTGACAATGAATTCCATAGATTCCCTACTCTCTGGCTGAAATTTCTCCTTATCTCGTTTCTAAAACGTCTTTCGTCTAAGACTGTGGTCTTGGGTCCTCGTCTCTCATGTCAACAAAAACATCGACCTATCGTCCTCTCTGTCCAGACCATTGAATATTGTGTAAGTTTCGATTAGATCATCCCTCATTTTTCTAAATGCATAGAATCAGAATCCTCAAACGTTCCTCGGATGTTCAGCTGTTCATTCCTAGGTACATTCTCGTGCATCTCATTTGAAGACGCTCCAGAGCCAGTACATCCTTCCTGAAATATGGGCCCAAATCTGCACACAATACATCAAATCTGACCTGACCAGAGCCTTATAAAGCCTCAGAACTCAACCCCTGCTCTTTTATTCAAGGCCTCTCGAAATAAGTGCTACAATTGCATTTACTAACTACTAGCTAAACCTGCAAGCTTACCTTGACACAATCCTGGACGAGAACTTCCAAGTCTCTTTCCACTTCAGACTTTTGAAATTTCTCTTTATTATTCTTCTATTCAATTCCATGCCTCTATTCTTCCTACAAAATTGTATTACCTCACATTTTCCCACTTTGCACTCCATCTGCCACTTCTTTACCTACTCTCCTAAAATGTCCTAATGCTTTTGCAGCCTACCGCATCCTCAATGTTAGCTGTCCCTCTAACTATGTATCATCAGTGAACGTGGTCATAATGTCCTCAGCTCCTTCATCTCGATCGTTAATATGAAAATCGAAATGTTTTAATCCCAAAATTGAGGCTTGCGGAACACCAGGTGTCACCAGCTACTCCCCTATGAAGGACGGTTTTATGCCTTCACTCTGCTTTCTGCCAGACAGCCAAGTCTATATGGAGGCTAGCTCCTTGCCTACAACATTACGAGCCTTTATGTTACTCAGTAGACTCCTGTGTGCCACGTTGTAAAAATCTTTCTTGAAGTCCGGATAGATAACATCCATTGATTCTCCTTGGTCTAATAAACTCATTACTTCCTCAGACAATTCGAGCAGATTTGTTAGGCATGACTAACTCTTGATTAAACCATGATGACTCTGTCCTTTTTTACTCTTTGCCCCGTTATAATCTGGTCGGGTTACCTGTATTGCGAAATGAACCCAAAATCATGTATTAAACTGTCTTAATGGGTACAGAGCTTATCTACCAGCGTCTAATCATGAACTTTGCGTTGTTGCATATCTGGACATCCGCCATGGAGGACGCTCATCTGAAGCTCTGAGTTTTAATGTTCTGGACTATTGATGTGTTCCCCCAATTGGCGGGGAGCCCACTGCGTGTTGATCGTTGTGTTATATGCTTTCATTGTTTCTCAGCTTGTCTGCGTGATCTCGCTATTGTAAAATGCCTCGGGGCATTTTTCTTGCTTTGAATAAGATAGATCACATTGGCAGAGTCACATGAGTACCAGCCATGGACATGTTTCAGGAGCATCGATGTTGATTATCTGACATGTTCTGTAGTGTTTGCTATGTCAGTGTTGTGTGATGTTGTGGTCAATGTTGTCTGAAAGGCTGGGTAGTTTGTTGTTAACAGTGTTTAAGTTTTAGTGGTTGTTTGAAGCAAGCAATTGGAGGCAAATAGAAAGTTGTGGCGACGTTTTAATCGATGTCGATGTTGCAAGCATAGTTTCTCCTCTCCAGGGGTGTACTGGACGATGAAGGTTACACTATCAGCTGCAAACAAATGATCTGCTTGGATTGGGGGGGGTGGGGGTGGGGGGTGGGGGGCGCGGAATGGGGGGCCTCAAGGTATTGAATGATGAACTGATAAGATCTGGATGCAATTCTTGGCTCATCAATATCCAATTCTATCGTGCCAGAACAAAAAAAAACTGCAATGATCTCCTTTGAACACCGACATGTGATACCACCGGTACTTCATTTACAAGTTCTTTCCAGGAGCGGAGAAGCTACACAATGTTCTTTGCAGACTTCGAGATATCATCAACAGTGATGAGTAAGTCACCACAAACTTTCCTACCCCTCCGCTTCATGCCATCAAGCAAGTACCGAACTTTAAAAACAAACCAATGCTTGCAACAAACTATCCAGCCATGAGGAGAACTTCATTTAGAGCGCCACACAATCCTTCTGTGGAAAGCTAATTAGGACATGTCAGATCATCGACATGGATACGGCCATCACACGTGGGACACAGTGCAATACATGTACGGCTGGTACTCACGTGACTCAGGCAATGGTATCCAACTTGTATGATGCAAGCGAGGATGCCCTGAAGTATGATCCATTGTCGAAATATGTAAACACTACTGTCAACGATGAATGAATGTCATACAACAATGAACACACACGGGTCCCCTCCCAATGGAAGTACACTTTGGCAGACCAGGATATTCAACTTCTGATCTTCGGGTCAGTGTCCTCTAAGGCGGATTTTAAGATACGCAACAATGCAAAATCGCTGAACAGATTAGCTAAGTCTGATAGCTAACTTCTGTATCCAAGAAGATGGTCTTAACAGGAATCTTGGGTTTACCTTACACTAAAGGCACCCCCAACGCACTATATACTCCCACACACAGACTCTCACACGCATTTGCATACCTATACAGTCCCTCTTCCACACACACACTCACACCTTCAGTCTCACACTAATATGCACACGGAGTCACAGTATCTCAAATGCATGAACACGCTCCCTCTCTCTGACGCATGCTCTCTTTCTCACAAACACACAAATACACACACACAAACACACACACACACAAACGCTCACACACACATGCACACACCCACCCTGACTTTCTCTCTCATGCACACATAAGGGGTGCGGGAATTGTTTCATTCAACCTTCTTTTTGGTTTTACACACACACACACATACACACACACACACACACACACACGGAGGAACAATTTCATTCACACTTTATTTCTGTCAAAAAAGTAAAACCAAACCTCAGCTCGAAATAAATTTGAAAGTGGACATCACTCCGAAAGTGCATTGCCCAACCTGAGATATCACTACTGTAAATATTTGAAATAAATCTGGCTTTTGCATTTTGATCATCTGTGTACATCCTAAATGATGAAAAGATTCAAGAAGGGCAGCTATCTTTCAAGTTCGTAACTTGTTGCTTATATATATTGTATCTCACACTTCCCAACATACCACACTTGAAGAAGATGGCAATATCAAAGAAACCTGTTGACGGCAGCTTAGTGTCGTTTGATTTTTGACCTTGCCCACCCTATTCCAACTCTGGCATATCCACATCATGGTCAATAAACACTCGTTAAGCAGTAACATAAATATTTGGTATAAGTTTTATGTCATAGGGCTAACTTGAAGAAATAAACCTTGAGAAATATGTGTCTTTGGACCTAATCAAGAGTTCAACGACCAGTTACTTCAAGTCACTGCATATAGTGGTGTTACATTTGAAAGTGACTTGTATTTGGTGGTCATACCCCTATTTGCAAGATGTTTTTTGAAGAGGTAACTGAAATAAGTGATGAGGATAACGTTTTGTTGTGGTATACGTGGAGTTCTAGAAGGCATTTGATGCGTTACCCCAGCCACAGATTTGTGAGGAACATTGCTGATCATCGTGATGGAAATTTGCACATAAAATTCATTATAATGTAGAAAGGCAGAGAGTATAATAAATGTATATATTTTGGACAAATTTGTAGTAAATTTTATATCGTAGTGAATTTAGCTTTCTGATTCCCGTAATCACCTGGAACTCAATGTGTAAAGAACGGTTTCCAAGTTTGAAGAGTACAGTGTACAATTGGAATAACATTGAAAAGGGCACATAGTGTAAATGAGATGCAGGAACAGAGGAACTTGTGTGCATGTGACCATTGGCGGTGGCAGGACAAACGAAGAGAGCGGAAAATAAACCACTGATTCCCCTTGGTTTCACTCATAGTTTGTATAGAACATGGACAAGCTGGTGGTGGTGAATTTGAGTAAAATACTTGCTAAGATTCAACTGAAATAATGCATGTAGATATGCTTGACGCGTATTAAACACAATGCAAAGACATTAGATAATGTCAGCAAGTTATTTACTAGGTTCCACGGCAGAGAACGTTTACCTGTGAGGATAAATCGTAAAAGTTGTGACTGGTCTTTTTGGAATGGAGGAGGTTGAGTGGATACCTAATTGAGGTTTTCAAAACAATGAGCGAAGTGGGTAGATTAGATGGAATGAAGCTTAAAGAAAGAACAAGAAAAAATGTGAAGGAATACATTTTAAATAAAGTGGATATGAAAAAAGGGTGGTCTGAGAAAATTATTTTTTTTCACTACGTGATTTCGTTTTTAGGGCCGAGTTTTCGGTAGAGGAATCTCTTTTGCAACCTATTCCCTTGGTCATGGTGTGGTGATCTTCTGAATGAAGCACCAGCAGTCGTCTCTCTCATGAGTGAATATATATGTGGTCGGGTAGAACTCTAGTGCCTTCAGCTGTTTGCTATCTAATGAGTTAGCAGTGTGGTGGCTGTAGGATAATGAGGTATTTAAAAACATTTAACTTCATTGTATTATGGCGTTCAAAGGTATTGAAAAATTTCAGGATATATCAATGAGATAATAGACGTATTGTAGGCATGATAGCCATGCAGCTATCATACTGCGCTCTCAAAATGTTTAATTACTTGATTATGTGAATACTTCTTAGCAAAATGTATGGTTCGTAACTTTTGAGTAAAACTTTGGGATAGCTTGTTGACGTATTGTAAAGTGTTCAGGAGCAATACTTCACATGCGCAGGTGATGGTCCAGAATATTCAACTTGACTTTTGAGGTAACAACTCCAATTGGAAAGTACTTCCCTGTTTTGCAGTGTGAGCTAATTTCATGGTTAATCTCGTTCAAGCCTGTATTTCCATTTTGTTTGAGCGGGTGATGTCTTCTGTGTTTACTCTGAAATTTAGATTGAATTACACGTTTCAAAGGAACAGCACTTTTAAGTCTTGTAGGTAATCATTTATGTCCTGCCTGACAGAGGTCAACAAAGAGAACGAGAACTGTTCTCCAAGGATTCATGATTGACTTCTCCAAAATAATAAGAAAACAATCTTACCTTTCTGTTTCTGGCGTAATGTTGCCTCTGGTGGACAAGAATGCAAATAGACATGATGGCATGTAACAATTATTTTATGTCAGATTTACACATATTGTTTTCAGCATAGTTTGATTAAACTAAATCAGAAGAGATGCCCGAGGTATACACGTTCAAGACTGCTAGCTGAATCTATGTGATGTGACTTGCACATAGTAGCTGGATTCGTGATAAGCAAACTGTGCAGCCATGTCATGAATGGAAATAAGTGTGCATCAATCATGTCAGAAGCGGACTTATCAAATAATGGGCCAGATTCTACACTTCAAGTAAACCAGCCCTGCTCCAAATTCATTTATTCGCATATTTTATCACCTGTTGGCCAGAATCTCGTCCGCACTCCAGATATACACTCTCCTTAAAAAAAAATCAACATCCCCTAAAACAGATTAATTAAAACATATAAGTTTGATTTAATCAATGTGTATGTCAATAATTTCCATTGCAGTCTATAGTCTTTCATTCACAGTGACACGCTCTTCTGAAAGACTTAGATTTCAATGCTGCAATCAATTTCAATTCCTCATCAACCCCCTGTTCATTGTTCCTCCCTTTGCCGTAACTGTCCACACGTGTGTTCATACAACAATTAAATGACTACAAAATTCGCAATCAAAAGGAGACCTATACAACGCTGTTTATGTCAGGATATTAGAACCAATTTTAGCTTCAAATGTATTCATGCAGACTTGTCGCACTCTTGCTTTTTGTTTGCACTATTTCTTTTCCAGAAATATATGACTTTTAACATACCAATAGGCGAACTGTCTGTTAAGTGCCTGGTTTAACAGGCTGTAGTAAGTCGCCTCCAAGTCAATGAACTATATTATCCTTATACCACAGTCACTTGGTCAAAATCATTACATTCTTCTTAAGCACATTATGGATACGACAACATGTCAGAGTCTCTAAGGTTTTAAGAAGTCAGATAACCAACACCTTCCCATCGCAACTGAGAATAGGAAATAAATATCATGTGTAAAACAACACTCACATTCATTGCATTAATTGAAAACAAAGTACACCTCAATGGTCTACTTATATACTTCTTCTTAAGAGAAAGGTTGATTTGTTCATTACAAAAATGCACAAGTGTCTCGCTTCCTGTAACATTCTACACGAGGCTTAAAATAATCACCTCATTTCTGATGTGGGGCATTTTGATAATCCAAAAGGCTCGGCTTTAGTTCTGTGCTCCACAAATTCCCAGACTATTGCTTTAGCAAGGTTTGCTTCCATTTTAGTGTGTATTTTTCAATAACGTTTTTTCTAAATTTCGTGTTTGTACTATGGACATTTCTTGAATAGCTTTATTGCAAATTCCACATTTATCCGACGGACATACATTCCCCTATCGTTGAAAAAGTGGTGTCAGTTTTACTAAGTACTGTACACACTCTTACTCAAAGTAAAATGAAAGACGGTTGGTTACTTTCAAATCCGTGTAGTCTTAATTAAGAAACACAACTACTGCCTGTAAGACTCACCAAACATCAAATCAAGCTAATATCTATATGAAGCTGTATGCAGTATTTCATATATTTCAAATACCCATGTCTTCCACGGTTGCATTCAGTTTGTCGATTTCTGTTAAAACAAGATCAGGAAAACAATCATTAATAAAAGTTGATGACAAAACATGTTTCAAAATTCAACTTAGGCTATCATTTCAAGAATGAAACCACTTTTAATTGGTGGCTATGATGAATATCAAGGAAGGTTGTGGCAGCAATTAGAGATTGAAGATAAATGACCACATTGGAGAAGTGGAATGGTCATGATGAACAAGTTCAGAGGGGAAGATGCAAGAATGTAAATAGGTCATTGTCAGCTCTGCCATTCACGAAATTATGATCCGATGATCCCCAAAACGATTTTCCTGCCTTTTCTCCATACTTGCAGTTATGTTGGATATTGATGATCTCAACGCTTTGTAAACGAAACTTCGTTATTTACCTCCTGCTGCAGTTTAAAAAATGCCATATCGAGTTGGCAGACCGAAACATATACAAAATCAATACAGTGCTAAGTACAAGGCAATCTTCATTACATGTCTTGTAAATCAAGAATCAATACAATTCATGTGTGCACTTCGACTTGCCATGTTTTTCTTTAAAGCGTTCCATGAGTTTTCTGTGCACACATGAAGGAATTGACGCCCAATACGAACAGATGACATACAACCGTGCAACATCTCAGTGCAACGCTGCAGTCATGCTTTTGATTGCTGCGTTCCAGTACTAGAGTTGCAACTAAATCCATATGAAAGGATTTTGAATTGACGTTCCTGCCACGGCCGAGGAAAATACAAAAAAAAATAGAGAATGGCAATACAGTAACACAGATTGATAGAATAGTACGACATTTCCTTAATGAAGATATGTAATATACATTTGAAAAAGGAGATCATTCAGATCTTGTTCACAATGTGAGATCAATTAAGCTTTAGTTTCTGTTGTGATTTATAAAACCAAGCAAGTGAGTTCCTGAATATTGGTAATGGCAAATGTAAAGCTGGCATTCAAAACATTTCATAAATATTTAAAGTGCACGCTAGATTTATGAAGCAGCATGGGGAGTAGGATGGGTCTTCAAACTAGCTTCACTGAATATGTTGCCGCCAGGCAGGAGCTGGAAGAACACAGAAATGCAGACAGCATCACGAGGTGGAGAAATCAAACGTTTTCACGACTCTAATTACCCCAAAGCATTGACTTCGTCACCTCCTGATCCTACCTGGCTTGCTGTGTTCTTCCAAACTCCTGCCTGTCTACTTTGGATTCCAGCATCTGCAGGGTTTTTTTTGTCTCGAACGAAATGTTGGCTTTTTTCCCCGTGATGTATATTTGTGCATGGTATAATTTTGTTCAAGCAATCTTCATGGAATTGCATAAATTCTTGGTCATTTAATAGTTTTCACTGCCTGTCCCCGTGTCACTCACAGCAAAGTCACATTTCGCCTCGAGATAGCTGGCCTCTTGAAGTAAAGTAATATTGTTGATTAATATTTGAAGACGTCTATTCATACAAAAGCACATAAATTGAAACCTAAATGTTGCGTATTACCGTTGTTAATAACGTTTCTTGAATCAATGCATGTGTTGTTTAAAGAAAAAGAGGTAGTTACCTTTGCTTTTTACTTTCAGTTTTTCATCTGGAAAGATAAAGGCATGACAATTATAATAAGTGCAGTCATAATTGTCACCAGGCTAACTAAAATCTCTTGCCACTTATCTGGATTTTGGGCATGTTAACAATTAATTGTACTTATCAATTTTACTTGCTGCTGTGTATCTAGTCACATCTAAAACAACAAAATAATATTTCCACCTGGCATTCGATATTGGAATTGTTCTCAAACAACCATAGCTTTCAGCGTCAAAAGGTTTAGGTATCAAAGCAATTTATGCTCGAAAGTATTTTATGGTTCCTCTCAAAGTAATCTTCCACATCAAGATTGAAACTGGTGACTTAAAAAAAACCACAACTTTATATAATGATACTTTCTAAGATTCATGACGCAGCACTTTCAAGCAAAATGTATTTCAATGAATTGTCTGAAGAGAAAATATCCGATTATGCACGTTGCACTTTATTCATTACTTTACAAAAAGTTTGCAAAATGTACTGCCAAAGAGATACTGTATTATTCTATCCAGTATATTTTGATGAATTACTCGCAAAATAAGAGGCATTCCTGTAACTTTGATCTGAAACTGACTCATTGGATTTGTCAGGCCATTTCATAAAAGAAATGGCTGCGCCTTTGGTTGTCTCAATAAGGTTGTGATGACATGAAGTTTGGAGTTCTGGAGAGAGTGGAGGATATTGTAGGAGACACTGACAGGATGCAGAACTGAGATGATAAGTAGCAGATGAATTTCAATCTGGAAATGTGTGAAGTCATTCACTTTGGAAGTCAGATTTGCATCACGAATCCAGGTATCAAGGCAGGATTCTTGTCAGTGTGGAGGAACAAACGGGTCTTGGGGTCCATGTCCACAGATTCCTTATAGTTGCTATGCAGATTGATCGCTTTGTCAGGAAGGCACATGGAGTTTTGGCTTTCATTAGCAGGGAGAATGAGTTTAAAAACCACGAGGTAATGCTGCAGGTGTACCTGCTGAGACCGCACTTGGAATGTTGTTTTCAGCTAAGGTTGCCTCATTTGTAGAAAAAAGTGAATGGTTTAGAGGGGGTGCAGAGAAGCTTTAGCATAATGCTTCCTGCACTGGATTACATACCTTCTATGAAAGGTTGACGAGCTAACAAAGTTATATTTGGCGAGAAGAAGGATGAGAGGTGACTTGCTAGACATGTACAAGAGGTGAGATGAGTAGATAGAATGGATAGATGGTGACCTTTTCCAATTTGGCGAAATGTCTCCGACGAGTGGCATAATTTTAGGAATTTGGAGTAAGGTTTAGAGGAGATGTCAGAGGTAGGTTCTTTATTCAGAGAATGGCAAATGCGTAGAATGAACAACCAGCAATGGTCGTAGAGTCATATACATTCGGGACATTTAAACAACACAGGGATAGGCACATGGAAGGATATACAATGAAGGGTGTGTAGTTTAGTCTGATCTTAGAGTAGGATAAAAGGCCAGCACAACATTGAGGGCCAAGTAGGTAAAAACAAGGACTGCAGATGCTGGAAACCAGATTCTAGGTTAGTGTGGCGCTGGAAAAGCAGAGCAGTTCAGGCAGCATCCGATGAGCAGAAAAATCCACGTTTCAGGCACAAGCCCTTCATCAGGAATAGAGCTCTATTCCTGATGAAAGGCTTTTGCCCAAAACGTCGATTTTCCTGCTCCTCGGATGCTGCCTGAACTGCTGAGCTTTTCCAGCACCACATTAACCTAGAGTTGAAGGCCAAATAGCTTGTACTGTGTTTTAATGTTTTATGTTCAATGTTCTACAGACAGTTGTCTCAGCCACATAAATGACAATATAATTGTTGATACGTTGTGACGCGAACACAAATCTCAAGGTGTCCTTCCCAACCTTGTATTAATTCTGTTGATTATTATTCAGTTTTCAGTCTTTCTATATTATCATCATCTTCTTGCAAGAGTACTTTATCATCTTTAACATTACTTTCATTGATAGTCACTTTGAACGGTTTTGTGTAATTAAGTGTAGCTAACACTGGAACACTGGTTAATACTGCTAACAATGCCTTTTGACAGTTTTCTATCGACTGAAATGCCCGCACTTCTTCAATAAGTTAGTCAGTGGAGCAGCCACTCACCTAAAATTCTGTTAGAGCTTCTGATAAAAAAAAGACACTCCAGGAATGATAGTACCTCTCTTCATCGAATCGATGGGAAACTCCCCAAAACATTTTTTTGCACATCCGTGGGGCCATCTGTCCAGGTCTAATGCCTTGGTTCAGGAATATTCCTTGTTCTTTTACCCTTAACCAGTGTTATCCACAAAGCAAATCTTGTGAAGTCAATGGAAGAATTCTGATTGACGCGGAAAATGGTCCTTTCTTAAAAAATCACCAGGTTGGCGATATAAAGTATACAACTGGGGAATCCAGAAATTGCATTTCTGGTCTCCAGTTAGGAGAAAGATACTCTGAAACTTGAAAGGTTTCTAAAAATGTTTACAAGGATAAAACTCTGTTGCGGCTGCACTAGGAATATTGTATACAATCTGGTTGCCACATTATTAGAAGGATGCAGAAAATTGCAATGGGTGCAGAGGCGATTTACAAGGATGTTGCCTGGTATGGAAGGAATGTCTTGTGAGGAAAGGCTGAGGGCCCTGAGGCTGGTGTCGTTAGAGAGAAGAAGATTGAGAGATTAGTAAATTGAGGTGTACAATATGATCAATTTATTACATAGGGTGGACAGTGAGAACCTTTTTCCTCAGATGATGCTGCCGAATATGAGGGGAGATTGCTTTAAAGTGAGGGGAGATATATATATAGGGTAGATGTCAGAGGGAGTTTCTTTATTCAGAGAGTAGTCGGGGAGTGGAATTGCCTGCCTGCAACATTAGTGGACCCACCCACTTTAAGGGCATTTAACTGATCGTCGGATAAACAAATGGATGATAATGGAATAGTGCTGGCATGATAGGCTTCAGATTGGTTTCAAAGGTCGGTGAAACATCGAGGGCCGAAAGGCCTGCACTGCACCGTAGTTTTCTATATTATGTGTTATGATGTTGCCAGGATTGCAGGGTTTGAGCTACAGGGACATGCTGGTTATGCTGTGGCTATTTTCTCTACAGCATTGGAGGCTGAGTAGCGAACTTCTGGAAGTTTAAAAAAACATGTGCTGCCTGCATCTGAAGAACAGACAAGGTCTTTTCCCCAGCGTAGGTGAGTCTAAAACCACAGAGCATAGTTTTAAATTGAGGGGAGAAGATTTCAATGCGAGCCAACGGATCACATTTTCATGCAACGGCTGGTGCGTGTACTGAAGGTGATGCCAGTGGAATGGTGGAGGCTGGTGCAATTGCAATATTAAGAAGGCATCTGAATGCTTATATGAACAGGAAGTGTTTAGAAGGATTTACGAAAAATGGGATGAGAAAAATTTCGGATCGCTATTTGTCATAAGTGAGTGGGACCGAAGAGTCCATTTCCATGCTCTACATTTTGAAATGCTATTAATCTATGAGATTTTCGTCTTTGAAATATGGCTGGGGCATTTTTCAAAACAACTTTAAGTTAAGATATTCTAAATCCCTTTCTCTTTTGTTCGTTTTGCATCCAGTAGTACCTAAGTAAATTCTGTTTTCATTCAAACCGAGCTTTTGGGTCAACTGCATCACACCTGGAAAGTCCACTGTATACCTACTTAAAACAACTAGGAAAGTTAGGTTTAGGGCTACGCTCTTAAATTGTATTGAGGGCGTCTGGTCTGGTTTTTTTAACAGATTGGGGTCTTTTTCGGGATTTCTGCCACAGTTGTGATTTATCGTTAAGATTGCTGGACTCAAAGGCTGGTGTTTATGTAGTAATGGAGCTTTCAGGCTCAAAGAGCTTCATGGGGATGGAAGAAGTGACTTTGATGGCTTAACAAAATAAGAACAAGGAAAAGCCGCTCGAATTCGCAGTCAAACTTGATTCGGAGCTGATTATTTCTGTGAGGAATAGAGAGGTAATTGCAGCAACAGCTCATCAGTCAAATATGCTGGAAACGCAATCTTTGGAGATGGAGAAAATTAAATTTAGAATGAAAAAGCAATAGAATAAAGAAAGAGAAAGCATGAATCTGTCTGAATTACGATTAAAAACAGTGGAAAGATAAAAAAAGAATGAAAGGCACGAGCACAACAAAAAGAACAGTACAGATTCACTTCTGTAAAACAAAAAGAAGAGAGGAGAAAAGAAAAAGAAAAGAAAATGAGGAGAGAGCAAGGGAGCGAGAGGAGATGAAGAAAGAGAGAGAGATTCAACTCCAGAAAATGGCAGTTAGACATGACAGTCATCTTTTAAGAATGGAGATGAAGACTGGAGGTAACTTAGTGAGGAAGAGAGTGAGGATGGAACCTGTTTAGATACATTCGTACATCATCAAAATTTGATGAGAAGAATGTGGAAATGTTTTATCAGCTCATTTGAAAAGGTAGCTAAACAAATGCAATGGCAAGTTACCGTTTGGGTTTTGTTGATCCAAATAAAACTTGTAGTTGGAGGTAATGAAGTATTTGCATCACTCTCAGAAGTGGTATCTGGGGTGTTTGAGGAAGTGATGAACGTCATTACAAGTGCATCATATGAAGTTGTGCCTGAATCCTAGCCAAAATTTTAGAAATGTAAGAAGGGGCCCGTATCAAACGTACAGTGAGTTGGAAAGTAACTTTGATCGGTGGAAGAGGGCATTAAAAGTAAAGCAAACCTGAGACATTCTGAGAGGGACGGGGACTTTGGAGGGGGTGAATAATTCACTTCATGATGTAACGAGAATTCACGTGGAAGAGCAGACAGGTAATACGGCAAGATTACCAGCCGAGATAGTTGATGATTATGAGGTGGTTCAGAAGTCAAAATTTGGCTTCCTACATCAATTTCAATCCATGAGGGGCAGAAATTAACGAAAAGCAAAATCCTTACGTGACAATGGAAAGGTAGATCTCAGTTAACATCGTAAAGGTAACTCTACGCAGGGTTAAAAGGGTTCCATTGAAAGGGAAAAAAGAAGTTAACATGCTCCAATATATTCATTGGAAGAAAATAGACAACGAAGTTACAATCTTGGTGGTTTAGGAAAAGCACTGGGAAACATGATGAAGGAAAACAGTATAAGCCAGTGAACGTTGCTGGAATGGTAACAGAAAGCACATTGGATGCTAATATGCTGCACCAGAATGCACGACCTGGTTGGAGATTGGTTCAGGAGGAAGTGCCAGATACTTTTAAACCATATGCTTGCAAAAGAAAAAAATGTTTATAAGCACAGGCCAGGAGCAGTAGGTGAAGAGGTTACAATATTAAGAGATACAGGATCCGCTCAATATTTGCTGCTGAACGATTAGGAGATATGCACCTCTGGAAGACTATTGCCAGAAAAGGTACTAGCAATTAGAATTTATGGTGAAACAAGAAGTGCTTAATTCTGTTGCATGACGTTAGATTTTCCAGTAAAGAATAGAAAATTTTTTGTCATAGTTCAGGACAAAGTCTAAGGTCCAGGAGTGCAATTTGTCTCTGCAAATAACATACCTGCTTCACAGGTAGGAGTACTGCCTTCTGCAGTTGAAATGCTACTGGGAATTCAAGCATATCCAGTGATATGTTAAATCCTGATTATACAGTAATGACGTCACAACGTCACAAGTTGAAACAGGAAAAACGAAAGACTACAGTGATCTCAACTCCCTGACCTTTGCTATAGTCATGGAGAGGGATAGGAGAAGACGGTATGGGAAAGTATTTAATTGTGGAAGCAGGAATTACAACGACATTAGGCAGGAACTCGGCCACCTAAATTACGAATTTATGTTCTCATGGAAACTAATGACAGAAATGTGGAGGTAGTTTCAATAGCACTTGCTTGTGGTGCTGGATAAGTTTGTACCACTGAGGCAAGGAAGGGATGATAGGTTGAAAGTACCGTGGGTGACAGGGAATGTGGAACATCTAGACAAAAAGAAGAAGGAAGCTGACTTAAGGGTAAGGAGTGAAAAATCACATAGGGCTCTAGGGTGTTACAAGGTAGTCAATCAGAAATGAAAAATGGACTTAGGAGAGCTCGACTGGGCTAGAAAAAGCTTTAGCACATCAGATTATGGAAAACCCTAAGGTATTCTGCACTTATGTGAGGAACTGAAGGGACCTTGTGCCTGGAGTTGGAGGAGGTAGGGTCCGTCACGAATGAATACTTTGCTTCAGTGTTCGTGAGGGACATTAACGTTCGTATGTACAGCGAGAAACAGACTGATGTTCTAGAATAGGTTGATGGAAAGAAGGAGCATGTGCTGAAACTTTTGAAGTACCTTAGGATAGATGACGCCTTCTGTGCCAGATAGGATACAAACAAAGGTTTCTTTTACGGGAAGTGAGGGAGGAGATTGCAACACCTTTAACAATGCTCTTAGCGTCCTCCCTGTCAACTGGAGTAGTGCCGTGATTGGAGCTAGAAAGTGCTCTTCATCTATTCAAGAAAGGGAATAAGGATAACAATGGGAACTACAGACTAATCAGTCGTGCGTTTGTGGTGAGAAAAGTCTTGGGGACGATTTGGAGAGACAGGATATATGATTACTTGAAAAATCATAACTTGATTAGACTCAGTCGGCATGGCTTTGTGAGGGGCACGTCATACATTACAAACCTTAATTAAATATTTGAGGATGTGACAAAACACATTGATGAAGGTATAGCAGTGGAACGGTATACATGGATATTAGCAAGGCATTTGATAACTTTCCCCTTAGAAGTTTTTTTTTACAGAAAGTTAGGAGGCATATCACATAGAGAAAACTAGCTGCCTGGATGCAGAATTGGCTGTCCAACAGAAGACAAAATGCAGTGGTAAATGGGAAATATTCAGTCTGGAGCTTGGTGATCAGTGGTGCTCCGTAGGGAGCTGATGGTGATAGTTATAGGACAGATCTCACAAGTAGTTTCTTCACTCAGATAGTGGTAAGGGTATAGGACGCATTACCTGCAACAGTAGTAGACTCGCCAATTTTAAGGGCATTTAAATTGTCATTGGATAAGTATATGGACGGCAATGGGATAGTACAGGTTAGATGGGCTTCAGATTGGTTCCATAGGTCGGCACAACATCGAGTGCCGAAGGGTCTGTATTGTGGTGTAATGTTCTGTGTTCTGTGTTCTTTGACCTTAGCTCTTTGTGATTTTTATAAATGACTTGAATGAGGAAGTGGAAGAGTGGGTTTGTAAGTTTTCCAATGACACGAAAGTTGCTGGATTGGTGGATAGTGTGGAGGGTTGTAGTAGATTGCAGCAGAATATTGAAACTTTGTAGAACAGGGCTCAAAAGTGGCAGATGGAATTGAACGTGGAAAAGTGTGAAGTGATGCATTTTGTAGTAACGATTTTGGATGTAGAACGCAAGGTTAAAGACAGGATTCTTGTCAGTTTGGAGGAACAGAGGGATCTTGTGGTCCATGTCCATAGATCCCTCGAAGTTGTCATTCAAGTTGATAAGTTTACTAAAAAGTTGTATGTGTGTTGGCTTTCACTAATGGGGAATGAGCTTTTTTATGAGCTGCAAGGTTATGCTGCAGCTCTATCGAGTCCTGGATAGATCACACTTGTAATACTGGTCCAGTTCTGGTCGTCACATTATAGGAAATATGTGGAGCATTAGAGATGGTGCAGAGGGGATTTAACTGTTTTCTGCCTAGACTGGAGGGTATATCGTATGAAGTAAGGTTGAGGGAGCCATGCCTTATCTCATCGGAATGAAGAAGGAGAACAGGTAAATTGATGGAGGTGTAAAAAGTGATGAGAAGGTTTTAGACAGTGGACAGCCAGAAAACATTTCCTAGGACAGAAATGGCTATCACGAGGGGAATGATTTTCAGATGATTGGAGCTAGATTTTGGGGAGATGTCAGGGCTAGGTTGTTTACACAAACAGTGCTGGGTACATGGAATGCATTACCAGCGGTGTAGCAGAGTTAGATGCACAGGGGACACTTAAGTGACTGTTGTAAACTCACATGGAAAACAATACAATGAAGGCTATATATGTCTGTTTGAACTTACAGTAGGATGAAAGTTCATCGAGAGGCGAAGAACCTGTTCTGTGCCATACTCTTCTATGTTCCATGTTCTCTGTTCTATTTGGAAGTAAGTTGCTAAGTACTAACCTAATTAGGCATGATACAAATATAGCAAATGCTATTCTCATTGAGCATTGTCCTCAAAAGCCTAACCCTCAAAAATTAACATCAGTTGAAAAGGAGATTTAACACATGCTCCAAGTGGACGCATTCAAAGTGCGTTGCATTGACTGGAGTTCAAGTTTAGTAATGGTGCCAAAACCAGATAGTACCCAACGGTTATGTGTGGACTATCGCCAAGTCACTGCATTTGCAACGACTGATGCACATCTCATTTGGAAGACGGTATTGAATAGGTGGGACAAAAAAAAATATATTTCTAATTTGAAATTGCTCAGAGGATGCTGGCAGGTATCTTTATCTGAAAGACACACATTAGTTTTGGTTTCAAAACGTCGAGTAAACGGAATTAACTTAAAGACAATCCATTTTGTTTTGAATAAAATGCACCAATCACATTTCAAAGACTAACCAATAAGGTCACTTACGAATTTCTCACTTGTGTGAAATTCATTCATGACCTCCAGAGTTTTAGTCACACCTGAAGGTGTATTTGTTCGATCGACTTTGGGAGGCAAGTTTGGTAATAACCTGGCTAAAAGTGAATTTGCTAAAGCCCATTTCACCTTTTTGGGCCATGATAATTGACATGGACAAATCTGGAATGCAACAAAAAGCTAGTTGGTGAGTTTCCCAAAAGATCAACAAAAAAAGAGCAGTTCCGTGATTCCAGGGATTGAGTGTACAAAGATAAAAATGACACAATGCCAGGAGATAGTCCAGCATTAGTTTGCACAGCTGATGAAGGATCAGCCCTCCAAAAGCTGGTCCTTTCAATTAAACCTGTTAGAGTATAACCTGGTGTTGTGTGATTTTTAACTTTGTACACTCCAGTCCAGCACCGGCATCTCCAATCTGGGATTGAGTAGATTTTGTGCAAAATTCATGCCAAGTATTTGCAGTGTGGCTGCTCCATTCATTGATTTACTAAGGAAAGGCAAGCAGTTCCAATGGACAGCGGAGACTCAGAAAGCATTTGAAAGCCGTGTTAACCAATACCCATTTTTAGCGACACCCAAGTATGCAAAGCCATTCAATTTGACTGTTGTTAGTGACGTTGGTGTTGGTGCTATGTTCATACAGGAAAGCAATGAGAAGAGAGAAAGACCTGTCGGTATTTGTCAGGAACTTGAACATACGTGAGCAGAAATATTCGAGAGTTATAAAGGTGACTTTCAGCTTGCAACATTTCAAAATTTATGTTCCCAGTAATGTATCTGTGGCAATCATATACACTGATCATATTCCATTGAAGTTTGCATCGAAATTTACAGTCAAGAATTCCAGAGTATTTCGTTGGAGCTTATTGTCATTACCATTGAATTTGAAAATTGCATAATTTGTAGGACAAGAAATCATAATTACTGATACATTGTCAATGGGATGAGAAACAGAGGCCTGTGATAGCAGGAATCAATGGACTAAAGCAGAATGTAGTGGTACAAGTTTGCATGTAATAATGTATATGTTATAGTATATTAAGAGTGTAATATTAAGAGGTTTTTAAATGAAACAACTTTTGGATATTGATGTATCTTTTTCTCTTTACTGCTCCTTTCAACATTTTTGTGCAAAACTTACCATCGGAAATAATTTATGGCCTTTTCTTCTGAATGAACCTCTAACTATGTTGTATAGACTTCTGCAGCATTTTACCTTGGACAGTGCTTTCTTTTACCACTTCAACAGAACTCACATCCGCCTTCCCAATGTTTTCTCTAAACCACAAACACTGTGACTTCTTTGACCTTTTAATTATGGTGAAAATATCTCAGCTGATGTATTTGTCTTTGCTCCTCATAGGTTTCCTTTTAACTCCATGGTGAACTATCTCTACTACCTTCAGTGAGAACTCATTCTCATTAAAAACTTTAGGATTTCTCTTTTTTTCCCATTTCTATCCCTCCAAGATTGATTTAGAAGTCAAACTTTGATTTACGAACGTTTTCATAATCGTCTGCCATTTCGACTTCTAATCTTGCAATCTTGCATTTCTGTCCTATCCAAATGAGTTCCCAATACTACAGGAAGTGATTTTTTGGATTGCTCCAAAACTTTCATCTCTCTGACAGCGTCCTGTGTTTGAACTATTTTCAGTGTCCTTGTCCCATATTCAAAATTAATGTGGGTGATCATTTCAAGTGTATGCTTGAATAGGTTCCATCCTTAGATTCCTGAATGGTTGTGTGCAGGATTTTGGTACTAGCTTGTATGCATTTTTGGGTTTAGGGTGAGATGAAGAAAAATTGGAAGGGAAGTAAAGGGTCAATGTTTCATGCAAATGGCGTTGCCTGTTTGCAATGAGCTGCCCAGGGTCAGTAGTGAATGCCATAAATTACAGCAATGAAAGGCATCTGGATGGATGCACGAAGAGGAAGAATTGAGAGCGCTATCGGCTAAGTGTTTGAAAAAGAGATTGGATTAATTTCGAATATCTGTTCGTTATGGACGAGTAAGACTGAATGGCCTAATTTCGTCCCATATGTATCTATGAAAATATGACTTAAGATGGCTTTCTTTACTTTCCAATCCTCCACAGATACCTTCTCTGATATTGATGTAAAATACCTCACTACTTCTAACTACCAGCTTTGGTTGGACCAATAATATCCACAGGATCACCAGGCATTTAATTGTTCAGACAAATCCTCACAAATGAAGTAGATATATACATGCTACTCTTTGAACACAACCAGGTCTTTGACAATCGTATATTTGCTCATCATTAGCATCCTCCTCATAAAGCATACCTTCCACAGTTGCCTCCGCCCATTTACCTATGTCTTCCACTATTTTCTAGAATTTTTCACGTTCAAATTATCTTTCTTTCTGCTTTTCTTCCCTCCGTTTCTCCTTTTCTTCTCTTTCTTTAAGCGTTTCATCTGCTTTCAATCGTAATTCAAGCTATTTAATTTCTCTTTCTCTTCCTTTTGCCTCTAATTCAAGCTTCTTTATTTTCAATTGACTTCAAACACTTTCCAAAAATTCCGATGGCATTCCTGGCAATTGTACATGCTGCACAATTGTCACATGTATCTCCCTTGTCTCCCATATTCTGGCAAATCCAACTCCAGCTTGTCGGTCAATTCCAAAAGTCTTGCCTTTCTCCAATCCTGCAAAACTCCCGCAGTGTTTTCTTCCATTCCAACGAAACTCTTAGTAACTGAACCAGCCATTATTTCTCAAGGCAACTGCTTTCTAAACGAACCAAATTCAATATCCAAAACAAAAGATACTAACATTTATCACTCGCTGTCTTTGAGTCCAATAATCTAAGCCCAATCTGGAATGAGAAATTGTTATCGTGACAAGAGCTTGTAATTCATTTTAGACTTGACCAGACAGCCCGAAACATAATACCAACGTAGCTTAGACCCTAACGTTTCTGTGTGCCACAGATAAAATGCGATTGGTCAAACTACTTGACATTAAGCAACACAAATCTATCCGCACTAAATAGTTAAAATGCAACAAAAGAAAGAGAAAGGTGTAATATCTGAACTCTATCGGATATATTAGTAGAAAAATACATACTTTACAGCTAACTATGAGCTGTTGCACTACAGCAACATTCCATAAACGAACCCTTTGCGAAAAGACAAATTCAGGAAAAAAAAACAGCTTTGCTCACGTCCAATCCTACAAGGCAACCAAAGGAGTTGGCCACACCCAGTTAGGCTCCTTGTTTGAACTTTCAAAAAAAATCTTGTCCTCTCAAGCTGTTTCTCTCCTCATAGGCGGCTCTTATCCTGAACGCCAATCACTTCCTAAACGAAAATAGAAAGAAAACTTTTTACTGCCCCAGTATCGTCACACAGGGTCAATCATATAAAGTACTTCAACTGACTCATGTCTTCACAGAGTGCACGGCATGGAAACAGACCATTCATTTCATGCAGACCAGATATCCTAAATTAATGTAGTCCCGTTGCAGCTATTTGCACCATAACCTTTCCCTATCATATACTCGTCCAGATGTCTTTTAAGTGTTATGATTGAACCAGTCTCCACAACTTTCTCTGGAAACTCGCTACATACACGCATCAACCTCTGCATGAAAAGATTGACCCTTCAATCCTTTTAAAACCTTTCCCGGTCTGAACCGAAATCCATGCTCTCTAGTTTTAGACTCTCCTGGGTAAAAGGCCTTGACTGTTCACCTTATTCACGTGTTCATGATTTTATACACGTTTATAAGCACATGCGTAATTAATGATAAGGTCCTGGAAAGAAATGCCTTCTTCACCATTCTGTTTACCTGTGACGCCAGTCTCAAGGAAATATGAACTTATGCTAACAGTTTTATTTGTTCAGCAACATTCCCTAGGATTTTACCATTAAGGGAATATGTCCTTTCCTGAATGAACATGTTAAAAGTAGAGGGAACAATGCTAAGAATTGGGTCAGGCAATTCCGGAGAGCTTACTCTTAAATGCAAAGCGCAATGGAATTTTGAGGTTCTCCTCCGCAAATAGCAGTCACTGCTTTTTCGTTCATTACATTTAAATCTGAATTAGATATGTTGTTCATTAAACAAGAGTATCAAGTGATACAGGCAGGCAGGTGTATCGAGTTAGACCGCAGCTTAGTCATGATCTTATTGAATGCAGAGGTAACTTGAGGGGCTGAATTGCCTACTTCTATTCTAACGTTCCCTTGTTCTTATGCTCCTGTAGTTTCGGAAAAGAAGAAAAATATTTCTGGCATGTATGCAATTTTCACTCATACCTTCGGTTCAACTTGTCCATGCCAACCAAATTTACCAGGGTAAACTAGCCCAATTTGCCTGCGTTATGCATGTATCCACCCTAACATTTGCTATTCCTGTTGTTAGTGGTTCACTTTCTGAGATTAGCACAGAGTGACATGAAGTCAGCTGTTCTTGGAAGCATGATTTTCAGAGACCAAGCATGTTTAGTCATTATTCTTCACAACATCGAACTTTGAACGTTGCCATTCTGCAAGGCACACAGAGCAAAAATAAACAAACATCCATATCGTTCTGTTCCTGACTGAGAACATTATTGTACAGCCAACAAAGGATACTTTGACATAGACACAATAATGTTGTTTGAGCAATTCGAGTAAATTTCGCCCCAGATTCATAATAATCAATTTATAATGAGCAGATAATTTGTTTCATCGTCAATGATGAGGGGATATATTTGAGCTGGAATGTAAAGTTAAAATGACAACTTTTTTTCTTTTGAAATTATGGCAAGAGATCTTTTGCCTACATGGGACTGTTTAACCTCATCTAATTATGTTGGGTTGGCACATTTACTCAGTGATTATCACCACTGTCCTTGCAGCATCAGAGAAGTAGCTTCGATTCCAGCCTCGGCGAATGCCCATGTGCAATTTCCATTGTACGTCAGTATCGGTCCGAACCGAGTGCCCAAGTTCCATCCCGCAGTCCAAATGTGATTAGATTAGGTGCATCAGCATTCTAGGTTGCCAATAATGCCTGGAGATGGGCAAGTTACGTACAATGGCCATGGGGGATGCAGCGGTGTGAGGATAAGTTAAATGTAGCAGATCTAAGAGGGATTCTCTTCGGGTCATGGGGTGGAGTCGATGGACTGAATATCCTTTGTCTACACTATAGGGACTCTTTCACTTTATGCACTGGTGGCATCTTCGAAAATATTACACCATTTGTTGAAACCATCCGTCAGGCTTTTGTGCTTAGCTGGCTAAACCAGATTCTGAAAACAATTGGATTGATGCCATCATGGTCGGCAAAAATGGAAACTCCCTAACAATATCGTCATCTCCACATATAAAAAGCTGAAATTAGGAATGACATTGTTCTTCTTACTGAAATCCTTGCAGTCTCTGTTGAGTTTGTCTATTTCTGGAAACGAAAACATTTCTGCATCAACAAGTCGATATACAAACACGCTTTTGTATTAAGTTTTTTTTTCAATTTTTCCCATTTATTAAAAGCGTATTACATTTATGTTCAACTGAATTTAATCATACCATTCCTCCATCAACTGTCACGAAAGATCTCAGTATTTCACCATGTATTTATTCTATTTCTCATCATGATCATTCACCTTGGACAGTGCACAGGAAAGGGAGACTGTTGTCTGGTTTAAATCGTGTTAGTCATTATTTAACCGGGTAAGACATTTTCCACTGAATCAGGAACCTTCTACATCTTGCTCCAATCTCATGCTGCATTGTCACATTTGTGGCAAGGTTACTAGAGACTTTAAATTTTTTAAATTCAATTACTTAATTCAAATGGATGCATGATTATTGTAACAGCTAGCAACAGTATTACTGAAACCAATAATTTTGAAGTCGATGTTTTCCCAATGATACTCAAACCAACTTCAAAGAATTGAGTTTCTCCGAAATGCTTCTACACTGACCCTGAGAACAATGGATTCAGTGCAGAAGCTTTGGTTGCTTATTTTGTTATTTATAGTCGTTACTTATTTATTGTCCTCATTTATAATCTCTTTTCCAATCTTAAATATGGGGCATAAAATCTATTACGTTTTTGAAGAAATTATGGAATTATTGAAAATGAATTAGTTTTTTTCATATAATTGGAATAATAGATCGAATAAGAATCAACCAGTGGTACTCAACACAAGAAACATAAAAAAACAGGATTAGATCAGTTTATCAATATGGTGCAAGCTCTCTTACTTAACAATGTCGAAAATAAATTGCATTTTCATTCTGACTTACTATGTCACACTGCGATGCTCTTGTATTAAAAAACAAACAGATTTCAAATTCTCATTTGATCCTGAGCCCAGAACACATTTATAATTGAAGGAAGTTTTGTAAGGTTTCAGGTTTATGCTGGTCTTTCCTTCAAAAAGTATCTTGCAATATCAGAGATGCATTGCTGCAAGTTTTGAGATTATAACAACTTACTGTTTTTCCTCTACCAGCTTAAAACATAATGCTTGATCTTGATTACAACCTCCCTCAGGTCTGGTGTCCCTTCTTTAGAAAACCTTATCTGGTGAAAGGGCAGCGCTTGGAATTCTTGTATTTTCAAAATAATCTTTTGGCTATAACCTGTGCCATATGTTTTTGAACTTCTCCACCCCAATCATACACCAGTATCTTCACATCCTTCAGGAATGACTAATGCCTCAATTTGTTCGACCTTGGAGAATATTAATTTAAAAAACCCACATCTGCGAGACATATCAACTTTAATTAATGCTTGAACTATTGCAGCGTGTTGGGCAAGAATATGCATGAATAAAACAGCTATTATAACTGGTGTTAACCTACACAATAGACATGATGACATTTTCGATTTGTACAATATTAGACAATAGTTTGGAAAGGTAATAGATGATGGATCATCAAGCTTGCATTTACTGGACCTCAGGTGGGGGTGAGGGTGGGATCCACGGTTTGGAGTTTGAGGAAACAGACTGGAGTGTGTTGGTGGTAAAACATGATTGCCTCAATTTATGTCATCAAATGAGTTCAAACCGAATGACTTTTGTTGTTTTCTAAACTGACATACGTAGGGCGCTGGTCAAATACCTCCAGAATTCTAAATTAATTTCATTTTTTGAAGACATCCTTCACTCATCATTAAGGATTCATACCTATCAAGAAACATTTTCTACTGTGACATATTCATATGGTGTACAATACCAAAATTCAATTTACATATAGTCAAGATGTTAGATCACACTATATTAAAACATTAATTCTATTCCATAGGGTAAGTACTTTATGACATCACGTTGTTGCTGGTGTGAATCGTCTACGGGCACGTACTCTTGTTGGTGGGTGGCATCATTGCTCAGTAGTAAGCACTATTGCTTTTCAGTGTCAGGCACCCAGTTTAATTCCTGCCTTGAACAACTGTCAGTGTAGCGTCTGCATATTCTCCCCTTATTTATGTGGGCTCCCTCCAGGTGCTTCGGTTTCCTCCCACACTCTAAAGATGTGTAGGTCAAGTTAAAATGTCCATCGCGTTATTCATGGGTAAATATAGGGTAGGGGAATTTGTCCTTATGGCTTACCCTTCAGAGGCAATCATTGGGTCAATTGGCCTGTTCCATACTCTAGGGAATCTGATCATTTCAGTCTCATTGAACTCATTGTTTGTTCTCAATCAACGAAGTTACGTGCCAATGGACGAAAAGACCAAACAAGGCAATGATTATTTCATGACAGATGAATGCAATAAATTTACGAAACTGTATTTTGATGTAAATGCTAGTGTTTCATCCAAAAACATTTTAAACGTCCATAACCAGGGAACTATTTTGACAAAGTGTAGTATTTTCCTTTTTTCTAACAGTGTTTCACTTTTGTTACCTCTTTGCCTGTCATGCATCGAAATTTTTCTGTGCCAAACCATTATGATCACCGGCTTCTTCATCTCTCTAAACTTTCCACTTTATTTCTCTCTATTTTTCTCCCTCTATAGCAATTTTGTGTGAAACTGGACTTTCAATTTTGACTTTTCACTGACTCCCTCGCTCACCCAGAATCATCAGAGTTATTTTCAGTCTGTGCTTAAATGTCTATCAAGTACACATGCAAACTAAACTTTACGTTAGAAAACAGATTGCATATGAAGGTATTATCAAAGTGAGCCGCACAATCTGAAGAAAGTAAGAGAAAATATATGCGAATTATTACAGAGATTGAAATCCATCTATCTTTTGAGTTGGAGTGAAAAATAGAGTTATGTAGGAAAATAACTCGATTTGAAACAATACAAAAAAGAAAGAAAAATATTTAACATATGAAAAAGGTTCTATAAAAAATGAATGGCATTTCTGTTTTACCTTTATTCAGTTTTTTTTCTAAAAATGAAAGAAAATACTCAATTGTTACTCGCAACGTTTTCTCATTATGCTCGCAAGCCTTGTATAATAAGTCGTGAGACTGTTTTACAATGAGCTAAGTATTCGTCTTCTAAAAAGACAACTTCACGCTCGTCTGATAATCATCATAACTATTGAGACTTTAATCCTTGATTTCACTTGCCTCAAATATGTGGAAACATCTGAACTTATCACCTTTATCAACTGCTAATTTGCTCAAAGTTTAGATGACTGAGACAAAATCAAGAAGAACGATATTAAAACAAAGATATGAGCTTGCAATATTCAAAAGGATCGAGTTACTAAAGCGTACTATGGTAACTTGTTCTGTTAAATATTGTTTCTTCCTCTGAAAACGTCACCAGTAAACCAAATCAAGTGATAATTCATATTTATCATTTTTTTCACATAAGAATGTTACTTACTGAAAACAGTATTCATTCATGAAACAATGCAGAGGCATTAATTTGCAGCTTTCTAATGTAGAAATTATTTATCCCTTTCGGAATCTACCAGAGATGACAGCATTGAACTCCAGACAATGAAGGTGAAGTTTGTATATAAAATGTTGCTGAAATGATCATTGAATGTTAAATAGTAAGCAACCATTGACCTGCTCATAACATAATTTGGCAACAATTTAAATGCAATTACTCTTTCATTTCCGTGATTGCTTTCAAGTTATCGTTATATAACGTTTGCTCCTGAGTTATCAGTCAATGCTTTTCACTCACGACATCATGCTTACTGTCATGACGTTGTGTTCATACCACCAGGGATAAAACAGTTTATAAAGTCTGGTTTAAAAAACTAGAAAACAAAAACTAAATACACGGCTGAAACATATTACACGAAACTTCAGAATAATCGCCTAAAACAGGTATCTCTTTCCTAACTTGACATTCAGTTGCCCATTCTTAATTTTCTGATCAATACCAAATCTGCCTATGCTCAACAACACAGAGAAGGAAATCATTAATAACTTTTGAGGTGTAAATTTATATGACAGAAAGCAGCCAAATGTCGTTTATAAATGCCAACTATGATGACAGTTACAAATAGCGACCATTAAATGTAAGTATCAGAGCAGACTATCACGTGTTTGAATGGGAAATTAAGTATTAAGTCTTGGCTTACATACCAAAAGCGAGAAGATGAGACAGAAGAGCAAGGCAACATGGAGATGTCGAACGTGCCCACTGGTAATTTTGGATCACGCAGCATTCATTCAATTAACATTTGGGATTGGCAAGAAACCAGGGGAGCAGTTTTGAAAATTATTGTGTGGCTGCATTAATGTAGGGAGTTGTGAAGCATTGGGCAATGGGGGTGGTTGAAATGATTGAAGCTCATAATATTCATGAAGAATCAGAATGACTTTGAAACAAGAACCAGATAAGTTAAATGCAATTCATTTAATTATAGAATCCCACCATATGGAACCAACCCCTTTGACACATCGATTCCTTAATGACTGTCAGAAGACCATCCTACAGAGACTTCCCTCCCCACCCTATCCCAACAATCCTGAACTCCTCAAGGCTAATACACCAAACATGTAGATTCCTGGGCACTATAGACAATAGAAGATAGGTGCAGAAGTAGGCCATTCTGCCCTTCTAGCCTGCACCACCATTCAATATGATCATGGCTGATCATCCTTAATCAGTATCCTGTTCCTGCCTTATCTCCGCAAACCTTGATTCCACTATCCTTGAGAGCTCTATCCAAATCTTTCTTAAATGAATTCAGAGACTGGACCTCCACTGCCCTCTGGGGCACAGCATTCCACACAGCCACCACTCTCTGCATGAAGAAGTTTCTCCTCATCTCTGTCCTAAATGGTCTACCCGGTATTTTTAATCTGTGTCCTCTGGTTCGGGACTCACCCATCAGCGGAAACACGTTTCCTGCCTCCAGAGTGTCCAATCCTTTCATGACAGATCCCACCTCAGTCTTCTGAAATCAAAGGTATACAAGCCCAGTCGCACCAGTCTTTCAGCGTAAGGTACTCCTGCCATTCCAGGAATTGTCCTCGGGAACCTACGCTGCACCCCCTCAATAGCCAGAATGTCTTTCCTCAAATTTGGAGACCAGAACTGCACACAGTACTCGAGGTGCGGTCTCACCAGGGCCCTGTACAGCTGCAGAAGAATCTCTTTGCTTCTATACTCAATCCCTCTTGTTATGAAGGCCAGCAATCTATGAGCGTTCTTCATTACCTGCTATACCTGCATGCTTACCTTCATTGACTGGTGTACAAGAACACCCAGATCTCGTTTTACTGCTCCTTTACCTAAATTAATTCCATTTAGGTAGTATTCTGCCTTTCTGTTCTTGCAACTAAAGTGGATAACCATGCATTTATCCACATTAAAGTGCATCTACCATGCATCTGGCCACTCACCTAACCTGTCCAGGTCACCCTGTAATCTCCTAACTTCCTCCTCACATTTCACCCTGCCACCCAGCTTAGTATAATCAGCAAATGTGCTAATGTTATCACTAATACCATCTTCTATATCATGATCATATATTGTAAAAAGCAGCAGTCGCAGCACTGATCACTGCGTTACTCCACTGGTCACTGCCTGCCATTCCAAAATGGAGCCATTTATCACTACTCTTTGTTTCCTATCAGCCAACCAACTTTCAATCCAAGTTAGTACTTTGTCCCCAATACCATGCGCCCTAATTTTGCTCACTAACCTCCTATGTGGGACTTTATCAAAGCTTTCTGAAAGTCCAGGTACATTACATCTACTGGATCTCCCTCGTCCATCTTCAGAGTTACATCCTCATAAAAATCCAGAAGATTTGTCAAGCATGATTTCCCCGTCATAAATCCATGCTGACTCTGACCTCTCCTATTACTACTATCCAGATGAGTGGTAATTTCATCCTTTATAATAGACTCCAGCACCTTTCCCCCACTGAGGTCAGACTAACTGCTCTATAATTTCCTGTTTTCTCTCTCCCACCTTTCATAAAATGTGGTAAAACATTAGCAACCCTCCAATCCGCAGGAACTGATCCTGATTCTATCGAACTTTCTATAATAATCACCAACGCATCCACGATTTCTCAAGCCACCTGCTTCGGTACCCTGGAATGTAGACTATCAGGCCAAGGGGGCTTATCAACCTTCAGACCTAACAGTCTCTTCAACACCAATTCCTGGCAAATATAAATTCCCTTAAGTGCAGGTCGTTCAGCCACTGTTACCTCAGGGAGATTGCTTGTGTCTTCCCCAGTGAACACAGGTCTGAAGTAACAATTAAATTCTTCTGCCATTTCTTTGTTCCCCGGATGTCAACAGAAATATTCTCACTTCCGATTGTGCCCTCTGCCTCTCAAATTGCAGATGGAAGCTTATTATATTATGGTCACTACTTCCCAATAGCTCCCTCACTTCGAGGTCCCTAATCAATTCTGGTTCGTTGCACAATACCAGATCCAGAATTGCCTTCTCCCTGGTAGGCTCCAGCACTCGTTGTTATAAGAATTCATCTCGTAGGCACTCCACGAAGTCTCTTTCTTGAGGTTCAATACCATCCTGATTCTCACAGTCTGCCTGCATGTTGAAATCCCCCATAACAACGGCAGTAGCATCTTTGCGACAGGCCAATTTCAGCTCCTGATGCAACTTACATCCGACATCCAGACTACTGTTTGGGGGCCTGCAGATAAATCCTAAGATGGTCTTTTTACCCTTAGAATTTCTCACCTCTATCCACAGTGACTCTACACCCCCCTCGATTCTAGATCCCCCCGCGCAAGGGACTGAATATCATCCTTTACCAAATGGCCACCCCACCCCCTCTGCCCGTCAGTCTGTCCTTACAAAAGCACGTGCAGCCTTGAATATTCATTTCCCAGGCCCTGTCCACTTGAGGCCACGTCTCAGTTATCCCCACAATATCGTATCTGCCAATTTCCAAAAGAGCATCAATCTCATCCGTCTTATTTCTAATGCTCCTTGCATTCATGTATAGTATTTTTAATTTGTTACTACCGTCACCCTTCCCATCAATTCCTATTTCACTCCAAATTACAGCATGATGCCTTTTGAGTTTTCTACCTCATTGATGCAGTTGTTTTCTTGACTTCCCTTGTTCTAACTTTCCCTTCAATTTCCTTCCTAAACATCCAGTTTGTCCCCTCCCCCTCCCGCTACTTAGTTTAAATGTAGCTGTGTTGCAGCAGCAAACCTGCCTGCCAGAATGCTGGTTCCAACCGATGAAGGTGCAAACTGTCTCTCTTGTATAATTTGTGCTTACCACAAAACATACCCCAGTGATCCAAGAATGTAAATCCTTGCTTCTAAGAATTTAAATCCTAGGGCAAATTAAAACGACCAATCCACTTAATCTGCACATGCTTGGACTGTGGGAAGAAACCGCCCACTCAGAGGAAACTCATGCAAACAATGGGAGAACATACAAATTCCACACAGTGGCCAGAGTGGAATTCAAACTGAGGCTTTGGCACTCAGGCGCCAGTGCTGACCACTGAGTCATCATGCCACCGAAATTGTTGCTAAATGTTGTGACAATGCCTGTCGAAAATCATTTTTTATACAATAAGTTCCTGTTTCACACCACCCAAAATGCAATTTATAAAATGAGATAAAAATATAATATCTGCCCAATGAAGGGATTAGTAAATTGACTAATTATTAAATTTAGAGGAAACAAATACGCAATGGTCAAAAGTCCAACACAGATGAAAAGTGAAATGGAAGAGTTTGTTTGAAATGGTGGTTTTGAAAACCACCAGAGGCGTGTTTTTGTGCAGCAGCAGAAGATGAGATGAAATGGGAAAACAGTCAAAGTTGTTGTCGGTGTCGAAATACTGATCTTTATCAAGGTGCACTATCGTTTGCATATAAATTTACATTGGCTTCCGTATTGTCTGGTATTACCATGATATGCAAACTTCACAAAGCAATTTACAGGTTTTGCTTTTCTTTTCATTGTCGACTTTGACGCTAGTTAACAACTTGCAATTTATTCACACCCTATGTAACATGACAATTTGCTATAATACTTTGACCTCACAGCTATTTACCATTACATTGCATATACAGGTGATTGGCTACGTTGAGTTTTCTTTTCATTCTTAACAGTCGAATCCACCTTTCGTTCATCACTCACTCTCAGAATGTTCTTTATTTGATTCCTCACTGATTTTCAGATGTAAATATATTTTCATTCATTAATCCAATTTTATTTCAACAAAAGAACTGAGGGTGAGTGTGCATCAAAAATAGTAAAAAATGTAATTCAGAGTACGCATAGAAATGTGCAGTCACTTGCAGGGCAGTCTAAAATTAATTGGTCATATATTGGAGCATCATATCCCTTTTCATCCTTCTAAACCATAACTAAGATGAACCCAGTTGAAGCATTTACGCTCACAGTTGCTCCCAGCATCACAGTTGCTACACTTGCAGTATGGCGAGAAGTAGGGCAAACCAAAACTGCATGACATACTCCAGGAAAAGTCGCAAGATTGTGCGTATGTGCAATGAGAAGTCTTGACTTCAGCATTCAAATTATTTTTAAAAATGCACACACAGGCTTTCCTTATTTTTTAAAAAAAATATCTAGTTCGTCCCAGAGGATCCTTAACATTCAACCATTATTCTGCAATATGGAGTCAAATGTATGCCAGACCAGGTAAGGATTACAGATTTCCTTCCCTAAAGAACATTTGTGAACGAAACGTTTTCCCAAACAGATGAACACATTGTATTCATCATTGAACATTGAATTTCATATATTTTAAACTGAGATCTAATTTCACACTTCCAGGTTTCGAATGCAGGAACCCAGAACATCACCTGGATTTCTGGATAAATAGTCCAGTAATAAAATCAGTAGGCGACTGCATCTCTGATTTTGTTGTACACAGGCTAATGGACTACTTGCCTTCTATTTGCTCAGTGCACCTGACTGTCCAATGTAATTAATTGGTGAACAAACTCACTCAGATAACTTTGTGTATGCAGAATTCCCATTCAATCAAAATTTCTATAATGTTTCTTCTTTCTGTTTCACATACAGAAGTGAATATTCTGTACAAAGCAGTTCTATGAGTTTGTGAGAAGATTTGTAGCTCGGGTGCTCGTTGTTGTGGTTCTGTTCGCAGACCTGGGAATTTCTGTTGCAGACGTTTCGTCCCCTGTCTAGGTGACATCGTCACTGCTTGGGGGCCTCCTGTGAAGCGCTTCTGTGTTGTTTCCTCCAGCATTTATAATGGTTTGTCTCTGCCACTTCCAGTTGTCCGTTCCAGTTGTCCGCTGCATGGCCGGTATATTGCGTCCAGGTCGATGAGTTTGTTGATAGACCCAATATACCGGCCACTGCAGTGGACAGCTGGAACTGACAACCGGAAGCGGCAGAGACAAACCCCCATAAATGCCGGAGGAAACAACACAGAAGCGCTTCACAGGAGGCCCCCAAGCATTGAGGATGTCACCTAGACAGGGGACGAAACGTCTGCAACACAAATTCCCAGCTCGGCGAACAGAGCCACAACAGTTCTATGCGACTACAATGGAACACTTACAATGCAAAGGCAGTGTATTGAGCTCTGCAGTTTAATGTCACATTTCTGGTCCTATTTTCCATTAAATTTGCGTCCATAGCAATTAGTTTGCTTGGACTTGGACTAATCTGCAAAATAAGTGCTCGGAATGGAGTGGTCGGAAAGATCCCACGTCAGTCCCACTGCTGGAAGTTATGTAAAACCATTAATTTCAAGGAACGTCATGGAGCAATTCAAAGAATTTTCATTTCTTTCATTATTCTAATGACTAATTGAAGCTGATGACTGAGGTCAAGATTTCCTTATTTCACACACATAAACTGGAACAATTATGAATAAACGTTTCGTCCCCTGTCTAGAACATAGATAAACGTTTACCACTATATTTCAAGGGATTGCATTGCGTGATATTGAAACGGTCTTCTCTTAGATAGCTGGAAAGTAACTGTAGCAATACGTTCACGTTTTTATGCCTGTCAAATTGTCGCAGCTGGGCTACTCAGTTTCTGAATCTCGATTTCTAACAATCTAGAATATTCAGAATCCATTGTGATAACCATCATAAGAATTGTGTTTTGTGACGATATGCTCTTGTCAATAAAGGAGCGAAATGGTTGGTGAAGACAAATAAGTTTTCTCACCTGTATCACGCAAGCGTTCGTTGATTGACTCAATTTCTGCAGAAAACAGGAAGTGTTTTGAACTGACAGCACTCGAAAACTGAGACGCTGTCGACTTACATAGACGTCTTGAGACCATCGACTGATATGTTGCTCACTACCTTTTTTAATGACTAGATCTACTCTAATGGGTCGACTGACGTTTGCAGAGTATGTTCTCAAAATACATAATGATACGTCTTTCAGATTACAAATGATGCAATTCAGAAACAAGTTATCAGCCAACTGATTTAGGCACATACTTTCAGTCAAACGTTTTTTACGGGTGACAATCAAAAGAGAAATAACTGAATTGTCCAATACAAGTTCCATGACATATAAAACGAATACTCTATAGTAGCTCAGATGTGAATTTTTACCGGTTTATTTAAAGATAGAGTGATTTACTATAAGAAGTTCACAAAACCTAAACTGCAAATTGTGCAGAAACCTATGGACTCTCGTTGCTAAGACCATGATTGAAACGAACAAGCAAACGAAGTGAAGGTCATGCATTGTAATGAGAATGGACACAGTTTCTGCTGCATTTTTGCATCAATTTTTGCTACAACTTGAACGCATATTTTTAGGTGATTTCATGATGGTACCGATGAGAGGTTGGTACACTAACTAGTCCATACTTACCAAGAATACTTTTCTTCAACTTTTGTTCTGATTTAAAAACAATGATGAGTGTGTTGCGAAGGAAATAAGGTCAGAAGCTCCATAAAACATTACTAACTTGCTCATATAACGACAGGACATGTTCACTATTAAGAAACTAAAATTGGTAAATCCTTGGGAGTATTCACAGACAAACATGACATTGACTTTTAAACTTTAAACTGGTCTTGTTGATTGCATTTGAATGTTAAAGATGATAACTGCGCAGAGAGATGTTGATTTCTCCTTTATTGTTGGACTTTAAAAAAGGATGCAAATCTTTCTGATTTGTTGAAAATTCAATTCAGTGGAATGTAACAAGGCACAACACAAGTTGGAATGCAAATAAACTCAAAGACCAACACTATGTTGACCATTTGCAAATGCATTTTGCTGCTTTTATTCACAGATGCTGTCTATTTTTTCTGAATCCATGCATATGCTTGAATGACACATGACACTGAAAATGAAAGATTTTCCAATATGCCCTCCCCAGTGTGTAGTGGGTAGTGATTTGATTAAAGTTAATCTCAGTCATTTTTGATCTAATTACCAGTGGTGCTCAGAATAATGGAGATATAAAGTAATACAGCAGGGAAAGAGAGCCTTATAGAACATAGAACATAGAACATAGAACATAGAAAAATACAGCGCAGTACAGGCCCTTCGGCCCTCAATGTTGCACCGACCGAATCCAACCTAACCTACACTAGCCCAATAACTTCCAAATGCCTATCCAATGCCCGCTTAAATGACCATAAAGAGGGAGAGTTCACCACTGCTACTGGCAGGGCATTCCATGAACTCACAACCCGCTGTGTAAAGAATCTACCCCTAACATCTGTCCTATACCTTCCACCCTTTAATTTAAAGCTGTGTCCCCTTGTAACAGCTGACTCCATCAGCGGTAAAATGTTCTCAGTGTCTACCCTATCTAAACCCCTAATCATCTTGTACACCTCTATCAAATCTCCCCTAAACCTTCTTTTCTCCAATGAGAACAGCCCCAAGTGCCTCAGTCTTTCCTCATACAATTTTCCTACCATACCAGGCAACATCCTGGTAAACCTCCTCTGCACTCGTTCCAATGCCTCCACATCCTTCCTATAGTATGGCGACCAAAACTGCACACAATACTCCAGATGAGGCCGCACTGGAGTCTTATACAACTGCAACGTGACCTCAGGACTCCGGAACTCAATTCCTCTGCCAATAAAGCCCAGTACACCATATGCCTTCCTCACAGTACTATTTACCTGGGTGGCAACTTTCAGAGATCTGTGTACATGGACACCAAGATCCCTCTGCTCATCCACACTACCAAGTAGCCTACTATTAGCCCAGTAATCCATCTTCTTGTTACTCCTACCAAAGTGAATGACTTCACACTTAGCTACATTGAATTCCATTTGCCACCTTTCTGCCCAGCTTTGCAACTTGTCTATATCCCGCTGTAACCTGCCACATCCTTCCTCACTATCCACAACTCCACCGACTTTTGTGTCATCCGCAAACTTACTCACCCAGCTTTCAAGCCCCTCCTCGAGATCATTTATAAAGATAACAAAAAGCAATGACCCAAAACAGATCCTTGAGGTACACCGCTAGTAACTGCACTCCAAGATGAACCTGTACCATCAACTACTACCCTCTGTCTCCTTCCAGCCAGCCAATTTCTAATCCAAACCTCTAATGCACCCTCAATGCCATACCTCCGTAGTTTTTGCATTAGCCTACCATGGGGTACCTTATCGAACGCCTTACTAAAATCCATATACACAACATCTACTGCTTTACCCTCGTCCACCTCCTTAGTCACCTGCTCAAAGAACTCAATAAGGTTTGTGAGGCACGACCTGCCCTTCACAAAACCATGCTGACTATCCTTGATCACGTCATTCCTATCCAGATGTTCATAAATCTTTTCCCTTACAATTCTCTCTAAGACTTTGCCCACCACAGAAGTCAGACTCACTGGCCTATAGTTACTCGGGCTATCCCTACTCCCCTTCTTGAACAAGGGGACCACATTCGCCATCCTCCAGTCTTCTGGTACTATTTCCGTTGACAATGACAACATAAAATTCCAGGCCAATGGCTCTGCTATCTCCTCCCTAGCTTCCCAGAGGATCCTAGGATAAATGCCATCAGGCCCAGGAGACTTATCTATTTTCATCCTTTCCAGTATTCCCAAAACCTCTTCCCTACATACTTCAAAGCCATCCATTCTAATCACTTGTGACTCAATATTCACACCAGCAACAGTGTCCTGTTCCTGAGTGAATACTGACGAAAAGTATTGATTTAGTGTCTCTCCAATCTCCTCCGCCTCCACGCACAACTTCCCACTACTATCCTTGACTGGACCGATACCTACCCTAGTCATCCTTTTATTCCTGACATACCTATAGAAAGCCTTTGGATTTTCCCTAATCCTACCAGCTAAGGACTTTTCATGTCCCCTTCTCGCTGCACTTAGCTCTCTCTTTAGATCCTTCCTGGCTACCTTATAACTCTTAATTGCCCCAACTGAACCTTCACGCCTCATCTTTACATATGCCGCCTTCTTCCTTTTCACAAGGGATTCCAATTCCTTATTAAACCACGGCTCCCTCACAAGACCCTTAACTCCATGCCTGACTGGTACATACTTATCAAGGACACTCAGTAGCTGTTCCTTGAACAATCTCCACATATCATTAGTATTCTTCTCTTGAAGCCTGTTTTTCCAATCCACACATCCTAAGTCATGCCTCACCGCATCATAATTTCCCTGCCCCCAGCTATAACTCTTGCCCTGCAGTGCACACTTATCCCTCTCCATCACTAAAGTAAAAGTCACCGAGTTGTGGCCACTGTCCCCGAAGTGCTCACCTACCTCCAAGTCTAACACCTGGTCTGGTTCATTACCTAGAACCAAATCCAGTATAGCCTCACCTCTTGTTGGCCTGTCTACATATTGTGTCAGGAAACCCTGCTGCACACATTGGACAAACACCAACCCATCTAACGACCTCGAGCTATAGCTTTCCCAGTCTATATCTGGGAAGTTAAAGTCCCCCATAACAACCACCCTGCTACTTTCACTCTTCTCCTGAATCATCCTCGCAATACTATCCTCTACTTCTCTCGGACTATTAGGAGGCCTGTAGAAAACACCTAACAGGGTGACCTCACCTTTCCTATTTCTAACCTCAGCCCAAACTACCTCAGATGGCAAGTCTTCCTCCATCATCCTTTCCACCGCTGTAATACTATCCTTGACAAGTAATGCCACACCTCCTCCTCTTTTACCCCCATGTCTGACCCTACTAAGACATTTAAACCCTGGAACCTGCAACAGCCATTCTTGCCCCTGTTCTACCCACGTCTCTGTAATGGCCACAACATCGAAGTCCCAGGTACCAACCCACGCTGCAAGTTCACCTACCTTGTTTCTTATACTTCTGGCATTGAAGTATACACACTTCAAGGCACCCTTCTGTTTACAGGCACCCTCCTTCGAGATTGCTGCATTATTCATAACCTCCCTACACTCAAGGTCCTGTACCCTAAAGCTACAGTCCAGGTTCCCATGCCCCGGCGGAGTTAGTTTAAACCCTCCCAAAGAGCACTAGCAAACCTCCCCCCAAGGATACTGGTGCCCCTCAGGTTCAGGTGTAGACCATCCTTTTTATAGAGGTCCCACCTTCCCCAGAAAGAACCCCAGTTGTCCAGAAACCGGAATCCCTCCCTCCTGCACCATCCCTGTAGCCACGCGTTTAACTGCTCTCTCTCCCTGTTCCTCGACTCTCTATCACGTGGCACGGGTAACAAACCAGAGACAACAACTCTGTTTGTTCTAACTCTGAGCTTCCAACCTATCTCCCTTAAAGCCTGCCTGACATCCTCACCCCTCTTCCTACCTATATCGTTGGTGCCAACGTGGACCACGATCTGGGGCTGCTCCCCCTCCCCCTTAAGGACCCGGAAAACACGATCAGAGACATCACGTACCCTTGCACCTGGGAGGCAACATACCAATCGTGAGTCTCTGTCGCCCCCACAAAACCGCCTATCTGTACCCCTCACTATTGAGTCCCCAAGAACTATCGCTCTACCTTTCTCCACCCTTCCCTTCTGAGCAACGGGGCCAGGCTCCGTGCCAGAGGCCTGAACCTCGTTGCTTGCCCCTGGTAAGTCATCCCCCCCACAAGTATCCAAAACGGTATCCTTGTTCTTGAGGGGAATGACCGCAGGGGGTCCCTGCACTGGCTGCTTCCTCCCACTCCCCCTCACTGTCACCCATCTGTCTATAACTTTCGGAGTAACTACTTCCCTAAAGCTCCAATCTATGACCTCCTCTGCCTCTCGAATGATCCGCAGTTCATCCAACTCCAGCTCCAGTTCCCTAATACGGGCTTGGAGGAGCTGGAGATGGGTGCACTTCTTGCAAGTGTAATCAGCAGGGACGCTAATGGCTTCCCTCACCTCATACATATTGCAAGAGGAGCAACATGTATGCTTCCCAAACTGATCCATGCTGACCATAGTGCCCACTCAACCAGTACCAATTGCCCACATTTGGTCCACATCCCTCTAAACCTTTGCCAAACATGCCTGTTTGCAAAGGTTTTGAAACGTTGCTATATTACGTGCCTGAACCACTTTCTCTGACAGAAAAAAAGAACATCCAATCAATAAAAAGAATATTCGATGTTTATTAACTGAAGAAAGTTTAATCAAATCCAAAACAATTCTGTTGAAGAGCTCAAGCTTGAAAAGTCTTCTCTCCTGTTCTTCGGATGCTGCCTGACTGGTGATGCTTTTCCAACACCACAACTTTCGCCTCTCACCTCCAGTATCTGCAGTCCTCACTTTTTCCCACTTTCCATGTCTGCCAATTTAATATACACACTACCTTATGCATGAAAAAAAACCCCCTTCGGTGCTTGTTGAATCTTTCACCTTTTCGGTTGAAACCTGTCCCTTCTAGTTTTCAAATCCTCAACCATGGGAGAAAGACAATATGCTTTCATCGTCTCTATGCCACTGATGTCTTCCCATACGTCAGTAGGGTCATCCCTCATTCTCCTAAGTTCCAAGGTATAAGTTCTTATCCTAACTAAGCTTTCCCTTTAACTGAGTCCTAATAGTCCTGGCAACATCCTCTTAAGTTTTCGTTGTGCTTTTTCCAGTTTATCTATATCTTTACGAGAATATGGTGTTCAAAACTACCCTATACTCAAGTGCTGCCTGTAGCATAACGTCCCTACTCCTATACTCAGCGTCTTCCTCAAACAATGAAAGCATCACCACCCTGGCATCACCAACTGTTGCATGGCTTTCAACGAATTTTGTACTGGTACTCCTGGGTCTGGCTTAGTATTTACTGTCCCATCTTGTTTTAACTTTACGAAGTGCAAACCGTCACACTTATCTGTATTGAATTGATTGTTCCAATCCTCAGTTCACTTCCCCATCTGGTTAAGATCCTGCTGTAATATTTGATAACCTTACTCGCTATCAACAATATTTTCTAAATTTGTATCATCCACAAACTTACTTATTGTCATTTATACATTCACATCCTAATCATTCATATACATAACAGATAATAAGGATCATGGCACCGACCCCGGTGGGACACTACTATACGCAGGCCTCAGGCGGAGAGAAAAAAAAACTTTGACCATTTTCTGCATACTTGTATGCAGGAATAAACTAGATGGGAACAAACTTTTATTTTTGTTTTTTTTTTAACTGCTGTAGGCTTTGGGAAATTTCCTTGACGCGCATCAAACAAATCTTTGAACTTTGATACAAATGCATCACTGACAAACATTATTAAATCTTGCTGAGAACTATTATAAATTGTCTGCATTTAAATCCAGGGAGATAGATTTGAAATATCGATTTTGTTTGATGATCATTTGGCCTATTAACCAATAAAATTGCATAAATATGCATTCTGCGGTTTTTCCTACAATTTACTCGTTCAGATCTTGACGATACTTGAAGATACGCACTTTCGTAGCTTTTTGATGATGGGATGTGCGATGGTGCATGACAACACTAGATTTTCACATTGATATTCAAAACAGCGTGCATATTTTTAGGATTATCTGATTGCGCTTTTGATTGCCATAAATGTACTTCCTCAATACAGGCAGAAACGTTTGTTCAACTAATTCTGTTCATGCAATTAATATTGAACCTTCCTGACTAAAATTGCCTTACACTGTTCATGTGTTGTTCACACATATGGCATGGCTCACTTAATTTGTTCAATTACATCATACAAAATTCAACCAATAACAAGAATATTCAATGAAGAATTTTCAATCAAATCCACAAAAGTACTACGTGTACTCAGAAATTCAAACAACACCTGTAAATAGCAACAGTAAAATGTAGTTTTTGTGGACAGCTTTCATTGGAATTGCATGTTCAAATGTAAGGTCATGACCTCAAAAGTCAAGTTCTTACTGTTTTTTGGTAGACGTTGTCTTATTTATTGTGTTCCTCGAGGTGGTTTCGTTCTAACTTTAGATCTCCAATATCTATAGCTGCTTGCTTTTAAGATTATCGACAGGAAGCTTATAATTGAACAGTCATAGAGTTACAAAGGACAGAAAAAACACCCTTCAGTCAGGACAATTCATGAAGACATAATCGCAATCTCAATATGTCCCACCTGCAACATACCCGTCCAAACCTTTCCAATTCATCTACTTATACAAGTGTCTTTTATATGTTGTACTTGTACCAGCATTCACTACTTCTTCAAGAAGTTCATTCCACATGTGAGCCATCCTGTCTGTAGAAAAAATACTCCCATATGTTTTTAAATCTCTGTCCTCTGACCTTACATATGTGCCTCTAGTCGTGAAAGCCCCATCCAAGAGAAATAACATCGAACAATAACCTTATCTATACCCCTCACTATTTTGTGGTACTCTACAAGGTCACTTCTCAAATTCGAAGCTCTCGTGAAGAAAAGCTCAGCCTATCCGGCTTTCCTTCAGAATTCAAATCTTCCATAACTAACGACACCTGTGTAAATCTCTACTGAACCCTATCCAGCTTCATAATATTCTTCCTTCAACAGGGCAACCAGAAATGAACATTACTCCAGGATAGGCTTCACCAATGTGTTGGAAATCTCAGAATGATTTCGCAACTCTTATATGCAAAGAGCTAAACAATCGATTGATAATACTCTGTTTTCAACAATTATTTCAAAACTTCCCCTATTTAGATTTCCCTACAGTAGTGTGAACAATAGTCAACATGCATTTGAAAATATCCAGCTGAAGATAATATGTCTCTCAGAGCACCACGGGGAGTGTGTTAATCGCAAAATAAAATGCATCTTCTTGTTACCCTTCTCAAATATGTTGGTTACAGTGAAGCTGAAGCACACTGCTGACATGCTGAATGTGGTTAGGCACTGACAATGGGAAGCATAAAGTAACTGCCACTTTTCTGACACAGTATTATGCTACACGAACTAATTTGTGTGCGTCTGTGTTCCTGGGTTGGTAACATTCCTCTGACGAGAATATATATTACTTAATTAACATAATGCCACCAAAGCCATAGGACAGGTCAAAGTTCACAGTATGACGATTTGAGGCTGGACACACTTTTGATGTTGAAGTTGAAAACGATAAATCCATTACCTGCATCGTTAACACGTTCCTTCAGCATTTCAATTTCTGCAACAGAAACAGCACAATACTTTGTGAATGCATTGGGTGAAATATGAAGGAAAATAATAGTAATATTAGATATAATCCACTACTTTGCAGTAACTTTGCTAGTGGGATTGAATGTGGACAGCAATAAGTGCGAAGAATTCAGACACTATCTTCTGCAGAAACATGGAGGAATTTCTGCACTGCTGATCTACTAGTGGATTTGACCATTGAGAAAGCATTTTTAACAATGAGTTGTAATTATGGATGATAAAAGAAGTGTGTTAATGACACAAGATCGCTTGTCCATTTAAAGCCTGTCCTAAAATTAAAAGAAAATCCTTAAAACCTGATTGTCTTTTCTTGGTTTTCTTCCCATTTTGCTAACCTGTTGAGACGCTTACCTGACAACCAAACTCACGTACCAAAAGTGTATATTATCTAATGTCAAAGGAAAAAAATGCTATGCAATTGTTAGTAAAATGATGGTAACAACTTGAAATTATCAGATTTTTTGGAGAGGAAGATCTGAAAAGATTAGTTCTGTATTTTAAGACAAATGGTTTGACGGTTAAATTAGAAATGCATTTATTCTATTTTCTGTTGATAATCACTTTCATGGTTATGATGAATGTTCAGGAGAGCAGTATCAGATTAAAGGCCAAAAGGAATGTACGTGACATTCGACTACCAGAAAATCACGTGGGAAACGTATGAGGCAGTATGTGTAGTTTGAATGAATAGGGATATCAGTTTATCAGAAACTTAGCATGCGGATTTTATTTGGCATCTCCTCACAAGTGCATCGCTTTGAAAACGTGTGCTTCTGACGCTTGTCATTTATTGACATTTTAATCAAAGAAACGACAGGAGACATCAAGCCATGGAGTACGTACTGATTGTTGGAACAGCTGACTCAAAGGGAGGAACACAATAGGAACAAATCACAAAAGTCAATGAAATTGAACAGCAGAAGCAGAAAAAAAATGGTCTAATTAAGTAAATAGAGTAATGATTAAAAGTTGCATGGTCCGTAACCAAGGTCAAACAACTTTTAAACCATAATCAACATCATTGTTCTGATTATGAATTCGAAAGTTCAGCAGTGTATAAACAAAATATGATAAGTATAAGTTGCACCTCACTTGGAACAGGAGTATTGTTAAATGAAAAAAAAACAAATAGAGGGGCAGTATTAAAAATGCATAGCGATATGCATCAGAAAAGAATTGAGAGGGCTTCACATTTAGTTCAGAAAGTGAATTAAAGTTCTGATATAATTTTAAGGAGTTGGGGAAGAAAGCATGTTTGTCCTTCTGTCGTAATGCATATATAGAAGGTACCAACAGAAAACATAATTCCAGAAATCTATATAGGTTATGAAAATAAACTGTTTGAAAAGCTATGGTTAGAATTTGGAACGCAATCATATACTGATTGAATCAGTAGTCTTAATGCACCTAACTGAAAATGAATAAACCATATGCATAGAACACAATAGGTAATTATCATTCGGCTTTTCAATGAGAAAACAGCAGAGGAGGCTGGACAGCAACCTAAATAAAGGCATGAATCGTTTGAGCTTAATAACTTCAGTGCACTTCGTACCTATGCAATGGCATCACAAAATCAGCAATGTAATCCGCAATGTTAATGCACAGATCACGAAATATTCTGATAGAAGTTACATTTGACAATAAGAAACAAAGCTGTTCATGAAACTATACATTAGAAATAATTACGTAACCAACTGATTTCCTACAATAGCAATCAAAATCCTGACAGCTATATTGTATCCAAATTTCATGTAACTTCTTTTATCCCAACTGTTTCTTTGACTCTATGTAGCGAATTTGCGATCAAACGAAAATGTTTTTTTGCATGGAAGTTCTATTGTTATGGAAGAATGATGCATAACGTGTGAATAAACAGGCTATTGAACGTTAAGAATCTTTTAAACACAGTTACATGGCGCCAACTCTTGCCATTGGGATGACGAGTATTAGAGAACACCAAACAGCAATTGTTGAATGAATAAAGTAGGAAATTATGATGAAATGCCTTTAGTAAGAGAACAGTGAAAATGTGGGATGGAATATCACGACAAGAAAAAAAAAGAGATATAGAGTGATGCTTTGAATAAAAGTAAGTAATATTACGAAGTAGAGAATGCAGTGAAATATATGCATAACTTTATATTTCGAGAACAGCTTTTCAAATAAAAACAGATGAGATGTATGGGTATATCATTCCTGTCGACACAAATATTGCGATGTTCACTTTACTTTACCTTTGCTACTCACATGACATTTATCCAAGCTATCTGAATGCAACTATATGCGCCACTGCTTCATTAACATTGAATGACACTGTTAGTAAAGCAAGGATGAAGATGTTACAATTAGCACTTACCATTAAGTTTTCCCTTCAGACTGCTTTCTGCAATGCATTTTGATGTCACGAATTATTGCAGCAATCATAATGCAGTGTACCAACAGAAGTCAGGTAAGTGCCCAAAACAATTAGTATGTCACGAAAAAGTAACAAATGGATGTGTCTGAAAATAAAGTCGAGTAATATGAAAGGGAAATAAATAGCTGAATTAGCAGAAAGTCAGATATAGATGAAGGTGATAAAGTCCATGCAATGAAATATGACAGAAGGCAGAAAAATGTGGAATCTCAAAGGGAAAAGCAACCATTAAAAAATGACGTGACATTCTGGTTGAAAAAAACCCCACAGAATTTCTAAACGACGAATAGGTTAACATCTGAAGAACTTGCGAGGTTTCCAGCAATATTCAATGAATATAAAATGTTGCACGTGAACTCTGAAGCAACGGTTAAATTTCTCTCATTCTTTTTCTGGGTTTCAAGTTTATCTTTAGCTGAAATGAGGGGATAAACTGACATTTTTTCACGAGACAATGAACACAATTTTATGACCTTGTGCCAAAGAAAGAGAGGGATGCTGGAGAGATCCCAGACAGTCCAGTAGATTATTTGACGACAAGGTCAAATTCTGAATCGAATCCGCATTAAATGTAAGATGAGTGAAGGCAGCATTACAGAATGGAGAGATGAGAATTCGCAATGGCTTGAGAATGCTGATGACAACGTGCTTGGCGAACTGCTGGTGAGTTCGTAATCATATCAGAGTTCAATATTTCTCAACGTTCCTTGCAAACGCTGAATGGTGAGTGAGGTGACTGGAAATTATTGCAAGATAAGGGAGTGCGATTCAGAGATTGAATTTAAAATAATTTCAGTCTACCGCTAACCTAGTGAAGACATTTTCCCCTATGTGCATGTTTTTTTTCTGCTTTAAAATACAAAGAAAATAGTTCAAATTATCGTTGATAAATTGAGTGACCGTGTTCATAAAAAAAAACACGCAGAAGAATTTGAACAGCTATAGTACCATCTGTGGAGAGAAAAAAAGGTGACTTTTGATGTGTGATATTAGAAGAAGAATTATATTGAATTGCAATATTAATGATGTTTCTCACTCCTCATTATCTGCCAGAAATGATGAGCTCTCTAAACATTTATTTCCGATTCCGTTTGCAGTATTTTGCTTGAACTGGACGAGCTGGTTGTAAACTGTGCTCGTGAGACAACCTAACATTCTGTCGTACAGAGACAATATACTCATGGTCGCTTCAGAAGTCCATAAATAATGACAAAATATTTCCTATGTGGAGCTATCAGTGCTAGCTGCATGGTTGTGTAGGTCTATTAAACGTATATTTGGTGATTTATCCGTCTTCTGCTTACAAAAGGACCATGGTGATGTAATGGTGGATATGAACACAACTGCAACGTTTAAATTGCAGTTGCATAAGTGCATTAGTAGGAAGGGTTTGGAGAGATATGGGTCAATAGCAGGCAGGTGGGGCCACTTCATGTTGGGATCATGTTCTGCATGTACTGGTTGGACAAAAGAGTCTGTTTCCTTTATGACTCTATGACCATATAGTATTGGGTAGACCATGATGTAAGTGTTGTGATATTGAAATATGCAACAAAACCATTTCCACTGACCTGTATCTTGAAGACCAACTTTTAATTGTTCTATTTCTAGAAAGTAATACAAAAAAAAGATCCTGAGCAGAGTAATATCCCGATCCTCAGCCTGCAGCAAGAACAGATAATTCTGCTTAAAAAACCTGTATTAGAAGCCTGGGCACTTTCAATTCTATATTCCTTGTGTTACAAGGTTAAGCTAAGTTTCTTCGTCAGCTGGATAGAAATTCACCACAAATAAAAATATGACAAAATATGTTGCTCAAATAATGTCACCAAGCAAATCAAACAATTTTGCAGTTGTTTTCCTTCATGCATCTTTTATAGCACATGGCTTTGTTGGTAAACTGGTTAAAAACAAAAAAAGCATTTTTTTTTTCTTTTTTGTCAATACAGTGAGATGTTGCATCATGTTAACATAAATAATCTAGTACATAATTAGTCCACGTCTTCTTTCAGCACGTAAGAAACTTTAATGTATTTTGAGTGTCTATGAATGTGCCATGATTTGTTGAAGATCACGAAATATATTCATCTAAAACAGAAACGTATCATTTTCTATTTTGTTTTCAGATACAGTCAGGAATTTTCAACTGAGATCAAATTTTACCATAGGATTGAATTCGTTTGTCATCCACTGACAAATAGTGAAGTCAGTGAAGCAGGAAGAAATGTTAATTTTGCCAATTGATTCTTCGCTTAAAAATGGAGCAGATGTTGACAGACATAGAAAGAAACAGACGATTTAATCTGTTCTTCAGCTCAGATGTGTCCAGTTAATTATCTCCACGAATTGAAGAGAAAACTTCAAAAGCTTTTGAGAGTGGAATTAATTCCAAATATTCACAAATTTTTGAAAGTGAATTGAAGAAAACAAAACTCCTTATTTGGTTTTAGCTGGTCTCATTCTAATTTTCTCGCCATTATTCCCGCTTTCAAAACTCCTTATTCAGGTAAAAACATCACTCTACAATTTTAAGCTTTAAACATTTGTGTTGTAGTTGCTAACAGATCATCTTTCATTCACTGAAATTGAAGTGAGAAGCATAATTTTCATAATCTCTCTTATTCTTGTTTATCATTGATCACTGTGAATCAAATGGCTCATATGAGAGAGCGAATTGAATCGCTTTGCCCTTAGCCCTGGTGGATGTTTCTCACTTGATCTCCGATTTCAAATGACAGAGATATTTTCGTTTGATGAACAGATCAGCCATCTTTGTTCTCCTCCTCTATCATTTAATGTGATCGAATTTTAAGTCGATGAAACTAATGCATTGCAGTCAAGGAAGTCAACTAATTTGATTTGTAGAATGATCAGTCCTCACCCCATAATTTGACCTAATGGCAATTTGCATTTTCCTACTTAAAAAAAAAGCCAAATCAAATCATCCTCTAATGTTTCCAGTTGCGAGTCTGTAAAATGGCATATGAACATTTGAATAAGTATAACATCAGTTTAGAAGGGCAAATGAAAAAAATAGGCTTATGAAGTATGCCTTTTGGCTAAAATAGGAAGAAAAATTAAAAAGGATTTGTTATATTCATTGCTTCACTCCATTCACAAAACTATATGCAACTATATTCAAACTGAGGATGTCTAATTCTGCAGCAAGACAATACTGTTTTGTTAACTGAAAATCAAATTTTGTTCATTAGTTTTTTAAAATTTTTAGAAATTGTCAGGACCTTACAGAAACAAAGACATATATACAGATTGGGAGAAATGCTATTTATTGGCATGAATACGCTAATAATGTCCTTACATTTGTCGTTTTTGCAGTGAATGTCGAATATGATGAATACGTGCAAGTATATGCTTACCCCTCTCTCTCTTGCTGAGTTTTTGTGCTGTAAGGATGATAAAAAAAATTTTGACTCATGTTGCGAATGGACTCTCAACTTCATTACTAATGACATGAATCGTCACATGTTATGTGCAACTGACATCATTCGTATAGCATTTCTTTAGGTTCTCGGAGACAAAAGTGCGCCACACCATAGAGTCACCCTTAATTTGTGGTTTTTCGGTTTTTGTGTAAATCCAAAGCTACACGCTAAAATCCCTTTCAATATGAAATCACATAGGGAATATCTACGGCTTATGGGAAGACCTAGCTGAAAGAACAGATTATTGGCGCTTCTATTGAATAATTCACTAGCTTCATTGTCTCCTGTATCTGAGATTTGCATGCCTGCCAACATTTCATCACGAGTGCAGAAACGCAATATATTATTCATGACAATATTTTGTTGCAATTTGAAGCAGCCTTCTGCATCTTCGTTGTCACAAATATATGAATTTCGTTTGGGGATTAGGTTCTTTCTCATACATGCATGAAGAAAGCTCGAATGATTTGCAGCTTATGTCAATGTAACTTTGAACATGACGAACTGACACTCATTTTTATGTTGTCCTGCACACGATATACTTCTGTCAGTGATTTTTACATTTCATCGAAGGTTTGTGTGAAACGGTTTTCAATGTATGAGTTTCTAACACCACGAGATCAAATATGTAGGAGTTTGTATACACATTCACAATTTTTAAAATATCAACTTCTTGTGGAGAGGTTTACTATTGCTATTGTGGTGTGCTTAAACTAGCTTGTAGAATAATGCATACCTTGGAAAGCTTCTGCTCAAAACGTTGACTCTCCTACTCCTCGGATGTTACCTGACCAGCTGTACTTTCCAGTACCACACTTTTCGACTCTGATCTCCAGGATCTGCAGTCCTCAATTTTGGCTAGAGGCAATGTCACGTAGCTAAGAACTAAACGAGTTTGTCAATAGTGAATATAGTCTATATCAATAGGAATTTCAGGAATAGCAAAGAGAAGCTGAACGCAGGAAAGGAACTTGATAATATGAAATCAGAGAATTGCCTCAGATTTGAGTTAAGTATGGGAAATTATTGGCAGCTGTAATGTCCTGGAGACAATGTGATATCGAGGGAGGAAAGAAGAGGTGAGACTGGTCAAACCATTGATCAATAAATCAATTATAATAGTAAGAGTGGAACATGCATTGGAAAGATCATTAAATAATCCGTATGTTTCGAAGTAGAGAAAATACAAATCAACTGATTAGTGGCAAGCAAGCCACTCATTCCATATTATACAGCCACAAGCAATCGCAGAGAGATGGCACACTAATCAACTGTGCGATAATAGGAAGGTTATAATAGGTACTTTTAACTCACTAAGGTTCAGCTGGCATAGTTTTTGGGTGGTGTGCAAGATATCAAGGAAAAAAAAACTTACATTGCAGCTGTTAAAATCTTTTTAGTCAGTACAATAAAACCCTAACCAAAAAGTGCACTATTCGGAAGGATGATTCAGAATTGAAATCTGGCAGGTATATGGCATATATGTCATATATAGTCTCAAAAAGTCGGATTCATAGTATTATGGGAATGCTTGAACGTTAATGGGGAATAAAGTTTTGAGAAATGGAGCAAGGACAACTTTAGAAAGATATCATTTGGCAAACTTGAAATGGGAGCCTTTATTTACTGAAAAACTTTGAAGTGGAATTGGCGAGATTACAGGAAAAAGACATTGATATAAAAACACAGCATGTGACCAAGACGAGAAAACAATGATTGCCAAGTTGGCATGAAGAAAACGAAATAAAATGTTTTGGATGACAATGAGAATGCAGTGAAAACTGTAAGGGTAAATAAAGAATTAAATAAAGAACGTGAGATAATATTGGTGGTTGGAATAACGGAGAACGTATGGAATTAAGTTAAAAATATGGAGAGCAAGTGAATAGCAAAAGAGATAAGTCAACCCGTTAGGGAGGTTAATGGTAATTCATCTGTTTACAATGAACGCTTTGCGGTCGTTTCATCAATCGAAAATGGTCACACAGACTTTAGAGGAAAGGACTGTGAATTCTTGAGAGAGAGAGAGAGAGAGAGAGAGAGAGAGAGAGAGAGAGAGACTATGAGGTCCTGGAGGATTCAGCAGATTTGAAAGTATAAAGGCAACTCAGCACAAATCGATTGAATTTTACAAGATATGGAAGGCAAGTGAAAGTAGATCATGTAATAATTTTTAAACCTGCTATGAACATGGGTGAAGCCATAAAGAAATGGATTAATGCTAGAATTGTTTCCATAATTAAAAGAAAAGGAATTAGGAAAGTTGCACATCAATCAATTTAATCTCGAGCGTGTGATGATAGTGAGAAGGATTTTGTGGGACAGCAGGCAATGCCACATGTACAGATATGCATTAATCTGGATAGTCATCATGAAATTGTTAAGCGAAGATCACATTTGACAAATTTACTTTCTTTGCCAGAAGTAAACCAAGATTGTGGATGAAGCCAAATCATTTGTTATTATCGTCATGAAGTTTATGATGGATCTTGATTGGATGCCCAATGACACATCACTAAGTACAAGACGAGGACATGGGATCCAAGAATAGGATCCAGCATGCAACATTGGTTGAAAGGCAGGAATCAGAGGGTGGTGTTCAAGGGATGCTTCAGTCATTAAAACTTGCATTTAAATTTCTATGTCCACTGATATGTGCAGGTTGACATGATCATTAAGAAGATACCTGGAATACTTCAGTCCAAAAAAAACATTCCTTCGGCCTTACCCATTAATTAGGCCAGTATCTATTGCCCATCCATAACTGCCTAGACAAAGTTATTAATCACCAGTCCTGTGTGAAAACACTAACACCATTTTGTTTTCAATTCGAGAGGTCATGTTGCGGATGTACAGGACATTGTTTAGGCCACTGTTGGAATATTGTGTGCAATTCTGGTCTCCTTCCTATTGGAAAGATGTTGTGAAACTTGAAAGGGTTGAGAAAAGGTTTACAAGGATGTTGCCAGAGTTGGAGGATTTGAGCTATAGGGCGAGGCTGAAAAAGCTCGGACTGTTTTCCCTGGAATAGCAGAGACTGAAGGGTGACCTTATAGGGGTTTACAAAATTATGAGAGGTATGGAGAGAGTACATAGGCAAAGTCTTTTTCCTGGGGGCGGGGAGCCCAGAACTAGAAGGCATATGCTTAGGGTAAGAGGGAAAAGATATAAAAGAGACATACAGGGCAACGTTTTCATGCAGAGGGTGGTACGTGTATGGAATGAGCTGCCAGAGGAAGTGGTGGAGGCTGGTGCAACTGCAATATTTAAGAGGTAGTTGGATGGATATATGAATAGGAAGGGGTTGGAGGGATATGGGCTGGGTGCTGGCAGGTAGGGCTAGATTTGGTTGGGATATCTGGTCGGTTTGGATGGGTTGGATCAAAGTGTCTGTTTCTATGCTGTACATCTCTATGACTCTATGACTCTATATTATGGATAACACCATACAGATTATGGGATAATGTAGTTTGTGACTGAAACCTTACTATTTCTACTATTCTACACTATAAAATCACCATTCAAAAACAAATCAAAGCCCAATTCCGAAACGAAACGTTGCTCGCTGATTTTGACACTGAAGTATGTTTTGGTTTAAGATATCACATTTTCATACATCCATGGAGTCATACAGCCTGTAAATAGACCCTGCCATACAGCTCGGCAATGATAGTTATTTTTCCATGTAAACTAGTCCCATATGCCTGCATACCTGTTTATTATGGGATAATGTAGTTTGTGACTGAAACCTTACTATTTCTACGATTCTACACTATGAAATCACCATTCAAAAGCAAATCAAAACCCAATTCCGAAACGAAAAGTTGCTCGCTGATTTTGACACTGAAGTATGTTTTAGTTTAACATATCATATTTTCATATATTCATGGAGTCATACAGCCTGTAAACAGATCCTGCCATATAGCTCGGCAATGATAGTTATTTTTCGCATGTAAACTAGTCCCATATGCCTGCATACCTGACAATTATGGGATAATGTAGTTTGTGACTGAAACCTTACTATTTCTACTATTCTACACTATGAAATCACCATTCAAAAGCAAATCAAAACCCAATTCCGAAATGAAACGTTGCTCGCTGATTTTGACACTGAAGTATGTTTTAGTTTAAGATATCACATTTTCATATATTCATGGAGTCATACATCCTGTAAGCAGACCCTGCCATACAGCTCAGCAATGATAGTTATTTTTCGCATGTAAACTAGTCCCATATGCTTGAATTTGGCTTATATTCCTCTAAATCATTTCTATTTATGTACCTATTTAAATTTATTTAATGTGTTTTAATTGTGACCACATTTACAATTCATCTTGCGGTTAATTCCACCCATGAAACAAACTCTGTTTAAAAACGTTCCTCCAAAGGTTCCTTTTATTTTTCAGGTCATCAGCCCTTATGGTTTTGGAAACTTGTATAACATTACCACACCATCTTTTACGGTCCAGTGAAAAACAATCCCCAGATAATGCGACCTATCCTTAAATGTTAAACCCTCCTGATTCGACATCATCCTTTAAAATATTTTATGAAACCTCTCCAATTTTATATTATCACTCCTTTAGCAGGGCAACTAGAATGGTGCGCAACTCTCATTATGTGTTGATCCATCAGACTCCTTGCTATTAAAAATGTATTTTCAATGTTATTATTTTGTACTTTCATAGAGACAATTAATTCATAAAATCCAAAAGCTGCAGTGCCAGTACTGTATATTTTGAGACAATGCGCGCAATTTTGTTCTGTGAATGTGTTCATTTCCCAATCTCATAATACATTCACTATCTAAATGAACATGCTTTCTGTGATATTCCTTCCATTTGATGACATGAGTAGACATTTGTTTGAAAGTCAAAAAATGATCATCATGTGTTGAGAAGAGATGTTTTCTTTATAATATTGCACAACATCTAAATCAAGTAGTTACTTTACGTTCCTGGTCGAGGGCATGCTGACAGCTGTTCTTAATAATTAAAGCCTTTTTTTAATGTCTGAAGACTTATCCGTTGTAATTTGTGGTTACTTGGGTAATGAGATGCAGCTCAATTTAACAATCTCCACTGACCTGTTTCTTGTAGATCATTCTTTAACTTTTCCAGCTCTGCAAAAAAAAAAGTGAGGGTGGATTGTACATTTAGAGAATATTAAAAAAGTATACTATCAAAAAACAAATGAATGTTTAAAAAGAAAATTTTGTTCCAAGAATAAGAAGAAAGGAAAGACTGAAAATAAGGAAGGACCAAAGAACTAAGTGAAGAATAGAAGAGAGAAATACAGGAAGCGAGGTAGCGGCCCAAGTGAAAAGGGAGGAAAAGGAAAGAAGGAAAATCTTGCGTTTGTGCAATGGTCGATTCCAAATTTCACATACTTGATTATGAAAGTTTCAGCAGCGACCATGAGAAGATCTAATTCATCAAATTCTAACAAAACAAAGTAGATAATTCCCCTTCTTGCCTTTGTCTTTCTTGCTCATGTCGTGATCTATTGGAAAGAAAAATAGCATGTATAAAAACATTGAGAAGAAAAGCATCTGTTGTCACAAGTATAATTGTGGAAGTGGTTTCTGAGTTAGACTGCATTCTCTGAATGTCATCCTCTGTATTTGGTGGATAAAATGGTTCGTGTGCACTTCAATAAATTGCACCTCAATCCAGATGTCCAATTTTGTTCAACGTAATATATTTGACTTGTTCACATAATTGATATTCAGTATAAAAATAAGAAAAAGTTCCAAAGAAATAATTCCACATAATTCAAAAGACACCACTGATGAGGTGTACAGAACAAGTCCAAAAATAATTGAAATACAACTCACAGGATCGCCAGGTTTTCATGATAGTTAATAACGTACTGGCATGTTGACCAATGCATTTCAACTCCATAGGTTGTCCAGTGAACAACATCAGAACATAAAGATTTATTTCAGAAAGAAACGTACACGATAGCTAAAATCTGAAAGGTTAACCGAAATAAGCTCTAAGTCTCAAAATATAGAAGACATTTATTTTCACAGAAGAGATATTCGAGTTCTCCAAGCACAATTGTTGAATTCTTATTTCAGACTTCCCGAAAAATGAGAGGCAATTACATGTCTTTGATATAACTGAAAAGCAGTTAGGATATTTTGTGCAATGAAAATCTACTTTTAAATCAAGACAGTACGAAGCATTAAGCGTCATGTAGGTCTCCTTCACACGCAATATCAGTTGTGGTCCCAGCACTAACACAGAAGTTTATTGTTGGCAAATCTACCCAAGGTATCCTGGATACTTCCAGCAGAAAATACCAGTTTATAGTGTGTTGCCAGGTCTGGCAAAAAAAACCCAAAAACTTTATAAATCAAAGCAAGTGTTGGAGCTGTACGGTCTCATGTGTTTAGCATTTGCTACTTAACATCAGCTTCATTTACTTGAACATTAGTTGGTATCAGGGAATATCATTTTATTTTATCCCTCTGTTATGAACACTGAATCATTCATTCTGTTATATTTATTAGAAATCATCAAATGATAAATTTCGATGAGGATTTTTCTGATGATTGTAAAATTCTCAACGACACAGAATGTCATAAATTAGAAACATTTTATGTTATGCTACGTTGTAAGGAAACATGTTAGAATTGTTTGAAGAAAGTGAGCACTGCAGATTCTGGGGATCAGAGTCTAAGAGTGTGGTGCTGAAAATGCACAGCAGGTCGAAACTCATCCAAAGAGTAGGAGAACAGACGTTTCTGGCATAAGTCCTTCATCAGTAATATAATTCATGTTTGTTTGAAAAGAAGCCTTTTGTGAATTTTATATTAGAGTAAACAACTTGCTATGTTCGGTTTAGACGATTGGTATAGACCTTAATAAAATATGGGAATGCATTGCCTAATTCAGATGAAAATAATTGATGAATTGAGCCATATGGGGATCAGACTAATCAAGGACGACAGATTTCCTTCCCTAAAGAACATTCGTGAACTGAATAAATTCTTATGATAATCAATGATCATTCTCTGGTGACCACAAGAGAATGATACTGTCTTTTTAGTTATAGTTTGCATTGAAGAGTTTAAATTGCAACGGCTGATTTGGTTGAATTTTAATGAGAGTTGTCAGCATTTGTCTAGATCTTTGGATTGCCATCGAATTACGTGAAACACATCAGATTCTCCACCCCGCCATCTTCTTAACTTATTGTACTCACCCATTTCTTGGATGGTTTCTTTCAGTTTTCCTGCAGCTGAAATGCAAAAGAAAATTCGGAAGCGTTATCACATCTATAAATCATTAAAGAATGTCAAGTGGATCACTGAAATTCTGATACTTCTTGAACATTAGGCGACTTTTTTATTGTCACCCCATGAAAACCTCAGACGTTCCTCCCAATTCCTTTGCTAAAAATGATTAGAAAAATATTATCTACACTTTACTGCATGAATCAAAATATTCCTCTCCATCTTGTTTCAGCACGATCAGTAAACCTATTTATGGAGGGATATTCGCATGACAATCTAAGGAAAATCAGTATCCTAATGAGATCGTGAAGTGCTGAAATCAGGAAGAAGAAATAACATACTTCCCCTCTGAATAGATAAGCAAATTCACGATGATGCAAGGTAATATGTTTCTGACAAACTATTTAAACAAATACTATGTAAAATGATAGATTATTCATTTACATTTGCATGGTTGCATGGGAAAAATGAGGTCAAATGGTCTTTTAACTCATTAAAAAAAATTACGAAGGCCCTGGATAGGACGAGAAGGATTTATCATGATGAGATACAGTTTACAGAATCATGTTGCCTTTGAAGAGACTGGAAACTAGAAACGATCTTTTCACTGCACAAAACTTCGTTGCTTTTGCCACACGTTATTCGAAAGTATCAATGATCAAAGCAATGTTTTTCAGAGCAAAGCACCACGATCCTTATTTGTTTAAACATATCATATATGCACTGACTGTTATGATAAAAATCACACACCAGGTTATAGTCCAACTGTTTTTTTTGGAAGCACACTAGCTTTCGGAGTGACCCTTCTTCATCTGGTGATAAAGATAGTGTGCTTCCAATTAAGCCTGTTAAACTATAACCTTTGTTGTGTGATTTTTAACTTTGTACACCCAAATCCAACACCGGCATCTCCAAATCATGACAGTTAAGAAACGTGGACAGTGTAGCTAAAAAACACAATTCTGCAGAGAGCAATACGCTACTCATAAGTAAGAACAATTCTAATGCTTTTATATTGAAAGAATATAAATAATGCATTTTTCCTTATTTCACAAACATATGGACTTAAAATGTTATTCAACTATAAAACATCTTCCACTTCCAAGAATATTTGAAAACAAATCCTTTGTCTGCTTTTTATTTGCACGTTGTCAAGAGGGGATGTTGTGTGTCAGTGTTTGTGAATGTTTGTGTATACTAATAGATGACCATCTTCTTGTGAAAGAATAAATGGTTTGAAATTAAGCAAACAAAGTTGGAAAGCAGCAACAACTTAAAGTTAAAAAATCACACAGCACCAGGTTAAAGTCCAACGTGTTTAATTAGAAGCATTAGCTTTCGGAGCGACGCTCCTTCATCAGGTGGTCGGAAAGCTAGTGCTTCCAATTAAACCTTTTGGAAAATAACCTAGTGTTATGTCATTTTTAACTTTGTACACCCCAGTCCAACACCAGCATCTCCAAACCGAAACAAATTAAGGCAGCAAACAACAACTATATTTTGTGTCAAATATTCATCACTCGGTTATTTTGCCCTTAAGTCTTTTTTTTAAGGAGAAGTTGTAAAGGTAGAGCTGCTGAAATGTTTGGGATAGAGACTACTTTAACAATGAGGGAACGACCAGTTCTCCCAGTTCAGATTTCTTTTTCTAAATTGTCGTAGTTGCAACAGTTAGAGGCTGCTTTATCCCAGAGATTATAGAATCCCTACATTCTGGAAACAGGCCATTTGTCTCAACACATCCCCACCAACCCTCCCAAAGAATAACCCACCCCGACACGTTAGCTTATGCTATTACTATAAATTTTCAATGACTAATGCGCCGAACCTACACACCCATAAACACCATGGGTATTTTTTTTGGCATGACCAACACACCCTAACCTGCAAATATTTTGGACTGTGGGATGGAACCGAAGCACCTATAAAAAATCCATGCAAACACGCAGACATTTGCCGAAGGCTAGAATCTTTTGCACTGTGAGGCAGTAGTGCTAACCACTGAGCCACTGTGCTACCTTTTTTAAGCACCAGCCAGATTTCCACTATTACTTCCTTCAGTAATCTAAGACGTTTCTGATCAGGCCCTGGTGAATGATCACTTTCAAGTATGGTCAACATTTTTTGAAATACTGATCAAGTTTTAGTGCATCTACTGATCAATGTCTTCCCGTTTTAGTACAACCTGAGCAATATTATGCAACTCAGCAAAACCAATGCAAAGTATTCATGCAATACCGCAGCCACACACACCCCTTGGTTCGTCTTTAATTGACCCTAGCCACCTATCATATGCACATCATTCTGATTCATCTCTCTCTCTAATACGTCAGGCATCCAGGGTCTCTTGTATTGTTTGTTCCAAATTTTGCCATTATGGAATAAATAACGTATCCCTGTGTTCTCCACTGTATTTAAAAGTGATGACAATGAATTCACTGCCCTTCATTTTATTTTTCCCAAAAGTGGGAATGATTTTACACGAGAAGTGTCTTTCGTGTTTTCACAAAGTCCTATTGGACCACTACTCAGTTCTCACTTTTCAGGAGAAAGAATAACAGCTTGTTCAGTCCTCCCTGATAATGGTAACCTCTCAGTTTGATGTTGCCCATGTGCCGATTTAGCACATTTCTTATACCTTTATATCTTCTTCTAAGATGGAGACTATAAATATTCGTTTTAAAATTAATAATAAAAGGTGTAGAGTGTTTACCTCTTCAATCTTGCTCCACCGTTCAATGATATTGCAGTTAGTCTTACACTTCCATATCAATTTCCTGCGCTATCTCCATAACCATGGATGTTTTTCATGTTTAGAAACCTACCAACTACAGAATTGAACATACTTGTGGCTGTTTTTATAGTTTTCAGGGGAATAAAACTTCCTAAGACCCATCATTCCGCAAGTGGAGAATTTTTTTTTAATCTCAGTCATAAACTGTTTATCGTTATTACAAGGCTGTTCCCACTTTTGCGAGTGCCCATCCAAGAGAAAATATTATTTAAGCATTTACCGGTTGATCCCTGTAGGGTGAGTTCCCTCTATTTCCTCTGGTACTTCGCCACAGCAGTTGGAGAAGTCGGAGTTGAATGCGTTGGCATTGGTGAACCCTCAGACCAGCTGTGCAGCTGTGCAACTCAGCAGGAAATTTCTTAAGAATTATTTATGTTTTTATGAGATTGCCTTTAATTCTTCTAAATTCCAGAGAAAATACACTCAGTCTCTTTAATCTTGTCTCACAGGTACATCTCATGGATTACGTTAATGATTAAAAAGGCATTCAATATTCTCAATGTACTAAATCAAGATTTCATACAGGTTCAAAATAACGTTGCACATCAATTTAATCGTTCTAGACATGAAATGTAGAGCTGGTGTTACTGATGAAATGACATTAACTTGCATCTTTACTTTTGGGGATTTGCGTCTCTGTACTCAGATTTCCATTAAGACTTTTATTTTCCAAGCATGGCGTATCCTTAGAACAGTTCCTTAATTAAGATGTGGTGTCGAATCAGTTGAGTTTTCAAATAGTTAAGTTATTCTGAAATCTATTTTATTCTGTTCGTTTGTCAACTGTAGCGTTTAAACAAATTCTGTTTCGCTGAAAGCCAAGCGATTTGACCAACTGCGACAAACATGGATTTTCCGAACCCCATCTGTCTTTAAAACAAGAAAAGCTAGTGTCTGGACTACATTTCTAACATATTTTTGGGGTATCTGGCCTGGTCCATGACGCACCATCGGCGAGATTGGATCTTTCTCACAGAGTGCTTTAGAGAACATCTCTGGGACACTCGCACCAACCAACCCCCCACTTTACATTTACATTTCAACTCCCTTTCCCTCTCTGCCGAGGACATGCGGGTCATGGGCCTCCTCCATCGCCACTCCCTCACCACCTGACGCCTGGAGGAAGAAAGCCTTATCTTCCACCTCAGAATCCTTCAATCTCAGGGCTTCAAAGTGGACTTCACCATTTTCCTGAATTCTCCTCCCCCCACTTTACCCCAGTTCCAAACTTCTGGCTCAGCACCACCCTCATGACCTGTCCCACCTGTCAATCTTCTTTCCCACCTATCCGTTCCACCCTACTGTCTGACCTATCACCTTTACGCGCACCTTAATTCATCTATTGCACTCTCAGCTACCTTCTCCCCAGCCCTACACCCTCCCGGTCATCACTTCAACCCCGAGGCTCCCAGCTTCATTCCTGATGAAGGGCTCTGACATGAACAGTCGACTTTTCTGTTCCTCGGAGGCTGACTGACCTGTTGTGATTTTCCATGGACACACTCGCAACTCTGATCTCCAATACCTGCAGACCTCACTGTCACCTAGATAGACAACCTCCAGTCATCCTGCACTTCAGCTGTAACTATGAATGTTTGAAATATCTCAGTAAAAAGGCCCAGTAATTGTCCTGGAAGAATCAATACTTAGATAATCAAGCTACCTTTCTTGCTTAAAATCCAGCTAATCTATCAACCACTTAATGTATACCATGCTGAAAATACTTTCCTTTACCTGGTCTCCTCAGGCAAATATTAAATTATGTATGTTGTTCAAAAAGTCAATTAATATTTAATTTACTCTAGTTACCGAGCTGTGAATTAACACAATTTCACTCACCCTTATCTTTTTTGACCAGTTTTTGTTCTAAGGGAAATTAACAACTTTTAAACAGAAAGCAGTGCGTTTTGGATGAAACAGAATAGCATATTTTAAGCAATGTAAGCAGAAAATGTAAGTTCCACACTCAATCAATATTTCATTAAGTGATTGTTGAATACTGAATAATGCATTCTTTGCAAAATGGCGAAAAAAAATGTGTTTTTCTTAACAGGACCTGACAAAATACATTTCTATCATATTTCTCTTCTCTTTGTTTATTCACTTTTTCGGTTGACTGCAAAATGCAGGACTCAAGTGGATACTGTAACAAATCAAAATAATTATACTTCTATGTCGCATATGAAACACTTTGGTGCACAATGATTAGGGAGAATGTTGCCTTTCTAATACTGTACATTATAAGGGCAGTAATTCATCATTTCAACTCTGGAGTCTCAACCAGAAATTTTGGCTCAAAGCTGTACAATCTTGCATAATACAATGAGCCAGTATTTTGGGGAACGAATGGAGTGAACCTTTGCTTGTCCCTGAGAGAAAAAAAATCAGATCTCTATTGTCTTCATTGTTTACTGCATAAGTTTCCACTTTGAGCATAATTTCTCTCGCATGTGCAAACATCTAACCTGATTTTTCAAGTGTGTATCCTTAGCTCAAAACTGTGATCTACTTCTAAGTATGTCCCAAAATTCCCATTGCCTGAAGAACGTGTTCTTGAAAAAAAAAGTACCTCTTTTGTACTTTCAACTCCAATTACGGAGTGGTTCAGAGGCTCATAAGCTGCTGCCAGGTTTATTAACAATTCACGTGTGGCAATTGATTTTTCGTATGCAGAATGCATTATTGCAACCTCTAAGTTGGAAGATTAACAAAAACTGGTTTATTATTTTGTGGATAACGATCGTTCAGCCCATTGGATTTTGCTGAACTTACATCAAAATTATTTTACAGTTTGCTGCTCTACGATCTTTATGCCTAAGTGCAATGGAGGCGTGATTAATTGTAAGTTAAGTTCGATTAAACCCAAAGATTGTTTGCATTGAATGCTGAACATGCTTCCAGAATCAAATGATTTGTCTGCTATTTTAGGTCACAGCACCTGCATTTATCTGTTTTTCATATTTTGTATGTTTTTCTTTGTCTGTTTTTGGTTTCATGCTGTTTCAATTTGTATCAACTCTTCTTGCGTTTTGGACCTTAATAAATAACATCTGCAAGTGATTTTTCCGTTTGTAAAACATTGCACAAACTGTTTTCATTTTACATCATGAAACAGTCTGATACTTATTCCTTCTGTCTCTTCATTCACAACTACATTTGAACTAAATTTATTTCCAACTTATAATTTCATTTTCCATGCATTTAGGATTATTTTACTTGGATATTTCTCACGTTCAAATGAACGATAATTCTTATTTATAATGCTAACTTTGCTCCTGTCTATGTATGCTGCCTATCCATATTATACCTCCTAAAATTTTCATTGAAAATGAAAGTCAGTTCATTTGCTAAATGGTCACGTTGGAAAGAAAACTAGAAACAGTGATTTGAACTTAGGAATAGATAAATTTAATTAATTGTACCCACCCAGTTGAGCAATCTCAGTTTTCAGTGACTCAGATTCTGTTAAAGAAAATAATGACTCTCATTAAGGACTGTATGTAGAAATCAGGCTGTTGTAGATCGTTAGAAGCAGGACAAAGTAAAAGTAATCATCAACTTGTTTACATGAATTGAAATTCAACTGTATTCGATAAATTATGCCACATACCAGTGTTCAGGTGGAGACTGCTTGATATAATTGTCATCAGCCTCAATTATATTTGAATTCCATCGGTGTTTACCTCCTATGTTCACGAGTTTCACTGAATCATGCAACACCTATATTTTGGGACATGTTATTTGACCCAAGACGTCTATACTGAACATCTGAAGAGTAACTCTTGCAGAACTACTCCTAACAAACTACATCTCCTCTACCTACAAATTCCATTACTGGTAGACTATTGCAATATTTCTGAGTGCCTCAAAGATCTGGAATCTTTCACGAACTCATTCTGATTGATTCTACCGTGGAGCATTTGACTTCAGATATTCAAAAACTGAACACTGGAATAATGTTGTTATCCTTTTCCCCGACCTTGTTGCTGTCTTTAATGAAAGATCATCACAACGGTCTCTCATAAAATTGATTGGGTGCACTAAGGTCCGTCAAATTTGACGTTGCGGTGGCAGTCAGGTTTGTATTTCAATATGCACCACGAATGTCATCAGTGAATAACATTTGTTGATGTACAAAGAAAAATCGCATACAGTAGAAAGTCATTCAGGATAACTGCTGATTGACAAATATATGCGTATATAAGAAAAAAATAAACGACGAAATCATGGTCATTTTCGAATACACCTAATATAAGCATAATTTGAACCATTCATAAGTGATGTCCTGAAAAGTTGATTGAAGCATATTGTCTGTCCATTGAACGTTTATACAAATGAATGATCGATTTAACGGTTCACTGTCCATGTTTTCCATGACATATCACGTTTTCTTAACACCTGATTAGAGATTTAACTCTAACTTTTTTTTAAAAGGCACCAAACCAAAATTAGATTTCCATACCTCTTTTTGGAAATTGTTTACCAACAATGAAAAGGCTTAACAAGGAGTCATTCATAATGACATATTGATGGTAGTCATTATGATCCATCCTTAATATTCATCCTCTTTGATTTGCTGAAACGGAAAGACGCTTTCCCCTATCTACGTTGAATAAAGCTGGCATTTATACCTATTTTCCAGTTACTCTTAAAAAATAAATAACATTTGCAGTCTTTCAGCTGCGTCCAGTTGTAAAACAAATTCTGATTGAAGCAGACAGAAGTATCTTTTTTTCCAGTTTCCTTGCTTAACCGGCCGCTTCTTTGCTTAAATATATTCTTCATCGACTGTCTCATCTCCTCCGAGATTTGCCATCCCGTCAAATTGACTTATTTTCAAGCTTACAGCTGAAAACTAATGTGATGCAATTTAACATTTTAAAAAAATAACCAACTTCTGATGTATCTGACACGTCACTTGTAAAGAAAACTCAGAACCACCGTTATATTTAAGAACTGCTTGCACTTTTCACAATTTGGAACCATTTCATTTGCACACTAATGCATCATATTATCACTTACCTTTGCTTTTATTTTCCAACTGAGTCTCTAGGGAAATAGAAAATAGAAGCAAAATATGCAAAACAGACAGTTACAAGCAGGTTAAAAATCATATCAGCAACCAAAGGTATGAAGAAGACTCTACCTGAATAAAATAAAGTGATATAAAGCACAATGTTCAGAAAATATCCGCTCTTTCGATGTACTTTTCTCCGAAGTTTCCTCAGCATACTTTTTTTTCAGATATCGAGGAAATTCCCTGACTAAAACAACGCATTTACTGTCACCAATTATATTGTCAGATCAGATTAATATAGGTCATTTTCCACCAATGTGATGTTTTTCACTTCGTCCATAAGAAATACTTTTACACATTTTAGTTTTGTTCTCGATTACTTTGCCTCCGTTCTCTTTACTTTATTTCACTTTCACAGATTGGTTGCGAAAATATGTTCAAACTTTGAAGGAGAAGCAATAGAAGTAAATACAACTTATTTTGGAACTTCCATAAACAAATGTTAATTTACATTATTTATGCATCATGATTTTCTCTATAAATACCAAATTTGTCGTTCTGAATGCATAGTGGAATAATTGTCAGTTTAATTATGATTCACAGTGTTCGTTTTTGGGACATGAGTTTCTCTAACAATTCACCAATTTTATTACCCACGTTATTTTCATTAAGCCATAATGAGTCTTCTTTTATGAAGGCTGGTTTGCCGGTATGATTTTAGACGTGGATTTCCAATGTTTTGTAAAATCTATGATGGATTGGAATCAATGAAATTCGTCTAGGCGGAATCTTTGATGTGATTTCTTCTCCAGTCACCGATTCAACGTCAATGATATTTATGGAGGATATTGATGAGTTGTTGTGTTTGATCCTTTCACCTTTCTCATTTCAGTCATGGTGCATCCAATGTTGATGCCTTAAAACTTTAGCTGGGCTACGCTATGGTTATTCTTGATTTTTCTGAGATGATTTTGCGCATTTTGGTTGCTTAATTCAGGCTTAATTCATAGTCTAAAATAATAGCTTCTAGATTGAGTGGGAGTTGGAAGCATCTTCCGAATGTACGCCTGTTCGATTTGCTGCTGACAACACTATGCTGCTGTGTAAAGGCTGCAGAAAACGGCTGTAAATATTTCTCCTCGATTATCGGGAAGCATCATAAATTAAAATTCGTACTCAACTGATTCTCACAAAAGTGAACATTTCTAGTTAGTAGAAATCCCATGTATATTATTTTTCCTAGTAATTTGTGACGGTGTTTAGCTGCCGGAATAAGTACAAAATGACTTACCAAGATTATCAAAAGCGTTTTTCGTTTTTTCCAACGCTGTATGCAAAAGATAACTCAAATAAGGATGAGCTTAGCATTGTGATTTGCAGACGCACTCAGAATTAATCTAAACTCGTTGATTTTTTTTTAAATGTTGCTGCATTGTTTGCTTATTCAGGAAAATGATTCTCGATGTCTCAAATGACATCGAATACCTACTCAAAACGTTATTTCGTGTGTTAACAGTGAAACGCATTTGAATCAATGTAGTCCACGTTTCATAATTGAAGTGAGTTGCACAACAATCAATATTCAACGTGTTTACGTTGAGTTAATTTCTCATGGAAATTTTATAGCCCTTCTTGAATTACCCTTCAAAAAGCAAACACTTGACAATAGACATTTCGTTCAATAAACTGATGGATTCAATGATATCGTTTGTCAAAAAAAAACACATGCGTGGCTTAACCCATGCATGGAGATCGAATTTGCAGACCTTCAGAAAAAAAAATGAGATAGTAACACAACAGAGTGAAAGCAACTGCAATATTATTAACCATCATAGTTGAGGAAGAAAGACAATGATTTTCAACAGCATTTGGTCTGTTTGCATGTGAGCATAAGTGACGTGGATGACTTTTCAAACTGGACAGCACGTGGCAAAATGCGACTTGACCAATTGCATAAAATGTTACTGATGATCAACTAATGAATATAAATCATTTGTGCCTCTCATTTCAAAATATAGATAATAAATCATTACTTTATGCACAATGGCAGTTGGTCTGTTCCATGTTTCATGCTCTTGCTCCTTAAAGTATCTGCATTTCTAGGGTAAAGCCGAAATCCTCTCTGTTTGCAACGCCTTGAATGTGTAGAGTAGGTTGCACATATATCATCAGAACGAACATAAGAAAAGTTAAATCCCTACAAATATTTCTTACATTTGTGTGCATCCTAACTGACAACCATTGCAAACAGAGTAATCCACCTTTGCTTTGTTAGCTCTGATCTCACAAACCCCCAATTCTAATAATGTCCATTATCGTGACATTTTTGTAGCAATATAAAAAAGGCGGTGTCATTTTTCCTCCACCGTTTCCATAACATACGTTATAGTAAGTGTGTGAAATTTAGGCGCAATCATATTATAATTCTGAGGCAGCACATCGTGTCAGCTTAACAATTTCCATTCTCTGACTACTGCTGATTAATGATTAGACAATAGAAACCGGTGAGAAATCATAAACTGGATCTGCTGAAGATAGAGGGAGAAAAATATTTCAAATAAAAGTAAAGAAAATCTTGCGAATTTATGACCAATCAGCACATCCTTCAATGAGAAAGTTGGGGCTAACAATCTTTTCATAGTGCGGCAAAACATGAAATCATGTTTGATTTCTTACCTTTTAATTTGTTATTTACGTCGTTTTCTAAGTGTAACATATACATAAAACGAAGAACATATCTTTAGAGGTGCATCATTGTCTCCATATCACAAAATACACTCTTTCTCACAATAGTAGTTTCTGCATGTTTCATTTAATGAAGAGTAACAGAAAGATATTCACTCTGACAATTTTATAGATGTACAGGAGTGTTTTATGTTTCAAACATTTGAAACATTTTCATTATTTATTCATTTATCTCAATATTGTAAAGTAAGAATGTTAATAACCTGAAATGTGTGCTCAGCTAGCAAGGCAAGTCATTCATAATTGACTTGAGTTGGCAAATGCTGAAAATTATCTCGAAACGGATATTTACAGTTTTATTTGAATCAGAGATGTGCAATTTTAATTCAGATCTACGGAAAGAAACAGACATAATAGACGCTACTTTTAGGTGAGTTGTGGAGGATTACTGTCGTTTGATATCTTGACTTTTTTCTGTGAGACATATCGCATTCTAGGATTTTTTTGATGGAGCCTTGGTCAGTTCGTGTACAAAAAGGGCCTTCACATTGTGATAACCGATGGGAACATCTTATGCATGTTAAACAAAGACACATGTTTGAAATTCTTCTCCCATGATGCAAACATTAACAGAATAACAAATAAAGTTGTTCAGAGAAACGAGAAACCTATAGTTCATTTGAAGGCATGTATTTTTTAAAAAAAGCGATTTAACTTGGTTGGAAAGATCATCATGATTTTGCATTCAGAATTTCTTTTATCCTCAGTAGGATTACATGAAATGTTGTTGACCGAAATTTGACATTGACAGCTGCGGGGGATTCAAGATGTAACAATTTCTGCTTGCTTTTTTGCAAAACAATCTGAAGAAGAATATTTGGTTGTTGGCTATTTCATAGTATTGCAATAAACAAGGAGACATCCAATGTAACTTTTTGATGCAAACAAATTCCATTGTTTTTTCAGCAATAAGTTTTAGACCAATAGAAAGGACATTTCTCACGGGAACAGAAACAATGATAAGGACGAACAAACTGATTACTAGCGTTCAAAATAGAAAGATGGGACAACCAAATACTTCAAACTCACGGCAGTCCTGGAGTTCAGTTCTAGATCTTGCTAATTCTGGAATGTGGCAGCAATGAGAAATAAGAATGATTATTCTAATTTGACAGAAAACATTTACTGCATAGCTAGAAATAATCAATTCAAGTCAATGGCAGCAACAAAATCAATAAAGTCTACAAGACCATATGGCATTATTCCCCAAAACAATAATATTGTAAAAACCTCCTTTATTAGATTTATTAAATGAAAAACAATCATGTTGAACAATTGGCAATGACATCGCCAATGATCTTTCACTTTGTCATGGAAAAATAAGAATCGATTCAAGGAAAATTAATACATGTAGGATACTTACAAGAAAAACATATACATTAAAAAGTAGTTAGTCAGGGCGATATAACGTTTGTAATATTTTAGAAAGCATTGAGTACTACTGAGATAAGGCAGAGAAATGACAGTGATGATCGGATCCGTTAAGTATTAATTATGGCTTCAGATGTGGTCAACACTGGCATACATGAGTCTAAAATTTCGAAGATAAAATAGAAAAATGCTCCAAGCTACTTTTAGTTCAGAAGAAATATCATTGGACCTGAAACATGACAAATTGAAAAGTACGTGGAGAAGTATGAAGCTATGCACCTTGGCAGGAACAAATGAAGATTAGACATTTTTCGAAACGGACCAGGAGAAAGTGAGTTTTGCAGATGCTGGAGATTAGAGTCGACAGTGTATTGCTGGAAAAGCACAACAAGTGAGGTCGAAAAGTCGATTCTCCTGCTCCTCCGGTACTGCCTGACCTGGTATGTTTTTCCAGCAGCACACTCTCGACTCCTCTTGAAACGGCAAAGTATCTGAAGGACAATTAGATGTGTGCGTCTGATTGCAAGACTCTTTTAGGGTTAGCAAAAATGTTCAGCTGGCAATTAAGGTAAATACAATGTTAGAATTAATTCCAAGTGGGATAGACACAAGAGAAGCGATTTAGGTCTGAGGGTGTAAAAGGTTCTGGACTGAAAAACTTCGAAAACTGGAGCAGTTTTGAGAGCATGTCGAAGGATTTGCAGTCGATGAGAGAATAATAACGGGAGTGAAATGGTTGTCATGTGAGGAATGATTGAGAACTCTGGGTCTGTAGCGCAAGGCCATGACAATTCCAAACTGTTTCATCTGGCCCGTTAATTCAAGTTCAGTGCCATCAGTTCCCAGGAGATGCAGAACTTCATACGACTACTCCTGAACAAGTACCTTGTGCCAGAGGGTAAAACGGCGCAGATAATGTCCACCAGCTCTAAAAATCAGTCAGGGTCATTTAAAATAATGCCAGAAATTCCAAAGACAGATTTGGCCATACCTTCTATGGTTTGTATCGATGACATAATGTAGCACTTATTTCAAAACTCTCTTAAATTTGATATAACGATGACATTTTCTAGAGAAAAAAAAAGGTCACAATATCATGTGGAAATGGATGCAAGAAATACTATCGAACGTTCATTGCTAAGTTTACCTTGGTCATTCCGACGAAGTTTTTCATCTGTTAACAAAGAAAAACTTTGGATTGTTCAATATCACCGCTAAAAACCCTAGACTTACACAGACTGTAACCATCAATTGACTCTTGTATTCAATGAAATTAACGGTTTTCTGTGTAACACATTATTGCTACGGAATCACGTGCATATATGTGTCTTCAGTACACTCTTACTGAATTTAAAATATCTCGGAATCTGATTTCTAATTGACACAAGTTCAGTTGATATTTCTCATTTTGACCTTATCAATTGCATCCGTCCTTCATATGTTAGCTATTTATTTTTACAAACAAAGCTTTAAAATTCTCCTTGTGTAAAAACCTTAAGACTATTTTGACATTTTCAAATTCATGCTTCCATTGGCTTTCCGTGTAATTTACTCAAAATAGCTTAACGACTGCAACTAAGCATTATTTATGCACGAACGTTATGGTCAACGACCCCCACCCCCGCGACCCAAACAACCCAACCTCCATTCCCAGTACCTTCCCCTGCAACCGCAAGAAATGCAAAACTTGTGCCCTCACCTCCCCCCATTACTTCTCTCCAAGGCCCCATATCCTTCATATATCCGCCACCAATTCATCTGCACCTCAACACACATCATTTGCTGCATCCGTTGCACCCGAAGTGGCCTCCTCCATATTGTGGAGACAGGCTGCCTACTTACGGAACGTTTCAGAGAACACCTCTGGGACACCCAGACCAACTAACCCAACCACCCCATGGCTCAACACTTCAACTCCCCCTTTCACTCCACCAAGGATATGCAGGTCCTAGGACTCCTCCATCGCCAGACCACAGCAACACGACGGCTGGAGGAAGAGCACCTCATCTTCCTCCTAGGAACCCTCCAAACACTAGGGATGAACTCAGATTTCTCCAGTTTCCTCAATTCCCCATCCCCACCATGTCTCAGTTCCAACCCTCGAACCACCTTCCTAACCTGCAATCTTCTTCCTGACTTCCCCGCCGCCACCCCCACTCTGGCCTATCACTCTCACCTTAACCTCCTTCCACCTATCGCACTTCCAACGACCCTCCCCCAAGTCCCTCCTCCCTACATTTGTCTTAGCCTGCTTGGCACACTTTCCTCATTCCTGAAGAAGTGCTCATGCCGGAAAAATCGACTGTCCTGCTTCTTGGATGCTGCCTGACCTGCTGCGCCTTCCAGCAACACATTTTCAGCTCTCAATAAAATCGATTCGCATTTCTGTTGCTCATTATGACTGTTTTCTTGTAATTGCGACCATTTTATTAAATGTATCCAAAGCATAAAGGAACTACATAAATACATCTGAGTGCATTTTTTTTCCTGGCGAGATGCATGATATATATGACAATTGTATGAACTCAGTTAATCCAAACCCATATTAGATTACGGATGAATTTGCCTCACCTAAGTCTTGAAGCTTTTTCTGCAGAGCTGCAATTTCTACAACCAAGGGGAAACAAGAAGAAATATTACACATTTCAAGATGTAGAATAAGAAGAGGAAGAATATAATTGTCAGTATGGACAACAGCACTCTGTTCATATCTTTTTTTTTACGCACAGAATGACAATTATATGATATTAATTGAACAGGTTGCACCTCAAGGTTCACAAACAGGTCACGCGGTATCTATTTACACGTTCATGCTCTTTTAATAGAGAATCCAGCTCTCCATGTGTCCTCAACTTGACAATCTTGTTCTTGGCTCCCGATTAAAACCATCGAAATATGAACTGATTATTTGCTGCCACACATCAACCTTCTATGAACAAAGTAATAGAGAACTTCTGGAAACTCAGCATGACCCGGTAGGAGAACCCCACCTCGGAGTTTAACTGTACATTACAAAAGAGTAAATTCTTTGAATTTGCATCCACTGTAAACTTGCCACATGTTTTATGATTCATGCTCCTTGTGCAGACGAGGTCAGAGCTTAGAGAAAATAGCTAAATGAGCATATTTACACGATGTAGCGAAACAATCAAAAGGGTGGAGAAAAGAGAAATGTGTATTCATTTGGCGATAATATAATCGTGCAACAGGCAATGATTTCAATAGTCAGGATGGACATTACTGAAGGGTGCGCTTTTTGCCTGGTCCCTTTATTAAGGATACCTGTTTTAGGCTGTAGACGAACGAGGGAGGTAAAGGGAACACATAGAACATAGAAAAGGGAAAGACCCAGTTGTCCAGGTCCACGTAGTCGTCCACCACTGATCTAGTGAGCAAAGATGAAAGAGGTTTGGCTGTCGAAATGTGAACAGCTAGGGGGAAATTAAAAAAAAAGAAACAAAAGCTAATAACATCCAAGTGGCACGTGATATACGAGCTAATTGAAACAGTGTGAATGCAATTAAAGTGGTAAACGTGAAGCTAAAGGTCGGTATGGGAGAAATGTATTCAAATTTAGGGGACATTGGCATCAGTATTAGCGAAGAGGGAGGTGTTCCAAATCGGCAGCGTCACTGGAAATACGCTAGGACAAGAGTCCTGATGAATTACATAATTAGGGTTGTGGATTGACCTTGAAACTAAAGAGTGCAGGTAGGATGTGGTGGATTGAGATCGAGTCATTTGCATGGAAACTTTGCGGCGTCATCAGCATCCAGGTTCTTGAGCATGGTGCTAATGTATTTATCAGCTTTTCATTATCCTCATTTCACTTTTTCTTTGCTTAGCTTTCTCGTTTTTCATTTTTTAGTTACCTTCTGGATAGAGCCCAGCCATGAAGCGGTAAAACATCAGAGTGCTGAGTCTGAAACGAAGCTGAGGATGAAGCTGTAAGTTTTTGGTGGCAGGTAGATAAGTGATCCTGAGTAGTGGTGGGATTCAAAGAGCCTGGCGAACGTGGATTGAAGTCGATATGAACTAGCTGGTGATCCCAGATAGTGGTCAGCCATGAAACATCAGGCGAGCCTGAAAGTAATTCGCAAATGAAATGGACGCCAAATCTAGATGGTAGATGATGGAGAGGCAGCTGGTACGGGCGAATGGCAGTCATTAATTTGAGATTTCGTTTAGCCGGGGGGGGGAGGGTGCGGGGGTGGCGAATGGCAGTCATTGATTTGAGATTTCGTTTAGCTGGGGGGGTGGGGTGGAGGGATCGTGCCTTGTGGAGGAAGTCAAGTGTGGACTTCCAACAGTTGGATCAGATTATAATGTAGAGCTTCTGATTTATTTCGTTAATTCTCTTTTCTGCATCTAAGAATTTGTACCTTGGTCTATTTGTAACTCCGATTGTGCCAGGAATGGCGACTTTGCGCATCCTGCACTTCTGTACTTGGGTGAATGTTATAATAAGCCTAACTGTAATTCCAATAAAGACATGGCAGGATTGCAGTTTATTGATGGGGTGATTATTATCAGAACGCTGAAGGGAACAGAATATCGTCCTGTGCCAAGAAACCATAAACATGTACGAAATTCAATGGTAGAACCAAACTAAAGTTTTTCCATATTAATTTGCAAAGCGTTCGTTATAAACTGGACGAACGAATGATGACATTGATAATTTGATAAGATCACATGGTCATTCGGGAAATATGGTGACTAAAAGATCAAAACTGAGGAATTAAGATTCTGCGCTATTCGAACTTTAACAAAGAAACGTGGTTGGATTAATATCTAATAAGCAATAAAATGAGAACAGTTATGGGGGATGATCAAGGCATGGTTGATGTAAAGTATTTGGGTGAATATAGTAAAAAGAGCAAAGGAAAGAAGACATTTGTAGGTGCTGAGTACAGATGCCAAACAGTCGCGATTCATTGGAATTGCTGTACATCCACAAATGAAAGAAGTATGTAAATTTAATGGAGCAATAATTAAAAGTCATGGTCATGCCCATGCTGATTAGATTAATCAAATCGGAAAATATATCTGCAACAATGAATGCAGACAGTGAATTAAGGTTAGTTTGCTGAGTCAACAAAATAGGGACGCCATCTTGAATCCGGTAATGGCAAATAAAGCAACTTCAATAAATTACACCTAGGTATTATATCCGCTGGGAAGTAATGATCCTTATATGGGAGCACGAATATTTAGTTTGAGAGTGTGAAACTTTGATCAGAAGTAACTGATTTCAGTTAATTAAACAGCAGTACAACGAAAGGGGATAGAGTTAGCTAAACTAATTTGGACAGAAGATTAGCAGGGATATCAGTAATTAAGTAGTGTTAAGCATTTAAGGAGGTAAGTCATGACTGTCAGAAAAGGATCCTACATTTCAGTCTGGAGGAAAGATTTTCAGAGAGAGATAAGCAAACTATGACTAATCAAGGAATTTACGGAGAGTATTAAGTTGAAAGAAAGAAATATGCATAGGGTATCAATAGCAATGATAGTCTTGAAGATGCAGATAAATGCAAATTCCAAAAAAAGTATAAAGACAGTAAAGACTAAGAAATTAAAGTTGAAAGGCAAGAAAGCGATGGCTATAAATTAGGGGGAAAAAAACAACCTGTTCAAAGTTATAAAACGGAGAGGCAAAAATGAACAAAGGCTGTCAGGAAATTAATCACAGGCCAGTTTGCAGTGAAATGAAATCCAGAGCACTTTAGCAAATATCTCATATCTATCATTACGGTGGAGGCGATTTCAAGCATCCAATCAATACCAATGAATACACGAGTGGACATACATTCTACCAGAAACACTAAACAAGTATTGTTTGACAGAGTAATGTGGCTAAAGTGTCATTGCCCTGAAGATGTGCACCATAGTATCATTAAGGAAGTAACTGCAGAGACAGCAAATGCATTGATTATAATCTCCTAAAAAAAAACTACTGAGGCTCTAGAAGATTTAAAATCAAAATGCTTAAATCACGGTCCTACTCAAGAGTAGAGTGATACACAAAATTATTAACTCTCCATGGATTATCCGAATATGATTTTTTTTGAAAATCATTGGAAACAATTAAAAGGAAGCAATGAGCAGAACATTTGGAAATTCATAATCTGACCAATCAGAACCATAATGACCATTGCATGTGAAAATACTTCTTAGGATGTTGCAAAGGAGTATCGACAATAATAGATGGATGGGGAACAGTGTATGTTCTGTTTGGACTTCCAGCAGTCTTTCAACATGCTATCTCATAAAAAATTAAGCCGTCTGATAAGAGCCCATGGTTTGGGAGACAGTATATTTGTACAGATACTGAATTTGTTCGAGAGCAATGAACAATGGTTAAGGACGATATTTTCTCTTGGTGTGCTGAGACGTTGCTAGTGAGGCTTCTCAACTGCTTACAATTTACATTAATTACTTGAAGGAAGAAGTGAATGTACTGCAGCCAAATTTTGTGACCACTGTAAATAGGTAGAAAGTCAGATTGTGAGAGGAATACAAAAGTTCACAGAGAGAAATGCTGATGGTATAGATAAGTGTTCAAAATTTGGCCAGTCGGCTATTATGTAGCCAAGTAAGAATTTGTTAACCATGGAAGAGTTACGAAAAGAACAGAATACTCGTTTAACTGATGTAAAACGTGCAGAAAGCTAAAACGCAGAAGCACATGGGGTTGTTGTTTGTAAAACTGTTGCGGCATGGTGGCTCAGAGGGTGCATCTTCTGCCTAAGAATGCCAAAGACCAGGGCGTGATTCCATCCTCGGATGTCTGAGCACAAAGGTCATAATAAGTGGACACTAATGTAAGACTGAGATGAGGAGGAACTTTTTTCTCGAGGATCGCATATTTTTTTGTACTGTGCCACAGAGAGCTGTGGGGGTGTGTGGAGGTGGGGAGCAGGCTTCTTGTGCATACTTAAAATAGATCCAGTCTTGAACCTTTGGGTAATGAACAGTTACTGGCAAGAGGCAGTAACGATGTCAGCTTAATCATGATTCAACTGAATGATGTTGAAAGCTCAAGGCTGCGAGTGTTTTACTTCTGTTGCTTTTTAAAAATGGGCTTACAATACTTTGAAATAAATGTCTATGAAAAAGTGACCTTTAGCTTAGTCGTAAAAACAAACAGTTTCAGTGCTATCAATTAAAAGGGTATATTGCAATAATGATTATCTGACTGAACAGTAATCTGGAATCATGTTTCCATTTTCAAAAGCACATTTTTTATTGTTCGATGTCCCGACAGGTAAAAGAAACCTGTTATTTAAAAAATCTGAAGATAATAATAATAATAATAATAATAATAATAATATCAACCATTCATTCAAATGGCATTTCTAACTTTATCTGTCCTAAAACTATCAGCACAGGAAGATGAACATTCTTAATAATTGTACCTCCATTCTTTTCACGCATTTCTTCATCTAAAGAAAATGTTGGAAATAATTGTCAATAAGTTCAAATTGCATACATATGAACATTGATTTTGGAAAGCAATAACAAAAAAAAAACCTGAAGGAAATTTTATTTCGAAATTTGATAAGGAAATAAATGCCCATTCTTTATAGTGGTTAGAAATCAGATCTTTTCAAAACATCTTCATTGCTAAAAGTCAAGGGGACTACCGTGATTCTGAAAATCCATCTAAAAAACCATTCATGATAGTGTCTATGTGCTGTGTGTTATGCTCCTGCTCTTCTCACTGCAGTCGAACTGCCTCCGTCTTGAACCTGAGCATAACTGTTGTTGTCTTCGACGCAAGTCTTCTGAATATGAAGACCACACATTAATTTGGCCCATTTTAATTATTTTCTATTTCATCGAAATTGTCATAATTAGTTTCAGTTTACTTCAAATTCTTTGCCTTGCACACTTTAGTTCTGATATTTCAAGGTTCAGTAAATGCACTGACCAACGATTTTGTTAAGTACAAATTGGATGATCATGCATTATGATGCAATAAATTAATTATCATCTGGTTTACTTATTTATTTAGTTTCGCGTTTTGCTTTGCAAATAACTTTTCCTGGCTACGAGACATTCAATGTTCCCTCACTTAATATCAATGTAACTCTTCGATATGTTGTTTGAAGCAATGCATAAAGGGCTGCCATGAGGACTTTGTGAGAACCCAGACAGACATCGAAATGGAAAGGACTTTACCTCAATAATCTAAATTGGCAATGCAATGTTTTGAAGAGAAGGAGAACATAAAAATGTGAAAGAATCACAAATTGTGTTAATTTTCCATTGTCAAAGGCAGTATGATCTCGAAGGAAAGCATGGAGACGTCGGCAATGATAGCTGAATTAGCCCATTGAGACAATCGAGTTTGTTCTGGAGTTAAATGTGCATATAGTTCATTGTCTGCTGTGGGTGGTATTCTGCCCAGAGGGTGATGATGATAAATTTTGTACAGAGAAAAGTTTCTCAATCTTGTCATATCATTTTATCACAGCCATGCCTCATTGAATATTGCATATATTCACAACTCTCTCAGTGAAGCAATTAATTCCAATTATCTCAGTGATAAGTGAATTGCATATTTTCTGAAGAAATTTTCTTTTGTTTCAGCACTGTACTTCCAGCCTTCAGTAGTATCTCCCCGAAGGCAGTATGCTAAACCTATCACAAGCTTAAAGATATGAATGAATTTTCCTTTAAAATTCTCTTATACAGTGAGAATTAGGTAAACGGAAAATGAGCCAGATATCAGGAATGCAACTCAGTTCGGCAATTGCAACATAATAGAGGAAGCCTTGAAGAGTGTGAGCTGATACTCCAGGTTGTGCACAATTCTCTAAGGAATTTACTCCACGTTCTGAGAGGAAGTAGTGAGTAATCTACAATTGCAGCAAGTGATTGTCATCTCGTTTTACCATATTTCCAATTTGCACCTCGTAATATCTCATCAAAAGTTTTAAGTGATAGAATAATCGTCATTAAACTGGAGATTTCCATAAAGCATACCTATCAAATGCTCTGAATTTTATTTTTCGTATTTGATTGACTTGTGAGGACGTTCTGAAATGCAACTCTGAATAAACACCTTATCCACTTTCACCAACCTTCCAGGAGATTCTCCCTTTCCAGTTCTAATGAAAATAATTTGAAAAGGAGGAAGGTTTGAGATAAGTCACAATCCACCTGCTGGTCATTTGGATATGACATGATAATTAAACATAGTGTCCAGACATGTTAAGAATAGGTGTGCTAAAAATGGGAAATGCAGACGCACAAGACCAAGGAAGGGAGGGTGTATTTGGACGGGTTGCTGTTCAGACAGTCAGTGTTGACTCTATTGATTCAATGACTTGTTTCCACACTGGAGGGATTCTACTACAAGTTGTGTTGAATATGCAAATTATGCTGCTCATGAAAGATGTTACTTCATGAAAAATAAGTGAAGCACATAGCACATATGCACGTAATGTGAATGAAAAAAAAGGGAGGTTCAGAGCCAGGTTTGTAATGTCTCAAAGAAAGAATGTTAAAATCTTCAGTTTGAATATTTTCGCACTTATCATGCACAACGTTTTGAATGCAATTTTAAAAATGTATCCCAGAACCGTGAATAATAACGTGCATTGTGCCCTGTCAGAAATTGCACTTGCTGCGGTTTAAAAAAAATCATTCTAACAAAAAAAATCTGCAGGCTGAAATGACGGAAGAAATATTTAGTGACTGAATAGCGACAAAGATTATCAGTGGAGTGGCATCAATTCTAAACAGTAATGTCACTAAGAATAGTAAGAATTAATAAGTGTAAGCTATCATTGTTGTTAGCTTCATTACTTGCATATAATTCACCTAATTACCACATTAATGGAAGTTACTGCCAAAGAGAATCCTCATAGGTCTAAAATAATGTGTTGACCTACACATCAACGACGGACATGGATAGTGATCGATATTGTAGATTTCGTTCATTTTTAAGTAAACAAACTTCATTTTGACAATTCCTCATTAATGTACGTATCATGGATTTAATTACGCAGAATGGGATCAGCGGACTTCATGTTCATGCACTTAGCACTTCGGGTCAAACATTTCAGAGACTTGAACACTTTCACCGTCTTCCTTATATTATTAAAGGTTATGACAGGTGCTTGTCCCATGTACCATTTTTTGGTCTCTGCTCCATATGATATTCAGGCTACTTTTGAACAGTCTTTCCTTTGCAGTGTGGGATGTAAAGGTTGTCCAGAATCGTGAGAAGTGGCTTTAGTTTAAATATATAAAGAACACGTGAATGAGATGTCAATTGCACAAGTTTAGTCTTTCAGTGTGCTGAGAGTGCGTTTCTTTTTACATGAATAGCATGTAATGTACAAAGGAGAGCGAAATTGGGAGCGGATGATTGAAAAAAAATGTCAATGATCTGTTTTCACTGATGTAATTGATATATCTTGCACCAAGAATCATGAACTTACCTGCTTTTTGCTTTTCTGTTATGTAGACAGGCACAGAGACACTTATGTAAAACATTGTTGTCCATTGTAGAAAAATGCAATAAAATGAACGCAATCACAAAAGACAGTCAATATTCCTACATGGCTTTCTAAAGAGACAGTCTGGGAATGTAGAATTCCGGAGAAAATTTTGGTTTACATCTTTTTTGACAGGGAGAAAGTGGGGACTGCAGTTTCTGGAGCTCAGAGTCGAAGAGTGTGATGCTGGAAAAGCACAGCCTGTCAAACAGCAAAGGAGGAGCAGGAGAATCAATGCTTCTGGCACACGCACTTCATCAGGGATGAGATGTGTGGGCTAATGGGGCTGAGAGTTAAGTGTGAGGGAGTTGGGGAAAGGGGGCAATGTAGTTGGGAATTTGATAGGTAGGGGAATGTGGGATGGATCTAATAGATCGGAGAGGAGAGTGGAGCAGATCGGTGGGATGGAGGATGAATGGGTAGTACCGTACGGCACCAAGTTGCAATGTTTGGATAGGGTGGACTGAAGCAAAATGTGAAAACTAGTGAAATCTACATTGATACCATGTGGTTGGAGGATCACTAGGTGGAATGTGAGGCATTCGTCCAGCAACATCAGGTGGTTAGGTATTGGCATGGTGTTGTTAGACAGATTCTGATGCACGTTACCAAAGCACAATTAAAAACAATGTTCTCGACTGCGTTTTAATTATTACACATCTGTTATCACAATAAATGACGTGTTAATTATGTATTTTTTTTACTTAAAAACTCTTCAACATTTGTAAAAAAGGGAATGGTTTTGTCAGTGATAGCTTGGGAGCAGTAATTGAGCAAAAGAAAATCTCAATTTAATTAATTGCACAAGGAGTTGCAATTTTTTGTTTGTTGTGTGATGTAGCATAAAAAGTAATGCAATAAAATATAGAAAACTGAATAACTTACAGCACAAGATTGGTTCTGCCCTTCACTCATTAATGTCATGAAATAATTTGTAAGATGCTTAGATATTCCAAAAAGGGAACGATTGTTTTTGTATTCTGCAGATTTCTATCTCCCTTGCCAGGAAAATTTAGGAAGCAGTAAAAGTTTATTTCTTTAGTTATGTTTTTCACTGAAAAGGACCATTATTGCCTACGCCTTATTCTATTGCCCGTTATATGTCACCCTTCAAAAGTTATTATTGACCCCTCCACTTTAATAAAACATATTGTGCATGACCTTTCTCGTATTGGGAGACAGGATACTTGATTATCAAAGGAGCTTGAAATAACATTGAATGTTCTATAATTGTTAGAAAGCACATTCACTTCTGACTTTATTGCAACCTTTGCCTCAGTGATACAGCAGTTAGAAATAACAGAAATAAAATTACGATCCACTGAAATTCTGTCAGCTATGTTTCTGAACTGACATTTTTCAAATTGTGCTCCTTGATAACATATTTGACAAATATGTTCTTGATCATAACGATAGCTACATACATCACATAATTTTCTTTCAGCTATATTTGTCAACTTTTCCCAAATAATGTGTTTTTATAAAAATTCTCTCTGCAATGCTTTACAAAGCATATAATTATCAAGCTGGCGTTAATAACATAAGGGACATTAGGATGCCACTGTCTACAGTTTAGTTATGAAACAACTTTGCATTCTTTTCCTTTCGATTTGCTTATCTGGCACCACTTTACCTGTATTGTACATTTGAAATTGAACATTCCCTGTTTTAGCGTATTTGTTCTGTTGTTGAGAGAATTATGTTGATGAGCTCCCGTTCTGTTATTACCTTTTCTTTTGAATCTGGAAATCTGCTTACCCAATTGTTCAATCTTTTTTCTGATACTTTCAATTTCTTGCAAAAAAGAAAGATATCTTGAAATGTTAAATATGAGAAGAGCTCTGAACATAATTAAATTTAACAGTATTCAGTGATTACGATCTGAAGAAATAGCCCTTTCGTACTGCATGTGGAAGGGCTTATCATTCTTAATGTAAGGTCTTTACGTAGCGCCAAAATTTTTTAGTTTTTTGACACATCGATTATGTGTTTTTTTTTGTATTTTATCAGGAGCTTTCTGTACCTAAGTCAACGAATAAGACACTAATTTGAATACACTGGAGTAATTGTCGGGAAGTATATCGAAATACAATCTTTAATAACGATACTGACTTGAAATGTCTTCATCAGATACTACATGATTAAATGAGCATTAACTCGATTTTACAAACCAGTTCACTGTCCAACAATGGCCACATAGCTTCCATTTCGATCAGAGTGTGAATTCTAAGGCATTGTACATGTTCCATGTGTTGTTTACACCTTCAGCAATTTCATTTTACTGAGAACGATGGAATGAGCAAGATGCGTGGAGTGTACTAAATGAACGGTTAAAAGACTCCAAAATAACTGAAAATTATTCTTTTTTTCAGATGTAGACAGTTCACGCCAAACTTGAAAAGCATGTTTGAAACATTTCATGTACAAGAAAATGAAAATAACACCAACATATCCTTTCAGACAAACAACAGTTCATTGTGCTGCAAAATGACAATGATAAAATATTTTGCATTCGTTTGCTTCCCCATCTCCAAAACTAATCTCGTTGTTTTCTATCAGAACAAATGTTTCGTTTGAACATGTCTTTAAAATATTACACAAGTCTGTCCCTCTGTTAAACATTCTAAGTTTTCGTTGCTTATAAGTATTGAATACTTCTTTTTAGTCAGAAGCATGTTACGTTTTCAGTATTAAATAAACACACGAATGACGAGTTGTAATGATGAACGCAATATTGGCACTTAAATTTGTAATTAGAAACATGGAATAAGTGCTAACAAGGGTACCAATGATGTTCTTTACCTGAGTCTTTTCCATCCAAACTTTCTTCTATAAGAAATCCATATGCAATAATGCAGATCATTCGAGGAAATTGAGAGTGAGGGTATGTTTAGTGTGCCATTTCACAGTGAGAAAGAAAACATTACGCAATTGTCCAGATTGTTCTGTCAGAAAATGCAGACTGACTCAAACTTTCTTTAACCATGGAACGTGCTCAATTATAAATTACAACGTGTTTCCAAATAAAGTAGGAGCTCTAATGTTTCCTCCAAATGATCCCAGAAAATGACAAAATTTACATTCACTTATTCCATCGAATTAAGAGCACACAACATAGTAGCAGGAGAAGAAAAATGTTTTTCTTCTCCATGTATTCTGACATTCCAAGTTATAACAGATATTCATCTTTCATCACATTATTCAGTTTCAACTGTTTCCACATATCCGATGAGTTCATCAGGAACTTCAGTTTGTGCGTTCCACCCTGAGACATGTTCCCATTCCTTGATGCTAAAAAGATACCCAAATATTTTTTACTGAAATGTATTCTCCAGACAACAATAACTTGCAATCATTCCACCTGTTGGGATTTATTACTTAAACCACGTGAGACAATTTGCGATCCTCTACTTGATCAAGCTGTTTCAGAATCGTTTCAGTGACATCAACTGACGTTCCTCTAAGGATCCAATGGAAACCCCATATTTTGAGCATCTCACCATAGAACATTGATCTTATTTATTATGCATTTTAGTGAAAATTTGCTGTATCATCTCACTTAAAATCTGGAGACCAAAATGGCACACAATATTCCAGATCTAATCTAGTCAACCTTACAGGAAGACATTTAAATTGTGAAATATGAAGAAATTTGCCTTACAAATCGTTAGTTGTAATTATATACTGGTGTTTTGCAATCTTGGGGGAACTCGAGTGAGTATGTCAGTACGTTTCAATTATAATTGGTGAAGGATTCACAAGCTTGAAGAAAAGCATACCCAAAACCATGACATATGCATTCAACAGATTACACTCCATAAGGCAAGTGATATTTCATGCCGTATCTGCCTATACGGCCATTTGTAATCATCCCTGCATCTAACACAGTAGCTTATCTTTCAATCTAACTCATCAGGATCTGCACAGAGTTTGAGGATTAACATATTGGCTTCATGTATGTCACTGACATTAACTGCAAATGAAAAAATGTTGCAATTCAAGTACTTGAACAGCGCCATAGATCACAGGTTTACAGATTGAAAATGCCAAAATATGTGTATGCTCCCTGCATCGTATATGCAAACAAATTATTTGTCTATGGTAATGGATCGCTTTTCATGTAATGATCAACTGAAAAAAAAAACTAACTTCTCAAAGTGAGCTCCATTTGTAACATCCTATTATGTTTATATATTATGTTATTTTAATGTATTAAAATGTTGTTATACTGTATATGTTATGGAAGATTTCTGGTATTATTTTAAATAATCTTCACATTCAGCTGGCAATCCTGCACGGCTGATATATGAGATAGAATTTGGTATTAAATTTCGTAATTATCTGGAAATGTTGTCTAGCTAAGCATTTGAATTACTTTGTTTTGCCTCAGAGAACTGGAGATTTGAATATTCATGTGTCCAGATATAAACAGAGAGACTGTGTTAAAGACAATATGCAGATAAAGACAAATACATTTTATGGATCATGAACACAACATTTTGAGGGTACGAAGAATCAAATTTTGTTTTTTAAGTTGGACTTATTTTCTTCCGCTGCAAAACCGATTCCAATATGTGTTATGAATGTGTTCCTGTTAAAATAGCTATGCAACAGCATTGAAAGATTGATTGCATTTAACCTTTTAACAATGCTTGAACGAGATATTGACTTATCAGTACTTACTGCATTTCTGTCGAACGCCTTCAATTTCTGAAATAGGAAAATGACTCATTGAAGCCGAACAACCTATTAAGTATTTTGTGCTATATAATATGCAGTGAAAATTGTGGTATTGTGGGATGACTCCTTTAAATTAACTCTCAATGCTGTGTTTGACCAAGATTCTTTAACTGAACACCAAGACTAATCTTGATTGATATCCTAGCACAACCTCTGATCAGTGACTCTCTAGTGACCCAGTGAAAACTGTTGTTAAGTTAAACATTCACTCTGTGTCACTTTTGCGTTTCAGAAATCTGAAAAAAAATGAAATGTTGGATCATGCAAACAGAAAATACCATCTGTAAATGATGATGTTTCATATATTGGCAGCATGCCACTGAAGTTCACGTTTGGAAAGAACACACATACACAGGCAAAGACAGATGCACACACGCCACACACATGCAGAGATACAGATAGACAGACAGACAAAAACCCAAGTTCTGAATAAAATGGGGAACAATAATTTCATTGCATCTTATCTGATCTTTGTTCAGCAATGTGTACATAGTTTCCTGCAGAAACAATTCTATCGAGCAACAAATGTCAAATGATGAACTTGTTTCAGTGAAGTGTAATAAATAAGATCGTCCAAACCTTCAGGCTGAAGGTAAGCAGGCTTTGCAATATCGCATCCAAAAACTATTGGCTTCTGCCAAAATAAAAGCTGACTCATAGGCTTTAAGTACAACATCCATTATTTTATAGGATTCCCGAAAATATTTTAAGGTGAGGTCAGCTTTCACCAATCCATAGTCTTAGAAAAAAGAAACCAGTGACAATATCCTGTCATCAATAGACTGGTCATGTGACAAGTGTGGGCGTTGATTTTTTTTCCTAGCAACAATTCTTGTTGTTGTGTTTTCTTTTGAACAACATTATGCTCATATTACTTTTTTAAAAAAATACTGTTTTCAAATATTTTGCAAATTTGTTGAATTATTGCAAACACGCCCAGAGATAATCAGTATTCATTGCAACTCTATATTAATTCGCAGGCTAGCAGTCATTAAATGGAGTATATATTTATGAAGTATTTGAATTTTTTACCTTGGGTTTTCAGCTTCAATTGTTCCTCTGTGATGAAGGAAATACACTGCAAATCAATGCAATGAAAGGCTATGGCATCTCCAGTTAAGATTTAAGCCACTTAAGAATTTCAAACTTGCTTGTGATTCTAGAAGGCATAGACACAAAATAAATTTAATTGTTATATAGAAGTGCTAGAATAATTATAGTTGACTATTTATGAAAACCTCCATGTTTCAAATTGGCAAATTTAAAATTCGTTTGATTGTTTCTCTCAAAATGAAGAGACGATCTTCTCCACTGGCAGAATTAACTAAAGAATGTCATATGTTGCATGATGCTCTCGAGCATCTTCTGCATATTGTTCACTGTATTTAGTTATATTAATGAATATTCTCTGTCGACAAAAGTAGAGACTTTTGGTAAATGAGTGAGAATATTCAATTTTGAAGTATTCTATAAAGATTGATTACTACATGATTGTTATAGATATTGATAGTTGAAATGACATCCATTCGTTTGAATGAAACATGTCATGTGTTGAATTCTATTGAAATTAGTGCAACAGAATATGTTTTCGAAATGGAGTTGAACAACCAAAAAAAAACGCCTACTTTGCGCATATTACTTATATTTTATTCCATAAATAGCAATTTAGTTATACAGTTGATTCGTTTTCTCTCGATTGAACCTTCCATGCAATACAAACTGCTGGCTAATACAGAGAATTTTCCTGTAAGGCATTAGCTGCATTCCTTGGCAATATCGTGTCATCAGAGACCTTGAAATGGAAATAATGAAACCTCTGGGAAAAAAAAAGGTTATGCGAGAATCACCAAAAATACAAATCGAAACATGACTACTAGTTAGTCTAACACAAACGATAGTGCAGTCAAATAAAATATTCAAATCAATATTTCAATGAAATAATATGTAAATAAAACACTTTAACACTAAAATCATTGCCTTTCATGAAGTCTCTTCATTAGAAAGCAAATGAGTCGACTGACACTGTGAAGCGAACGGGAGTCCTGAACTCTGCGCACTGTGATACTTTGCGCCTGGTATAGAAATCGGTTAACAGAACTGAAACAGCATCAGACTGCTGAAAAACAAAACGAAACTCATAAATCCTGATCTGTGAGAGGTTGTCACACCAATTCAGGCTGAAAGAAAAGCCAAGGTCTCCGAAATTGATAGGTAAAGCCATTTTTAGGAACAAATTTAGCACCTCTGTCTTTACAAATCTGTCCCAGAATTTTAAAAAGAACATGGGAAAATAACATTTTAATGTATTAGCACCTTGACTGAGCGGTTTTGAAATTGGTGGACAGCGGAAATCAGGCAGACTGTTGACAACAGATATTTCAACATCAGCTTCCGTCTGTTAATGCTAATGATATGATCTATGACATTTTCTTAACAAGTTTTAATCTTCGAGAATTGTATTATGTGCAATGAGTATCACTATCGGTAATTACTTCAAATATGCAACAAAATTGTTCCATTTCCATAGTCAGGTAACATATTTTAATGAAGCTACCTTTATTTGATAGATCAATCTTCAAAGATTCTAGCTCTGATATATATAAAAAAAATGACACATTTAGTGCTTGATTTGTTTGCCCATGCCATTAAATATGAAGTAGTCGGTAAGTATTGTTGCAACTTTCAGTATGGTTACAGCATCACCAGCAGAAACAAATACAAAACTTTATGTCTAATCCCATTACTATTGAATTTCGTTGCAGTGTCATCAATTGTCCATGTTAGTCATTTACACAATTTGCACCATGATCCGTTAAAAGAGAACACAAATGTCAATACCGGATTGTTTATTGGAAACAGATATTGCTTCCTTTAACCTTTCCACCGTTTTCGTTGGATCCTTCTTCTTTATCCAGTTTGTGCTTTCCTAAATTATGTTAGTAATTCTGCATAAATGAACACCTAATAGCCACGAATTACATGATTATTCCCCTACAGAAGATAGCCGATTTGTTTTTGCACAAATTTAACAGTGTCTAATGTTATCAATGGTAATAAATGACAATTGGATTCAATGATTTACTTTGATTTAATTCGCAGGTTTCCTGAAACAAAGCACGTTAATTTAACTAAATTTATCTAATACCATTCGTGAAAATAAAGATAATAAACATATCAATAGAGGTCATGGAATCATCAGCGTAATAATAGAATACATGGCATATAATATCACCTCGTACGTACTTTGCAGGGCACTCTTAGTGTCGCATAAATAAATAGAATCTATTCTAATTTCAAATTGCATTTGTAGAGGGACAATTTGAATAAATATGTAATAATTAAATGCCTGCTTAATTGGATTGCCACGTATGAAAATATCTAGAAGCAGCATGCTGCAAGAGATCAATAAAAGAAATAAAATGAGGATATCAAAACTATTGAAGTGACATAAAACGTTCAGAACATAAGATTAAAAATAAAGGATTAGTGAAATCAGGTGGTAACACAATCTATCCCCACCCAATTTGTATTCATTCTTTGCTCTCGTGAACATGTAAAGATTGAAAACTGGATTAGAACTCACTGCTTCATCATTTGAAACGAGATTTCCAAATGCTAAGTAAGTCAATCAAGAAACCTTGTTACGTGAATGTTTCAGATACAGACTTTCAAATTGCAGCATTATTCTTGTTCATTAGCTATGTGCAGAATAAAATTTTAATGTTTAACATTTCTTCCCTCCCCAGAAAAAACAAGAACTCTGACCAGGGCCTTCGTCCATGGGAATCGGAATGTCAATGATTTATGGCGAAAATCAATTTTGTGTTACAACTCCTAACCAGGAAAAAAATGATTTGGTCTGATTTAATGTATTATTGCATCTGTCATTTTGATAGAATACGTCGATTGAATTCGTTATTGTTGTAGATTTGTTTATAAAGGTTTCCTGAAAAAAATGCTCAAACAGAAGTTTTTTTTCATTCAATATTTTAGTTCAGAGGAAACGAGCTCAGTTTTATGTCAATAACGTCTGCAATTGAATCGTGGAATTATTTCATGCCACATTAAGTTTGACATAACTTGTTTTTATTCTCAAACTGGTAATTTAAATTGTGTGCTGCGTAGTTACTCATGCACTGACAAACAAAATTTGTCCGTCACCAAAAAGGCACAAGTTTGAATTTGTTTTCTACTCGTGCATTGCTCGATGCTTTTCCAAGCACAGTCTTGTAGCCTGACAGCTATGGAGATTTAGTAATGCAGTTGTTTTGGGGTTTGGGTGGTGAGGATGTAGAGATCACGTGCACTCATTTTGCCGGGATGTGTGATACAGGGGTGATGAATAGGAAAGAGTGGAAGATAAGAGAAACAAAATCATTTTGTAAAGCAATGTAAGCAAATCAATTAACGGAAAAGGCAGAATGGTAATTCTGAATGGAGTTCATTATGAAGGAATTCATCTTGCAGTAACACATACGATTTAAAGCTGCTCACTCACACATAGGGATGTCATGTTCTTGCTATCATCAAGACATGGTGGAGTGAGGAAAGTACTGGCAATTCTAAGTTCTGAAGTACAGAAACTTCCCGCTAATTTGAAGAGAGAAGCATAAAATAGAGTCGCAAATTGTTCAAGAAGAGATTACATCAGTAGTTCGAACGGTAGCTCAAAATGTATACAATGTTATTTAAAAGGGCACTCATTTTGCCAAAGGTGTCTGGTAAAGAGCTCAAGAGCCAAGGTGAGATAAAAACATTGACTGAAGGGACATACCAGATTCATATTGATGTAATAAATTTGTCAATGTAGAGTATCAAAATTATCCAATATTAACTGGATTAAACAACGTGCAAAAGGCTTAGAGGGGAAAGAGATCTTAAAATGAGTCCAGCAAGGACTTTTAGCCATGGGCTCTTAAAAAACTATGAATGGGCTCTTAAAAAACCTATGGATGTGAAATTAAAAAAAGAAAATCTATGCTCAGTAACAATCGCGAAAATCCAAAATATTTTATAAGTATTTCATGCATAAGAAAGTAAAGAGGCAAAGAGTAAGGCTCATTACAAAGGCAGAGATTACGACTTAAGATATTAGGATCTCATGGATTCCAAGGAAATTTACAAATCAGATTCAAAATTAGCTCAGTGGTGATAAGAAGAAGAAGCGGTGAATGACGTTATTGTGACTGGAAACCAATCTCCAGTACCATAAAACAGGATTTGATGCACAGTCCATTGTTTTATATGAACACATTGATGAACTAGTCATTAAAATAGGAAATGTGATCTTTAATTTGAAACATAATGGAAACAATATGGGATGTTAAATATCGACGATGAAAGCCTTAGTCTTCAAGATGATATGGATAACTTGGTAAATGTGTGTAAGTGTTGGCAAATTGAAATTACTGATGAACACTACGAAGTGAAGATTTATGATAAAATAAATAGCACAAACAACTTATGCTTCTAAGTTGGTCTCAGAAAGACCAACATACTTTTTGGCTGTTGTAATGTTGCGTGGACTGTATCAGTTTAAAGCCACCAAATGTGCAAGTAAAATTTACGGAATTTACCTTTATTTTTTTGACTCAGTTCTTCTTCTGTTAAATAAATGGATTGTACATTACATACAACGGCAGAACATTGCAAATGCTGAACATCCGAAGTGTGAGCTGAAAAATACGTTTTAGTTTTGGACGGGAAAGAAGAAGTCTGACATCAAGTTAACGACATTTTGTTTAAATTTATGAGAACAAAATATATTTAATTTGATGGATGGAATCAGTGCACTGCCGATTTTATTTTAAGAAAAAGCTCTCTGTATCTTCGAGATGAGCAAAATGACTGATAAACTCCTCAGTGGTGAAGAAAGTAAAACGTTTCATAGCGTGCATGGCGCAGCAGCAAAATCCATGTCAAAGTGAGGCATTAATTCTAACAAATATTACATGAATTCGACATAAAAGGAGCACGGCAAATAGAAGAACTGACAGAAAAGGATGAAGAAAAGCGTGAAGGAATAAAAATAACAGAGAAACAGATGCATGAGTATATTATAATTTTAATTTGTGAAACACAATTTCAAACACAAAAGTTTTGCAAGCCAATGCTATCTTACAGGGAGGAAGTTAAAATCGAACGATGAATGGTCCTGGCTTCAGGATGGAAGAATTTGCTGTTGAATTATATGACAATCAGGAAAATTGTAATCAGAAAGGCCTACTATGCTTCAGAAACAGGACGAATCAATTAATGCACAACTTTATGAAATTGATGACAACGATTAGGAGTTGCATACCTTAAGGTAAAACAAGAATGTTTTTTTTTCCTATTATCTAATCATGCGCTGTCGTCCTCACTGGTTGGATCATCACTTAATGCAGATTGCTCATTACATGTAAGAAGGTGGAAGTGAACTGTCTTCATGAAACTCTGAAGTTTAAAATATTTAAATTGCCACACATGCAGTCTGAGGTGAAGATTGATGAATTACATCCAGTGGTACTTAAACAAAGCGATTTGTTTAAATGTCTGGAGAGTAGGTAGTGTTGCAGGGGATCTCGAAGGTGGTGACATTGTCATATATCTACCGCCATTTTCCTTCGTGATTACATTGGTCATCAATTTGCTAGGTGCCGTTTAATGACGACTGCCGGATTCTGTGTGGCATACAGGCAGTAAACACTACTACTTTTAATGTTCATCTGTTGTGGATTGACAATATATTTGCGGGTCTTGTACTAACCAAGTATAAGATGTATTCTCATGGTCTGCCAAATTTATTGATTACTGTTGGTCTGTAGATCGTCTCAGCAGTGGGTACTTTTCTGTCACAGTCATGTCATCAGACTGCATGGTTGAAGAGGATGTTGAGAGACAAGGAAAGTTAGCTGTCTAAATATTTCTATTCATCGATTATTCTTGCAATCGCAGAGAATAAACAATCGGTGCAGGAGTAGGCCATTCTGCTCTTCGAGCCTGCACCACCATTCACTATGACCATGGCTGATCATCCTCAATCAATATCCTGTCCGTGCCTTATCTCCATAACCCTTGATTCCACTATCCTTGAGAGCTCTATCCAACTCTTTCTTAATCGAATCCAGAGACTGGTCCTTCACTGCCTTCTTGGGCAGAGCATTCCACGCACCCACCACTCTCTGGATGAAGAAGTTTCTCCTCATCTCTGTCCTAAATGGCCTACCCTTTATTTTTAAGCTGTGTCTTCTGCTCGGGACACAGCTGATGTTCCCATTCGCGGAAACATGTTTCCTGCCTCCAGAGTGTCCAAGCCTTTAATAATCTTATATGTCTCAAACAGATCCCATCTCACTCTTATAAACTCAAAACTATACAAGCCCAATCTTTCAACGTAAGATAGTCCCGCCATTCCAGGAATTGACCTCGTGAACCTACGCTGCACTCCCTCAATAACCAAAATGTCTTTACTCAAATTTGGAGACCAGAACTGCACACAATATTCCAGGTGCTGTGTCACCAGTGCCCTGTACAGCTGCAGAAGAATCTCTTTGCTTCTATACTCAATCCCTCTTGTTATGAAGGCCGGCATGCTATTAGCTTACTTCATAACCTGCTGTACCTGCATGTTTGCCTTAATTAACTGGTGTACAAGAACACCCAGATCTCTTTGTACTGCCCCTTTACCTAACTTGACTACATTTAGGTAGCAATCTGCCTTCCTGTTCTTGTCACCAAAGTGGATAACCATACATTTATCCACATGGAAGCTTCCTGATTAAGACAAAAAAAGATAACTGCGAAAGTTGCATCATCATGTCAGATACGGTTGGTTTACAAAAAATATAGAAATCCAATCAGGTGTTTGTAATAAGCAATGATTATAACGGTGATTAGCCAAAACAAAAAAACGTATAATTGATGCTTTAAAGTATAATGACAATGGTGATTTGATCACAGTAAAACTGTGTTGCTGACCTATTCACTAAAATTAAGAGATAAAACTTGCAAAATGAAAATATGCACTGAATAAGGATCAATTGGTATTTGAAAATTGTGGACTCCTTATAAACATATTAATGCTATTTTCCAGATCAGGATAAGTGAAGTAGTGTGAAACAAGAAGAAGTGAAGTTGTTCAAATTGGTAGTTGAATAGCCAAACCGTTTTAGAACTTGTACTTTTCCAATTGCCAGTGGTGAAGACATGTTATAAAAATGTTGGCGATGATAGATAAATGAATCTAGTGTAAGGATAATGTTTGATCAAAAGAGTCATGAATATTGAAAACAGAATGTCCAACACGGCAGCACAATACAGGGATCCCCACGATGCAAAAGTAGAGCATTTCTATGAATCCTTTCTTCAACTGAAATAGTATAAAGCGAAGAAGCATTCATTCATTTTGAAAAAAAAACGCCTGTTTTCATCAAAGTGAAACTCCTGTTTGGACTTCTTTTAGTTAGAAAAACAGGTACTAATGTAAGTCCTTTTTGTAAAAGCTAAGTGGTGTAAAGTGAACTTTTGGAAAGTGGGGCACTCCTGTATTTTGAGTAACTTTTCTCTGAGAATCGACATACCTGGAACTGCGACAGCATCAGAAATATTCTGACGTTTCTAATTTCTGCCTATTCCAGATATCTTTACAAAATTGCCTTTTTCAATGTCATCAGTCACATGTTCAATAAGCATTTTGTGTCTTTGTTTATCCCTTTGGAAATCTGTGTTGTCTTATACAGTTGATACATTTTTGTTTATTCACAGGGATCTCCACCCTATCTCAGTTCTTCCATTCGGCATTTCATCATTTCCCAATACTTATGACATTAACAATTGCTTTTTTGGTGCTTTCTTACCGGTATCTTTGAGACTCTGGCGCAGATTTTCAAGACCTGAAACGAACCAAAGGATTTTAAACTCATCTAACTGCACGTTAATTTAATTTATGACAACAGTTTAATATTTGTTAAAAAAAAGTAATGAAAAGTTCAACTATAATGCAAAATTGCAAATCTTCCCCAATAATTCTGTGTGCAAGAAAACATTTGGTATGTTTATCAGGGCTAGCACCTTCTGTTCTACCTTCATATTCATGTCTGATATTAATTTTACATTACTTGGCGTGACATCCGCAGTTTTAATATGTTAAGACGGGAAATGTAGCAACAACATCAAATTATTTTAAAATCAACCGTCTAAACCTGACAAACGATCAGTTATGTTTGAACTTAAGGGTTACTAAAGCTATCTGGCGTTGGTCACAATGAAGAGTAAGTATGATACATTGATTAAAAACTACTCTTTGAGAATGCTTTTTTTGGGATGAGAAGTAATTTAGAGCACAAAACGTAATAAGTCTGTAACAGGATTAACACCCTACGTGTGTGTGTGTGTATATATGTGTTTGACAAACAATTTCCGACTGACAATCAGAGACAACTTGCCATACAAGTAATAGACATTTATATGAAGTATGCATTCTTGTTATTAGAACCAAGAACACAGCACATACAACAGTACAGCGCAGAAACAGCCCCTTCCACCTCTCATACCTGTTTTGAACATAATACCATTCGAAATTAATCTGATCTCCCTGCACATGGTCTGTCTCCTTGTACTTCTTGAGGTACATGCCTCTTAAAATTTACTGACTGATCTGCTTTTGTCCCTCCCTCTGTTAAAATATTCCAGCTACCTACCACTCTCTCTGTGACAAAACATAAACGTCTTTTATTCATTACCTTTAAACTGTTCCTTCTCATGTTGAACTGATACCACCTAATATTTGGCATTTAAACTCGGGAAGAAAGAGATGTTCCGGATATGTTATCCTAAAGATTCATTGAATACTTTTATATAGTTCTATCCGTTCGCCACTTCGCCTTAGAAGCTCCATCTCCTCTGCACATGACTAATTTACTTCAACCCAAGCAAAATTCACACAAATCACTTTTGCGCCCTCCCCAAAGACTCTCCATCCCGCTGTAATGCGGGAAGAGATTGAAGACAACTGGCTGGACTAAAATATTGTGCAGCTGCAACATGACTTAACAATTTTTATACTCAATTTTGCAACGGATGAAGACAGGCATATAACATTATTCGTTTCTTTTGCCCCTTCCTGAGAGCTATTAATTGATTCCGAGCTCTCTGTCTAAATCACTGCAGTCAAAATGCCTGTGGAGATCAAGTGCCACAAAGGCATCACATTACATTTGTCCAGATTAAACTCTGTCCAGCATTCCAACTGTTCTCTACTTCCACACATTTCTACAGTGATCACAACTCCATTATTTTCAAATCATATGAATACTTGCTAATCAAACGATCTGCTAGTTAACCTAATAAAATTTAATACCATGTTTTACTTTTTTCATTTTTACATAATGAATTGATGTTGGATTGATTTGGCAATTAGTCATTCAGAGTACAATGTCAGATTTCCAAAATAGCAACACTGATTTATGTTTTGGTAACAATTAGATATGATATCAAATGAAATCCAGTTTAATTGTTGTATCCAAATGAATGAGTTTTCTAAACACATGTCATCTAGCATGATTATTCTGACTGATCTCGCAGTTCAGAAGTCACGTAAGCTACTTGTCTTTCTTATTATGTTAATCGTGACAAAAACAAGTAAGGTTAGTTCAAGTATTAAATCATTTTGACTTAATTGTGTTCAGCTTATGTTGGGAAGGAGGAAATAGATCATAGTAGGAAAAATAAAAAAAAAGATGCCCCACTGTTTTCATGGATTAAGAGGTTAATTCACTTGGTAGCTTTGGAATTCCGGAACATTAAGCTTTAATTTTAACATGTTAACTGATTTCCTCGAAAATTAGGAGAGTACAATTCTTTAATAACAATGTTTACATTAAATCTTTCCAGTGATTTAATCTAGTAAATGCATAATGAAACATTAAAACTAAACTCAGTTTCCAAAAGAAATACTCGTTCATGCATGTTATTTAGAATGTAACATGAAATGCTAATGATTGCCTTCCAATACAGCTCGTTGCTCCTGACAAATTATCATTAAATTCGACATATTCTTGGAAAGATTACGAACAAGAACAACTTTGGAAATGTCAATCTACTTCAACACTAGATTACTTTATTGGTACTCTTTTATGATGTTGCAATGCAAGCTTATTTGATGATATATATGCGTGCACGTGCACGTGTGTGTGTGTGTATATATATATATATATATATATATACACACACACACACACACACACATACATATAAAATTAAACACGCACACACTTGCATGATTTTTGTGATACTGAGCAAGCTAATGATAACATTGTTTTGCCCCATGCAAACGTGCATCGCATTTATTATCCTGATATGGAAGTCTCTCAGCTTATGACTTATGCAGTTTCGTTCAGAAATCCCCCTATTATATCTGAAATTAAGAAAGATGATACATTGATGATGACACAGAATAAACAAAAAGCCTTAAACATCTTTTCAATGCACGTTGAAAGTTATATCACAATCCCTATAGTAAAGTGAAATTCCAGTAAACGCATCATTCCTTTACCTTTATCTTTCATCTGCACCCTTTCTTCTATTTAAATGAACAATAGCATATGCAAAAGTATTATATCTGATTTGAACACATTCCTTTAATTTAATAGCAGACACACACCTGCACAAACCAACTGATATAGTAAAAAAAAACTATCGTTCAATTTCTGAACTGAAAACAACAAACTAATTTCATAAGAAATGTGAATCACTTTGCACTTTTACTATGTTGTAAAAATCAGAAATACAATTAGAATTGTTCATCAAGCATAATGCAGATCAACACTACAATGTGCAATGTTTTAAGACTTTTTTGATTATTTAGAGCACATGAATTCATTAAACTGCCTGTCTCAGTTTAACAGATCATCAGTGTGTGATATTCGCTTTCTGATAGAAGTTGGATGACATCTTCGACCTTGCTTTTGGATATAATGCATGTTTTTTAGTTTTAAAAGCTCATGTTGCAACTGTATAAAACTGTATAAGACTCTGGTGCGGCCTCATCTGGAGTATTGTGTGCAGTTTTGGTCGCCATACTATAGGAAGGATGTGGAAGCTTTAGAACGAGTGCAGAGGAGGTTTACCAGGATGTTGCCTGGAATGGTAGGAAAATCTTATGAGGAAAGGCTGAGGCACTTGGGGCTGTTCTCATTGGAGAAGAGAAGGTTTAGGGGAGATCTGATAGAAGTGTATAAGATGATTAGGGGTTTAGATAGGGTAGATACTAAGAACCTTTTACCGCTAATGGAGGCAGGTGTTACTAGGGGACATAGCTTTAAATTAAGGGGTGGTAGGTATAGGACAGATGTTAGGGGTAGATTCTTCACACAGCGGGTTGTGAGTTCATGGAATGCCCTGTCCGTATCAGTGGTGAACTCTCCTTCTTTATGGTCATTTAAGCGGGCATTGGATAGGCATTTGGAAGTTATTGGGCTAGTATAGGTTAGGTAGGATTCGGTCGGCGCAACATCGAGGGCCGAAGGGCCTGTACTGCGCTGTATCCTTCTATGTTCTATGTTCTATGTTCTATGTGGTAATTAATTATGAAATAGGAAATCGTACAATTTTGTAATGTGTCACGAAGATTATCACTCCAGTCGTGGTGATGTCAAAACTGTATATCATGACCAAGTTGCATTAACATGCTAAACGATAAATAGATTAATTGCTTACAATATTTTGAAGAAAAATAATGCACAGTCAGCAAATTAGAAGGCTTAAGGTGGTGAAGGAAACTGTAATGCTGGAACTTAATGTTGAGCAACCAGAAATCATTGCACAGGTTGGCGCAAATGTCAAAGGTAGGAATAGGAATGAGATCCTGCAGAATAACTACGGAGATCTAGCAAAAAGAACAGTTAAGAACCATGACCTCATTGGTGAGAATCTTTGGACTACCTCCAGTGCCACGAGATAGTAATGATAAGAAAAGGAGGGTATAGCAAATGAATGCGTGGCTAAAGAATTCGTGCACGCAGCCAGAATTCACAATTCTAGAATTTCAGGATAATTTCTGGGGCAGCGGTGACATGTTGAAGAGGAATGGGTTGCACCTGAACTGGAATATCTTCCGGGCCAAATTTGGTCATGCTGTAAGCGAAGGTTGAAACGAGACGTGCGGGCGTGGTGTGTTGTGGGATCATCACAACATAGAACATAGAACACAGACCATAACAGCGCAGGACAGCCCCATTGGCCCTCGATGTTGCAACGACCTGCGGAACCAAACTGCAATCCATCTTTCTGACACTTTCATTATTGTGAATATGGAAGAGAATTAACATTTAAATGCCCTTAATGTTGGCGAGTCTACTACTGTTGCTGACAGTGCGTTCTACGCCCCCACTAATTTCTGAGTAAAGAAACGGTTTCTGACATCTGTCCTACATCTATCACCCCTCAATTGAAAGCTATGCCCCCTCATGCTAGCTATCACATCCGAAGTAAAATCCGAGGTATAATCAGTTTCCAATCTATCTCACCCTCTGATTATCTTATTCGTCCCAAATGATTCGCCTCTCAATCTTCTTCTCACAAACTAAAACAGAATCATGTCCCTCAGCTTTTCCTCCTAAGACCTTCTCTACATACCAGGCAACATGCAAGTAAACACACAATACAGCTTCTTAACAGCCCTTTCAACTTGTTTGGCAACTTCCACTGATCTCTGTACCTGTACAACGAGATCTTTCTGCTAATTTACGCTACAAAGAATCTTGTTATTAGCCCAATAATCTTCATTCCTGTTATTCCTTCCTAAGTGAATCACCTCACACTTTTACACATTAAACTCCATTTTCCACCTCTCAGCCCAGCTCTGCACCTTGGGACTGCGAGACAAGTGACCATAGTTCTATAAATATTAAAATAGTTCCAGAGAGGGAGAAAACTAAGTTAGGGTAAAACGAATTTTAATAAAATTAGACAGGATCTCGTTAAGGTTGATTGGACTAGTTTGCTTGCAGGTAGAGACACATCTGGCAAGTGGGAGCCCTTTAAAAGTAAGGTAGCCAGAGATCAATGCCTATGTGTTCCCCTGCGGGTGGAGTGTACGTTTGGCAAGAACACTGAAGCTTATTGAATCTTTAACAGAAGAAGAAAGACGGAGACGTTGTTCATGTACAGGCAGCTGATATCAATGGAATACCTGGAAGTACATAGGAATTTTAGGATTTATTGAAGAAGAAAATCAGGAGGTCGAAAAGGCAGAAATAAATAGGCTTAGCTCAGTAGATTAGGATGAATCCAAAGAGGTATGTGATGTAAATCAAAGGAAAAATCAAAGAATAACTAGGGAGAGGACCATCAAGGACCAATGTGAACATGTACGTATAGAACCGAAGGAGGCGGGGGAGGTTCTCAATGAGTATTTCTCTTCTGTGTTTAGCACCTAGAAATACTTAGACATTTGGAGAATTAGTCATGATATCTTCGGCACAGACCATATACAGTAGAGGAGGTGTTGGATGTCATATGAAGGAGGACAAATCTCCTGGACAAATATCCAAAACACTGCCAGAGGCTAGAGAAGAAATTGCAAGGGCCTTTGCTGATATTTTTGCATCATCATCAGCCAGAGTGAGGTCCGAGAAAGCTGTAGGGCTAACAGTGTTGTGCAATTATTGAAGAGGGGCTGCAAAGAAAAGTCTGGGAACGGTAGACCAATAACCTCAACAACTGTGGTTTGGAAGTTATTTTAGAAGATACTGAGTGATAAGATATACATGCATTTGGAAAAAAAGTACAGCACAATACGGGCTCTTCGGCCAACGATGTTGTGCCGAACATTTATCTTAAGAGCAATCTTACCCTCAATTTACTGCCATTCATACGCTTGCCCAGCAGTCACTTAAGTGTCCCTGACTGTACTACCACTGCCGGCAGTGCATTCTATGTCCCAAACACTCTCTGAATAAAGAACCTACTCTGACAACTCCCCATACCCTCCTCCATTCACCTTAAATTTATGACACAATATGACAGCCATTTCTTTCCGAGGGAAATGAATATGGGCATGTAATCTATCTATATCTCTTATTACCTTGTACACATATATCAATTCACTTCTCTTCGTTTTCCTTTCCAGTGTGAAAAGTCCAAGCTAATGCATCCTCTCTTCATAAGACAAACCCTCCAAACCAGGCAGCATCCTGGTAACTCTCCTCTGCACTTGTCTAAAGTATCTACATCCTTCCTGTAATGAGGCGACCGGAACTGGACACAATATTCCAAATGTGTTCTAACCAGGGCTTAAAACCTCATCGCTCTTGAGCTGAATGTTAATGAAAGACAAAACAACATACTCCTTCCTAACAATTCTATCAACTTGAAAGGCAACTTTGAGGAATATATATAGGTGGACCCCAAGATCTCGCTTTTCCTCCACATTGCCAAGAATCCTGTCTTTAACATTATTTTCAACATCCAAATTTCGAACTTCCAAAATAGTTCACTTTACATTCATCCAGTTTCAATTCCATCAGTCATCTTTCAGACCAGCCCTGCATCCTGCCAAGACCTCACATGTCTCACCAGTCCGTCAGCATTCTTTTAAGGAAGTGACCAGGAGGGTTGACGAGGGCAGGATGGTAGACGTAGTCTGTTTGAATTTCAGTAAGGCCTTTCATAAGGTTCTGCATGCAATGCTGCATTGGAAGTTTAGATCGCCTGCAATCCAGGGCGAGCTGGCAAGCGGGATACAAAATTGGCCAGATGGTATGTAGCAGAGAATAATAGTGGAAGGATGCTTTCAGTCTGGAAGCCTGTGTCAAGTGGAGTGCCGCAGAGGGCAAAGTGCTGGTTCCATTGCTGTTTGTTATTTACATCAATGATTTAATGAGGTATGATTCACAAGTTTTTCTGACATCATTAAAATAGATGGTAAATTAAGATTATCAAATATTGAAGCAGTATGTTGATCAGTTGTGGAAGTGGGAAAAGAAATGACAAACTGAGTTTAAATTAGATACGTTTCTCGGCTTGTATTTGGAAACAAAAAACAAAACGGGAGTTTTATAGTAAATGGCAGGGCCTAAGGGATGTCGTGGAGCAGAGGATCTTGGAGTTTGCCTTTATAGTTTTCTGAAAGTGGAGTCACAAACAGTTTGAGCAGTGACATAAGCTTTCGGAACACTGGCCTTTATCAGTCATCAAATTGAGTATAGCAGTGTCGACGTTATGCTACAGTTAAATAGGACATCAGTAGGCAATGCATGGTGTATTTTGTTCAGTTTTGGTCACCTTGTTATAGGAAGGATGCCATTAAACTGAAAGGAGTGCGGAAGAAATTTACACGAATGTTGCTTGTCCTCTACTCAATGTTTGGAGTTATAGGAAGAGGTTGGACAAGGTAGAACTTCAGCACAAAGGAGACTGAGGGGGCAACTAATAGAAGTGTACAAGATCGTGATAGGTATAGTTAGGGTGAACGCACTCAGTCTTTTTCTCAGGGTTGGATAATCAAGGACTGAACAGCATCAGTTTAAGTTTAGAAGTGAAAAATAAAAGGGAACCTGAGGGACAGCGTTTTTATTACCCAGAGGGTGGAATGCATATGGAATGAGCTGCCAGTGGAAGTGGTTTATGTCCTCACATTAATAGCATTTAAACGGCATTTGGACAAATACATGGTTCTGAAAGAAGGATATGGGCCAAGGTCAGAGGAATTAGATTAGCGTGGATGGACATTTTGGTCGGTATGGACCAATTTGTGCCCAAGGGCCTGTCTCCATCCTTTAGGACTCGATAACCCCATATAACCCCATAACAATTGTGGGTCATGAATGTACATAACGGATTCACACTGAGAACGATTTTCTTCCTCTGCTTAAAGTGGGTAATAGTAGAGATACACACACAAGAAACGTAACTGAACAAAGATTTAAAAGATCAGTACAGAAAAAACACTGGAATGAAAGAAACAAAAGAGGATATTCATGTTAAGACAATAAACAATATCTATAAAAGTTGTCATGAATATGTGTTAAGAAAAATGATTGGGAACAATCTGCTGAAATGAGCTTCACACTAGCAAATATCTGAGGCGGAAATCTGGCATACAAAGTGTTAAACACAATGATGATTACTGAGGAATGATTTTAGGAAAAGCAGAAGTTGGAATTGAATGTGGCAGCACGTATTTATTTCCTAGGGATATACTGCAAAGTGACAATTTTGCATAGCTTTAATTGTAAAATACAACTTAAATTTTTAAAAAAGGCACAGCTAATGAACGATAGCACTCAAAATACCAATCAATACCAATAAAACAATTAAGTTGAAATATTATCAGCTTATACATTGACTTCAGACCACTTCATAGATACAACTGTAAAGTAAACAACATTGCTCTACTTTGGACAGACCAGACGCATTCTCACAGAGTGCTTCAGAGAACATCTCTGGGACATCCGCACAATCAACCCCACTACCCCGTGGCTGAACATTTCTACTTCCCTTCCCACTCTGCAAAGGGCATATAGATCCTTGGCCTTCTCCATCGCCAATCCTTGGCTACCTGACGTCTTGGCGAAGAATGCCTCATCTTCCTCCTCTGGACCTTTCAACCTCCATGGCATCAATGTGGACGTCACCAGTTTCCTTATTTACCCTTCCCCACCTTTCCCCAGTTTCAACCTCTCAGCTCAGCACCATCCTCATGACCTGTCCCACTTGCCAATCTTCCTTCCCACCGATCCGCTCCACCTTCCTCTGCGACCTATCACTTCTTCCCCACCTCCATCCATCTATTACACTCTCAGCTACCTGCTCCACGACTCCACCCCCTCCCACTTATCTCTACACTCACGAAGCACCCAAACTCATTCCTGATGAAGGGTTTTTGCCCGAAACGTCGATTGTTCCTGCTCCTTGGATGCTGTCTGACCTAATCATGCTTTTACAGCACCATTTCAATCTTGACTTTTATCCTGAGCATTACAGACAGTCAGTCTCAAGTCTGTGTTGGGTAAAAATGATGGAGAAAATTCTGAGACAGGATTTGTGATTACCTGGAACAACGCAGTTTGATTAGAGACAGTCAGCATGACTTTCTCTGCGGCAGAAATGTTATTGAATTTTTTGAGGATGCGACAAAACACATTTTTAAATGTAGAGCAGTGGATAGGTTGTACATGACTTTTCTTTGTCAATGCATTTGGTCAAGTTTCCCATGGTGCGATCATTCAGAAAGTAAGAAGGTATGGGATACGTAAAACAATCTGGCTGTCTGAATATAGAATTGGCTGGCCCACAGAAGACAGAGGGTGGTGGTACATGGGAAGTATTCAGCTTGAAGCTTGGTGACTTGTGGTGTTCCGCAGAAATCTGTTCTGGGGCCTCTGTTGTTTGTGATCTTTATAAAAGACTTGGATGAGGAAGTGCAAGGGTGGTTTAGCAAGATTGCCAATGACACGAAGGCTGGTGGAATTTTGGATAATGTGAAGGGCTGTTGTAAATTGCATCGGAACATTGGACAGGATGCACAACTGGGCTGATAATTGACCGATGGATTTCACCTGAAGAAAATGTGAACTGATTCACTTTTGAGGTTCGAATTTCCAAATGAAGGGATAAAGGCAGGATTATTGACAGTGTGGAGGAAAATATGGACCTTGTAGTCCATCTCCATAGATCCTTCAGCGATACCACTCCAGCTGATAGGACTTTTAAGGAGGTGTAATGTCTGTTAGCTTTCATTAGTAGCGGGATTGACTTCAAGTGCCGCAGTTACATAGAGTCCTAGTTACACCACATTTAGAGCATTGTGTTCAGTTCTGGTCTCCTCATTATGGAAAAGAAGTGGAAGTTTTAGAGAGGATTCAGAGGAGATTTACAGGAATGTTGCTTGGACTGGAAGGAAAGGTTGTGAGAGTTAGGTATTTTCCCATTGGAAAGAAGGAGAATGAGAGTTGGCTTGGTAGAGATCTGAAAGGTGAAGAAAGGCATCATTAGATTGCCGTTTTCCCAGGGCAGAAATGTCAATCACATAGTGCCAACCCTTTTAGATGATCGTAGGAAGCTTCAGGCGAGGTATTGGGTGTAGGTTCTTTAGACAGCGAGTAGTGGTTGCATTCAGCAGTCGCAGAAGAGTACTTTAGTGATATCTAAGCGACTCCTGGATTGGCACATCGAAAATAGTACAATGAAAGGTATGCAAGTTAATCCGATTTTGGAGTAAGATAAAAGGTCAGCTCAACGTCGAAGGCCTAATGGTTGGTGCAGTGGTGCACTGGTCTACTTTCTATGTTCTAAGTGGAAGAAATGGGCGTTGTATGGCCATTTGAAGGTGTTAAATTCAAGTTTAGTCCAGAAGGCTGTAAAATGCCGAGTCTGAAGATGAGATGTTGTTCGTACATTTGATTCAAGAATCTAAAATTGATGCACCATTTGTCCTCCAACACCTTACATCCAATAATTCCACCACCGCCACCTCCAACTTAGAGCATAAATCTTGTCCTCTCCACACTTCACTTCACCTTTGAAGAAGAGTCATGTTCTTTCGACATGGATGCTACCTGACTCTCTGTCAACTGCAGCATTGTTGCTTTCAATATAGCAACTTAGACAAAGCATAACTGAAATCACTTAATTAAAAGTTCATGACTAATATCATGTTCATAGTTTGGTGAAATTGGTCAAAATTCCACGCCTTGACTATAATATTATAAACGAAAAACATTGTGCAAACTCTCGATAATAGAGTGCAAAGTTTATTCGTTGACAAAGAAAAGCTGACAAAAAAAATTAAAAATGCTTCTCACATAATGAGTATGACACATTAGTGAAATCCATAGCACATAATAGGAAATGACTAAATAAAGGAATATGGTTATCATAGAATCCGTACAGAGTGGAACCTGTTGATTCCATCAATAATATCAGTAGCGACATCCAAAGGCACCCCACCCAGACCCAGCCAAACCCCATAATCCTGCAATTCCCATGGCCAATGTAGCCAATCTACACATTCCAGAAAAATGTGGGGCAATTTAGGATGCCCAATCAAATGAACCTGCACATCTTTGGACTGTGGGAAATAACGACCGCAGATTCCCCCCAGACGTGATCGACGATGCCCTCCACCGCATCTCCTCCACTTCCCGCTCCTCCTCCCTTGAGCCCCGCTCCTCCAACCGCCACCAAGACAGAACCCCACTGGTTCTCACCTACACCCCACCAACCTCTGTATACAACGTAGCATCCGCCGTCATTTCTGCCACCTCCAAACGGACCCCACCACCAGGGATATATTTCCCTCCCCTCCCCTATCAGCATTCGGCAAAGACCACTCCCTTCGTGACTCCCTCGTCAGGTCCACACTCCCCACCAACCCAACCTCCACTCCCGGCACCTTCCCCTGCAACCGCAGGAAATGCAAAACTTGCGCCCACACCTCCTCCCTCACTTCCCTCCAAGGCCACAAGGGATCCTTCCATATCCGCCACAAGTTCACCTGCACCTCCACACACATCATCTATTGCATCCGCTGCACCCGATGTGGCCTCCTCTATATTGGGGAGACGGGCGGCTTACTTGCGGAACGCTTCAGAGAACACCTCAGGGACGCCCGGACCAACAACCCAACCACCCCGTGGCTCAACACTTTAACTCTCCCTCCCACTCCACTGAGGACATGCAGGTCCTTGGACTCCTCCACCGGCAGAACATAACAACACGAAGGCTGGAGGAGGAGCGCCCCATCTTCCGCCTGGGAACCCTCCAACCACAAGGAATGAACTCAGATTTCTCCAGTTTCCTCATTTCCCCTCCCCCCACCTTGTCTCAGTCGGTTCCCTCAACTCAGCACCGCCCTCCTAACCTGCAATCTTCTTCCTGACCTCTCCGCCCCCACCCCACTCCGGCCTATCACCCTCACCTTGACCTCCTTCCACCTATCATATCTCCATCGCCCCTTCCGCAAGTCCCTCCTCCCTACCTTTTATCTTAGCCTGCTTGGCACACTTCCCTCATTCCTGATGAAGGGCTTATGCCCGAAACGTCGAATTTCCTATTCCTTGGATGCTGCCTAACCTGCTGTGCTTTAATCAGCAACACATTTTCAACTGTGGGAAATAACCTGAGCATTCAGAGCAAACCCACGTGGACATGGGGAGCATATGCAACACTGTCAATATATATGAAAATGAAAACACAAAAACAAATTCCAAGCGAAATAACAAAGAAAATAAGCAATAAATCAAAGAAGATAGATTTAGTTGGAAGATGAATGTAAATAACCCATTTTCATTAAAAGGCAAAACTGACTTTCTGTAGCAGTTCAAAATTACACCGATTCAAATCACATTTAGACAATTAACAACTGGTTCTGTGCCCAAGTCTGCTTAAGGCTTCTCACTTCTGCATCAGTTTCCTTTTTGCCTTACCCAGTTCGCTGTTCAATGTTTTAAGATTTTCGACTTCTGAGAACAAAGCAAAAAACAGGATTTACAAGGTGAGTAAATAATAGGAGCAAGAAAAACAAAATGATGTCACTTTACTTAAAAGTCATTATTTGCAATCTCAGTCGTTATAAGTATAAACACACTGGAGTATCAATCATATTTACTGTACAATACCGTCAATAGGATGACTCTAATTTAGTGAATGTGACGGACAACAGGCATCTATTAAAACTGATGGTATTTTTTGTCACTTGATCTGTTTCAAGCAAACATCTAAATATTATAGTTTCAGAGCAATAGTGACGTACAGCATGACACAGACCCTTCAGTCCAACACCTCCATTTCAGTCATATATCGTAATTAATCTTGCCCCATTTTCCAGCATTTGTCCACTATCCTTCCAAAGCCTTCCTGTTCGTATACCCATCTGAATGCCTTTTAAGTGTTATAATTGAAGCAACTTCCATCAAATCCCCTGGCAGTTCATTCCAGGCACATACCACCCTGAGTGTGAAAATGATTCCACTGAGATCCCTTTTAAATCTTACCCCTCTGCCACCAACGCTCCAGGGAAAATAACTCCAGCCTATTTCGATCACCCCATAGTTTAAACCATTCATCCCTGGCAAAATCCTTTTAAAGCTATGTGTGGCACTGTTTAAGCTATCATTATACACGGAAAGTTCTAAATTCCTACTACATTTTCCATGAAATAAGCTATTCTCTCATGTCTCTCTGAAGCCTCTAGACTTTACATTATACCAAAGCTACCAATCAATATTCTCTCCAATAATGGGAAAGAAGTTCTACCTGTTACTCTGATTGTTGCCCCCATACATTATGTACATAAAAACGTCCTCTCTGAATCTCCTGTTCTCGAACGAAGTTATGAGCAGTTCATTTCATCTTTCTTCAGTACTGAAATTCTCCAGTACAAGGAAATACTAATTCATCTCCAATGCGCTTTCTCCGGCACTCTCCCAACCCTCGAATGCTATGGATTCCAGAATGGCTCACAATAGTTTAGCTGTGGCTGAAGTAACGTTTTGAACAGTTCCAGTGTAGCCATCCAGCTATCAAAATCTCTGCCTCCGTTAATAAAAATAATCCTTCTATTCAACTACCGCCTGGAGCTTGGCTTCTCTGTATTTTGTTTTTAATCCTCATACATCGATAGAAATAAACTGCATATTATCGTTGAAAAATCTCATTCCAAAATTTTGAAATATCAAAATGTGATTTATGTCTCGAAGTAACCATGTTAATGCGATCCATATTTTGAAATGAAACCTGACATAATTGATCGTGGTTGGAAAACATTCATTTAGAACCTTGGTGAGAGTTCTAATTCATAAATTTCAATAATCTCACTAGCTATTATGATGAATTGCAATAAACCAAGACAGTATCTGTGAAACTATTCCCCCATATGATTACGCAAGCAAACCATATATGAACACAGCAATCATAGACTCTACAGTGTGGAAGCAGGGTATTTGGCTCTTCATGTGCCTGACGCTGTAAAGCAGCAATTGGAAGCACTGAGATACCGTGCCAACTAAATGGCTCATTGCTCAGCGTTTAGCTAACAAATTTCATGAGGTAACCACCCACCAGTTGCGTATTGCTTCCTCAAATCCTATTCAAACTCCCTGTTCTTTATCTTAAATATATGCCCTCTGGTTATTGAATTTTACACATAAGGAGGAAAATGTCGCATCGACCATGTTTATGTCAGTCATAACGTTATCCTCCTCAACCGTGCAATACCTCAGCTACTGTTGCTATCAATGAAAATAATTTCAGATAATCAAGCATTGTTCATGGATGCGCCACTGAGCCACCACTCCACTGATCAATTTACATACTTGATTTTCATACAAAGCACATATCCCCTTAAACAAAATGAACGAAAATTTTCTAAAGTCTATGTTTGTTGGGATCACAGGTCCTCAGCATACGTAGAGCAAATATATATTTCATTTTAGTACATTGCTTCAATACAAACTCTTAAGTTCTTTTGTTAATCAGTAGCTTTATCTTCAAACAACATTGAATAATTTCTAGGCTTCAGCATACAGAAACATTTCATATGAAACATTTCCTCATCATATTGGACTTTCCGTCTTCATGGCACAGTAGACTCAAGAAGCATCAGCACAAGAATATTTTTCTGCCTATTGGGACTGTGGGTCAACCCACAGCAGGTGGACTGCAGCAGTTCAAAATGGTAGCTCAACACCACCTTCTGAATGAAACCAGGGACAGGCAATAAATGTTGGTCAAACAGTGACACACATATCTCACAAATGAACAAAATAAAAAAAACATATTATTTTGATCCAGCAGCTTTATTGCCGAGTCATAGCGATTTATTACAGTAATGTGAAAACAATGTTATCAGTTTACAAACATACTTCCACCAAGGTATTTGAATGGTTTATCGTGGTGCTTTTTCTGACGTTTTACTAGGTACAAATGATTAACCTGAAATAGTCTTGATGTTTTTCTGCTCTTATGTATCAGGCCAGACCCTCTCCAATTATTTGAAGAAAATAGTCGAGATCCTAAACTTTCCACCAGCTTTACGCAATTGTTAAAGTAGATATTCCAGGAGTGATGCCGCTGACCAAAGCACTCAGTTTTAAACAAGACATAATTTATTTATACATGATCAAAAGAAAACCAACATTAAATACTTGAACTATTTTCAAACCAAACAGATTGTACCACAACTTCATGAAGTTTTTGCAAGTACTTGCAACGTCCCACAATACACACGTAGGCAGCACGTTCTTTCAGGAGATATATCAGATCGAGAAGCATTAGCAGGGAAATACTTCTGTGGGTCCTGCAGCTTCTATGCGTTCCCAGTCAAATCCTGACCAGCAGCTGCAAATAAATTAGCTTGGAAAAACAAATCAAACCAAACCCTGAACTGGAAGAACTAGCCACTCCCTATCATTGTGTGTGTGTGTGTGTGTGTGTGTGTGTGTGTGTGTGTGTGTGTGTGTGTGTGTGTGTGTGTGTGTGTGTGTGTGTGTGTGTGTGTGTGTGTGTGTGTGTGTGTGTGTTTAACAAAAATCAAGCACTCTTAAAAGTTTCTTCAAATCTACAATGAAGACGTTTCAGAACCTCTGTCTTTACAACCCCTGTAAAAACAAAGCAGGATAACTGAACATTGACATAGTATCAGCATCTTCATACCTCTCCCTACCCAGTAAAAAAAAACTGAACCGTCAATATCCAAAATGGCTTAATATTAAAATCCTTTAATCGCAAATCGGAAGTACACTACAACGCATATACATATTAGATTGACTATAACCATGCACACATGCACTACCGCATTCTGTTTCAGCCTGTTTTCTCGTGACACTTAATGCCTCTGTTTCGTGTCCAAAACTCAACAGTGCGTCAGTGATCACGTTTTCCCATCCTATCTCATGCACAATTTTCAACTTAAATGCCTGCAACAACAGGCTTCATTTAAACAGTTTGATATTTTTGTCCTTAAATTTCCCCACAAACTTCCATGGGTTACCATGAGTGTCCCAGATATATTACACATAAATAAAAATTGAAATGTTGTAAATGAAACTGACCATCTCCTTCTCACTTTTCAAATATTACTGCTGATGAATGTTCAATTCTCTGTAGAAATACCTACTGGAATTATTTCTTCTTGTCGTCATCCTGTAAGTGCACTGTGCCGACACCCACATCACTTGCATGGATAGCCACCTTAAATAGTTTGGCGTAGGTATGCCTAATACTGGTGCAAGAGATAACACAAATTTAAGGCTGTCAGGTGCCTCCTGACAGTCGGCTGAGCACGAGACTTCTTGCCATTCTTGAGTAATTCAGTGGGTGGTACAACCACAATCCTAAAATTTGTTTTGACTTTCCGATAAACCCCTTCAATCATAGGAAGTGCAAAACTGCTCCTTTTGTCGATGGTATGGGAAGCTCCCAAATTCATTTGCCTTTGAATTCAGTGGAGCCATTTGTCCATGTTGAATAACATGTCCCAGCGAAGTGACTTAGGCTCTGGTAAATTTACTTTTAACCATGTTTACCACCAAGCCTGATCCTGAAGTCAATCAAACAACTTAAATTAAGGTTGCAAATGTTCCTTCATGTGTGTTGACAAATCACCAGGTTATCAACGTCGTTTACACAACTAAGTCATCTAGAAAAACCTTTATGGTTTAGTCCCTGAAACGCGGCTGGTACATTTTCCATACCAAACGGCATGGTTTTGAATTGATAAAATCCATTTAGCATTCCATAAGCTGAAGTTGGCTTCGCTTTTTCTAAAAAAAAGATACCTACCAGCATCCTCTGATCAAGACCAACTTAGAAATATAAGTTGCTTTTTCCCACCTTTTCAGTAGAGCTGTCCAAGTTTGGACTCGGATATGCATCCATCTTTGTAACTCTATTGACTTTACAATAGTCCACACTTATTCGTTGGGTCCCATCTGATTTCGCCAACATTCTGTTGGGTGACCTTCAGTCACTCTAACTCACTTTGATCATGTCGTCTTGGAGCATGCATTCAATTTCCCTTGCAACCTGCACCAACTTCAAAGGGTTTTGCCATTAAGACTTTTGCTTAATGAGGACAGCATTTCCTCTATCAACATCATGCATAATTAGGTTCGTGATTGCCATGTAGTTTCCACATATCTCCCCATGAGATATCAGTAACTTGTTCAGTTCATTTCGCTTTTTCTCTGGACGGTAACTCAATAATTTATCCCACTTTTTGACAATTTCTTCATTATCCAATTTAAATTGAGCATTGTCCAATTCAGAATCCTCTGAACATGGTTCTTCAATCTGTGTTGCAAACAGTAATACAGCCTCCTTTTTGATTTCCTTCCCTGTCAAAATACCATTCAACATATTCACATGCCACACTGTGTAAGATTTCTTTCTGTCTGCAATCCTGAATGCAGTCTGCAGTTCACCTCAATGACTGTCTTTTCGATATTACATTGCCTACTAAACTATGCTTTTAAAGGTGCACCTACCACTGGATTTAATACTTACACCTTATCTCCGATAGGAAATTTGAAAGTTTTTGATTTCTTGTCTGCTTCCCCTTTTAATCAATGCTGTGACACTTTTAAATGCTCTTTCTAACGGTTCCCTCAAATTTATTACATCGTCTAATTATATGGTATCTGACTTCTGCATTATCAGCTGCTCCTTAATCCATTTTAATGGTCCTCTCACTTCATGCCAGAAACCTAATTTAAAAGGACTTAATTTGTTCGATTTACCTGGTACATCTCTGAATGCAAAAAACACAAGTCAATTTTCTTTATCTCAATCCTTTGGTTCACCTTGACTGCGAGCCCAAAGCATGGACTTAAATGTCTGATGCCACTGTTCTATCACTACCTCCGATTCTGGATGCGATGTAGTAGATTTGAATTGGCTTATTCTGAAGTTCTCCATAACTTCCTTGAATAATTTTGATGTGAAGTTTGATTTTTTATGTGGTGGTATCTCTGTGGTTAGCCCGTATCAAGTGAAAAAGTTTAATAACTTCTCTGCAATCCCTTTAGCGGGAATATTGTGTAATAGGATTGCTTGTGGAAATCAAGTGGGAACAGCCACGATTGCAAATAATCACCGATTATCAATTTTGCTTTTGATAGGTGTCCTGCTCAATCAATGAAGTGTATTGTAAAAGCTTCATAAAATGTAGAAATTGGAATTACAGGTTCTGCTTGAGGTTTTCATATTACCCGACATGTCTAGCAGAATTCAATTGCATACTTTTTCAGTCCTGGTCAGTAAAGATGCTTTTGTATTTTACTTGAGTTTGTCTTATTCCTAAATGAACCCCTACTGGTAGTTCGTGTGCTACCAGCAACACCTCCTTCTATCACCTATTGGCAATATGACTTGATGAACTTCTGTGCAATTCTCCTGGCTCTGAATATATAGTGGTCTCAATTTCCTCATTAATACATCATTTCAAGATAATAGCATTAAAAATGAAATTCATTTTCGATGTATGCTACCTGATACGATTAGTTTACTTTCTCATAACGTTTTGCTGTAACTTAGTTAATTTCTCTGAACTAAACTTGTCTGCTTTGTCATCTACTGTTCTGGTTTGTCTCAAACATTTGATCAAACAGGTTCTCTGCTAATTGCACTTCAACTTCCTTCAGTTGTACCATTTGATCGCTCCTACTTCAATTGGCGATGCTGTCAACTCGTTACCATACAATCAGGAATACATCCCAGAACATGATTCTTGTAATCATTCAGTTGTCAAAGTTTCCACTGGATTTTCAACCAGTAGATAGCATTCCGACTTGTGAACCAGCAATTTCATTGGGAAGAACGGATCGTATTCCTGGAGCTGAGAGTTTATCCAGACCTCTTACCACAACTTCGACATTATTCACTGGATACTCTAAACTCACTCTACATAACTTATCCTTTCTTTTCTCACCGTGAATTCCCGTTACAAGCTTTTTTTTCTGACCATTGTCCTTCAGAAGAACATATTTCCTCATCTTTCAACATCAAAGATTGCGATGATCCTCCATCTCTTAATAGCGCAACCTCTTTACCTGTTGCTCCTGGCCTGTGTGAGAAACGTTACCTTTGCAAGTACATGGCTTCAAAATGTCTAACACATCATCCTTCATCAACCTCCGACCAGGTTGGAAATTCTGATGCAGTTTTTGTAGCCTAGACTGTGCTTTCCATTACCACGTCAACAAAATTCACCATTTTATCTTGTTTTCCTATAAACGGTTTTCAGTGCTTTTTGTAAAAAGCCAATTCTTTGATTTCACGTGGCCTACGTTATTGCAGTGAAGTCAACAGAGTTTTTATTAAATTCTATTTCCCTTTCAAAAGATTCAGTTGTACCAAGTGGCACGTTATGCTTATGATCTTCTCGGAGATCTACATTTCCCTGACCACATGAGGTTTTCTCCTTTCCCCAATTTCTATCCCTCATGGATTGAAATTGATATTGGAAGCCAAACTTTGATTTATCAGTGAACTCATAATCATCAGCCAATTCATGCTACTAATCCTGCCGTTTTGACTCTATGCTCTTTCACACGAGTTCTGAAGTCAATTTTTGAAATCCTCCAAAAAAATTATCTGTATAATAGCGTCACAGGTAAGTTGCATTTCTAATGCCCTTATCCACGTAGCAAAATAGCTTTGTTTGATCATTTGAATTTCAAGGTAAATTTGAGCAGGGTTCCTCCTTAGATTCCTGAAATGCTGTTTGTAGGCTTCAGCCACTAACTCATATCATACACGTTAGATGGATTTCTTCACCTACTCATACGCCCCAGTTACCTCAACTGTAACCCTGAAAATACCTCACTGACACTACCGACAGTTTTGTTTCTTTCAACAAAACTCAGATGGTCCCTGAACATTGCAGTTGATTAGCCACGTTTTCTCATCAGATGAAAAAGACCGCTGCACCCAACTCATCAAACTTTGGCAATGGTGGATTAAATTTGAAGAGATGCCAATCACATCAGTGGCAAAAATGTGCTTGCTCATCCTCATGCTCTTTCTCATAAAGCTTACCTTCAGCCTTCATGCCTATTCTTTTAAACTCACTTTCCTGTCTAAGAACCAGTTTCTGTATTTAAAACCCTTTCTCTTGGTTTCTTTTCTCTCTTGCATTTTCTCTCTCTTTTCTCGCTATTTCTCTCTCTATTCTCTCTCTTTCTCTTTTCTCTGCCATTCTCTCCATTTCTTTTTAATATGCGAGCACTTTTCATTCTTTTTCTCTTTCCTCTGCATGTACTCGTGGTTCAAGTAGTTTCCTGTTTTGTCTTTCTTTTTCCATTTCCCTCTAACTCAAGCTGCTTCGTTCTCATTTGAATTTTAACCATCTTCGAAAAGTCAGATTTCGATGCTGAGCTATTGCTGTAATTTTCTCTCCCTTTGTTACAGACGAAGATATTGCCAACTCCAGCTTGACTGTCAATTCCAGCAGCTTTGCCTTGTTCACATTTTATAAAACAGCCAAAATCTATTTTTCTAATCCGAAAAAATTCGTAGTAATTGAACGATCCATTACCACACCGTGCAATGTTTAAACTGATCAATTTCAACACCTGGTACTATACTAACACCGACCACTCGTCACCTTTGAATCCAACAACCCTACTCCAAATTGAACTATAAAACAACTTCCACAAAGATCCCCAATTTGTTGTCGACCACGTCATACGCCCTCAAAATATTTAAAGAACGTAGACCAAACCACACCTTTTAGAAGATTTTAAGTAGGTGTAAAGTAGATATTTCAGGAATTTTAAAGCAGGCCCATAACTCATTTTTAAATAAAACAAACTTTAATAATGCACAAAAACAAATTTAAAACAACATAGCTATTTGAAAACCCAAATGACTCTATCTTAACTAAAGATGATGTTCCAAGTATTTGTAACATTCCATTTTGGAACCATTAGCAAAAAGATAAATTCAAACGCAAGTTCTTACAAGAGAGCCGTCAGTGCGAGACAGGATCAGTATGCAGTTGTTTCCTGTGTCCGGCAACTTCACTGGGTTCCCAGCTAAAACCTGACCAACAGCTGTAAAAGAAAACATCTTGCTTAACCAAAGCCAAGCGAAACTCTAAAATGGGATGACTGGCCATTCAACATCTATTGTGCAAGTGTTTTTTTTAAAGCATTTAAAATCTTCTTCAACTATATAAACCCAGGCATATCAGAATCTCTGCATTTCCAACTGCTCTGAAAAATTCACCAACGACACCATAACCTTTTAACGGAGAACCATCTTCACACTGGTCTCTCCAGCATCCTTTTCAAAGCAATTCCTGCAAAGCCACCGGATCCTATTGCATCTGTATTTCATTTGCACGTTAGATTAAATGAAATCACCTAACTGACATAGCGACCTTTTGCAGCTTTAAGGAAAAGAAATCGATCAGATTTGTCCAGCACAATTTCTGAGCTGGAAAGTTAGTTTAACACTAGGTTTTTATTGTGAACACAAGATCATGGAATAATGGATACATGATTTCTCTTTTGTTGTCAAGATGATCAGGATGACGTTACCTTGACAACACCTTTTGTCTATCAATAAATCCGTCTGAGATTGCGCTGCTCAGAGGATATACTGAGCAGCATGATAATAAATAAACTCTGTCCTTGTCCAGAATTGGTTGTATTCCATTAAAAGTAATAACCATACAACCAGATTCTGGTCGAACAGATTTGTTGGGAAGCACTAGCTTTTTGAACACTGCTCCTTCATCAGCTGGTTGTGGAGCATAAGTTTGCAAGACATTGAATTCACAGCAAAAGTTTACAGTGTGATGCAACTGAAATTAAATATTGGAATAAAAATACCTGGTTTGTTTGTTAAGTCTCTCTTCTTTTAGAAGGACCATGTTTGTGTCATTTCTTTCATAGTGGTTCACCACTAAGTCACCATGAAAAAAATTGAAACCAAAATGGTCATTCTAAAAGATGAAAGACTGAACAAACAATCTATAGCATTTACAATGAAAAATTTCAGCTGCATGATACTGCAAACCTTTGCTATGAATTCTGTGTCTTACGATCTTATACTCCACAACCACCTGATGAAGGAACAGCACTCCAAAAGTTAGTACTTCGAAATTAACCTGTTGGATTCTAACCTTGTGTTGAGTGATTTTTAACTTTGCACACCCCAGTCAACACCAGAACCTCCAAATCATTTAATCTAATGTTGGTGTCAAGTTCACATTTACTACTTGATATAAAGTTTCAAACTCAATGCATTAATTTCATTTTTGATTGATGTCTTTTGCATTATTCTTATGCCATTAAAATCGGAGATTGATGATAAAAGTTTTCCCTCGTCAATTCTACATCTATTTATCTAATAAAATATCATTAATAAATAAGGAATGCAGATTAATCTTTAAAAAAACCTTGGTTCATAAATATCTTCTTCAAACCAATAAATTGTTTTCCAAAGCTCGAATAGAAATTACAACATCTTCTTTTCAAAATCACAGCGATTACATTTAATTCAGGTGCAAATTTTCGTTCAGTTTATGGTATTTACCTTTTTCAAACAGTTAATCATTAATTATTATTTTATATTTCTAATCAGTCGTTCTACTATTGGATTGTAAGTTACCCTGACATATTCTAATACATTAACATCTTATGAAATGAGCAAAATAACTAAAAATTATAAATATTTCGCACAGTATCTATAGTTAATAAGGTTCCAATCTTTTGTTGTATCTGTGGATTAAGTGAAAATCACAATGATTTTAATGCTTCTGATATGCAGCAAATACCAACAACTTTGCAGAGTTTTGTAGCTTGAGATTTTTCTGTAATGACAATTTATTTAAACTAATACCTTTTTGGTCGACAAATGGATGTGACTGTTTAACAAAAATAATGAAGGACAGTATCTCGAGAATGTAAGATCTCTGATAAACGTTGTTGCTCAGATTGAGTGATTATAATAAAATAGCGTGTACTAATAACGTTTATTGGAATGACATTTTAACTCTAACAGTTCCTTAGCTTATTGTCCTCTCTACTGCCAAAAAATGAACTCCGTGACAAGTGTGGCTTTTGAATTGTTCCATCTTACCATTTTGTGTCATTACTTGTTGAGAGTCCAGGAGAATCTCACCTGGACCGTTCACACCAGCTCCATTGCTAAGAAAACTGAACTGCGTCTCTACCTTTAGCACGGGTTGAGGTAAGCGCACCTCCCACTCCCATTCTCATCACATTCTGCAGAGGGTTCATTGCGAGTATCCTAAGCTTCTGCAGCACTGCCTGATTCCGGAATTGCACCGTCATCGTATTGTAAAACCCTACAACGAATAGTGTGGACATTTGAGAAGATCATCTGGGTCTCTCTCCCCGCATGAGAGACATTTACACCTTGTGCAGCATCTGAATGTCTAACGGCATTGTGGAAGTTCCTATACACTGCTCACTTCAAACTCTTCTCCTTTCTGCCAGATAGAAATACCACAGCATTCGGTTCCTCACAGTCAGACAGTAGAACAGTTTCTTCCATCAAGCCATCAGGCTCCTTTAAACAGTAAAATCGGACTCTTTCGCATCTGAAAGTCTTTGCAGGTCGTCGAATTGTTGCGAAATAAATGCTATTGTTTATCATGCTTCCATGCAACTTGCATGTTTTGCATTTCTTATGCACGTTAAGTCATGTGCTATTGTTTAGTTAGTGCTGCTCATGTCGCACACTGTTAATGTTTCCATGACACGAATTGTCATATCATATGAGCTGTCTTTTCCTCTTTCAATTAACCTTATTCAAATGAATTCAAAGGAGATGTTTTGAGAAGATGTTTTGGAGATGTTTTGAGAAGAAATATGAGGTAAATAAAAGTTTCGATTTATTTTTCTTTCTGGGAAAATTTTCCACGATTTGCAATCAAAATGCATTCATGGAATTTGAATGCACTTTTTAGCACCATCGTTCTCTGACAAAGTTAATATTCCCTGACCTTTCTACTTCGTTTTACTAGTTAAAAGGTATTTTGCAACACTTGCCTTCTGCTTCAGTCAACTGTTGCTTTCTCCCCTCCCCAATGAAAATGGATTTTTTTCCACTGAGAGAAAATCGAACATTATGCATTCTTCTAAATTGTGTATTATTAATTTGATTGGTTAACTATAAGTTTTTCTTTTCTATTATTTTCATTCTTCAAACTGTTACATATATTTAACGTCAGTTGAAAAAAGAGCTCTAAATTCCCTCTGTATACATTACATTAAGATATTTTCCCATTCAAGTAAAATGTCGAAATCTGCAATACAAAATCATCCTTTTCTAGTGGAGACGATTTAATGCATTAAAGTTTTAATGGTACGTCAACCAATGCATTTTCTGATTCTATTTATTTGTGTATCATTGTGTAGTGCCTCAATAAATGCTTCATAATGTCAGATCTTGTCTCTTTTCCAACGTCGTTATCTTCTTAAAGTAGCTGAAGCATAATTAGTAACAGCCGAAAAACACAAAATAAATTAATCTGACTGAAGTAAAACATATCCCCTGGTGAAATGCCTGCCACCACTTAATTGAATGTTGCATTTGTAAAATGAGCTTTTTTGTATTTCAGGAAAAGCGGCTCCCAGATTCCATTGTGCTGTATCTCGTCATTTCAGCCTCTTTTATTTCATCCCATCAAAGTGAAATGGCACATACCTGTGTTAATATCCAGCTGTCATGTATTTGCTCCTTCTTTAACGTTTTTGTCTCCCCTTCCAGGTTACATTTAGTTATAATTTAACTTTTTGCTTTCTGCGGTTTTATTAATTTCCATGCCATTTTCTATTTCTTTAGTGCAGTGTCCACAGTGCTCCGGTCTTTTCTTTTGTGAAACATACTGTGCAGAGCCATGTCAAATTCCTTCCATAATAATTAATTCACAGCAGTCACCATTTAAACTTTATCAACTCTGTTTGTTATCTTTTCAAAAAAATTAAGAAAATCTGTCAAACCAGGCATCTCTTTCAGAAACGCATCTTGACTCACATTAATAACGTTCAAATTTCTTAAATGTGTTGCTGTTTTCTTTAACAGTGAACGTACACACTTTACCAATGAAGCTGGACTAACTGGTGTGGAGTTCAAAGTATTACACCTCAATTCTTTCCGCGTTGTGTTTATTTTCCCCATCCATGGGAAACTATACACATATATATATATCTCGTTTTGAAATTTGAGATTTGAAATCACTTTCCTCCCTCTGTTATTTTAACACTTCTGAAAATTATAGACAAGAAATCTGTGTTCCGTTAAGAGTGTCCACTGTTTTGGACGCTTCTGGGTTGCGTTGTATTGCCTCCCTGAATATCATTAACAACGATGTGTGACTGATCATACTCATCGATAAAGTATTTTTGACTGGGTTTTTTAATGTTGAATATTATGAATGACCTGTTCAATTGTCAACAATTGTTCATCCACTATCCATTTTCTTAGACATATTTTATTTCTGTCATGAATAACTCCAAACTCCAGGACAATATCCACCTCAATGTCTATTTTAAAATCTACTGTTTTACTTAATATGTTCTACACAGTAGTGCTCGAGGTATCTAAGCATTATTCTTTAGGATTAGCTTTTGTGTTAACGCTGTTGCTTAATAGGTTTTCTTTCCTATTTTTGTTCGAGAAGTTATAAGACAGAGATGTCCAGATCTATTTGTCTATTCAAAAAAGTGAACAGCCTGTGAAGCTTTGGATTTTTTAAACTTGGAATAAATTATGCAGCCTGGATGGGTGTGGCCAGCTCTTGCAGGATCGTTATTGTTTTTGTTAGCTTTTCTGTTGATCAGAAGCTGATGGTGTCTTGAAGAAGTAGAGCTATTTCTTCCCTACTCTCAGTTATAGTTAGAAACTCGAAGTTGTCTTCCCATTGCGGGCTTTGCATGTGAGAAAATCTGAATTCTGAATTTACTTCTATGCCAAAGTTGTGTGATTATCGGATGTTACTATATTGGAACAGATAATTGGTTACTAAACCTATGCTGTACTTTTTAATGGATATTCCACTTCTTTCTTGCTGAGTTCTACGGTGTTGCAGGGTTTCATGGCTCGATTAAACAGGGTCTTCACAGAGTTCTGTTCGTGGACGTTGAGGTTAATACGCTTGTAACTGAGCATCTAGTCTGTATCCATAGCCTTTCTGTACACTCTGGTAAGGAATTCTCCGTTGTTCATTTGTTTAACCAATACATCCAATAATAGGAAAATCTCAACAAATTATTTGCAAATACAGGATAGCTGATAAGATACATTCGCTAATACCTGGCATTTTTTTTAAAAAAATGAAGAAGACACTGTGCCTTCCAATAAACGGACCACCCTTCCCTACATTAGATAAGTTTCCGAACTAAGAACTAACTTTCTCTATTGTCTTGGAATTATGACTGCACATGAACCAGCAGCAAACTTCACAAGATACTATCCAGAACAAAATGCCTCATGCACACAAAGTGCAGAGCAAATAAGATATATAAAATAGATTGCAGAAATGGCCGGAAATATTATAGATGAGAAATGGGCCAGACACCCTCCACCAAAATAAACAAGCATGAGCTTGCAACATAACAACATGACCAGGCCCATCTCATATCAATTCACACTAACAATTTAGGACACCAATTCAACTGGGCAAGTTTACGATGCTGGAACAGTACATACAGGAGCAAGTTCGCTAATTCCAGGATTCATCAACTGGTTCCATAATCAGAAAAGTTGCAATATACCCCATCTAATCGACTACAACAGACAGAAACGTATAAATTCGGGGCAGACCGCAAAAACCGTGCTTCATCTAGAGGCTACACAGCACTGAAGACATCAACCAGGAAGAAAATGTCAGCAAGGAATTGAACTAGCTCAGTTATACGACCAATGACGTTAATGGTTCATACTATGAGATGCCTAGACTGAGGCCAGTCTTGTAACTTCTTCCCTTTTTGTTACTTCATTCTAGCTGAATTGATTAAACATCATCTATAGCATATATATGTTGACACCTCCCATTTTCAAGAAAAGAAATACAAAACCTCGCTTCTTTCACCTGTTCTTCTTGAACACCAAATAACATTGAATATCACTTGCGTCTTTATCATGGTCTTCCTTCACCTCCTGTTTCTCAATTAGCTATCAAGCATGCTCATTTCCATTTCCATGTAAGATCAACACATTTACCTTGCTGAACATTGCGTATGCACTCAGTTAACACAGCCTCAATCTTATTTTTAAACAAATATCAATGACTTCATTTCTAATTTGTGCTGCTCTTCCGCACATATTTTGTGTCATTTCTGTCACAATTCACCATCTCCCTCTCTGCTGCTATCCATTTTTGCTTCTCGTCACGTTTTGAATCTTTTAGACACCAAATTGTTGGTATCCTCGCTCTGTACTTATTAGATTGAGGTATTTTCTACAACACATAGCTCACCACAATCTTTTCTTGGCACACTTCAAATGAAACCCATTCCAAGGTTGCAGTACTCTCAGTCAGTAGCCTTGTAACCAATCTCCCATGAATGGGAAGACATTTCCTTCCACAGAGAATTCTAGCCATGCTTTTCCAGTTCTACTTTTAGATGCAGCGCTTTCTCAGCAGGAAGTAAGTAAATCAGAGATTGTTAGATTTAAACAAAAAAACTATTCGTTCCGACCTGCATACGTTGTGCAAAACCTGCGCCACACCTTCCCCTGCCACAACAGGAATTGCAAAACCTGCGCCACACACATTCCCCTGCCACCGCAGGAATTGCAAAACCTTCGCCCACACCTCCTCCCTCAACTCCACCCAAGGCCCTAAAGCAGCATTCAGCATCCATAAAAGTTTTACCTGCACATCCACCAATATCATTCATTGTATCCATTGCTCCCGATGCGGTCTTCTCTACACTGAAGAGACTGGACATCTCCTAGGAGAGCGCTATCAGAAACATCTCCGGGACACCCGCACCAATCAACCACACCGCCCTGTGGCCCAACATTTCAACTCCCCCTCCAATTCTGCCGAAGACATGGAGGTCATGGGCCTCTTTCAACGCCGCTCCCTCATCACCAGACGCCTGGAGGAAGAACGCCACATCTTTCGCCTTAGAATACTTCAACTACAGGGCATCAATGTGGACTTCAACATTTTCCGCATTTCCCCTTCCCCCACGTACCCTAGTTTCAAACTTCCAGATCAACACTGTCCCCATGACTTGTGCTACTTCCCTATCTTCCTTTCCACCTATCTATTCCACCTTCCTCTTTGACCTACCAACTTCATCCCCTCCCCCACTCACCTATTGTACTCTAAGCTACTTTCCCCACACCCCCACTCTCCTCTTGCTTATCTCTCCACCCTTCAAGCTATCTGACTTTATTCCCGATGAAGCAGTTTTACCCAAAACGTCGACTTTACTGCTCCTTGGATGCTGCCTGAACTGCTGTGCTCTTCCAGCACCGGTATTCCAGAATCGGGTTTCCAGCATCTGCAGTCATTGTTTCTACTTAGTTGATTTTAACCCTACTGCGAATCCTCTTGCAAGGATGCCTACCTTGAAGACGCTTTCCTCCCCTCTCGACAAGAATCTCAGGGAGCTCCTCTCCCACTGCAACTCCCAGGTCATTTCCTCTGCCCTGAAGCTCTTCAACCATATCATGAAACAAACTCGCTACCACAGCCACATTTGGTCCTCACTGCTTGCCTCCGTAACCAACTCATCCCACATGGACTCTGGACGACCTTTGAACTCACAGAGTTTGGACCCGAGCAGGACAAACAGTATAGATGACAGTTTCAAAAGCACCAGCAATGGTTCTCCTTCAAGATCCTCCGCTCCACGCTTGCAACAATGCGCTGGCACCTAACCTCTTGACAGTCATCCCTGCCTCAACTGAGGGCCACACTCCCTCAGAAATGCAAAGGGCCCACTCTGTACTAGGTCCTCAGGAGAATTCATAATCTCTACAAACAGTATTTGAACTCCATCTCAAACATCAAAAATTGTAAGTACAACAAACTTTTATCTACCCACCTCCATAACCAGTGCTCCTCAAACATTGCAGAAGATTCCATCGGCCTCTGGAACAGCTTGGACACCATTAGCCATGCGGCTGGTGCAGCTGCCACCCCCACACTGATTGATGATGCCACTTCTGCCCCCATCATGGTCATTTCCACAGCCACTTCCGCCCTTCACAATTTCTCATGCATCACACGTGACATCACTTCCGGCCCTCGCATCATCGCTGATGTGACACGCTCAGTGACTTCTGCCACCTCTAGTGCCATGCCTGCAAACAATTCCGTCCCCACCAATGCCACTCACCTGCATTCTGCTGACACGCCCCCCACAGATCCCACTGTCAACATTACTGGTCCCCAGAATCCTATGGGGAATTCCACCCCTGCTCATGACTCCACTCCCATTCCCCCCACAACACACTCACTCCAGTTACCGGCTCTGCCCCCACTCCCGGCTCCACATTCACACCAGATCCCAGCTCCCATCCCAGCCGAGTTTTCACCATCCCTCCAGACCTCCTCCTCACTGAGGACGAACGATCAGTTCTCAGCAAAGGACTCACCTTCATTGCCCTCGGTCCACGCATCAATGAATTTAATACACACCGAAATGTCGAACACTTCTTCAGCTGCCACCATCTACGAGCTTCCTTTCACAATCAGGACACCCACACACGTTCTGAGGACCCCTTCGCCCACCTCCAAGACACTACATCCACCTGGACACCCCACGCTGGCCTATTACCTGCCCTCACCCTCTTCATTTCCAAATGCCGCTGGAACATTAACTGCCTCAACCTGTCTACCCACCTCCCCCACTCCAACCTCTCACCCTCACAACGTGCAGCACTCCAATCCCTCTGCTCCAATCCCGAACTCACCATCAATCCAGCAGATAAAGGAGTAACAGTGGTTGTCTCGCGCACTGACCTCTACACCACTGAAACGAAACATCAACTCGAGGACACCTCTTCCTACCACCCCCTTGATCATGACCCTACCCCTATCACCAAACCATTGTCTCCCAGACCATCCAGAACCTCTTCACCTCAGGAGATCTCCCATCGAGAGCTTCCCACCTCATAGTCCAGGAACCCGCACTGCCCAGTACTACCTCCTTCCCAAGATCCACAAGCTTGACCACCTGGCCGACCCATTTTTTCAGCATGTTCCTGGCCCATTGAACTAATTTCTACCTACCTCGACACTGTCCTATCCCCCCTAGACCGGTAACTCCCCATATACGTTCGATACACCACCCACGCCCTCCACCTACTCCCAGGCTTCCGTTTCCCGGGCCCCCAACGCCTCATCTTCACCATAGATACCCAATCCCTCTTCACCTCCACCCGCCATGACCAGGGCCTGCAAACCCTCCGTTTTTTTCTCTCCCGACGTCCCCAACAGTTCCCTTCCACCGACACTCTCATTCGTTTGGCCGAACTGGTCCTCACCCTTAACAATTTCTCCTTCAAATCCTCCCACTTCCTCCAGACTAAAGGGGTAGCCATGGGCAGACATATGTGCCCCAGCTATGCCTGTCTCTTTGTTGGCTACGGAGAACAGTCGTTCTTCCGTACTTGCACTAGCACCACTCACAACCTCTTCCTCCGCTACATTGATGACTGCACTGGCGCCACCTCGTGCTCCCGCGAGGAGGTTGAGCAATTCATCAACTTCACCAACACATTCCACATTGACCTTAAATTTACCTGGACCATCTCTGACACCTCCATTCCATTCCTGAACCTCTCCATCTCTAATAATGACGACCGACTTGACACTGACATTTTTTACAAACCCACCGACTACCACAGCTAGCTGGATTACACCACTTTCCACCCTACCTCTTGCAAAAATGCCATCCTGTACTCCCAATTCCTCCGCTTCCGCCGTATCTGCTCCCAGGAGGACCAGTTCCACCACAGAACACACCAGATTGCCTCCTTCATTCGAGACCGCAATTTCCCTGCAAACATCGTTAAAGATGGCCTCCAATGCATTTCGTCCACGTCCCGCACCTCCGCCCTCAGACACCACCCCTCCAACCGTAACAAGCATGAACGCCTCTGGTGCTCACCTTCCACCCTGCCAACCTACGCATAAACCAACATTTCTGCCACCTCCAAAAATACCCCACCACCAGGGATATATTTCCCTCCCCACCCCTTTCCAACTTCTGCAAAGACCGTTCCCTCCATAACTACCTGGTCAGGTCCACGCCTCCCTACAACCCACCCTCCCATCTGGCATCTTCCCCTGCCACTGCAGGAATTGCAAAATCTGCGCCCACGCATCCTCCCTCACCTCCATCCAAGGACCTGTAGGAGCCTTCCACATCCAAAACGTTTTACCTGCACATTCACCAACATCATTTATTGTATCCGTTGCTCCCGATGCGGTCTGCTCTACATTGGGGAGATTGGACACTTCCTAGCGGAGCACTTAAGAGAAAATCTCCGGGACACCCGCACCAATCAACCACACCACCCCGTGGCCCAACATTTCAACTCTCCCTTCAATTCTGCCGAGGACATGGAGGTCATGGGCCTCCTTCATCACTGCTCCCTCGCCCAAGACGCCTGGAGGAAGAACACCTCATCTTCCGCCTCAGAACTCTTCAACCCCAGGGCATCAATGTGGACTTCAACAGTTTCCTCATTTCCCCTTGCCCCACCTCACCCTAGTTCCAAACGTCCAGGTCAGCACTGTCGCTATGACTTGTCCTACCTGCCTATCTTCTTTTCCACCTATCGACTCCACCCTCGTCCCGGACCTATTACCTTCATCACCTCCCCCATTCACCTATTGTACTCTATGCTACTTTCTCCCCACCCCCATCCTCGTCTTGTTTATCTCTCCACACTTCAAACTCTCTACCTTTATTCATGACGAATGGCTTTTGCCCGAAACTTTGATTTTACTGCTCCTCAGATGCTGCCTGAACTGCTGTGCTCTTCCAGCACCACGAATGCAGAATATCTTGTGTCATGTTAAAGTTCTACTCCTTTCACTATGATACACTGGTGCCACTGAGGAAATGATATAATTAATTGCAGCAGTACTATTTCATTTGGAAACACAACGTATGCGTACCTTTCTTACTGTTAGATGTCTCTACCCACAGCTCTGTATTCAGCTTGCTAATTCTGATCCAAACATCTTTTCCAGACAGAAATGCCTGCAAATATAATTACTATGAAGTGCATGAGAGCACATTCGTTAGGGTACATTGCCAGCACAGCCATCTCTATTCTACTTGATTGCTCAGAGCACATGTGAAATATTATAAAAGTTTACTGCCAACTGCAATTTTCAAGTGTAGCAGCATCTTTTGATTTAATTTCTTTTGATCATTGAAACCACATGGAAGAAATAACCACTAGTGTGTTTTCTCTGAGGTAGTACTTCTGCTATCACGGATAAACCCTCTTTGAACAGTATTTTTATTACTCTACATTTTATTACTGATAACATTATTTTATACTGGTCTCAATGCGCTTTATGTATCTGCTGTCATCTGACTCTGTCCAATTGTTCAGAATGATGACAAACCAATATTACCTAGAATTCTGTAATGCTTTGCATTCCTCAGTCTCGTTTAAACTCTATCAGGAACACATGTTCTTTTACTCTTGTCCCCTGTTTTGTTATCTTGTGAGTAATCCTCTTTTCTTCATTTTAGATGTCTTGGTCTTCTTCGTGACTTCGCATGTTCCCCTTGTTTTAATGACGAATGTTTCCTCTCGATTCCAAAAACTTTATCGTAAAAGAAATAGCTAGTTAGGAGTCTTTCCTTAACCTCTTTGCAGAAGTAGTACGCATTGTGACATTGATCCAAGAGAGTTGGTACTGGAAGAGATATAAGAACGAAGAACAGAGAGCAATGAAAAGTTACAGACCAGGAACAGGTCCTTCGGCCTGCCAAGCCTGAGCCGATCCAAATGTACTGTCTAAACCTGTAGGTCAATTCCTAAGCTCCTGTATCCCTCTGCTCCCCACCTTCTCATGTATCTGTCCAGAGACATCTTAAATGAATCTACCATGCCTGCCTCTACCACCTCTGCGGATAACGTGTTCCAAACGTCCACCACCGGTGAGAGGATTTCTGTAATAGTGTTACATATGTATTTGGTAGAGCCAGCAGTAATCGTAACCATGTTGTTGCAAAGAAATTTCAAAAGTGCACTGCACAATTACGTGAAACATTGTCAAATTATCTCAAGTGCACAAGAGGCAGACAAAATCCAAGCAGTCCATTTCAGCCTGAGCTTCTGTCAATCATCAGGAATGATGGAATCGATAGACAGCAATGCTGTCATATCACAATTGTTCATTAATAACCTGTTTGCTTAATCTCAATTTAGGTTTAGCCAAGGACACTCGAATTTGGAACTCAGTTCAGCTTTGATCCAAATATGAACGAAAGAGCTTAACTCTAAATAGTGAGAGCGAATCCCTTTGACACGACGGCCACATCCATATATGTACGTCATAAAGAAACCTCGAAGAAGATGATGTCAATGGGACCAACAGCTTAACGTTTCTCATCGTAGTTATCTCAATACCAGAGCATCACGGCAGAAGGTTTCCTGGGCAATGAACCAGGAGAAATATTTTCTTTTCCTTCATCAGTGACCTAATCCCCTTACACATTGTAAAAGGTGGAGTTGCCCTTTGATAGTTGTGCAACGTTCAAAAGTATTCACAACTCTTGAGGTACAGATGCCTCTGTTCACATTTAACAAAACCTCCTCAACATTCAGGCTTGGACTGATTTTGGCAAGAAATATCCTTAACACATAATTATCTGGCAAAAGAAAGTGTAACACTTGTAGTACAAGAAATAGCGAAGCCCCTCATTATACCACGGTATTCTCATCATTGACTCCTCAGCCAGAAAAACAAATGGTAGAAAGTGACCCCAAAAAAGTATGCAAGTACCATGGCTACAACCGACATTCAAATGCGGTGGATTCTACTTCAACTAACTTCCTTTCTGTTTCCTAAGTTCTGGTCCACTATTTCTTGGCCAATAAGGATGAGCATTTTTTATGTGTTATAAAGCAGTTTTTTCTTAACTTGACCTCTGATGTTCGGGGAACTGTTCGCAAACGGAGTGAAACACCACTGCATCAATATGCCCAATTTCCAAATGACAGGCCTACGGGTCCATGCATGCAGTGCTTTTGCAGTTCCTCGATGTTCTTTAAGCAGGCCATCGCACAGGGCTTGCTTAAAATTTTAAGTATAATAAAAGATCAGTTGATGTAAAATACAGCTGAGAGACTGTGACCAGTATTGGGCACCAGTGCGGAATTTTTTTGTGGTGAAGTAGGTAGGCCTTGAGCCAACATTATTCATCTGTAATTAGCATACAGATATTCCACACAGGAAAATTTCTCTTAAGCCATGGCAATTGAAGTTCAATACAGAAGCCACAGTTTCAGTTTGTTTGCAGCCATTCTGCCTGTTGAAATGGAAGTTGGTCAAGTATACCTTACTGGATTTCAAATAGTTTGCTCGAATTTTATGCATTTTCTCGATCTGTTCCACAATGTCATTTAACAATATGATTATATACTATTTTATCCCAAGTATAATCATGGTCAATATATATTTATTTATCTTTTATTGTTATCTATCAACTTCTTCATGTTACATTTACCTTTTTTATTGTCACAGTCAAACATGGTGCATTAATGTCAGTGTTACCTGGAAGCCCAAAAGATTGACTTCCTTATCTTAATGTACAGCATAATTTTCATTAACAACGCTTTGCTAAATTAATATTCTGCATGTTGTATCACATAAGAACTTTGCACAATTCGTAAAAATTAACATATCTCATATGCTTTAGCTTTAACTTTATTAAATTATGACCAATGCTGATATCACAACGACAGTACAGTCAATAAAGCGCACAAATGGCTCTACCTCCTTAAATGCAAAGTAAATTCGTCATTTTTGCCTTCAGATGCATCACTGCCCAAGATCAAAAAAAGTTCCACAATGTTGTAAACGCAACCCAGTCTATAACACCCACTCACACACAGATACACACACAAAGTAACCTTCCTTCGATTGACTCTATTTACACTGCCCATTCCACGGGAAAGCAGCAAACTTAATCATACACTCCACCCTCCCTTCCCTCCGATCTGCACCCTGTATATACTATCTTCCATCGGACAGATGTTTGAACATACATGCTAGTAGATTCAAGGGCCGCTTCTTCCCAGCATTTATGAGACTTATGACTGGTCCTCTCCTGTGGTAGGATTGACCTTTCTCGGAACCTTCTCTGTAGCTTTAGCACTACATACTGCAACTGATCAATTCCCCCATTTAGTAGATGCATTTATATGTGGTACAATTTGTCTGGATAACACAGATACCAAAATACTTCACTGCACACGATATCTGCGACAATCATACACCAAATCAAATCAAAGGTGATGAATGTTATTTAACGTAAAATATCGAATTATTTTTCAGTGTTATTTGCTTTCCCTGCAATCTATGGATATTCTCCCCATATGCAGACTTTCAGTTAATAGAAGTTACTGGTGGGATTGATATTTCATTTTGACATATATTTATCCTTATGGATGTAACTTTTTATCATTTTAAAATAAACATTCCATTTACTGCTTAATGTTTACTGCAATTAACCACTTACAACTCTATTCCAACAATTCCCTCAAAATAGTAACTAAACACATTTTACGCAACAATTTATTATCTAAATGATACTTCTGCACAGATGTAACGCAGTTACTTTAAGATTCCAAAATATCATTGAATGACACGAATTTTACTTATGGAAATGAGTACCCGAGAATATTAAAGTAACTTGCAATGTCACAGATATAGAAGGTGCAACGTGGTCAAGAACTTTAGTATATTTGGATTATTTTATTATAACTAACACCTGCAATCTGTCTGCGATCAACAGTAAAGTGTTAAACTTAATTCAGAGCCTGCGCTTCCTATTTCACAACTTTTGTTGTCATTAACTCTATATCACACAGAGAATGCGCAATATGCTAGTAGGTGATGCTGAGAGAAAATCGTGCTTAGTGTTTCATTTCTGTTATCATAATTTATAATTGGAGCATTAACAAGTGCAAAGAAACGGAAAGGAGGAGGGGAAAGGAACAATAATTGCATTTTTGATGCATATTTAATTAACAAAAGCGACAATGTTGTAATGAAACAAAAATATGAACAATGATAAAGAAAACTTCTCGAGGATAAGTGCAATAAATAAAAGCAGGATGACTCACAACAAATGTAGTGCATATTGGGGGAAATGGCAAATGGAAAGAGCCTTCTTCTATGTTTGTTTATGATAAACGAAAATGAAGATGAAGGAACTATTCAGTCAGACGCAATCTAATCAGGTCTGATCAAAGGAAATACTCAAGAAAAATGTTGAGCAAATTTTGGAATGCATACCTTTCTCCTTACTTTTCAGTTTTTGTTCTGAATTTAATAAATGAGAAGTGTTATTGACAGAAATGTGGCAATAAAATATATCCACAATAACGATGTTGCTTGAAACAACAGGCCGATGTATCAAATTAAAACAATTTTCTCGTGTTTCTTGAGTTCTGAATTACTTTATCTTGGTCATGAGACTTCTGAAATGACAATAATTGCTTTGTAGAACTTGTGAAACAACTGAGAATATCTCAATGATCATGTGAAAATATCGTGCAGCTGCAGTTTTGCTACTTTGCTAAATCATATATTCAGTCTAGGTTACAAATCACATTTTACGCATGAGTAGCATATGTTCATAACTTTCATATGCAAGAAGCAATGGACATGTAATTATGCATCACGGAATTTTTGAAAAAAAGAAACAATTTGCAAGTATGCTTTCTTCACAATTTTTGCAGTTTCTGTAGAAGTTACGAAAATGACATTTTGTTCCACAACAACATGAATGTTAACAAAATTTTCTTTTTTCCCTTCGTGCGGAAACATTTACGATTCTGTAGTATTGTTTGGCTGGTTGTGTGTTCGGCTCAAACAACGTTTGTACCCAGTTCCAGCAAAAAAATTGAATTGCATGAACTTCGAAACGTTTTCCAGAATCAGAAAATTAATTCTCTCAATACTAATACTTGATTTGTTCAGGTTATGAGTGCTCATTGTATGGTTGGCCGTTTGTTTACCCCCACCCCGTTCTTCTGATGGACCATTTATAACTTTGTCAATCAAAATTTTATTCAGTTTTATCTTGAAACTGTTCAAGAAACCTGGTTCTGGTGTTTTTTTGGGGGGGTGTGCAGAGAGACGTCTAATGACAAAAAACAGAGAGAAAGAAAAATAAGCTAATATTTCTCTAAAATAGTCCTCCTTATCTTTCGAAGCTCACCACTCTAGAAGCATTCCCGAAGGCAAGTGATATCTTAGTATCGACTAAATAAGGTCTTTCCGTAGTCTTCCAATTTCAACAGATCACCTTTCACGCTTAAAAAATGCTTCAATGGATTAAATAATCCCTACAATGTGGAAACAGGCCAACTGGATCAACAAGTCCAAACTGACACTCGACAGAGTAACCAACGCAGACCCATTCCTCTACTCTATTGCTCCAATTTATCCCCCTAAAGAATTACCTAACCTATCACATCCCTGAACACTCTGGGCAATTTAGCATGTCTAATTCACCGAAACTGCATATCTGTGGAGCCCTGAGTGGGAGCCCATGCAGACACGTGGATAACATACAAAGACAGTCATCCGAGACTGGAATCCCACCCAGTTCCCTGGTTCAGTGATGCAGCAGCGTTTACCACTTAAACAATGTACCGGTAACAGCATTATCATTGAAATGTATAAACAAAATGCTCAAATCTGGAACGACAATACATATTGTTCAAGTTGACCTCATACCATGAACTCCCCACCTATAGTAATTATTACAGTGACGATTCTCCAATCAGCTTTAAATGCATGCAACGGCTTTGCCAAGTCACTGGAAGTAAAATGAAACTGCTATACACAATGCATAAACAAAGAACAAAAAATAAAAGAATATTACAACGTAGGAACAGCCAGTCACCCTCCTAGTCTGCACTGATCCAGATCCTCTATCTAAACCACTTGACTATTCTCTAAGAAATTGTATTCATCTGTTCTATGCCCATTCGTCTATCTGGGAGGAAGTGAGGACTGCGAATTTTACAGATCAGAGTTGAGAGGGGGGCTGCTACAAAAGTGCAGCTGGTCTGGCAGTATCTGAGGAGCAGGTGAATTGATGTTTCAGGCGCTGGCACGACATCATCATTTGTGCTTATATATGACATAACCTGAGATTTTCATTTACCCTGATTGCTTTAGATATCTCATGATCCCCTTCAGCACTCTTAATTCCTCGTTTCAGATTGGTCCTTCTTTCCCAATATTCTTCCAATTTTTTTTCTGTTTTCTGTCACCTAGACATTATATATGCTTTCTTTTGCCTCTTAGCTGGTCTCACAATTTCATTTATAGTCTATGTTTCCATAATCTTGCCATTTTAATCACCCATTCTCAACGGCGTATGTCTGTTCTTCACTCGAATGAACCTCCCTTAAAAAACCTCCCACATAGCAAAAGTGGATTTCCATTCAAACAGCTGCTTCCAGTCCAGATCCCCCAGCTGCTGCGATTGTAGCCTTCACCAAATTTATTACTATTTATTTCGGACCGTCTTGGCATTATCAATGAGTATTCTAAAACTTACAGAACTATGAAGACTATTCCCAAAGTAATCCCTGAATTGAATATTCAAACATGTGGGTGCGCTCTATCCCCAACAGCAGATCCAGTATGACTTCTCCCCAAGTTGGATTATCTACGTAATCCTCTATAAAACCGTACTGGATATTCCTTACCAATTCTGCTGCATCGAGACTTATAATACTTAGTGAATCCCAGACAATGTCGTAAAAATCAAAATATCCTATCACCAGCACCCTGTTGCTTCAAGATATTTTCATAATCTGTTCACATATTTGTACTTTAACCTCACACTCGCTGCTGGGAAGCTGGCAGTATGCCGACAACATTTTTATCACACGTTTCCTATTTCTGACCTCTGCCAATATTGCCTCACGTTTCGAGTCCTCTGCCTTGCGATCGGCCAGCAAAGCTGCCATATGCTTTCTGACTAGAAATGTTACACCTCCACCCCTTTCATCTTCCTCTCCGTCCCGCCTGAAGCTTCGATACCATGGGATAATTAGTTGCTAATCATCCCTTCCCTCAACCAAGTCTCAGTAATAGCGATAACGTCATATTTCCAGGTAATAATTCAAACCAAATATAATCTGCCTTACCTACTACACTTCGAACATTAAAACAACTGCACTCCAGAGCCACTTCTGTTTGTACAATCATCATCTGCTCCCTGCCTACTCTTTTCCTTAGTCACGTTAACTTCATTTTGTAGTTCCTTCAAGGCTTCAATTACTATCTCCTTCCTGGCCACTAACCTCCTCAATTAGTTCTCATGCCCATGCCACATTAATTTAAACCCGCACCAACAGCTTTAGCAAAAACATCCCTTCAGACCGTCCTTCCAGTCTGGCCCAGGCGTGGCCACATCAAACGAGTAAAAGTCCTAGTTCCCCCAAATCCAGTCGCAATGTCAGAAAAATCTGAACACCTTCCATCTGCACCATATCTCAAGCTACGCATTCATCCTGCCTATTGTTGCATTTCCAGCCTGATGAGCGTATAGCACTGTTAGCAATGCTGAGATTACTCCGTCTGAGGTCTTACTTTTTAACTTTGCTCCTAACCCACAGAATTCTGTGTGTGGACCTCATCTCATTTTTTTAACCTAATTGATTGCTGCTTACATGCACCACCACAGCTGGCTGCTCATCCTCCCCCTTCAGAATGTTATTGAGCAGAGTTGAGACATCCCTGACCCATGAACCTGGGAGGCAACATACCATTCAAGAGTCTCATTGTAGGCCTATCAAATTTCCTTGTAATTGAATCCCCGATGACTGTAGTCTTTCCACTCTTTTTCCTTAAATGCTGTACTGCAGAGCCAGCTACGATGCCATGAACTTGGCTGCTGCTGACTTCTCTTGGTGAGCCATCCTTACCACAATATCCAATGCAGTATACCTGCTTTGGAGGAATATGACTGCAGAGGACATCTGCAATGCCTTCCTTGTCTTTTTCTGCCTTTTATTTACCCATTCCTTTTCTCCCTCAGCAATTAGAATCTACAGAGTTATTAATTCGCTAAACGTTCTATCCATGACCTCTTCAGCATCACGGATGCTCCAAAGTGAGTCCACTTGCAGCTTCAGAGCTGTAGTGCGGTCCAATAACAGCTGTAACTGGACACTTTTACTGCACGTGAAGGAGTCAAGGCCATCAGTAGTGTCCCTGAGCTCCCACATTGAGCAAAATGAGCATAATATGGTGAGACAGTTTTACAAATGGAATCAAGAATGGCTGTAAATAGTAAATGGGTTTTGGTACTCTAGGGTAATAAGGAAATTGCGGTTTTCAGTTAGGAAAGATAAATTGGCATCACAAGGATGTAGCAATATTTCAAGAGATTGATTGAATTGACTATCGCTACTGTAGAGCTTATCAATCTTTTTCAAAACACAAGAAAACGTTGAAACCAGTGGAATTCACTAGACAGTTTGAAACTAATTGAATTTGTTCCAATCAGGATCTTCACGAATCTGATGGATCAGGAAATGACTGAATCCAATTTACATCAGATCATTAATGCCAACAAAAATGCATCCTGCTGGTTTCAAATGCTAATGAACAATGTAATGTCATTTGGTATTTTTTATCCCAGTTGCGAAATATGGTTTTGTCGATACATTTTCCTCTCTGCCCATGCATTTTTTGTGTTCATTGGTAAGTAAGTAAATTATTTTGATTTTGTCATGAATCTGAATGATCTTTCATGGTTCCAGAGGATGATACTGTGTACAGAAAAAGTATATGAACTAATACCACGGTATTGAAGATAAGCCTCAATTTTGATTGCTCATATTAACTGGAAAGTACACTTTATTTATTTATAGCTTAAGTACACCATTTGTGCGTGCAACTGAAGTACTTTATGTCCCAACAATTTCATATGCCATCCGTAGAAATCTGATATGAGCCCTCTTTTTTGTTCACCTGAATCTTGGCAAGTTTCTTTCAAAATTTTCTGTTCTAATATTGAACAAAAACAAGTTTAAATGGGTGTAGACAACAGTTCTCATGCTGTTAAACAATATACAAAAATATTCTGAAAAGCATCTATAAGGAATTTGGCCAGACAGACGCCGAGATTGTCCCATTTCATTTGTAACATTAATGAAGATGCAATCCCTTACTCATTGAACAGGGAAAATTTACTTGGATGAAGGAAAAGAAGAGCATTCTCCTTTTTCACATTCAACACTTGCTCTCTGGCAGTTGCAAGTAAGAGCATCGTAACATTGCTTTTGCTTGTGTGTCACTTTTTTAAAATCATGATTGTACTTGATAACTCTTTCTTAAACTGACCATTCGAGAAACAGACTTTGAACAATGGAATATGCTCTTTCTTCGATTGGAATCCTTGTTGTGATATAGTTCTACATATTTTATTTGTGAATCTTGTCTTTTGTTGCTTAGTGTTTGATATTAGTGATGGCAGAACCTAACTGTGCAATTATGCAAGCAATGTGAGGGCTACAAAAAAAAAACACAGAGAGGGAATACATTTGTGTTCTCTTAACAGAATAAGACTTCACATCAATTCTGAGAATGTGAGCAAATTGTAATTATATCCAGTAATTTTAATTACACTTGAATGTTCGAAGATAACATTAACATATAACATCATCCCTCACTGGAAAGCAAACGAAATCTGTTGATGCATTTAAAGAATGAAAAGTTACCATTTTAATTGTGATAAGGATGTGAGCTTTTCGATGAGCCAAAATGGCTGCCACTCAAGAGAAGCTGTCTATAGAAGCCATTATGTCATAGCACATTCACAGGTGGACAATATGTAAGTGCCATATCGCTAAGATAAATTATGTTCATCAACACATGCCCAACGAGTCTCTATATGAATAACTTATTATTGCAGTAATGGAGTGCTGTTACTGTATGTTCCACCGAACTTTTAAATATCCTTCCATTCGGTCACATGCATATATAAGGTTCGCATTTGAAGTGTTGTGCATGAGGTCATCAGATCTCATGATAATATTTATGAATTTGACTGCAGAGGTGGAAATGTTGGATTGATAAATGGTAAGAGGTTCTCATGGTACCAAAAAAAGCATTATCTCCAGCACCCCCACCTCGTCAACCTGAGGTTGAGAAATAAAGTGTGTTTAAGTTAAGTTGGTAACATTCACTGCCTTGACCAAACTTAGAAATTAATTGTTACCGAAAATGAACTTAAAACATTCTGCATTGTCCTGATGTTAATAGTAGGTCAGGTATCAGATTCAGTTATTTCATGGTCGAAAGAACAAAATAAATATGGGATTTTTTTAATTGCATAGTTTGCACAGACTGCTTTACATCAAAAGGAAAGTGTAGCCGAATGATAAATATGCTGGATTATCTCCATTGTCCTAAACTCTCTAATATTGACTTTAAAGCATTTGTTGAATTGTTTTGCTTATTTTAATTTAAAAGATAAAGATCCTATGTCGAAAACATAATCCTTTTACATGATTTACATGACACAATCCCCAAGCTGCTAGAAGGAGGGCTGGGATATTACATTCGTTTCCTCACTGATATGCATGTATTACAATCCCAAAGTACATCTTTGTCAACACAGTTATCTGCTGCAATGAGAGTCAAGGTCCGCATTCCAAAAGCTTTGTAACTGATGCGTAATTTTCTGAATTCCCCAAGTGTTTTAGAAAGACTCTCCAATTTTCAAAGGAAATTTTCTGGCCCTCCATCCAACAGCACCTCAGCGTACATGCCAACTCTCCTGAAACTCTGAAATACGTTCTAACTTGGACTGCGTAAGGCACAGCTGGTTCTTATTCATAAAAATGATCAGGCACTTTACAGATTCAAAATGAAAATATTTACCATTCGCCAACCTTTCCACAGCGGCCTCTGTTTTAATTGCAAAGGGAAATGAAACGTATTTTATAATGTGAAACACAAGCAAGTGTTAGCACAAGATGCAGATCATTTACATTTGCCACGGGGTATATATGCTGTCCATAGTCCACTCAATTAAAATTTTGATTAAAATTGCAAAAAATAATTTTCATTATGAATGCAGCTTAAATCAAATTGTCATCCCGCCAACATTTATATAACAAGATTCTCCGAAATCCTGTCTCTTGATATCATTAAATGTGATTTTTCCAGCATGGAGGCAGTGTCATCAACAGTTCCGAATTGCAGATCTTTGATTCAATCGCTACAGAAACAAAACAGAATAACTCGTTTTGTATGAGACTAAGATAAACATTAATCGTCAGTACAATGCACCGAATGTACAGGAACAGGGCCAAAAAAGTCGAAAGATCATAAGAAATAGGAGCTAGAGTAGGCCATCTGGATGATCGATCCTGCCCCGCCATTCAATTAACTCATAGCTGATCGTTTCGTGGACTCAGCTCCACTGACCTGCCCGTTCACACTGAAACATAATTACTTTTCTGTTCAATAATCTATCATTGACTTAAAAAAAAATTCAACGTGGTAATCTGAACAGCTTCATTGGGAAGTGAATCCTACAGATTCACAGCCCTTTGGCTGAAGAAATTTCTTCTCTATTCAGTCCCAAATTTGCTCACCATCATATTGAGACTATACCACCAGTTATGGTTTCACGAGCTAATGAACTAAAAATATCCTTACATTTGTTTTATCTGTTCACTAGACAATCGTATAGGTTTTTGTAAGCTTCCACCTCACATTTTTCCAAATTCCTGTGTGTGCATTCTCGTTGACTTAATTTCTCCACGTAATTCAAACACGCTCAATTCTGGATTCAAACTACTGAACATCCTTTGCATTCCCCCCCGTGCAAATGCATCTTTTCTGAAGTAAGGAGACAAAAGCATTCTTTAGTACTCCAGTGTGGCCTGACGATTGCTGTTTACAAATGTAGTATGACCCTTCTGTTTTTAAACTTCACCCCTCCCGAAATGAAGAACAATATCCAATTTGCCTTCTCAGTTACCTGCTGCAACTGCAAACCAACTCTTTCTGATTTCTGCACAAGCACATCCATCTCCCTCTGCTCAGAACACTGTTATTTTTCACGAATTAAATAAAAGTTCATTTTGCTGTTAATCCTACCATAATTGATGACTCCATGTTTAACACAATCTCCTCTGAGCCATCACCACAGTTTTATTTCACTTAAACTACATCTCTACTTTCATTATGCTTCAGTAATTTCTTTGAAGAAGGCAACTACTTCTATTTTGGAATTCATTTTAAGATTTCTCTTTCTAAAACTGTAATTTCATATTCCATGTGCTTAGTAACATGATTCTTACCCGTGTCTTGGAGATTGTCCTTCAAGGCCTTTATATCTGTGATGAAAGGGACAACACATGAATTTTGTTGGGTCCGACCATCTCAGATTATGACTTTGGCTAAAGTGGAAGAATTCACGTTCAGGCGATGATCTGTTTCATGGAATATGCTCCAAAAATTTGACTGTTTAAAAAGCCTAAATGAAAAACGAGGTCTTGAACAGGATTAATAAGTCAAGAATGATACAAAACGTTCCTCAGTAGGTGATATTTAACTGATTACATCAAATTGTTTGAATGGAACATAAAGTAGCATCGAGAATGTAACTGTGAACCATGTTAGTTTTCACCTGTTTACGTCCAGATAGAATAAAAATCCAATATAATTCCGTCAAATTTGCAACAATTGGCTGGAGTATGCTGGGCAAGACGTCTTCCTTTCAAGATTGGTAACACTTAAGCTGGCACTGATGAGAATTAAGCAATCACAAAAAGCTCTTAACTTCCTCTATTTTTTTTTGAACGATATTCCAATGAAGGTTCCCCAGCCTGAACTACGTGCATGAACTAAGGTGACGATAAAAGCAAAGTACATACACACCACACATTTGAAATGGCGCCATATGTTATAAGCATAGCATTGTCTCTAAAATATTACATCGAAAGCATATAGGCGAGATAGGTTGAATGTGTAGCTGTGTAAGTTTGAATTTGATTATTCAACTGGTTATATTTTTCACAGATTCTCAACTGTCAGGAGTGTAAAAGGGTACAAGATGCTGTGTAGATAGGTGCACTAAAATCAATTAAAGGCGTTGTGTTGATCGTGAATAATAGAATGGGGTTAGTACTGTCTGGTAATAGTGGCATTAATGTAGGTTGTCAGTAGTGGACGATAACTTACTTACTGTCGATTGATGGATGGATGAACTGGTGTGTTGGGATCATTTTGTTTGAAAATGTGGTATTATCGGTCAGCTGTTAGCGATAGGGCTTTGTGGATGAGCAAAGAAATATGTCATTATGAATGAATGTGTTAAAGTGCCTGCGGAAGAGTAATATGATGATGACATGCAATGTTACATCAGATATCTTATTTGCTTTTTCTCAGATATGAAGGTGCAGTGTCAGGCTGCATGGTTTTGATGATATTACTGAGTTATGATGAAAAGATGCAAAATAGTTAATCAGAAAATGTCGATGGTGAGGTTTCAAGTATTCAAAATGCAACGTTCTCTTGCATGTTTTCAGAACGTCAGTTCTGAAACATTTCATGCTGGGTAGCAGACCAAACTGGGATAGTTGGTAACATTTTTAATGGGCTCTTGGTAAAACCGATTAGCAGCCTACCTGGGACTGAGCTAAAAATTATTGTGGATCATTGCTTTGTCGCTTAGGTAAACCGTTTAAGTGAATCTTGCTGTTTTCACGATTTAGCACTTCCATTTAGTGCATCAATGCAACATTCCAAAGTATTGACTCCAATGAATAATATGTTTTACTGCAGTTTAACAGTATTTTGTTTCTCATGAGATCAGTTGGACTATCATGCCTCATTTTAATTTTTGCTGTTGTGAATTCACGTCACAAAAATGAAAGATTCTATGCATTCTGTCTCATTACGAGTGGATTGCTTCACAGCCACAACACACATTTTCAGCAGAGTGCTGAAACATTATTGGTATGAACAAAACATTCGTTACAAAACGACTCATTGAAAGCGGTTCCACAGTTTCTGTTCCTTATTACAAGACTGGTTCAAACAACCTTTTAAAAGAATAGTGGCGTGAACCACTATGGTTCAGCTGTAACAGGCAATTAATAGAAAATATACAAATACAAATTTATCAACGTCATGGATAGTGATCAAATTAATGGTGCATGCAGTCATAAACACATCAAATAAATAACTTAGAACCTTCTGCTTAAGCGAAATAGTTGTGCCTGTTTGATTATGATTATAGTTATGGTGTGAATGCGCATATTTTCGAGAAGGAAAATGCATAACTTCACAGAAACTATTGATGCATTTTCCTTTTGCGGCATGGTGGCTCAGCGCTTAGCACTACCACCTCAGAAGGCCGGGGACCCGGTTGGATTCCTGCCTTGGTTAACTGTTCATGTGGAGTTTACAGATTCTCCTCATATCCGTGTGGATTTCTTTCGGGTGCTCCAGTTTCTTTCCACAGCCCAAAGATGTGTAGTTAAGGTGAATTGACCATGATAAATTGTCTATAGTGTAGAGGCATGAATCAAGAGCCAGTACAGGGTAGGGGAATGTGTGCGGGTGCGTACTCTTAGGAGTTTCGGTGTGGACTTGTTGGGCCAAAGGGCCTGTTTCGATACTGTAGGTAACCAAATTTAATCTAATCAAATCATAACAGGAGCAGCCAGAAAAGTCTCTTTAATTGTGAACTTATTGTGGATGAGAAAATGATCTCGAGGATGTTTCTCGACTAAAGTATTCACCTGAAAGGCTTCCCTGTTTTCTTCGTGTGTTTGTGTGTGTCAATGACATTAATGCTATCGTTAAGAACAGTAAACGAACGAATGTGTAACTGCTTTTGCAGATCCAACCCATTTTAAATATATTTAAATCACTGGTAATTTTGAAAGCATCTATAAAAAGCTATTATTTTAAGAAATTTACCTTTTCGTTCAATTTAGTAATGTAAATTATATTTCCGCATCTTTGACTTACCTTTTTCTTTCTGAGTCAGTTTAATATCTAACAAATGGAAATGGAGTGAATGCTAAGTACTCAAATAAAGAAATATGACTGACAGATTAGGAGCAATTACTGAGAAAAATCTTATTTAATGCAACACAAATAAATTCACAAATCCAATAATCAAACAAGCGAATTATCCAAATTCCAGTTTATCAAGGTGTTTCTGTAATAACTTTCTTGCTAATTTCAATGAGATGCTGCTGGTGCTTGAAGACAAATAAAAGTAAAATTATATACGGTATCCTGGTTTGGGTTTGGTTAAAATAAACGTTACTAGAATCGTGCATGGGGCTGATTGGGACCGAAAAAACAAACTTATTCAGAAAATGGCTTGCATAAGGTTAAGTTTACATTGTAAAATGGGACATGAACTATCTTTATTAAATTCTGAGAAAAGTTTGGCTACTAATAGGTGTAGTCAACTATTGATGCATTGTGAATGTGAATTTCCGTGTTGCCCGTTATGTTATGAAGTGGTTCAAAGATATAAAAAGAAAACAAACACAAGAAAAAGAAGTTTGTTTATAGAAAAGAGGATGACAAAACACAGAGCCGTGGAGTTTCACTAAACTAAATGGTATCACTAAATGAAACTGAAAATAAATCATCTGATGCTTAGAATCGTACTTCAACATTTCATTTGGAAGTCAAAAAACTGAGGTGAACCAGTAGGTAATACACAGTCGAAATAAGTCATTCCCGCATTTCTGATTTCCTGAGGCAGTGTATCCGGTTTTCTCTCTATTCACTCGTCACAAGTATATTTTCTCATCATCATTATAGCGATGCACATCCTATTCTTTATACTATCTCAGAATTTAAAACTGTATCAGTAAAAGTAAATGAAAGCCACATCAGAGAAGATGCATTCTTACTGTGAGCCGTGCTGCAACACATACTTTTTCAAAAGAAAAATAATGATATTTTAGGAGAGGAAAACAAAACGAATAGCTTTTCCCCTCGGAGCATGAATATACAAGCATATGGATTATAGCCAAAAGTTGAACAATGTTGAAAACACAAGGAAGATCAGGCTCATGAACTGAAACTTTACCTGTCTCCTGCAGACTTTCCTTCAAAATCTGTAGATCTTAAGAAAGTAAGTATTAATAATGAAAATAATTTAATTTCACGTGAACATACTTTTATAAATTTCAGGCTGAGGGGATGTACTGCATGCAAGTTTCATGTCACAAAGCTCAAAAAAAAATCAACTCTGAATAGACAAACTACTTCTGAGAAACAGCGGATTCATATTAATTTAAATTATAATTGCCGAATCAATACATTCAACATGCAAATGACATCATGACTTGACTGCTGGAGTTATCCATTCACATTTTGTCATATCTAGAAGAAATCTGAGGGTGAATTTGATATAGGTTGAATAACCACCTCGATGTCCACATACAATAAACTTCATGATTACTTTTCCTTAACTGAAATAATACAATTAAAATTCTATTCATTATTTAAATATTATTAACATCTGAGGAGCATGTTTAATTATACGGTCTAAACTATAACCAATTGTAAGTATGGATCACGTTTTGGTGCATTATTGATGTAATCATCCTTACTTTCATGGAACATTAACTACCACAGTTGAAAGCATTCGTGTATTCCATTACTTTTGGCCTTAAAATACAAAACCTAGCTCTGCACTGTACTGTGCTATTTGAGGATGAAAGAGAAAGTGAAGACCGCCGATGCTGAAAATAATAGTCAAAGATTGTGGTACTGGAAAAGCACAGCCGATCAGGCAAGATCCGAGGAACATTAGAATCGATGTTTCTTTCATATGCCATTAATTGAAATGACCAGCATGACATGTACTTCACAGCATAGTATAAAAACATTCCACACGATTGCAATTCAATTACATCCTTGATTTCGTATTATGCTGTTTTATCTCAAGATATTCACAATTCGTTGAGCACTTGTTTCTTTTATTCTTATAAACGTTTAGGAATCGTTACTGAGTCCAATTTGAAGTTACATTGATCAATATTTATCGGCAGCATTTTGTCTGGCAAATATGATAACACTAGATAACGCCTTCCTAAATTACTAATTTTCTTTTAGCACTGACGAGCTCAAATAAAACTTTTCTGAAGTCATTCTAGACTCAATCATGAATTGCAACGATTGTTACGTAAGAGGTGCTCTCTCATTGGCATTTTTTTCATAAATATCAAACTAACTTCAAAGATTAGCATTAAGGAAGAGAATTGAAAAACTTAAAAGCCCATTACAGCATAGCTGTAGCCACCTTAGAAAAAAATTGAAAGGAAGTCACGCTTTTTGAGGATTTCGCTACTTTTATTTCTGTTGATTTCTGAAATCGATCTAAATTCAATTTAAGTAAATAAGAGCATTTTAAAATTCAGGGCAAATCAAATTTTTGTACCAAAAAAAAACAAAAAAAACTATGGGGAGCAGCATTACTCGTTGAATAGGTACTGCCCTCGAACAATTATAATGTTATATAAATGTTGAAGGATCATCCATGTCCAACATTTGGTTAAGCACACAAGGCCCAATCCATCAGACCATAACGGAATCTGCGTCAGACAAGATGCTTCGAAGGCAGAAAATTCATCCCAAATCAGATGGCCTAAGAGACCTTGGAGTTTGTCGGTTCGGATCAGACTCTCGCTAAAGAGTAGTTAAATTCAGATAGGTTGAGTGGACTAATCAGGTTACCTATAATCTCTGCAATTCTAGCTTTGCAATTTAGTCAAGTTGAATTGTGAGTTTTCTGGTGCTTGCTACATGAATGCTTAGCTAGTATTTGAGTGATTAGTTATCAATATCTGGATCATCTAACTTTTGGTATGTGCTTGTGGTTATTGTCCACTGTAAAACGTGACTGCAGCTGTACTGTGTAATGGCACAACAGAAAAAAAGGTTTTCAATTATGTAATATTTCCTAGCCTTTTTCATGATGTATTGCAAATCTTCCCAACGTCAGTGTAAGCCAACTCTGAATTATAATCTTGAGAAGGGTTTTGTTTTGCACGGGAATTGTTCATTTGATAATGAAAATTCCGGTTCAATTTCTCCCCAGAGCATGGCGTGAGGATGTCAGAATGTCTCAGCATTAAATTTGCTTTTACATCCAATTGCTGACCAGAGTAGTTCGCTCAAATGTCTTCTCTATCATGAAGATCTAAAAAAAAAATACCTGAAATGTCTGCCAATTCTTTAATTCAAATTGTGACAAGGCTCCACACATATAAAATGGTCCTTAAATTTCCTTTTGTTACTCAAGTCCACTGAAAATTAACTGACTATGCCATGTTCTTGGCTCCTTTCATTCCTTACTTTTGTTTGACGAGATTCCTCCTATTTTGTGTCATTTTAACCAATTTTATCCAGGATCTATCCCGCAAACGCAACTTTATTTGTCTTGATCTCTCTACTAAAACTTTCAAAATACAATAATGATGATTTATGATCGATTCTGTGTGAATTGCTGCGCTTACCTTTCAGTTTCTCTTTGAGGAGCGTCTCTAATCAAAACATAATTAAAATCTAAGTGCGTATTTCTGTCAAAATATATTCAGAATTTGCGTAGATTCAACACAGAGAAAAGAGTGAAACTAAGAAACCGGGCCAATCTTGCAGCCAACTGTCGAATACCGAATTCTTAACTAAAACTTCTGCTCGATAATTGCAAGTCAACTGGGAATAATGTCAGCACAGTAAATAGCAATGCATCTACATGAAGTGATGTTATGATAGTTGAATCTGTTTCGTTATACCCAAATCTGGGTTGCCTTTATTTTGAGAAGGTGCACATTAGTCATATCGAAATAAAACAAAGTCTCAGATTATCAAGTTAGAAATGAGTTGTGTTGGAAAACAGGGACAGCTTCAAACACGTGTGTAAAGATCCACACACCAGAGCCAAGAAAGTTTAAAGTGTGGTGCGTAGCGTAATAAGAAACGAAGTTTACTTTTAATTACAATTGATTGATATGCATTGTTGTTACGTAACAATTATGTAACTTCGAATTTGGTTCGAAAATGTAGCTGACACAAAGTTAACCGCTGGATATAGAAAATATGTATAATGTGCTTTTCAAATAGTTCAATGCTTCAACTAAAGGTTTACTTTCTTTCCATGTAATTTCTGGATAAGTGAGAATGTAAATTGCCACAATTTAGACGACTTAAACATGTTGAACTCAAAAAATTTTATGTGGTTATCAAAACGTCACTAGATAGAAAGATTATGTATGGAAACACAAGACTGAGTAAATGACATGAATATACCAACTCAACAAATACTATGAAATCAATTTACTGTCCAAATTTTTAACTAACATGTCAGTAGTGATGCTAGTATTCGTAAATAATCATTATAATCAGAGCAATACAGATGTTCAAATTAATACTCATATTGGCAATAGGGTAATTTTGATAATTATAGTATTCTTATAACGAGACTGAGTTCCTTCCAGACTCAACTCAACACGTTGGTGCTGGAGAGTTGTTATTTGTACTGACCGCCTGTGCCTAGCCGAATTCCAAAGCTATTTATGTTGGGTCGACTGTTGTTTGTCTTTGACATAAATGATTTGGATGAGAATTCAGAAGGCATGCTGAGTAAGTTTGTGTATGAAGCCAACATTGGTGGTACAGTGGACAGTGATGAGAGGAATCTACGATTGCAAAGGGATCTTGATTTATTGGACAAATTGGACAAGGATAGAGGGTTGAGGCTAAGTTAATTTGGATGTATGCAGAGTATTACTTTGTAGTAGCACGTCGAAGGGCAAGAATTATGCAGTTAATGATAAGGTCCTGGGTTGTGTTGCCCAACAGAGGTACACATAGGTTCACTTACACAGGTCTTTGAAAATAGCATCACAGGTATACAGACAGGTTGCTTAAGAACGCATTGAGCACGTCTACTTTCACTGTGCAAACCATTGAGTATAGTCATTGGGAAGTGATATTGATGTTTTGCAGAACGTTGGTGATGCGTGTTTTGGAGTACTGTGTACAATTCTCACCGTTCTGCTATAGGAAGGTTATCGTTAAGTCCGACAGGTTTCGGAAGGAAGAAACATAGATTTTGCTGTGACTGGAAGGTTTGAGGTATAAGGAAAGGCTGGGTAGACTGGGACTTCTTCCACTTGAACGTAAGAGCTTGAGGAGTGACCTTATAAAGTTATAAAGACGTTATGAATGGCAAAGTAACGGTGAATAAGAAAGGTTTTTTTTTCCCTGGCAGTAGGAGGTTCCCATCCAGAGATCGTTTATTTAAAATGAGAGGAGAAACATTTGACAGGGAACGACGGGCAACTTTTCCAGAGAGCCTGGTTCGTATCTGCAATGACTGCCAAAAGAAGCGATCGATTCAGTGCAGTTCCAGCACTTAGGGGAATTTCAGAAAGATATATGAATTGGAAAGATTCAGATGAATGGAATTGAATTTATTGTCACGTGCACTGAAGCACAGTGAAAAGCAATAGAGGCAGAGCAAAGACTTAAGTAGAATAGATAAGTAAACAATAGGTAAACAGTGGCAGAAAAAAACAAAAGCACAGGAAGAGGCGAATGTGAAGAGATTGTCATTCCATTAAGAATTTTAAAAACTGTAGGGTAGAAATTTTTTCGAAATCGGCTGGTGCATGTTTTCAGGCTTCTGCACCTTGTCTCCGATAGTAGAGATTGGAGAAAAAAACCTTGCCAAGGTTGGATAGATCTTTGAGAATGCTGGCGGTCTTTCCTTGATATCAGGCCTGATAGATGAATGCTATAGATGGAAGATTGGCCTTTGAGATTGTCTGGGCCGAGTTCACCACTCTCTGTAACCGTCTCCGATCTTGAATATTAGAGTTGCCATACCAGGTAGTGACACATCCAGTCAGAGAGCTCTCGGTGGCGCAACTATGAAATTTGGCCAGGGTATTTGCTGTCATGCCAAACTTCCGCAGCTACCTGAGGAAGAAGAGACGTTATTCGGCTTTGTAACTAGTGCATCCACATGAAGAATCCTAGAAAGCTTGTTGGGGATGACAACTCCAAGTAACTTGACACCTTCACTCGTCCCACCTCTGTGCTGTCTATGTGCATGTGGCATGAGTAACATCCCACCGAATGTCAAAAATGATTTCCTTGGTTTGCACACATTCAGAGCTAGGTTGGTCTCAGTGCACCATTGTCCCAGGTCTTCTACTCCCCATCTGCAGTCTGTTTTGTCGTTATATGAGATTCGATCGACTATGGTAGTATCATCAGCAATCTTGTAAATGCCATTATTATGGTATTTGGTGACGCAGTAATAGGTATGCAGTGAGTACATTAGGGGGCTGAGTACGCACTCCTTGGGGGCTCCAGTGTTGAGTGTTAGTGAGGATAACCTAGGTAAAATAGTTTAATCTGGGTAACTTGTTCAGCGTGGGTGAGGTGGACCAAAGAGTCTGTTTCTGTGTTGTATTACTCGAAGATTCTAGGACGTAAGTTCTTTCATTTGACAATCTCAGCATATTGTAAAAAGTGACTTGTTTTCACATGGTTTCTTTAGCATCTAGGTTTACACTTTGTACGTAGCCTGATCTCACTGAAGTAGCACGAAGTATCATTTCCGTCCATTCTTTATACAGACAGTAAATTCCTACAAAGTTTATTGTATTATTATTTTTGATAAATTTCCAAGAAGGAGTATGCATGGCATTTCGCTGCATGCCATCAGTTTTGCTTGGCTTCAAATTGCACCAATAACACGTACCACACAATTAAAAAAACTTTTAAAAAATATATTGTTAATTTTATGGACAGTGATGTTTTTAATCTTCATGAACGCCGTTTGAAATCTAATTATGATGCTTGTAGCTTCGGTTAGTTGTGATTTCGAAATCAATGGTGATGAGTATCTTGCTGGTGAAACTTATAGCTATTGCTGCAATGAAAATAGTAAAGTGCATAACTCTTCTACTGAGTGCATTTAGGGAATAATTGACAGTGCAGAAAATTATCGAAGAATGCCTATGGAGAGAATTGCGACCGGGTCAGTGTGGGTCATTAAAATGTTTCTTTCCCCCATGCTGTTAACTATTTCGAGGCTAATGTTTCCCTAGAATTATAGCATTCACGATAGTTATTTCATTGCATTAAATTCAGTCTATTGCTTTAAGGGAGAACAGAGAATGCTCTTGTTTGAAAACAGGACACACATATATATATATATATATATATATATATATATTTCAAGTATTTCTATGGAAATTCGAATTTGAACAAATACTTACCCAGTTTTTGGCATTCGTCCCTCGTTTTCTCTAATTCTGTATTCATATGGACAAGTTGAAACAGGTGAGCTCTAATAATTCACATCATAAAGCGTGAACAAAATCCGATGGACAACTAGACATTATTACTGATGCAAAATCAAATGCAAAGTGTGAGTTTTGGTTGGCAACCCCATTTTAATGTGTATATATTTCAATAGAGGAACACACCATTCTGTTTTCAGTCATGAACAGTCATGACGTTTGTCTGAATGTATATTACCTAGATCTTCACCCAGATCATCAGTGAAGTGTGTTTGCCATAAGCAAAGGAAAACAATCCAAAACTGTGCAGAGTTAATCATTATGAATCATAGCATTACATAAAAAATGGATTCTGTTGGACGTCCTACACGAACTCCATCCACCAACCATGTGGACATCTGCTTTCCTTATTATGTTATAATCATGACACTATCATGTCATGAAAGTAACTTGCTGCACAGAAAGAGTCCTTAGTAATTAGTATTGCTATTCAACTGAATTTAAACGATTGGATTCCTGCTTAATAGCAAGTCATCATTTAATAACCTGAATATGTATTTGTTGATCACCATTTAATTGTTTTATTTTGTGTTCTGTCCGTATGATTCGTCTTCCAATGTATTTTCCATAATAGATCCTTTGAATTTCTCAGCTGTCTTTGAATTTTTTTTCAATGACACAAATCAACGATGTCATTTAGTTTGTTTTCACCAATTAGATGAGAGCATTTTTTTCTCTGTGAAAATCATAGATTTGTTCTTTTAACATACTAATAACAAATTTAGTGTTATATTTCGAACTTCGGTCATATTCCAACGAAGAACCACTCGAGCTGTAATTCTGCCTGTCACCATGGCACGAATACTGCCTGTCACAAATCAAAAAGTGGGCATGACTGAAGTGGAAGTTTAGCAGTTTACAACTAGTAGTATTGTATACATCACCGTCAGTAGACCTGCAAAAATCCTTTAAACACGTTACACTAATATTGATTCCTCTTTCGACTTTATTATATTCCCCTTTCTAAACCTTTCCATTTCTATCTCAGGCGACCGAATCAACACAGACATCTACTATAAACCAACTGACTCCCACCGCCACCTAGACTACACCTCCTCCCGCCCTGCCCCCTGTAAAAACGCCATCCCATATTCCGAATTCCTTCGTCTCCGCCGCATCTGCTCCCAGGACGACCAGTTCCAATACCATACAGCCCAGATGGCCTCCTTCATCAAGGACAACAGATTCCCCCAAGACGTGTTCGACGATGCCCTCCACCGCATCTCCTCCACTTCCAGCTCCTCTGCCCTTGAGCCGCGCCCCTCCAACCGCCACCAGGACAGAACCCCACTGGTTTTCACCTCCACCCCACCAATCTCCATATACAGCGTATCATCCTCCTTCATTTCCGCCACCTCCAACCGTCCCCACCACCAGGGATATATTTTCCTCCCCTCCCCTATCAGTGTTCCAAAAAGACCACTCCCACCGTGACTCCCTCATCAGGTCCACACCCCCCACCAACCCAAGCTCCACTCCCGTCACCTTCCCCTACAACCGCAAGAAATGCAAAACTTGCGTCCACACCTCCTCCCTTTCTTCTCTCCAAGGCCCCAAGTTATCCTTCCATATCGGCCACAAATTCATCTGCACCTCCACACACGTCATCTATTGCATCCGCTGCACCCGATGTGGCCTCCTCTATATTGGGGAGACAGGCTGCCTAATTGCAGAACGTTTCAGAGAACACCTCTGGGACATCTGGACCAACCAACCCAAACACCCCGTTGCTCAACACTTTTACTCCCCCTCCCACTCCACCAAGGACATGCGGTCCTTGGACTCCTCCATTGCCAGACCATAACAACACGACGGTTGGAGGAAGAGCGCCTCATCTTCCGCCTGGAAACCCTCCAACCACAAGGGATGAACTCAGATTTATCCAGTTTCCTCATTTCCCCTCCCCCCACTTTGTCTCAGTCGAATCCCTTGAACCCAGCAACCTTCCTATTCTGCAATCTTCTTCCTGACCTCTCCGCCCCCACCCCTCTCCGGCCTATCACCCTCACCTTGACCTCCTTCCACCTATCACATCTCCATCGCCCCTCCCCCAAGTCCCTCCTCCCTACCTTTTATCTTAGCCTGCTGGACATACTTTCCTCATTCCCCGAAAGAGGGCTTATGCCCAAAACGTCGAATTTCCTGTTCCTTGGATGCTGCCTGACTTGCTGCGCCTTTCCAGCAACACATTTTCAACAACAACAACTAAAACAACTTCCTGTATACACAAAGGAAGAACTTGTCAGAGGGGCGTCTGATTGCAAATGATAGCTGTCAATATAATCTTCCATCGTGCCTGGTTTGCAGCTAAGCTGTAAACAAAAGTTCGAACTTTTGTAAGGCCCTATTTCTGAATAAGCCCTGTGGAGTATCACATCTCAGACATGCTGAACTGCTGTTTCTCGAAGTTGAAGTTGCGTTTACTTATTACTCCATCGCAATTGCTTTCTTTGGATGTAGTTTTGGTCGCTGAGCCGCAAAACTACATCCAGATGTTTGACCACCAGACTAGGTAACATCTTCAGTGAGTCTCCAGATGAAGCACTTCTTTGTCTTTATATGTTTGGGGTTCTATGGGGTGTTGATGCCATTTCCTGTGGCGACATCATTTCCTACAGTGATGCCATTTCCTATGACAATGTCATTTCCTGTCCTTTTTCTCAGAGTGGTAAATGGGATTTATGCCAATGTGTTTGTTTTTAAGAGTTCTGGTGGGAAAGCTATGCTTCTATCATAAATCACATTGAGTTGGACTCCATTTGTCAACCTCTGAGAAAAAGAACAAGAAATGACACCACCTTAGGAAATGACATCACCACCAGTAATAGCGTCACCGCAGAGCATGACATCAGCAACCCAGAGAAGCTCAAACATGCAATTAGAAACCAGGAACCATCAGCAGTGTTTCGTCTGGATTCTCACTGAAGAAGTTACCTAGTATAGTGCCGAAACGCCTGAAAATGAACCTTTCACCTCAGCAAGCACACCTACATTCAGAACATCAACCTGAGCTACAAATCTTCTCAAAAATCGCTGAAGAATTTCTCGTCTGCCCTCCTGGCGAAGCTGTAAAGCAGCAAGTGATAGACAGATTAAAGTATGTGTATCAGTTCCCATTCGAATCTAAGCTCCATAATTATGCCACATCCACAATGATTAATGGTACTAAACCTTTCAAGAAATTATGAGATCTCCCCTCCGATGTGTTAGAGATTATTGAGTTTAGTAAACTAATTTTAGGATCCCTTCAGTTACAGCATGATGAGTGATTTCTAGCGTTAACAAATGTCTAATAAATAATAACTTCCACATGACAAGCGCAACCACGTTGTCAGTTGTACAATGACAACGCTTTCATATTTTTTTTCATTTGTGGGACATGGACATCACTCGCTGGCCAGCATTGATACCCTTTCCATATTTGCCCTTGTGAAAGTGGTGGTGGGTTGGCTTCACTTGCTGTGGGTCATTTCTTTGCTGTGACTTTCTAGAGTTTGATACAAGTGAGTGGCTTGTTAGGCCATTTCAGCGAACACTGGAGAGTCTCCCACGGTGCTGTGGCTCTCGGGTCACGTGTAGGCCAGATCAGGTATGAATGACAGGTTTCCTTTCCTAAAGGAGACTAGTGAACCAGATGGATTTTTTTCAGAAGATTGAAATTGGTTTATTAGTCACCAGGTGAGTCTTCATTCCAGATTTGTATATTGAATGCAAATTCCACCATCTGCCCTTGCGGGATTCGAACCTACGTTCCCAGAATATTCTTCTGGTTTTCTGGATTAAGAGTCGAGCAATAACACCACTTGGAGACAGTGAGGTCTGCAGATGGTAGAGATCATAGCACGGCAGGCAGCAGCTGAGGAGCAGGAAAATCATTAACACCACTAGGCCATCGTCTCCACCATTTCATTTTTGCGACATTGCTTGGTGTTCTTTGGTGCTGTAATCAATAACAGTCCATTTTAATGCTAGGATCTGTTGGCAAGCCTCGTGACTGGAGGAGAACTCACTCTTTCATAGTTTGACAAAACGTCTAACTGTCACTGGAGATAATTGTGCACAATGAAACAATGTGCAGATTATCCTAACTTAAATACTGCTTTCAATCTTCTCTCTTGATTATAAAGCGCAGAGATAATCATGCCAATTGACTGTATGCGACTTCTCTTGGTTATAGATCAAAGGTCAATAAAACAAAGAGCAGTATTATACAGGAAAATCCCCTTTTCCCTCCACACCTTAGCCAATCGTTATGCTCGATGTAAAACAATAAAACAAAACGTGTGATCTTATTCGGTCGATAGCACTCTACTTTTTCGTTAAGTTAACCATCCAGATGCCTCTTAAATGTCATCAAAATGCTTGTTTCTGTCATCTCTTCTGGCAGTGTGCTAAAGTTTACTAATACTTCCCTCGTAGATCTCCCTTAGACTTTTCCCTGCTTTCTTTGAACCTGTACCTCCTTGTTAATGTAAATTCAAATCTGAGAAGAAGTCTCTGGCTACCTGCTCTATTTATGCTTTTCATAATTCTGCAGATCTCTATCAGGTGTCTTCTAGGCTGTTGTCTTACCAATGAAAGGAATCCTTGTCTTTTTAATGTTTCCTCTTAACCATGCTTTCGAGAGTAGCAAACATCCTTGCAAACCTGCTGTGTGCACTCTCCAAAGTTTCGACAACCTTCTGTTAGTGAAGCGATCACAATCATGCACAATGCTCCAAATGCAAAATGGCTTGCCAACTTTTTTCCTCTGTGTCCCAACCGTTGAAGTCGAGGAAGCTATTTTTAGGGAAATGAGGACCTGCTTATCCAGACCCATCTTTATGGTAATATTACAAGTGTTCTGACATTTACGTTATAAATCACACCTTCATCTGATCGTCTAAAATGTATCACACTGCGTTTGTCTGGATTAAGCTCCACTTGTGTTTTCAGCGCTCAAGTCGCCAATCTATGTATATACTTGCACAATTCCCGTCATGATCAGCAACTCTAGAAATTGACAATCAGATCTACCACGTTTCCTTCATGACCATTGTTATATATTGTGAACAAATACAGGATTCAAAGCCGATCCCTGCAGATCAACCTGTCTCCATTATGTAAAACACCCTTCCATCACTCCTGCCTGTTTTCGTGACCAAGTCAGTTTTGTATCCACAAGAAAGTGTGGTCTGCAGATAATGGAAATCAGAGTCGAGAATGTGGTGCAGGGAAAGCACAGCAGGTCAGGCAGTATCAAAGGAACAGGAGAATCGACTTTTTAGGCATAAGCCCTGCCAGCCTATCCCGAAAGCCATGTGAGCGTTTGGTACATTACCCACACAAATCTTTTCAGAATACACACAGGCACAACAAAATATGTATTGAAAGATCTTAATGCTCATAAATGTATCGTCAAGTGTTTCACCAAACAAAGTGTGTGTGTGTGTGTGTGCGCGTGCGCGTGCATGCGCATAAATACACATAAATATGCTTATATACAAGTTTTATATGATATACGTACATAGAACGTCAAGTTGACAAAAGTATTATACTCATTTAATAAAGCAAAGCCAACAATTAAAGGTCATGTTTTATCGAAGAACAAAGACATTTGGCACCACTGTTCAATGAACAACTTTGAATATTTCAGACAGCAGTATCAACCAAGTATGACAGAACGTATAAATTATGAAGTATGATTAAGGAACCTTAAATTGCAAATGCAAACTGACAAAATGCATTCACCTCTGAGCTTCTCAAGATTCATTTCGTCTGTTTAATGTGACAAAATAAAGACGATTTATTTAAATGTTAGAATGACAAAGCATTCGTTTAGTGCTTTCCTTTGTGAAAATTCCTTTCCTTGAAACATAGTTATCATTGTTATGCAGTAGACACAATAGTACATTAAGGCATAACAAAAAAGAAACGATGTGTTGTGCAAATCAGTTGATGCTGCAATTTTGATAGCAGACATGAAGACGTAGAAGGAAAAGCATTGTGCATGACATGGTCGAATATTCACACTAGCATATCAGGCTCATTATCAGTATTTGTTTAATTGTTAAATCTGTTTGACGGTCCACCCAGTATTACAGTCTCTCTCTGGAGTGTAAATTGCCATGATTCACGAGAAGTCATGTGAGAGGCATGCTATCAATTTGTGGATTATACGTCAAAGAGTTTGGTGGAATTCCTTTCAAATTTATATCGATGAATTGACAGATTAACGTGTGTTTTCTTTGTGTTGCAGATTCTTTGACAATTTCTGACCTGAAGGTAGAAGTATAAGTCACCAGAAATGCATTCACTCTCAATAGTATTTTCCAAATGAATGAGTGTAAGTGGTTAAAGTCCTTGCACTTTGGAGATCTTTGTTTCAATAAACTAAAAGTAGTGTTCAAACAAGTAGATCAATATCCGCGAGAACTGCGTGTTTCTTTCATTCAGATAAAGCCCCATCTCATAATGATGCCATTTTAGTACATCATAAGCAGCAGGTCTCTACTGTCCACATTATACATAATAATATAGAATTAATAATTGTTTGAAACTTCGAAGGAAAAAAGTGACTCCAGTACAGGAAATTCAGTATTACCTGCCTTTATCTTTTCTTCTGTTATATTGAAAATAAAAACAGACATACACTTTTTCAATGCAAGGACAACATGAACATCTTTTCTGGATAAGTAACAACTTTACAATCTGCACTGAAAGTCTGCCTACTTTGCTATCCTTTAAGTTGAAGACGCTTTGCAGCAATAGTTTTCTACTTCTACAATCAAAGTGGCAACAGGTCACAGGAGTGTTTGGACTCAAGATTTATTTGTCCCCAAATTAATATAAAAAGAACATTAATTAATTATATTGCATCAGAGAAAATAACTGAACAGCGACAAAAATGTAATTTCCTTCAGCTCCAATTTCTGGTTAACTAGCCTTTTAACCATGAAGTTAACACATACTTGAGAGGCACAGAACGGTTTCAGGTAATATTCAGGAATTACATTTAGATAATATTTGAACACTGGTAAAGAAATGTGACATGTTACGTTCAGTAAATAGGTTGTTGATCCTTCTTGAGGAGTGTGGCATGTTAGTCATGTTCTACATTTTTATAAAAAGAGCCAGAACACTTGTCATGAATTAAAACTCATTCAAAAATGTATCACATTTAACTGGATATTTCGAATGATGTCAAGATCAAAACAAAGAATAGCCTTTTTTTTTTCAAATTTTCCTACCCTATGCTGACTGGTTCGAACACAACATCATGTCTTTTTCAGAAGAGCAAACGCGAAAGATAAACTTGAGTTTGAACTGTGTATTGCAGCATTGTGAAAATATTTAAGGCTTGCAAGAAACAATCCCATGTAACGGGGAATGCTCAATTCTCATAACAATTCACACGTAAATTACTACGGATTTATTAGCTGTTTTGGCGAAGTTGGTCGCTGAAAGCTGGTAGAAGGTTTTATGTGGTAGTGATGTGACAGAGAAAAAGCCATGAACCAAAAAATTATATAATATTCGTTTGAATAACCGATTGAAACTTAAGAAAGCTTCCCAGGCTTTCCAGTGTTTGAACTGTACATTACTTTTGTGTACATGTATCTACATGCAGTTATACATTAGAATATTAGAGAAGAGAAATGACAGTTTTATACGATACTGAACATACCAAGCAGTGCATTACTGATTGTAGTATGAATAGTGAAACGACATTAATGCAACATATGTTGTTTACTTGTTAATTTTCATCAAATTATCAAAATAACTGAATGAAACTGTCAGTTGTAAATGAACGAAGTCTTTTCAAAGCTAATTATTTACATGGTTTTAAATTATCTCAACTCACCTAACTCAGTAATGTTCTTCTGCATAGTTCGTAGCGCTGAAAGGCAATCAAGGTATTAAGTAATTTTCCTATGGGAAGCTTAGCTGAACATATTACTGGGATAATATTTTGCTTTTGGCTTATGGAAATTTGTGGTAGGAATATCGTGTGAGGGCAATCAGGCACTTGGCCTGGGGGATGAATAATTTGAAAGTGGTGTATTGATTAAAGAAATGCAAAAATATTATCTCGCCTGCTGCCCGACGCCCAGCAGGACATAAAAAAGTCAGAAAAGTTACGTATCATTAAAGGCTAAGCTAGCAAGAAGTACACAATTGAAAACAGAATGAAGCCTGAAAAAAGTGTACAAGATTATATGCGTGGGCATTATTGCCCTTGTAACAGTACAAAAAAGCTACAATTTGTTTTGATTGAGTAACTCGGAGTATATTGCAATGTAAGTTTGCAGCAGATAGAAAAAAAACTCTATTTGGAGCACAACTAGCTATAGATTTTTGGAGATTTTTAGTAGAAATAATAATTCCTGATATGTGATGCTTTTGCAATGCAGTGAATTCAACAGCGAATTGTATAATTAATTCATCCCCATGGTTATCAATGCAGTGAGGAAGTCAATATATTGGTTAGAAACTAAAACCTTGCTCTGAATTCTAAATAAAACATGAAAAGACAGCAAGGTTGGAAAATCTTATCCTTGTGTTGTGATTATTCCGTCGTACAATTTCCCCATCATATTATGCGTTATGAATAACCAATTAAGTAGATATTTGACGACATTAATTCTAAATACTGACCCAGATTCAGTATTAAGTATTGTTCAATACCACTCTTGAAATACAGTAGTCAACTGATTAAGATTATTGGATGATATAACTATAAAACTCAGAAGTATTTAGTGCTGCAACAGACACAAACATTGAAATCCGTGGACATAGAAATTTAAACTTTCAAACGGACTGAATGAGTCGGTTTTACAATGCTACAGTCCTAAATTTAATTTTGACAATATGACAACGACTTACAAATTTCCTTTAAAAGCTATGGAATAGAATGCCAGGATAGACCTGACCTAGTCTATTGGAAACATTTCATATCGTATCCATGGTCAGTGAACATATCTGTCAATTATAATTCTAACTTAAACTTGTGGTCCACATATATTTGAAAACAGACAGTGTTCGTGGCCAAATAACTTGAGTTTTGATTAAGGAGAAACTGACGTACAGTAAGAATCGGAGAATTATCACAGCATGGATTGAATCAATTCGGCTGATTGTTTCTATGCCGACTCTACCCAACCATTGTCACTTACTGCAATATCACTTAACCTTTGCCCAAGCCTTTGCATATTGCTTCGACTTTAATATTCATTTAATGAGCTGTTTTACGTCTAATTTTAGTAAGTTTCCATTACCTTTGCAGGCAGTACATTCCTGACCAGAAATATTAACCGCACAGCAATGTTTTGTTCTCTCCAGTTACAACTGCATTTGCATCTGGACCTTCCATCTTTGCATTTCAATCTTTCTTTTATTGGCAGCACACAATCTCAATGAATGTACACAACCCATTTCTTAAAGTTCTATTGCAAATACCAAAACTTCCCATCAGCTACAATTATCTGTTTTCTATTTCAGAGTATTTTATCCAAGTCGCCATTTACGACTATACCAGCAACTTTACTTTTCTCACAAGTCTGAAGTAAACACTATTTTGTCATGCTCTTTAAATTTCGCTGTCCATGATTTCTGCATCGCTATTCCATTTTGTGACTTCCATTTTCAAAAGAACAGTAAACTCATGTTTGTCCCCCATGACAAATTTAGTAATAAATCTATATCCAAGTAACTACCATTGATTGATTCGGTGCAGCTCTGATCTCAAAAAGTACAAATGGAACTCCTGTATCGCCAAATCTGGATAATCATGACCATAAACCTTCAACATGGTCTCTAGGTTTCGTGCCAAATCTCCAAAACACCCTGCAATTCCGAATGGTATGCAGTAGATTTGCTTTACCTTATTCCCATGTTATCCATAAGCACCCTGATTAGTTTGATTGTGAAGATTGATGCTTTTTTTTTCTGACTAGATCTTTATTTGAAGCCCGTGTCTAGTTAAAAATAAATAAATTGTTCTCCAAACCTTTTGTCCGTGATTTTCCATAATGGGATTATCTTTGGAAATCTAGGCGGATCATCTGTTATCGTTAATAAATAGTTATTCTACTTTTTGTTTGAAAAAGGGCATCTGTGTAATCAAACCTAACTTTAGATAATTGAGCACGTTTTGCTTAGCAATGAATTCCTGTTACAAATAGCTTATCTGGCAGAAGTCTCTCAGGAGTACATATCTCTTCATCCTTCAGAATCAAAGACTGAGACGATCCTCAATTCCTGAACATTGTAACTTCCTTACATGCAACTGCTGGCCTATGTGAATAAACTTTAACCTTGCATTTTTATTTTTCAAGCAGATGTGGCACTTCTTCCTTAATCAGCCTCTGATAATCTTCTCCACTCTGGGGTGGATCTCTAAATTCCCTGATGCTTTATTAAAATAGAAATTCAACAAAATTCCCTGGCTTGTTGGTTTTCCTACCTCTGGCTTTCTAGTCTCCCACTGACACTATGATTTTGTGTGTCCCACTTTATTTCATTGGAAACACTAGAGCTTTTAACTTCTTTATCTCTCTAATTTTTTCCACTGTGGTAAGTTATCCTTATGTTCTTCAGTGAGATCTATCTTTCCCTTTCCACATGAGGATTTCTGTTTGCCCCAGTTTCTATCCCTCATGGAGTGAAATTGATGTTGGACACCAAACCAGGTTTTGTGGAGCAACTCATTGTCATCAGCCATGTGAGCTGCTTACATTGCTGCTTTAGCACTCAGTTTTTACAAATGAGTTCGTACTACTTCAGGCAGTGAATTTTTGAATTCTTCCAAAATAATTCCCACTCTAGGGGCGTCATAGGTTTGGTTGATTATTAAATGAATCCCTCCATCGAAACTTCTCTATTTGATCCTTTCAATCTCAATGCAGATTTGACCTGGATCCCTCATAAGATTCCAGAAACATTGTCGATAGTCTTCTGTTAGAAGTTCATATGCACTTCAAATGACTTTTCTTCGCCTCCTATACTCGATAGGACTCCCACGATCGTGATGCAAATGCCTCACGAGCCCTTCTGTTTTTGGTTGTATCAAAACCAAAAACAGAAGGGCTCATGAGGCATTTGCGGCACGGTGGCACAGTGGAGGGCGGCACGGTGGCACAGTGGAGGGCGGCACGGTGGCACAGTGGAGGGCGGCACGGTAGCACAGTGGTTAGCACTGTTGCCTCACAGCGCCAGAGACCTGGGTTCAATTCCTGCCTCAGGCGACTGACTGTGTGGAGTTTGCACATTCTCCCCGTGCCTGCGTGGGTTTCCTCCGGGTGCTCCGGTTTCCTCCCACAGTCCAAAGATGTGCGGGTCAGGTGAATTGGCCATGCTCAATTGTCCGTAGTGTTAGGTAAGGGGTAAATGTAGGGGTATGGGTGGGTTGCGCTTCGGCGGGTCGGTGTGGACTTGTTGGGCCGAAGGGCCTGTTTCCACACTGTAAGTAATCTAATCAAAAAAAAAACAAACCACAGATTGCCACTGGCCACTGCATTTATTTAGCCAGCTTTTCAAAAGCAACGAGAAAGGCTTCCCCTTCTTCTCATCAAATTTTGGCAATGCTTCAACATACTCAAATAGTTTCTCAGTGGACTTCTGACTACTTGGGGCTTTTTCTTCCTCACTCGCTTCCTGATGAAGCCTACACTCAGTCTTTGTTTCCAGATGTTTAAGATGAATTTCCTTTTTAAGTGTCAGTTTTTGAAGTTCAAAAACTCTATCTTATTCTTTCTCTTCTGCTGCTCTTTTTTTTCCTTTCTGCTCGTAATCGTAACTCAGAATGTTTCATTTTGCTGCCCTTTCCCAATCTCTCGTTTCTAACTCAATCTGGTACATTTGCAATTGAATTCTTGCCATCTCTGTGGATTCTGATGTTTCTCCAGCACACTTAAATTCGGGGCTACTGCTCTAATTATCTATGCTTTACTGACAGAAACACACTGTTCCAGATCATAGTTTGTCTGCTACATCCCGTAGCTCGGTCTTGTTCATTTTTTTGCAAAAACTTCCAAATTCAATGCATCCACTTCCAGAAAACTTTTGGTGACTGAAAGAGCTAATAGTATAGAAAGCTTTGACTACCCAACGAAACCATCACCCTAAATGAAGACACGTAGCACCTACTACTCACTGTTTATAATCCCACAAAGAGTCCCCAATCTGTTGTGGGCAGGGCCAGTCTACTCAAAACATTCTTGAGCAAGCAACACACACCATAATTTTGCATTTTTTTTTAGTACGTGTACAGTCAAAATTATGTGGAGTAAGCAAGCTATGTTGAGGACTTGGGCTTTACACAATTAATCACATAAAAACCAAACAGAACTCCTACTTAATTCAGTCTAACAAAAGTAGACCAAATTATGCTGTTCCAAAAAATACACAACAGTCACTATAAGTAACCCCCCCCCCAAAACACAGTTAAAAATCCAACAAATACTTACAAGTTGAACTTATCAGGGCAGAAAAAAAGAAGAGAGAGAAAGGGTGGCGGGTGGTGGTGGTGGGTTGTAGAGAGTTTCCATACAGCTCACTGTTGAACTCCGAACTAGTTCTGAACTGAACTGCTAAGCTACAGAGCTAACCACACTCATTTAATTACATGGGTCATTTATAAAGTATTATCAGTTTTGTTCTGAAGTCTCATCATTTTCTATACAAAGAAAAAGGCCTCGCAATATCCCTCTATATCTCTAAAAAGAAGAAAAAAAACAAGTTTTGTGACAATCACCATGGAAAAGGCGCGAGAAAAACTGCAAGGCCTGAAAGTGGAGGAGTAGCCGGGTCCAAATGGGGTACATACCAGAGGTGTGAGAGAAATAGCTCAAGAGATACGGAAGGTTTTCGTAGTGATATTTCAGACATCACTGAAGTCATGGATGGTCCTATAGAACTGTCAAACAGCAAATGGCAAACCACTGTTTAAGAAGGGAACAAGGCAAAATACGGGAACTTATAGTCTGACTCGCCTCAAATCAGTCATTAGTAAGCTTTTGGATTCAATCGTGAAGGATGGGATTTCTCAACCCTTGGAAGTACATGGCACAATAATGCGAAATCAGCATCGTTTCATCAAGGAATGGTCATGCCTTACAAATCTGTTTGAATTATTTAAGGAGGCAATGAGCAGTTTAGACAATGGAGATCCAATTTATGTTATATACATGGACCTCCAGAAGGCCTATGGAGGTGCCGCAATGGAGTCTGCTGAGTAGATACGGATCTGTGGTGTTAATGGACAGATACTACCATGGATAGTTGACAACCTGTCTGGCAGAAAGGCAGAACGTCTGGGTAAACCGTCCTTCACAGGATGGAAGCTGGTAACAAGTGGTGTTCCACAAGAGTTTTTGTTGGGATCACAACTTTTCACTTTATGTTTATATTGTCTAGATGTAGGAAATAAGGGCATTCTGGCTAATATGGCAAATGATACGAAGTTAAGTGGACGATCTGGTTGCATTGAGGGGGCGGGGAGGCTGCAGAAAGACGTTGCAGGTTTGGAGAGTCAGCAAAGAATTGGTGCAAGGAATACAAAGTGTGAACATATAAAGACGTACGCTTTGATAGGAAGAATAGAGGCATGTACTATTTTTTTAAACAGGGAGAAAATTCTGAAATTGTGAGTGCAAAGTGACTTGGAAGTACCCGTCCAGGTTTCTCTCAATGTAAATTAGCAGTTTGCACTGGTCGTTAGAAAGGCCAATACAATGTTGATATTCATCTCCAGAAGACAAGAACTTAAATGCAGGGATAAACTTCTGTGGCTTTATAAAGATCTGATCAGACCACATTTAGAGTTATATGAGAAATACTGAGTCCGAAACCTCAGAAAAAATAAATGTTTCGGGGTAGGTCCAGAGGACGTTCACGTTAAGTATCCTCGGAAACAAAGTGTAAAATATGAGGAACGCTTGAGGGCGCTGTGATTATATTTTATAGAGTTTAGAAGAATGAGGGAGGATCTGACGAAAACTTAGAGAGTGTTGAACGGCCTAGAAAGACTGGACGGTGTGAAGATGTTTCAATTGTCAGGAGATATGAGTACCCTTTAAACAGGTTTATAGTAAAGGCAAGACTCTTCAGAACGGAAGAAAAGAGAACTGTCTATAGCTAGATTGTGTATCTGTGGAATTCATTGCCAAAGAAGGCTTTGGAAGCCTCGACGTTTAGTATATAAAACTGAAATAGGTAAGTTATTGTTTGCGAAGAGGATCAGTACTTATGGAGAGAAATCAGGAAAAGGTGGTTGATAAGCCATAAGTCGTCATTGAAAGGCAGAGCAGAGTCGATTGGCTGAACATTCTTCTTTCTGCTGTTCACTTTTATGGTGTTACGATTTAATGGTTTTAGTAATACTGAAAGCTTAAGGCCTTGGTTGCAATTCACTTTAATCAGTCAGTATGATAAGATGCATCTCACCCAATCCCAGAGTTTTGCTAAATTTATGCAACTATCCCTTATTCAACCAAATTTTATTTTTACTAAAACACATTTTCTATAATTTCCTGGCCCTGGACTTGCAAAATCCTGCAGAAGACGGAAATTTCCCGGGTTTTCATTATGCAATCAACACTGTCATTTCCTTTGAACTGCTTGGATGCTTCTCATGCTTTATAAGTTCTTTTGCAAAGTTAACGGTTGAAAGCATGTACAATATCTCAAAATACCCAGTTGACACAAAACTGAGTCAGAGATAACTTCAAGCATAATTGGAACAAACTGAGTAATCGGGAAAAATATGACAGATGAGATTTAATCTGGATAATTATTATGATTCACACTTTAACAGAAAAATGGGGGGGAAATAAAATGTTATCAGTCATGATGTTAGACTGGGAAGAAATACGCTCAATGAGAAATTGCTAACATTTTGCATCACCCTCGACAAACAAAATTCATATGCATCATGCAGTGAAGAAAGCAAATGATATGTTTTCATTTATATAAGAGTAGTGGTGTGCAGCAACAGATGTCCAATCCCTCCCTACTTTGATATTATAGCGCAAAATCATATGCACAATTGGTATCATCAAGAGCTTGACGTCTGTCGCATAATTTCATGAACACTTTTCAATTGATTATTCACAAACAACATTCATAATTCATGAATTTGAATATTAGTAATAACAGGTAACTATCCTTTTTATATCCTCCTCAGTTCATTTGCACGCTTGTGATGCAAGGGAATTTGTCAATTTAACACATCAACAATGCATCGACATCATTCGGCAGACATGTGTTACACGATTACTCTCGAAATTCTTGTTGGCTTTCTTGTTTTTTTGCTTCTAATAGCATTTTCTTACCTTTTTTCATTAAAACGTCAACGTAAGTCTTAACTTGCATCACGCTGTGATCGAGATATCATTAAGTATTTTCCCAAAAACTGATAACAGAGATGTATCATGTAAGAGGAGAATAGACCATGTGTTTTTAGTGTTTGTTAGAACTCCCAAGTAGTGAACTATTTTCATGCCGACATATCTTTTCTTTAATGTCTTGTGAATAACATGAGGTCAAGATCAGGTCTTCCGATACATCTAACTACTTGTTTACCATTAGAGATTTCGTTTTATTCCATGAGTTCAAGGTCAGGTCTTCTAATGCACCTAACTACTTGTTTACCATTAGAGAGTTCCTTTTTTCATCTTGATTCTGCTCCATGAGAATATGTGTGAATATTACTTGAAGTGTCCAATGCGATCATATTCACCCATGCAGCTTTATTCATGTATTTTCAATGAATAATGTCTTTTTAATGCACAAACAGCTGACTACGACCCAGAAATGATGTCTTTGTTGTCAGATGTAACAAAAATTCAGAGAAATGAAGTTTAGCAGCAGATTCGATGTCCAGACATTTCTTCAACCACCGCTCTAATGTTTTATTTATGTCCTGATCTCAAAGTGGAGCATGCCACTAACTAGTTGTTTCGTACTGTGAGTTAAGAGTCAGCAGTCATGGTCCATCAGTCAACAATTTGCAACAGCAGACATGTGCTTTCTAATTTAGCTCCGAAGTCATTGAAAACATGACTCATCTGACAATCTTTACTTCAAATTTCTGCCATTGAAGTGCACTATCTGAAGAGGCCAGCTGGATTAACACATAATTTATTATACAAAATGCGGAGGAATGGGATTGTGGGAGACACAGCAGTTTGGATCAGTAATTGGCTTGCTGAAATAAAACAGAGGATTGTAGTTGATGGAACATGTTCATTTTGGTGTCCAGTTACTAGCGGCGTACCGCAAGGGTCGGTTTTCAGTCCACTGCTGTTCGTCATTTGTATAAATGATGTGGATGGGGGCTTAGAAGGGTGGGTTAGTAAATTTGCGGACGACACTAAGGTTGGTGGAGTTGTGGATAGTGTCGAAGGATGTACTAGGTTGGAGAGAGACATAGATAGGATGCAGAGCTGGGCTGAGATGTGGCAAATGGAGTTTAATGTGGACAAGCGTGAGGTGACACACTTTGGCCGGAGTAATCGAATGCAAAGTACTGAGCTAATGATAGGATCCTTGGGAGTGCAGATGAGCAGAGAGATCTCGGTGTCCATTTACACAGATCCCTGAAAGTTTTCACCCAGATTGACAGGTTTGTTTAGAAGGCATACAGTGTTTTGGCCTTTATTGATAGAGGGATTGAGTTCCGGAATCAGGAGGTTATGCTGCAGCTGTACAAAGCTCTAGTACGGCCCCACTTGGAGTATTGTGTCCAGTTCTGGTCACCGCATGATAAGAAGGATATGGAAGCTTTGGGAAGGGTGCAGAGGAGATTTACTAGGATGTTGCCTGGTATGGAAGGAATGTCCTCTGATGGACTTGAGGCTGTTCTCGTGAGAGAGAAGGAGGTTGAGAGTTGACTTAATACAGACATGCAAGATAATCAGAGGGTTACATAGGGTGGACAGGGAGAGCCTTTTTCCAAGTATGGAGACTGCAAACACGAGGGGACTCAACTTTAAACTGAGGGAAGATAGGTATTAGACAGATGTCAGAGGTAGTTTCTTTACTCAGAGAGTAGTAAGGATATGGAATGTTCTGTCTGCATCGGTAGTAGATTCGCCAAGTTTAAGTGCATTTAAACAGTCATTGGACATGCAAATGGACGTACATGGAATAGTGTGTGTTGAAATGGGCTTCAGATTAGTATGACAGGGTGGAGCAACATCGAGGACCGAGGGGCCTGTACAGTGCTGTAATATTCTATGTTCTATGTTTCTAATGATAGTTTCTCTAAGTAAAGTTGAACACATGGACGGATGATTTTTTTTTAAAGATTAAGATATGGGAGAATGATGCCATGGCTGCAGAACAATCGTGTTTAATGAACAGCAAAATTTGCCGTTAACTTGTTTTCTTTTGTTCTGAATTGCTTATGTTCCAGAAATATAACAAAAGTCATAAAACAAAATGGATGAGGTGTAGGGATACTGATTAAGAGAAACTTAGCAGACTTAGAAAACCAGCTTCCACCAGGGTGGTCCATTGACTGGGCATATTTGCTTAAATTTTAACGAAATGAAGTGAACATTACATTGTGTCTCTGAACTGCCAAAGTTTGGCACATATGCACAGGAACATATCTGTAGGTACTGCCAAAAGATCTAAGAAATGTAAAACAGTTATTTCTATTCTATCGTCAATTCAAAAATTAACTATGATCACAATATGAAAAGGCACTGAAGAGATTCCTTTTTGCAGTGGTTTCATATACATTTTCTGATACTTTTTGTCATTGAAAGTTAAAAATAATATTTGGGGGTAACCTCTGTTAAATACCTTGTTAGCACGTACATAGGATAGAGAGAGCATAATATCATGACATTGAGACTGGCAGAACAAATGACACAAAAAAGTAATCACGGTAAAGAATAAGAAACTTGATGAATAGAATACGAATAAATTGGGCACAATTATTGAGTGTAAGTGAATAAATGGACAACACATTGAATTTAATTTTGTTGCGCTTACATTCCTGTAATTCTTACAGATGGAAAAAATTGCGGACAAAACTGGTAGAAACAAGAATTAAACAAAGCTTTTGCTATGCTCATTCTAATGTTAACTACATCCTTGAATTCAAATGAATGAGAAGTTCTGTCAGGGTGAAAGAGAATGATGGCAGGTATAAGGAATGCTGGATGACTAAAGAAATTGAAGGTTTGGTTACTAAAGAAGGAAGCATATGTCAGGTATCGACAGGATAGATCGCGTGAATCCTTAGAAGAGTAAAAAGAAGGTAGGAGTATACTTAAGAGGAAAATCGAGAGGGCAAAACGGGGACATTGAGATAGCTTTGGCAAATAGAATTACGGAGAATCCAAAGTGTTTTTACAAACATGTTAAGGACAAAATGGTAACTAGGGAGAGAATATGGCCCCTCAAAAATCCCCAAGGCGACCTTTGTGTGGAGCCACAGAAAATGGGGGAGATACTAAATGAATATTTTGCATCAGTATTTACTGTGTAAAAGGATATGGAAGATAAAGACTGGAGGGAATTAGATGGTGACATCTTGCAATATGTCCAGATTACAGAGGAGGAAGCGCTGGATGTCTTGAAACGGTTAAAAGTGGGTAAACCCCCAGGACCTGATCAGGTGTACCTGAGAACTCTGTGGGAAGCTAGAGAGGTGATTGCTGGGCCCCTTGCCGAGATATTTGTTTCATTAATAGTCACAGGTGAGGTGCAGGAAGACTGGAGGTTGGCAAACGTGATGTCACTGTTTATGAAGGGTGGTAAAGACAAGCCAGAGAACTATAGACCGGTGAGCCTGATCTCGGTGGTGGGCAAATTGTTGGAGGGAATCCTGAGAAACAGGGTGTACATGTATTTGGCAAGACAAGGACTGATTCGGGATAGTCAACATGGTTTTGTGCGTGGGAAGTCATGTCTCACACACTTGCTTGAATTTTTTGAAGAAGTAACAAAGAAGATTGATGAGGGCAGAGCAGTAGATGTGATCCATATAATCTTTAGTAAGGCGTTCGACAACGTTCCCCATGGAAGCCGGATTAGCAAGGTTACATCTCATGGAATACATACAGAACTAGACATTTGGATACAGAACTGGCTCAAAGGTAGAAGACAGAGGGTGGTGGAGAAGGGTTGTTTTTAAGACTGGAGGCCTGTGACTAATGAACTGCCACAAGAATCGGTGCTGGGCCCTCTACGTTTTGTCATTTACCTAAATAATTTGCAGACGAGCATAAGAGGTACAGTTAGTAAGTTTGCAGACGAACCCAAAATTGGAGGTGCAGTGGACATTGAAGAAGGTTACTTCAGATTACAACAGGATCTGGGACAGATGGGCCAATGGGCCGATAAGTGGCAGTTGGAGTTTAATTCAGACAAATGCAAGGTGCTGCATTTTGGGAAAACAAATGTTAGCAGGACTTATACACTTAATGGTAAGGTGCTAGGGAATGTTGCTGAACAAAGTTACCTTGGAGTACAGGTTCATAACTCCTGGAAAGTGGAGTCGCAGGTAGATTGGATAGTGAAGAAGGCGTTTGGTATACTATCCTATCTTGGTCAGAGTATTGAGTACAGGAGTTGGGAGGTCATGTTGCGGCTGTGCAGGACATTGGTTAGGCCACTGTTGGAATTCTGCGTGCGATTCTGGTCATCTTCCTATCGGAAAGATGTTGTGAAATGTGAATGGGTTGGCAAAGGATTTACGAGGATGTTGCCAGCTTTGGAGGATCTGAGCTACAGGGGGAGGCTGAACAGGCTGAGACTGTTTTCCCTGGAGCGTCAGAGGCTGAGGGGTGGCCTTTTAGAGTTTTATAAAATTATAAGGGGCATGGAGAGGATAAATAGACAATGTCTTTCCCCTGGGGTGGGGGAGTCCAGAACTTGACGGCATAGGTTTAGGGTGAGAGGGGAAAGATATAGAAGACTCCTAAGGCCAAGTTTTTCAGGCAGAGGGTGGTACGTGTATGGAATGAACTGCCAGGGGAAGTTTTGGAGGCTGGTAAAATTGCAGCATTTAAGAGGCTTTTGGATGGGTATACGAATAGGAAGGGTTTGGAAGGATATGTGCCGTGTGCTGTCAGGTGGGACTAAATTGGGTTGGAATATCTCTTCGGCATGGACGGGTTGGACCGAAGAGTCTGTTTCCATGCTGGCCATCTCTGTGACTCTATGACTCTAAGTTTAAGAAAGAAAAGAAACCAAAAGAAAATATGAGATCGAGATGGACAAGTATCAGGAAACAAAGAAGTGAGAGTTCAGGATATGTGAAACAGAAACAGATGCGATTGGATGAACTGATCATATATGCCAGCAACTGTGGAGAAAAATGAGACCGAACAAATCCAAGTCCTGTGATCTATTTTCAGAGTGCAAAGAAGAGTTAGCATAGTCTTTCTGGACCATACTTGCAGTAAAGTAGTGACAGGTGAAACTTAGATTTATATGTGAACCAAAAGCAATGTTTAGGCACAGATGCAAAAGGTTGTTGGTAAAAAATAAATAAATAAACAATCTGCATGTGTTTATAACTTGGATGAAGTTACTCAGATTACAGGGAAACAGGAGGTAATTTATCGTCTTTGCCATTTCGAATGGTAATGTCGCCATTCAATGTTTGTGTGAAGATTTGTAGCTCGGGTGCTTGTTGTTGTGGTGTGGTTCTGTTCACCGAGCTGGGAATTTTTGTTGCAGAAGTTTCATCCCCTGTCTAGGTAACATCCTCAGTGCTTGGGAGCCTCCTGTGAAGCGCTTCTGTGATCTTTCCTCCGGCATTTGTAGTGGTTTCTCTCTGCCACTTCCGGTTGTCAGTTCCACTTATCCGTTGCATTGGTCGGTATATTGTGTCCAGGTCGATGTGCTTATTGATTGAATCTGTGGATGTGTGCCATGCCTCTAGGAATTCCCTGACTGTTCTCTGTTTGGCTTGTCCTATAATAGTAGTGTTGCCCCAGTCAAAACCATTTGGCTTGTCATCTGCAGGTGTGGCTACTAAGGATGGCTAGTCGTGTCGTTTCGTGGCTAGTTGGTGTTCATGGATGCGGATCGTTAGCTGTCTTCCTGTTTGTCGTATGTAGTGTTTTGTGCAGTTCTTGGATGGGATTTTGTACACTACAAGCCAAACAGAGAACAGCCAGGGAATTCCTAGAGGCATGGCACAGAAGCACCCAAGCACTGAGCGTGTCACCTAGACAGGAGACGAAATGTCTGCAACAAAATTTCCCAGCTCGGTGAACAGAACGACAACAGTAAGTAGCAATATTTTTCAGATTGTTTGCACCTATATCTGATATTTTTTTAAGATAGATAGGTTGTATTCAAATGTAGTAACTGAAGTCTGAATAACAATTGCGCAGTCCGCAGACTATAAATTCCCAGTCACCCTGACAGTTAAGAGGATAGTCAGAAGGTTGGACAATTTCAAGTATGATTTATTTGTTTAGAGTGATGTGAATCTTGTTCCACGAACAACAGATTAGTATAATTGCATTTGTTGAGGTAGAAACTTTGGAAAGGATGGTTCAGACCAAATAAATGTATCTGCTTGTGCAAATTCCACTTAATTAGAAAAACTAACGCTGTCATGCAAAGGAAAATCATATTCAAACAGTGTGCTGTAAAATTTCGAAACGGAGGTATAATGTACTTGTAAAGGTACTGCAGATTAAGTTATTTGCATAAACTAGAACTTAATTTTACTCGTGGCCAAATAGAAAAGTGTGAGAATAGTTAGGAAACATGGTACAAAAATGCCTATTAATCTATTAAATATTGGATATTTTATGGGCTGATCGATATTCAATAGGTGATCATGACTAATGTAAGTTTTTGATACGTAAATATGAGTTGCAGATTAATTATAAAGGATTTGGAATATTCGCCATGAACAGAATATAATACTGCCCAAATCTCTGTGTACGAGAGAGACATTCACTAATTGTGGATGATGCAAAAATTAAAAAGCAAAGTCAAATCAGTAGATGCTGACATTGAACTCCAAACGATGCTGTACTTCAGAAGGATGTACAGGCAAGTAGCATCTAACATTGAAAAACGCATGCCGTGCTTAACATAGGAAGGAAGAATGTAAATAGAAGTAATTTGACATAATGTTACAATTCTGAAAAAGAAAACATGTCAGACTAAATATAACATGTATTGATTCGTTAATCTATTGAAGTATATGCAAAATAGTTTGGCGACCAGATAGATAAGATTACTTTATTAGATTAGATTACTTACATTGTGGAAACAGGCCCTTCGGCCCAACAAGTCCACACTGACCCGCTGAAGCGCAACCCACCCATACCCCTACATTTACCCGTTACCTAACAGTACGGGCAATTTAGCATGGCCAATTCACCTGACCCGCAGGTGGGAGGAAACCGACGCAGACACGGGGAGAACGGGAGAACGTGCAAACTCCACACAGTCAGTCGCCTGAGTCGGGAATTGAACCCGGGTCTCAGGCGCTGTGAGGCAGCAGCACTAACTGCTGTGCCACCGTGCCGCCAATAATAAGATAATTATCCAGAAAGTACATTCTGCTTTAATACGAGGAAAATACAATGACAGAGAATGGAGTAAGGGTGTGTTTGCATTAAAATTTGACCTAACAAAAAGTATTGTAATTTTTGCATCGGAATCTGCATTGCATGATTCAAGATGACTCTCGATGCATGAGCGTGACTACAGAAATTATTTATGCAAAGATGTCGATGGGTGAGGAACCATAGACACTTAGTTTGATTGGATTATTTACTTCATCAAATACAATGTTGACACCTTTTTGGGTAGATCAAGACATAAAACGGATTTCATAAAGGATACAATGATGCATTAAACCTTAACGTAACACCACTTAACAAACTCATGGTAGCCTCCTCCATTGATTAATGTTCAGTTTGTTCAAGATGTTCTTTTTGTTTTGCTCAACTCTGGCTAGGAGAAGTTTTTACCTGACCACTAAAAAAGAATAGACTTTATATCAAGCAGCAAGAGATAGGTGGAAATATTCTAGTGTGTTAGTTGGGGGAAACATTTTATCTTGTTGTCACTCGTCAAAGAATCGAAATGCCCACAAAATATCTTAGAAGAAAGCCCTTAGAAGGAAAGTAAATCACACTTGAATGAAAAATACTTGCTAATGTCTGTACACATATTCACTTTACATATTCAATGAGAAATTGCAAACCGATCTTTCATGCAAGCAAATCCACGTCAGGCAAACAAGTTCCAGGTCAATTTCATAATCAGAGAAACAGCACTGTCAGGAAGGAAAAGACATCCCCTCCCCGTTCTTTAAACCATGATAATAATGGGCTCAGTGTATTATGACTAAAGTGGACAATCTTTTCCAGTGGCATTTTTGGTTCATTTCGGTATAATTCTGCATTTGTTTTTAATATTAGCCAGCACAATGTTTCCAATAGAACAGAAATAGAAGTTGCTGGAAAAGCTTGGCATCTATGATAAAAATCTGTGAAGAGATATTTTAGGTAAATTTATTGTTCTGGTGACTCTTTCTCAGAGAAATTAGTAGATAGAATAATGTCGGTTTATATGCAGAAGGAAGGGCGGAAGAAAGCGGCAAGGTATAAACAGTAGGTGGGGATACAGCCAAAGAGACAGAAGAGCAGTTCGACAGACAAAGGAGTGGATAAATGTCTGAGGAGGAGAGTGAATAGCTGTTAATGGAGACGGTTCATGGATAATAATAGGTTTCATATAATGGCAGACTATGTGATGACTCGACCAGGTCTGTGGGATAGGGAAAATTCAGTGCCTAAAATTGTTAAAATTGATATTGTGTCTGCAGGGCTGCAGTGTCCCTAAGCAGAAACTGAGGTGATCTTCTCGCATGAGATTCCCTTCACAGGAAATCTGGAGGAAACCTAAGGCAGGAATGTTGACCAGGGAGCAAGGTGGTGTGTTAAAGTAATGGACAAATTGAATATCATGTTATTTTTTGCAGACAGAATGTCGATGCTCTGTGAAGAGATCACCAAGCTTATGCTTCGTTTACATAATGTAGACGAAACGACATTGTGCACAGTGAATGCAGTAGACTAGAAAGTGAAATGTTCAGGTAAAGTGTTCCTTCACCTGAGAGGTTTGTTTGGGCTTCTGGATACTGACGAGGGAGGAGGTAAATGGGCAAGAATTGCAACTTTAGTGTTTTCAGAGGACGGTGCTGCGGTCCTGTGTGTTCAAAGTGAAACAAATGTGAACAAGGGTATCCCTTTGGGAAATAGCCACTCTGAAGGCGGACAAGGGAGGGGACGGAAATATCTGTTTCTTGCATCAATCTCGCCAGAGGTAGCAGAAATTGTGGCTGATGGTGTTCTGAATGTGGGTGCTGTTGTGATGATAGTTAAGGTTCATGGGAGCTCTATCGCTGTAGTGAGATGGAAGAGAGTGACTTAACGTGATGTTGTGGTATATGGTTTGGACTCGGTTGAGGGCTTTGCTGACAAGATGTTGGGGAATGCTCAGTTGAGGAAGAAAATGGACATTTGAGATGATCTCTTGTTGAAGTTGGCCTCATCGAAACATGTGTGACAGATTTGTAGGAACTGGGAAAATGAAATGGAGTCTTTACAGGAGTGAACACCCTCTGCATCGATACTGTTCTAAATCGCAAAACATCAGGTTATTGGCCAAAAGGTTCACTTGGAAAAATAGGTTTTCGCAGCACTGCTCCGCAAGCTCGTGAGGCAGGATGGTAGGAGACATGATTTATATCAAATGATCACAATAGTGTCATATAACAATGCGATAGATTGAACCAACCTAGATTGCTGTTCAGTCTTTCATCTTCAGAACTGTAAAAGAGTAGCTAATGGTCCAACGTCGATGTTCCTGCTCTTTGGTTGCTGCCTGACTGCCTCTGCTGATCCAACACCACACTTTTTCACTCTGATCTCCAGCGTCTTCAGTTCTCACATTCTCCTGTTTTTTTAACATTGTCTATCCCAGCCTCATATCGGCACCTCAAATTCACGGATGCTCCCATATCTGCTGAGCATTTCCGGCAAATTTTGTATTTGTTCCATATTTGCAGCAGCCACAATTCTTTCAATTTTAAAGCTCGCAATGGATAGGTAAAGAAAATTATTATTTCCCATGAGAGGGCACTCTCGATGCCATGGTAGGATCTCTGTATTTTTTTAAATAACATTTTCGTGCATCACAATCGTTCTCTCTCTTTTTTAAAGATTTCTATCGTCTACTCATCGGTATGTTTCGTGTAGTGTTCACTAGATATTTCTCTCGGTGAAATATACTGAGATCTTCTTGAAGTTACTCTGTTGTAAATGGAAATCTTTGCTTGAAAATTCTCCTGTGGACAATTTGTTCCATTCAACTTGGGCTGAATCATAACATAATCAATAAAATAGAGTCGTTACCTACGTTAGATTTCTTCAATGTAGGTTCACCGATTTCTTCCACCACCCTAACCAGCTGCATGTTATAATATGACAAACACTCTCAACTCGTTTATCTATTGGCCAATTTGCCCCACATTATGCTCAACTTAAGCTCCAGTGATGATTCCTCCATGTCTGAGATAAGAAGGTGGAAGTTAAATACATTGTCCAAAACACTTTTTATACGCTTAGCCATCTACTTATATGTTTTAACTTTACCTTGCCCCATTCTGGATTGGAGTGCCCAAGTTCTATTGATATAATCACACTGTCGTTGTTACATTCAATGCAACTTATAATGATAATTTGCTTACCAACATCACAGCAAACATTTACCTACTTAACCAAATACATTAGATGCTTAACTGTGAGCAATTGTTCACTCAATTAGACTGTCAATCAATATATTAATTCCCCGTATTGTTAATTCTTCAACTGTATAAGTCGCCGTTTGCTCTCTTAAACGCCATCTTTCAAACACATATTCTGTCCCTCACTTCCTCAGAAGACGAACCATCCATTCCAAATATTAATCTCGTGAATCTTTCCTGAACTGATTCCATAAACAACACATTTGCATTCATTCTCTAACAACTAACATTATTCCGGATCTTTTGTTTTTCAACAATGCATTGTATAAGTGTTAAATAACGATCACAGTTTTGCATTCATTCTTCACAATAAATAACAACAGTTCTTTAACCTTCCTAATTATTGTTGAAACTGAATATGCACGTTGTAAGTTCATGCACTGGGACATGCGTATCGCTCCACGAATGTATCTTCTAAAATCTACAACCACTTTGATTATATATTTATTTTTCTTTACTTTGCAAAAAAAGAGGCTATTTGATACTTTGCTATTATGGATTCCTGCTGTCGACACCAAGGTAGTGTTCTTGAGTATTAACATGAACTTCCAAGCATTTTTCACCCCTTAATGTCCTGCAGTCACGGTCTTCTCTTTGCCAGCTGATGTAACAACGACAATTAAATAATGAAATTTAATTAAGGCAGGTATAAAATGGCCATACTACAACTTCCATGCCTGAAAATTGAGCGTTTATAACATCATTACATTTGAAATGTTCGCCTGTTCAGTCAAGACTAAACATGTAAACTGTTGTTTAATTCAATTAATTTCCATTTGGCTTGCTGAAACTAACTAAAAAAATACTGCGAGGTATAATTTTTCAGAACAAAATATGAACGGTGAAAAATACTAAATAGGCAATGGTGATCGTTATATACTTCTGATTAGCACGTCTCCTTATTTAATCAACAGATAATAATGCACATTTATGCAAATACATTGTATTACCGTTCATTCTCATGAAAATAACAATTACCAAAGAGGAACTCAAATATGTCTGTTCATTGTCATTTGTGCTTTGTTGCAGTTTTTATAATTTTGTAAAACATTTCAAATTATGGTGTATTCCTCCTCACTGAAAATATGCAAGAAATATAACATACTGAGTAGAGAGCATCTTTATGCTCAAACACATTGCTCGAGGAGAAGGTAACCAACATTACCTGATTCCTTTTCTTCCATTTCGTCCTCTGTAACAGCCAGAAAAAAGGAACCATTGAGGCACACATTTCTTTCTCGCTGAAGCAGTTGAAAGAACAATGGAACATTCCAGAATAAGTATTTGTTTGGGAGGCAACATCAGTTTCGTTGTTCATTGAATATTCTGTTACCCTGGTCTCGTCAATCAATCTGGCAATTTCAAAACACAAAACCGTATATATGTCATTCTCAATATTTCTGCTAAAAAAATGACCTCAATGTCATTGTTATTGTCTCATTGTACATTTCACTTTTGCACACGGGTGGACCAGTAATGCGGAAAATGTCATTGAAAGTTTATGATTGGTTCCTGCTCAGATTGGTTATATCATCTTGAGGTCTTGGAAATGGCCACTAACGCATTTATTTCTAAAATTCAATCTAAGATATTCGCTGAGTACTGTCAACATCAGGCAACAATTGCTTTTGTAATTGAAATATATTGGTGGCGAGGATACCGACATATGGTTGGAACATATGTTCTTCTACTTCAGAATCAGTTGAAATAATTATGAGAAATGATGTCAAGGTGGAGTAGCTCGCCTTTGCTTTTAAACGCAATTACAACTTGCGTTTTCCATGAATCACTAAAAATGTGCTATGCGTGGAATAACAGTCACACTGGAAACAAGTAGCATTTACAGAGGAACCTTGATTATCCAAATATCCATTATCCATATTTTAGATTATCTAAAAGAGATCTCGAGGTCTCAACATAAACATTACACTGAAGACGTGTTTCCAACAACAATTACGTCTTTTGTTTCAATGATTAAAAGTGAACTCGGCTTACTGAAATGTTGCAGAGACCAGTCAAGGACAGATGGGAGCCCAGGCACAATCTTCAAATGACTGACCTCCTGCCCTCTCTCTCAACCCGCACACTTTCCCCAGGGTTCTGCACAGGCGTGTACACTCACCCTCCTCAGTAAATCTCTCAAACACTGTCCTAAACATGGCAAAAGTGGAACTGGTTAAAAAGTTGCAGCAACAAGTTGTGAGAGTGTGTGTGTGTGTCTGCGCGCTCGCGTGTGTGTGTGTGCCTGGGGACTCACAAGGCAGCATCATCATCAGCAGAACAGTTGTTGGTGTCCAGCTTGGCTGTCCTGGAGAGGGCGGAGGTGGGAGGGGGCTGTACGGGTCTAGTTGGGGGTCAAGATGTTCTTGTTTTTGTATGTGAAACCAATACAAAAAAGGACTGACGAAATTCTAAGTGTAAGTGAGGACTGCAGATTCTGGAGAACAGAGTCGAGTAAGTGGTGCTGAAAAAGCACAGCAGGTCAGGCAGCTTCGAATGAGCAGGAGAATCGACATGTCGGGCATAAGTGCTATATCAGGAATGAATTTTGTGGCTCAGCAGGTCTCAGAAATAAATGGAAGAGGGTTGGGGTTAGGGTGAATGTAGCAGAGAGTGTGATAAGTGTATGAAGTTGATAGGTCAGAGAGGCGAGTTGAGCAGAAAGATGGGAAAGGTATTGGATAGGTCAAGAGGGGAGTGCTGATTTGGTGGCTTGGGTCTGAGATAATGTGGTGTAGGTGAAATGAGGAAACTGGCGAGATGCACATTGATCTCATGTGGTTACATGGTTCCCAAGGTTGAATATGAGGCGTTCTTTGTCCAGGCATTGAGTGGTTAGTGTTTCGCGATGGAGGAATCCCAAGACTTGCACGTCGTTGGAGGAGTGGGAGGGGAAATTGAAGTGTTCTGGCACGGGGTGGTGTGGTTGATGGTGCAGGTTTCGAGGCGATGCTTGTCTGAAACTATCCATAAGTTAGCATCCTGTCTGCCCGATGTAAAGAAGACCACGTCAGATCCGATGGATACAGTAGATGACATTGATGGGAGCAGAAATACATTTCTATTGAATGTGGAAGGATCTTTAGGGGCCTTTGACGGAGGTGAGAAAACAAGTGTGGGTGCAGGTTTTGCACTTCCTGCCTTGGTAGGGGAATGTGCTGGGAGTGGCGTGTGTGCTGGTGGAGGTCATACATCTGATGAGGAAGTCACAGAGGGAATGATCCCTGTGGAAAGCCGATAGGGTTGAGGAGGTAAATATCTCTGGTGATGGGGTCCATTTGTTGGTGGAAGACGGATGATGCAAAGTATATGGAGGTTGTTGTGGAAGATGAGGAACCGCGAGCACTGCCCTTGTTGCAATGTGAGAAATCGGTTCAAGGGTGGAGGTGTGTGAAGTGGTGAAGATGCGCTGGAGGGCATCGTCGACATACGTGGGAATACAAATTGTGATCATGGAAAAAGGAGGTCATCTCTGAGGATTTAAGGTAGAATTGGTCGTCCTGGGAACAGATGCGTTGAAGGATTTGGAATTAGGAATAAGAGATGGCGTTTTGGAGGAGGTGTAGTCTCAGTAGCTGTGGAAGTTGTTGAATTTTTAGTAGATGTTCTGGGTTAGTTGGTCACCAAAGATGAAGATGGAGAGGATCAGGAAGAGTGGAATGGGTTGTCTGAGATGATCCCAGTAAATGTGAGGTAGGGGTGAAAGATTGCATTGAAGTTGAGTCTGCGTTATATTTATATTAATTCTTGGAATTGTTGCTTTAACTTTGTCAGAATAATCCCATCAACTGGTTGCAAATTCACATCACACAGATGCTGACACGTTTTATCTTAACAAATGTACACAACGAATTCTTGCATTACTTACTGCAGTTTTGCAAAAGCACTTTGTATTCTAAAGAATAGACAAAACACGTTGAAAACTTTTAAGTTTGAAAGAAAAAGGAGCTTTTGTTCTCTTACATCAACTGATCCATCGAAGTACAGATTTTCTATCGTTATTCAATCTTGTCCGAGGGCAACGTCCAACATATACGAGCAAGAATGATAGCTCGCAATAATACAGTAATTAAAACATCATATTTACACCAATTCAGTAATTTAGACCCCTCATCATCTGTGTGTCAATCTCGTTTCCTGCAGGCAAATTAAAATAAATATTCCTTTTTAGGTACACGTGAATGTTTAATTCTTCTCGTCAGGGATTTCTCATTCTTTGCATTGACGAGTAATATTTCACCTTTTTCATATCAGTTTACTTCTTTCCCCTAAGTTTCTGACTGTATTCGAATTCAGTCTCTCTGAAAAGGTTTGCTGACACTTTCGTTTATGCATTGGTTCATATGCAGATTTCTGCTTACCACAGACTTTAGGGTATTCATGGTTCAGCTCGTACAAGGATGACATTGGATTTCTTTTATGGCACCTAACAGTTCATTTATTTTTAAATCTCAACCACGTACAGCCTTTACCTTGTGTTGGAGTATCGAACTAATGTTCTCACCCAAAACTCATGACCGCTATGTTTTTATTCAGCCGTCCGAAAGTTTGATCAGCATGTGAATGCAATTTCAGTCAACTGGACTGGAAGCATTCAACTGTTAAATACTTTTATTCCTCCTTCAGTTGATAGATACTGCCTTCAGAATACTCAAGTAAACATTTCCTTAATGGAATCTACATGACGTGAGAAACATGTAGGAAGAATTTTGATGTTAATCCCCAGGAATCCACACAGAGATTGAAATTGGACAAAAAATCGATAATATTCTGTGCATTGTGCATTAAACCAATAATTGGTACGCTTGATACAGATGGCGGTTATCTTACAGATGTATTGCTTTTTGACAACTGTTCAATTTTTACTATTATATGCAACTTGTTACCTGAAGCCATTTTAGTATGCTTCACTTATGGGCATTATATCCAATTCTTCACTAGAAAATATCATGAAGGAATTTTAACCCCTGACGGCCTTTCGCAATATCAGAAAATAATCTTTTCCTGCATTACTCGACATTAGAACTTCGAATACTTCTGTTGCTGAACAGTTATTATTTGCAATGCGGCATAAAATCAGGTAATGAGTGAGCGCTGCGTTTTCAAGATATATTTTGAGGAAGCAATACCCATACATTGAACGCTGTTCTATTACATTTTATAATAATTTACGTCCACTTACGATGTCAAGAGATATGCTGCCACTCAACATTCGTCCCTGAAAGCATGCTTGAACATAATTGCACTCTGTGATATTATGCTTTGCCTTTGTGCATATCTGTTTGCGTCTCCATTATGTCTATCAGTTGTATGAACCATATCTAGAACTGACCTAGAAAATATTCTTAAAGCTGCAGCACAGTGTGAAGAAATGTGTTGGAGATATCCAACAAAGTGACAACCGATGGTCAAGTATGTTAGTTAGTCGATGGTTTATTCAGCAGAAATAAGAAGGCTTTTTCCTTACTTATGAAAACATGTGGCAATGTTATATGTTAAAATGTTTACCCATGTTCTTTCTTATGTATTCTCGATTCGTTGATGCACATATCCATGAATTCTCCCATGCTTCGTAAGTAGTAGGAAGCGTTTTACACTGGATCAGATTCCACTTGCTTTGCAAACTATCATTCCAAGATCATTTCTGCATGAAACAGGTTTACTTTAGATTTTCTTTCCCTTATTGTGCGAATTCGTGTTCCATTTATCTAACAGTTGTCTTCTTTATTTCCATGGTGGTGTGCAACCTCCGAACACAAACATTTGATTTCAAAAAAAAAATCGGGAATAGCAAAATTACATTATGGAGAAGAAAGCCATGCAACCAAATTCAGCCTAAGACATTGCTTTTTTTTTGAATAACGTTAAAGTCACCTCAGTTTATGAGTTTCAAAACCAGATATTTCAGAGCATATAACATCGAACAGTACAGCACAGAACAGGACCTTCGGCCCTCGATTTTGTGTCATCTTCCCTTCTCTTCCACGATCAGACTAACCTTCATTCCTTTCATTGTACTCACCTCGATGTGCATATATAAGCGTTGCTTAAAAGTCCTAATGTATCTGTCGCTACTGTCAGCGCTGGCAGTGCATTCCACGCACCCACTACATCTGAGTAAACAACCTACATTTGACATCTCCTTTAAAAGTTCCTCCGATTCCCTTAAAATTATGTCCCATTGTGATAGACAATTCTGCCTAGGAAAACTCTCTAGCTATCCACACTATCCATTCCTCTCAAACCCTTGTTCACCTCTATCAAGGTACTTCTCATTCTTCTTTACTCCAGTGAGAAAAGCCCTAATTCCATCAACCTTCGTTTATTAAAAAAAATGTCGTCCAGTCTAAGCAGCATAATGGCAAATATCCCACACATCCTCTCAAACGTTTCCTAGTCCTTTAGATAATGTGACGATCAGAACTGAACACAACACTCCAAGTGTGGTATAAACAGGGCTCTATGGAGTGGAAGCGTAATCTTACAGAGGCTATATTAAATCCACGTGCAATTGAAAGATAACACACCATACATATTCTTAACAACCCTATCAACCTGGGTGGAACCTTGGAGGGATCAATAGATACGGGCTAAAAAATCCGTATTTTTCTCCACACAGTCATAAATTCTGTATTTCAACCTATATTCTACATTCATATTCGACCTTTCAATGTGAATGACTTCACAATTTTCCACGTTGAACTACCTCTGCCACTTCTGAGTCCAGCTTTGTATCCTGTCAACAATATCCACACTATGCACAACTGTACCAACCATCGTGTCACTGGTAAAATTACTAACCCAATTTCTCATCCAAGTTGTTTATACAAATCACAAAGAGCAGAAGTCGCAGAACTGATACCTGCAGAACACCAATGTTTTCCAAATTCTAGACTGAATAATTTCCATCTTCCACCACCCTCTGTCTTCTATGTGCCAGGTAATTCCATATTCAGAAAGGCAAGTTTTCGTAGATACCATGCATCCTTTCATTCTGAATGAACCTGCCTTCAAGAACCTTGTCAAACGACTTGGTAAAATCCCTGTACACCCACCTGTTCTCCTTTAGTTAACGTTTTTTTTTGTCACATCCTCACAGAATACAATAAGCTTTGTGAGGAATGAACTGCCCCTCAGGTTTTCCAAGTAATCATAAATTCTGTCTCTCAGAATCCTCTTAACTAATTTTCCACCACTGATGTAAGGTTGGGTAATCTGTAATTCCCAGGATTATCCTTATGACCTTTCTTGAACAAAGAAATAACATTTACCAACCTCCAAACGCCTGGCACTGCTGCAGTGGACGCAAAGATCCTGACCAGTAGCAGCAATCTTTTTCCTCACTCCCTGCAGTAATGTAGGGTGCATCCCATTTGCCTTTATGTTTATCAAAATTTTCAGCGCATCCTACTTCCTAATGTTTTTATGCGCCCTTGGAAGTCTCTTAAGTCCATTCTTCAGTTCCTTTCTGGATACCTGGATAAACTCTAAAGTCCTGTTTCATTATTGCCTCCTTAAGTAAGCTTGCTTCTTCCTCATGACTAGATATTCCAAATCTCTTGTAACCAATAGATCTTCAAAACTATTTTCACTTCTTTGCCTAAGTGGGACAAACCACCCCCATCCAGGACTATCAGCACTTCCTTCCAAAACAATCTCCATATTTTTGTTGTTCACTTCCTGGAGAACATCTATTCCCAATCTCGGTGCCCCAATTCATGATTCAACACGTTGTAACTGCTCCTTCCTCATTAAAGCAATTTCCCATAGCGTCTGCTCCTAACTCATCTCGATGAGTCTCATAAGGGTTATGGGGCTCTGATCACTATCACCGAAATGCTCTCCCACTAAGAGATCTGACAGCTGGCATGTTTCGTTCCCCAACACCAAACCTCATATAATCTCGCCCTGGTCAGCCCATCTACATATCGAATCATGAACCCTGGACAGACTTGACAAAACGGCTCCATTTAATTTATTTGTACATGTCGGTTCCAATCAATACTAGGGAAGGTAAATTCATCCATGACAACAACCCTGTTACTTATATATATTTCCAAAATATTTATGCCTCCCAATATGCTCCTCCATGCCTCTGTATCTTCTGTGGGACCTGAGGAAAACTCACAATAAAAATGACTGCTCCTTTCCTGTTTCTGACATATGCCCATACTGATTCTGTAAACAGTCTATCTCGAAGATCTCCCTTTGTACAGCTGTGATTAGAAATACCACTCCTCCACCTGTTTTACCTTATGCCGATTCTTTTGAAAGCATAAAAAGCCTGGAACATTCTGCCCCTTTGATATCCAATTTAAGATTAGAGTGGTGCTGGAAAAGCACAGCAGATCAGACAGCATCCAAGAAGCAGGAAAATCGACGTTTTGGGCAAAAGCCCTTCACCAGAAATGAGGCTGGGAGTCTCGGGGTGGACAGATAAATGGGAAGGGATGGAGTTAGGTTGAAGGTAACTGCGAATGATATAGGTGGATAGAAAATGGATTAAATGTGATAGGTCATAGTAGAACATGGAGTGGTTAGCTGGGAAGCAAGATTGACAAGTGGAACTGGTCATGGGACGGGTAGGTTGGAACTGGGACAAGATGGTGGGAGGGGAAATGAGGAAACTGGTGATGTCCACATTGATGCCATGGGGTTGATGGGTCCCCAGTTGGAAGATGAGACATTCTTCCTCCAGGTTTCTGGTGGTGAGAGAGTGGCTGTGAAGGAGGCCCTAGGTTTGCATATCCTCTAGAGAGTGGGAGGTGGAGTTGAAATGTTTGGCCACGGGGAATTGGGGTTGATTGTTGTGGGTGCCGCGGGGATGTCTGGTCTCCCCAATGTACAGGAGACCGCATTGTGAGCAACAGATACAATAACTAACATGCTTGGAAGTGCAAGTGAAACTTTGATGGAATGGAAAGCTCCTTTGTGGCCTTGGGTGGAGGTGAAGGTGAAGGTGAAGGTGTGGGCGCAGGTTTTGCAATTCCTGCTGTGGAACGGGTAGGTTCTGGGGGGGAGGGTGTGTTGTTGGGAGTTGAGCTGTTGATGTAGTCACGGAGGGAATCGAAAGTGGATATCTGTGGGAAGGGAAATAGACCCCTCATGATTGAGTCCGGTTGTAGCTGGTGGGAATGTCAATAGATGATGCAATTTATGCGGATGTTGGTGGGTGAAGACCGGATGTTCTCTCCTTGTTGCAGTTGGAGGGATGGGGTTCATTGGAGGAGGTGTGGAATGTGTATGAGATGTGTTTAATGACATCTTCAACAACGTGGGAGGGGAAATTTTGGTCTTTAAAGGAGAAAGCTATCTGGTGTGTTCTGTGGTGGAACAGGCCCTCCTCAGTGCAGATGCGTCAGAGGCAAAGGAATTGAGAATAAAGAATAGCAATTTTGTAGGAGGTATGTTGGGAAGTCGTTTAATCCACGTATTGTGGGCATTGGTGTGTTTCTACCACAGGACTAGTTTCTCCTTTCCACATTTTCCAGAAGTCATCCCAATGATCCACACATCCAAAGCACTCCCACCTACACCTGCCCTGAAGCCATGTGTTCATTTTTACTTGTTTTCTATTTTGAGACTCATTAACACATGGCACTGGTAATAATCCTCATGTTACTAATCTGTACATCCTGCCTTTTAGCTTCAAATCGAACTACCTATTTTCTCCTTTTCGGTCCTCGTCCATTTCTCTTGCTATGTAATTGGTCCCAACGTGTACTACATTTCCATCCCTTATAAGAATCCTGTGGAAACGATCAGAAACATGCCTGACCTTGGCACGCAGGAGGCAACGCGTCATCTAGGAGTTGCATGCAGCATTTGAGCTATAAGGAGAGGCTGAATACGCCGGGACTATTTTCCCTGGACCATCAAAGGCTGCTGGTTGATATTATGGCGTTTCATAAATAAAGAGGGGTACAGAGAGGGTAAATAAACAGTCATACTCTGGCTTGCGAGTCCAGAACAAGAAGCCATCAGTTTAGGGTGAGGGGTGAAATCTTTAAAAGGGGCCTAAGTGGCATTTTTTCACGCAGAGGTTGGTATGTGCATATAATGAGCTGCCAGAGGAATTGGTGGATGTTGGTACAATTACAACTTGTTAAAAGAATCTGGATGGGTACACGAACATGAAGAATTTGGAGGGATATGGGCCAAGTGCTGACAAACAGGACTGGATTAGGTTAGTATATCTGGTCGGCATGCACGGATTGGATTTAAAGGACGGTTTCCATGCTGTACAGCTGTGACTCTGTATGTGTGTGGCCACAGAATTTCCTGTATGCTCCTTTCACAACTGAATCTTCTATCGCTATTGGTCTCCCATTCATCCTTTTCCCAACTGACCCAAAGAGCCAGGTTTAGTTTCACAAACCCGACTGATAATGGCTTTCCCATGTTTCCGCCCCCACCACCCCCCCAAGCCCCATCAATAGTATCCAAAACGGTATACTCATTATTGGAGAAAGAGCCACAGTGGCTCCCTGCACTGTCTGCTGATTCCAGTTCCGTTTCCTGACGGTCTCACAGCCATTTTGTCCTGTAACTTAGTTGTCACTACCTTCCAATTAGTCCTCTCTATCACAACCTCAGCCTCCCAAAAGATCCGAAGTTCATCCAGCTCCAGTTCCATTTTCCGAATTTGGCTCGTCATGAGCTGGCATTAGATCGACTTCTCACAGGTGAAGTCAGCAGGGACACCTGTTGTCAAATGTATCTCTCACATTCTTCAAGAGGAGCATGCAACCCCTCTAGCAACTACCCCTCTGCTCTAAATTACCAGGAAAGATTGATTGAATGAAAAAAAGTATTACCTTAGCAAACCTCCACAGTCGCTCTTTATTCCTAGTTAGAAGAGGAAGGCTGGTGGGAGAAGCTACACATTTAGAGTTTCTGGTTATCCACAGCCCAAATATTTCAGTTCAAGTATTCAGCAATCCCCGTGTCCATGTCTCTTCCTATTGAGCCTTTACTCTGCCGATTTATGAGGTTTGTCTTTTGAGGAAAATGAAGCTTCCCGGCTGCCCCCTGGTCCTCGCTCTCATCAGTCACGCTGCTATTGCACAATGGAAGCTGCTGATTCCATGAGGTAACTATGTAAGTGTCCCAGAAGTCCCCGGTTCTTACTCTCACCTCATTTATTTCTGCACTCGACCTTTAATAGTGAGGAATTGATTTCTTCAACTATCAGACACAATACTGTTCCCTCTTTCATAGTCCCTCAAAATGAGCAGCCGGTACAAATGAGTGAACAGATTGTAACAACATATTGCACTTTAATTGCTGCAAGTACCAGAAACCTCTGTGCTAAAAGTACAGTTCTGAGTGAGTCCATAACGTTTATGCTCTGTTAGCCTTTTTTGTGTGAGAATATTGCGATTTATAATATGGTCACATTACGCACTCACCTTCAAAAGATTTTTGTTGGGGATTGAAGATATAAGAATTAAATTTTGCTTCAAATTTTCGGTCATTAAATAGTGTGCCTTGAGCATGTGCAATTTTAGTTCATAGAAAGCGATCTTAACTTAAATACCACACTATGCCTCCGCTGATTGCTCAGATAATTTCTACCAATTGTTAATTCCTAGTTATCGATCATCCAGAAACTGGAATACATTTCTCCTTATTTATGAAAAATTCCATGTACAATGAGCATAAAGTCCTCTTTTTACATTTTTTTCAAGATTTGTTTGTAGTCGTCCAAACTATAGTTCTAGAGTAAGCCTTTTTATTCCAAATGTCCATCAAATAAGGCTTTTTTATATTGACTTTTGTTGCAAAAATACATTTAAGATCATGTTAAAATTTAACTTAATATACGAACTAGCATCCATGTATCAATTTAGGAGTTGGTTAAGTTGTAGCTACTTTTCTCTCTTACTCTGTTAGTAAATTTGAATGATGAGATTTCAGCAAACTTCTTAGAAGACGTTGGTATGCTTCAATGTTTCTGACTATTCATCATATTGTCCCTACATCTTTATGTGACATTTACAATTCCAGACGTCTTCCCATTTCCTTTAACAAGCGATATCACTTCATCATTTTCTCTGTTATATTGCATTTAGAAAATGTCTGTCCATTTCAGCCAAGAGCTATGCAGTCCTTAAGTCGATACTGGCTCTCAATGTATTAAGTAAACCATATTTTTCTCTTTATTGTCATATACCTGAAGAGTTCAAAAATATAAGGCCAGAACATTTGTGTATATCAAAAATTGCAGTATTATAACTAGAATGGTATAAATCCTTACATTCTGATAGTTGAGGGCAAACTGGAATACACCCCTGTTTATTTCGTTGTTGTTGATTAGTGAAGTGGATATGCATACCTGTAGTACCATGGAATTCTATGTTTTCAAATTGTCTGTGTTGCCCATTGCAATGTAAGTGATGTTAAATGTGTCACGTCATGCATCAATGGTATTCCAATTATTTCATTCTAAAGACTTCGCAAGAACACAAAATAAGAATAAGCATTTTACAAAAGATCAATTTCTGCAAAATCTAATTTACTGGATGACACATCACAATTGTGACAGCATTCGATCAAGTTTACAGACATCAGATTTCATAAGCGCCAAAATTGATCTAACTGTTTATTAATTCGTGGGAATCTCACTTTTACCATGGCTATATTCACAATCTTATAATGGTTGGTTTGATACTATAATCCATATCGAATGACTATTAGTAAGTATTAAGATAGTCTCCATCCTTCTACGGCTACGTGCTTTAACCATGTAAATCAATTCCTTCTTGGTGGCTCCTTTACATTTAAGGTTGATAGAACTTGACGTTTAATTCATTTAACCTTTATCTCATACAGTGTCGCAGTTTGCTTTCCATTGAACAGCACTTTGAAATATTTAACTCTCATAAAGCCATGTGAAAATAGTGAAGCTTTTATCTCCATCATATGCCAATTACTTTGATAATGATTTCATTATGATGTGTAATCAGAAACTAGAATTGTTTAAGTAAAAGCTTCAAGTCAGTATACTTCCTTCAAATATAGTTTTATTCGTGCTCTATTAAACATTTCCCAAAATGCATGTCTGTCTGCATCATTCCACATTTTGACTTGATTTCAATATCTGATCTTTGTCTTCATGATCGCATAAAGTGAGCGTTTCTGTCTGCCTAAATGCACCTGAGTTTTTAACGTTCCATATTTATGTCGTTTAATTACAAATTGGATTTTTCTTCCTTTCTCACAAGCTCCACACACACAAAAAATATTATCTTCCCTCTAGAAGTCCCACTTGAGGTCTTGCTTTCCTTCGTTATAACATTATGATAATCCTTTGACTAACCTTTCCTCTTAGGACCATATTCAAATGTTACCAAATAAGCTAAAAAATGCTGACCAACTGAATCGGAATGACTGTACTAATGGAATTCAATTTTACGCAGCAGTCATTGTATATTTAACCAATTATGCCAGTAATATACTGGCATAAAAACTGCATCAGAGTTTTTGTTGAGCACACAATAACACAGAATAACAAATAGTTAAATAATTTATGACACCTCAACTCTGTCACCAGCGATATTTTGTGAAGATATCTCAGCCAATCATAAAAAAAATGTTGGTTGTGCTGTATGCACTGATAAAAAATAATCTAACTTCTGGCTACTTTCCACTCTATTTGACCAATGCACTAATTGCATTTGTGTAGCTCCCTTTACAAATTTCTCTCGTCCTAATGATTCCTCTGGGTCCTCGGCTATCTGCATTCCTTTCTATACATGTACAATCTCGATTTCCTGAAAACTGTATCCAGCTATGTTGCACATTCTATTCGAAGTTGCAGCAGTCGAAGTCCTTTTGAACTTGTTGAGGAACGTTTCCTTTAGATCATATTCCCTACAGTGTGGAAACAGGCCCTTTTGTGGAAATTAGTCCACACCGACCCTCCGAAGAGTGAGCCACCCAGACCCATTCCCCCTAACTAATGCACCTAACACTACAGGCAATTTAGCCTGAACAATTTAGCCTGACGTGCGCATCTTTGGACTGTGGGAGGAAACTGGAGTACCCGGAGGAAACTAAGGGAGACATGGGGAAACGTGGAAACTCCACACAGTCACTCGAGGCTGGAATTCAACCCGGGTTTTAGACAAACAGAAATCTAATGAAAAAACATGTCGTCGGCAATATGGCCATTTTGCGAGATACATGCATCGTCACAGAGTTCATGAGTTCCATCTACTTGCTTCTCTTGTCTTGTATTAGAAAAGATGGAAACAGTCGTCTTTTGGATAGAGATTTCTTGAGCGCAAGTCAGATGGTTGTAGTATGGGAAAAATAAATCGAAACGTCAGTGAGCATAATTTCCAAATCAACTACTCTTACCTTTTTCTTTTTGCTTCTGATTCTGTTCTATAAAAATTCATATAAAGATAACAAATTTATAAATTCTACACCAAAATTCACGGCTCGCTAATAAATGAAAAGCTAAATTAGTGATGAAATGTTGAGTTTTTGAATTTGTATTTCATCTGGTTCAACAATGGAAGGGCTATTGTACTTGCACTAATTGATTTCAGGATTTGATCCAGGATTTCAAGCATTTGCAAAGATAAAAGTAATGCGACACAACGGGCAGTCGATTTTATCAACAGTGCAATGTGTTCTTTACGACTTGTTGCATTTATTTCGAGGAGGGTCATTTAAAATGTTACTCAATTTCAAGCAGAAACTATCTTTTTTGGCGACTGCAACAAAACGTTTTTTTCCCTAGAAGTATATGCGAAGAAAGCTATTGTTTTATAATTTTTGAAGGTTATGTTTCTGCCTGTGGATTAAAACGAGTAATATTTGCCCAGCGGACCAATGACCGTTTTTAGATAGTAGAAAGTGAGGACTGCAGATGATGGAGACCAGAGTTGAAAAATATGGTGCTGGAGAAAAACAGCAGGCCAGGCATCATCCGAGGAGCAGGAGAATCAACGTTTCGGGTATAAGCCATTCTTCAGGAATGAGTTTGGTGTTCCCAGCGGGCTGAGATAAAGGCTAAGGGGAAGGAATCTGGGGGATGGGCGCTAGGAATAAGATAGGTGGAATGAGGTGAGGGTGAGGGTGATAGGCTGGAGAGGGGGTGGGGATGGGCGTTCGGGAAGAAGATTGCCGGTCAAGGGGCGGTGTTGAATCTGGGGCTTGGGACTGAGATAAGGTGGGGTGGGGGGTAGTCTTGGAACCTTCCTATCAAATGCGATTTGAAGGGAAACATGCAGGTGTTGGCCTTCCCTTTCATCTTCTGTCCTTCACCCACTACAGTTCAGAAATCTCTGACGTACTTGTAAACCTACAATGTATTCGGATGGATGATAGGCTCAAAAATGATGCCACCTAGCGCACGAGCCCATGGAGCACATTACATTTTCAAACTGTACTTATATCTGAATATATCTGGAGATGACTGATTTCCTTGGAAGTCAAGCCTATTCAGTGTGTCGAATAATGACTATCTGAATTGAAGGATTTGCACAAAATTGGAAAAGTGAACCTTGAAGTGGGAATTCTTTCAGTTTTATTACTTGTCACGTTGACATGAATTCATAAAAAAAGTGAGAAGACCAGTTCAGGTATGGGTAAACATTTAGTGCTAAATAGCGTGTCTCTGTTGTTCCAAAGCCAGAATGGTAGGTGGAATATTTTCAGCCTGAAACGGAGATTGTGTGCACCACAGTTCAAAAATAATATGATGGTGGTGGAAAATGTAGAAAAAGGAATCACGATCATGGTTCTAAAAATTAGACACTTATTTTAAAGTTTGTCTAGACATTTGATAGGAAAGTTCCAAATCACCAAACTCTATACAACAGAGTGGAAATGAAATGCTTCTGATTACTTGAATGGTAAGATGGAAGAGAAATGATATATTGCACCATGTTGAGCTAATTGGTCAAAGCGGCAAGTGCTTCGTGATCTTACTTTCATGTCATAGCTGTCGTTTCCAAACATTACATTGCTGACAGATAAATGCTAAATAATCAAACGATACATGTAACAATATCAGACAATAAAACAACGAAGCTGTTGAGTCAGTGTATTAACTGAAGGCTACATTGGATGAGTTGCTCTGTCAGAAGCAACTTGAAACAGAAGGACTCATATGTGTTCCTATCATGTAACGAAATTACAATAACAATATGATTGTAATCTGAAAACATTCCCAGCTAAATGGAATGTCTTTGAATTTTCTCGATTTTCCTTAAATGTCCTATTACAACAAAATGCACCAAGCTCGATATCATCATGAACAATTTCGTGCTCCTCTGGAGACCTAAATGAACTTTCAATTCACTTCTTCTAATACCAGTTTGGCATTTCCGTAATGTCTATTAATTGAAAGATCTATTGACTTCATGAAAAAATGCAGACGTGAGAATGTGTCTAAAACTTAGATTTTGTCTTGTCATACAAGGGCAACAGGCGTTTACAGCATATTTAAACAACTCGCCATTTTGTTATAGGTCATTGATCATCCTTATGTGTAAACGTTTAAGTTATTTTTCAGTTTCCTTGTTTGAAATGGCTACAACTCAATTTTGAATAAAAATGTTATAATTGTCTCACTGAGTGTCATCAACTAACACTAGTTTTACAAAATTATTAACTTTTCTTCCAGACACCCATCATTACTATACAGAAATTAAATAATTTATCGAAAATCTTGAGAAACAAATATGCTGGATTTAAAAATAAAAGTTTTCGTGGCAAATTCATAACTATCCATTGAAGATGTTGCGTAAGATTTTGGGTCATTGTCACCATTTTCCAAATTTTCCTCTGTTCACCAGTCTTCTAATTCTTGGTAGATTTCTTATAATTTATCTTTCCGGGATTCGTTAGATTTCAAAGATCTGTGAGCCGCATCATCAAAAAACAGCTTCCTGTTCAGCACTCAATATATTTATTGCCCAATATTCGACAGCGTTAAAAATTATGTAATTACCTGTTTCTTCCAACGATTCTTTCACCCTGGAGAGTTCTGAAAAGCAGAGAGAAGTGCCTTTGTGAAGTGCTTTTTTATTATTCCTCACGTACACCAAAGTGCACGCATGTTTTCTACTTGCAATCAAATGGATTTTTAATAAAGAAATGCTGCACTCTACCTACATAATTCTGGAAAATGGATCGGCGAGTTTTGGTACTCGATTTTATGTAACGTAATTTTTTTCATTCTACAAGCAGATTACTTTGAGATGTATTGATGTAACACGCAACAAAAAAATTGCTGACCGCCAAACTACCCAAGTATTGAATTTTCCAGTTGATCACACAGAAAAAAAAAGTCAAATTCTAACGACCGAAAAATTCAGAAATCGTACTGGAAATGAAATAATTGCATTTTTCAATTGCAGTTTTCAAGATTTCAAGGAGAGATAATAAGACAGTTGGAAACCTAAGTTATTTGATGATTAAATTACTAAGGGCAAAGTGTGGTAATTGCGAAATAGTCTCCTCACTGTACTTTTTAATCTATTTACAAAATGTGCCATTTGTCGTTAGGCCTCTATTAGTTATCCATCTTTACTTGTCGTTAAGAAGGAGATGCGGGCCCAGAAACACGACATTGCAACTTATCAATATATTGGGACAATCGTATTCAAAGAAATTACGACTTTTTCTGTACGACACAGTGGAGGAACGTCAAAATCATTTGAAGTGATAATGCACTTTGCATTACAGTGCCAGTCTAACAGACAGTTGATCTCGGAATTATTCACGTTTTGAGCGTTGTAGGATTATGTTTTCATTCAAAAAGTGCATCTACCTCTGACACAAACTGAATTGTATCTTATTATCATTGATAGACATTTGCACACATATATTTTGCTTTAAAATGCAAATGACAAGTAATACTGCGTGAGAAGGAGAAAGCACATTAACCTAAATTCATAGAAAGTTTTGAAGACATAAAAGAAATCACACAGATAAAATCATGACGTGCTCGAAAACGGGCAGGTAGAAGAAAGCAAACAGCCCCAAGCATTTGAGAATGGGAGAGCACTGTTTCAAGGCAACTGTCAAATCAAAACAATGTTTTTAAAAGGAGGAATGTTTCCACCTAACAATTGATCATGATCAATGAGAATGGTAAATATTGATGATTCTTTTATTCATAGGGATTGTATCAGCGTGAACTGGGAAAGGAAAGCACGATTCCGATCATTCCATCAGGGAAAGATGCTTAGCTCGCAGTTATGCACACCAATAATCTATATACTGGGAACGTACTTCAATGGAGCATCACTAACTTAGAAGAAGTTATTCCATATTGAAAGGTTGGGTGAGCGTGATTCGAGTTAAAAACAAATAATGGAGACAGCAGGATGATAAACGTTCCATTGGGCAAAACTACTTTACCTAATGTGAGGTGTGAATTTATTCACACTTATCGAAAATAGCAAAGCAAATATATCCCAGTTGCAAACCGGCTGGGGCCAGGGAAGTTTTACTGAAGAGAAAGCAAAATATCCACGCACAACACTTCCCTCTCACAAAAGAAATAAAAGATAAGAATAGAATGTCAGAGTGTGCCATGTCGTAACACAGAAAACAATATTTAGAAATGAGAGGTATGAGCCAAAGGATTGCATTCAAAAACAAGGAAGAAACGCGAACATAATAACAAAAGATATAAGAGAAGTATTACACTTTTCTGGTCCATTGAGTCCGCTCGATCAATCCTTCTAAGGCTGGTATTTTGCATACCACATTTTCCTACCTTCTTCTGTACCTCTCGATACATTTTCTTATTAGTAATCGGGATATCTTTATGTTAAATGGTTTCAAAGTTCTATCCTCCACATCCCTCTGTGGCAATAAGTTTTACAGACTCTCCATCTTCTGATTGAAGACATTCTTCATCATATTATATCTAACCGTCGATTTATCATACTAATGCTGCTCATTCTATCACTACTGACCCTGCCATAGAGTCTTCGCATTTCCTGCTAATGGAAACATGTTTTCTACGTTCACTCTATTCATGCCTTTGACTATTCTGTATTATTCAATGAGATCCCACTGCATACTTCCAAACTACATTGAATACCGACTCAGGATCCTGAACAGCTCCTCATATGATGAGTCCTTCATGCTACAGGATTATGCTTTTAATTCTCTTCTTTCGTTCATCTAACATCTGCACATCATTCCTCAAATAAGAAGCCTAAAACATCTTAGAATATTCCAAAAACAGTCTGACTAGAGCTTTATTTAATTTCAGCAATATATCGCTCTCTCGTATTCTCGTCCATTTGAAATGAATGCTGACATTGTATTTGCCTTCTGAATGGTCATCTGATCGACACACAACCTTTAAAAGACTACTGATTTATAATCTCTAAACCCAGTCGTACTTTAGATCTCAGAGGCCTTTCCTCATTTATCATACAATCTACACCACTGGTTTTACTACCAAAATGCATAAACATCTACTTATCCACATTGCGTTGCAGTTGGCATTTGTTTGCCTTCTCTCCTAGGCTACCCATGTCTGTCTCCAGGCATCCCACCTTCATCAAAATGATCTCCTTTTCCATCTACCTTTCCAAACTTGGGAGCAATTCTGTCAGCAAATTTGTACAGAACAATAATATATAATTCGACTTGCTGTGGTCCCAATACTGACCTCTGTGGAAATCCACTTGTCACCCCGGTAACTTGTCCTCACTCTTTGCCTTCTGCAAGTCCGCTAATCCTCTACCCATGTCAGTAGCTTTCCTCTATCTTGCTCTTGTATTAGATAACAACATCCTGTGCAAGCTCTTTTCAAAGGTCTTGCTCATTACGATCTCAAACTATTCAAAAATATTCAGCAGGCATGCGCTCAACCTCATAAAGCCTTACTGACTCAGCCCTATTTTGTCATGTTCTGAAAAGTACTTCATAATCTCAGACTGAATAAAGCACTTTAAACGCTCAGCAATGATTCAGGTTAATTTAACCTGCTTATGGGTGTGGGTGGGTTAGTCTTCGAAGCATCGATGTGGATTTGTTGGGCTGAAGGTCCTGTTTCCATTTCGGGTCAGCACTGTCGCTCATTTTCAGGCACTGGCGCCTTCAAGAGCCATGGGCCCGGATTTGATTCCCACCTTGGGTGACTACCTGTGTAGAGTTCTCACGTTCTCTGAGTGTCTGTGTGGGTTTCCTCCAGTTTCACCCGTTTTCTCCAATATTTGTGGGTCAGATGAACTAGTTATACTAAATTGTCCATCGTGTTACATGCATTAGTTAGGGGTAAACATGTGGAATGACTATGGATGGGAATACTGTTCAGAGGGTCGGTGTGGACTTGTTGGGCCGAAGGGTCTGTTTCCATGCTGGGGGGACTCTAACCTAATCCTAATAAATGGTGACAAGGCTGATTTGAGACCACATGTTTGAATTATGTACAGTTCTGGTCTACATATTTTGGATAGGATGTGCAAGAATTGGAAAAGGTGCAGAGGAGATTTACCAGGATGGTGCCTGGTCTGGAGGGAAGGTCCTATGAGGGAAGACTGAGAGACTTGCTTCTGGTCTCATTGGAAAGAAGAAGGCTAAGAAGGAATTGATAGAGACATAAAAGGTGATCGGAGGATTACCTAGGGTAGACAGTGAAAGTCTTTCCCTAGGATGAGGTGATAGATTTAAGACAGATGTTCGAGGGAGGTTCTTTACACAAGAGGGGTAAGGGCATGGAATGCCCTATTTGCTAACATAGTCAATTCAGCCACATTAGGGAGATTTAAACAATCCTAAGATAAGCTCATGGATGATGATAGAATAGTGTAGGGGGAAGAACTGAGAATAGTTCACAGTTTGTGCAACATCGAGGGCTGAAGGACCTGTTCTGTGCTCTATCGTTCTACGTTCTATTTGTGTCTTACCATGATTATGGGGAAGAAATGCGCCGATTTAGCTTCCTATAGACGTTACAAAGTGCGATATGGAGGAGGCACTGTGGTAGATTTGCTGGAACCAGAACAAAGTATTGAAGGAAGCAGTCATGACGTATTTCTACCTCAGTTCCTTCCAGTGAAAATGGGTGTTCACTGGGAATGAATCGTATGTGATGGTTGTGAGGGGACACGCGCTGCAGTCAACGCTTGGGTAGGTAATATGTACCCGACTGAAATTTCTGCAGAAAGCATCACTGACGACACTCGAGTTGCCATCAGCCACTATCTGCCTAAAATCAAATGGCCGGACCAATTCATGAACACGGAAGACATGGAATGATGAGACCATGTGACAAAAGACTGGAAGTTGGATTCTGTACCCCTCAGGTTATAAAATTTTACTGAAGGCAAAAAGAAATTTGCCTTCTGCAAAACTGGAAGCAAGACAGTAATAATGGTTAGGAGTTTTAATGCAATTTGAGAAAAACTTCGGAGAGTTCTGTTAAGAACCATATTGGAAAGTCATTTTAAATGAGCACACTGATGTTTGCCGACTATTGCATTTTCACAACCAGGAACATCAGGAAGTTGCCTTCATTGCCCAATCATGACCAGAATGTATTATTAATTGGTTAGCATGTCATTGCACATTCAAGGAATTCCTCCAGGATGCCTCAGGGGATCGGTTGAATCATTGTTTCTTCTATGTAAGAACTCAAAGGAAGCTCCAACCAAAGACAGGCCTGGATTTCAAGGCACCTTTTGAAATCACTCGTTCGCTCGAGCTGGCGGCCAGTGAAACTATACAGTCCAATGTCAGACGCACGAAGAAGTGTTTGTTCCGAACAGTGTGCTTCAAACAGCAGAAAAAACACTGATGTGGCGAGTCTGACTACAAGTAATAAATATGTTGGACTCGAGAGCTCAGTGCAAAAACCAGAATGACAAAATTGCCAAAGTGGCCAGTCACAATCAAAACAAAATAAGGCAAGGCAGATATAAAGAATCCCGATCACAATACATAACGTCTACGTCGCCAGTCATGAAGGAAACAAGGAGTTATGTGGGGCTGCAGAAGAAGCAGAAGGGCCCGATTTGAAAAACTATTGATTAAACATATGGTCACTATGGGGTGATGTAAGTTGTTTCTGACTTCTTCACAAGTAAATGAGCAAGGTAACTTTAGATTTCAGCAGTGATTTCCCAGATCCCTTTATCAGTTTATTGGGAGACGTTACAGGCATTTCTAAAGAAGGCTGTCAAGGTTATGAATAAACGTGAGCCAGCATTGTCATTGAGCTGCTATGTGCTGGTGAAAGCATGTTTAATGATTGGAGTACAGAAATTCCAGTGTGCGTGTTAAAGGCGAATACACTGTACAATCTGGTCACTCTTAATTACAAAAAAAGTTCAGTTGGGTGTGTTTAATATTCTAGAAGATTCAAACATGAGTTTGCAAGAAATCATGTAAAACTACGAACATATCTACAGGTGAAACCTGCAGGAAAGAAAGGAAACTAAAGTAGAGCAAAGCTGGAGGCTCTTCTGAAGAATCTAAAGGCCTGTCCAATACTGTATTGCATTAGGTTAAAGTGAAGGTGTAACTGCAACATCGTTGAATCTCGGACATGTGGCGTTACAAGCGCCTTTCCTTTTGCATCACATTAGCATTGGCTCTATTCCAAAATGCCATAATGTAAATTCTAAGTTTGTTGTCTGGAGTCCAAAGTTATTTGGGCAATATTTTAGTTATTATTTCCTCCAAAGAAGTGTATGTAAGAAACCTAGGTGAATCTCTTGCAGGAGCAAGACCCAAATGTAAAAATGTGGAGATGCAAGTTTTCTTTTTTCTTGAGAAATTTGAAGGCGCCCAAGAAGATTGATCAAGAATGCAGTGAGATCAAAGAATATGTCTCAACTGGTCTGGCAAACCCTCTAAAACTGTTGCATAGATTCATAGTTTTATACAATTTGGAAGTAGACATTTTGGTCCAACTCGCCCATGCTGATGAGATATCCTAAACTGAAATAATTCAATATGTTTGCTTTTGGCCCATATTCATCTATTTATTTCATATTCGTCTACACGCCCAAAAGTACTTTCAGTGTTAGAATTTCATCTTCTTCTACCATGTCCCATGCATGCGCCAGCTTTTGTGCGAATATGTTGTCCCTTAAGTCTTTTCAAGTCTTCCATACTTCACCTCAAATATTTGACCAATATTTTGGATTCACATACCTCGAAAAAGACCTTCATCATTAACCATGTGTATCACACTAATGATTTTACAAGTCTCTATCAGGTCACCAAAACCTCCATATCCCTTGTAGTTTTTCAACAACCCTCCTATAACATGAGGTTCATAATTGCACGTAGTATTCTAAAAGTGGCCACACCAAATAATAATAATGTCAAGCATCTTTTTCATCACCCTCTCTCCCTGCAAATCCAATGTCAAGGTACTATGGAATTATTGTCCTCAGTCTTCTGTTCAATAACAATCCTGAAAGACCGACCATTAATTCTGTAAGTCCTGCCTTTTTCTACCATACCAAAGCACAACGCTTCACTTTTGTTTTTCTAAATTAGTTTCCATCTGCCATTTCTTGGCCCATTCGCCCATATGGTCACGTTCGCGTTGTACTCTGAGATAGCCTCGTCCCCAGTCCATTAGGCGAAAAATTCTGTGTTATCCACAACTGTACTAACCATACTTCCTGCATTCTCACTCAATTCATTGATGTAAATTATGAACAACAGCTGATCAAAATAATTAATCCTTGAACTAACTGCTTTGCAAAAGAGTGTCCATGAAAATGGAACGTGGATTGTGAGGAGACTTGCGAGAAAACGAAGCAAGCGTTAAAAGGTCTGAATTGTCAATTCATCTGGGAAGGAAATTAACACTAGAATTAACATTTGACTCCCTGCATTCAGGGCTTGGCGCTGCAATGTTTACATCTTACTGGAAGAGAGGAAACCCATCACATTGTAATCGAGATTTGATGGGAGTAAGGCCCAAGTCGAAAACAAATAATTGGGCAGATATCTCAGCGTTAAGAAATTTTTCCTTTCACTTTACAGCACAGAGTTTGTGCTGCTGACCGACCAGAGGTTGCTCATTTCGAGTTTAGGACATGGTATGAAGATAACATCATTGCCTGAATAAATGAAGAAAAATATAACCCAAACATTTCTTTAAAATAACTCAACAGCTCTGGCAGCATGCGTGGTGAGAATGGCGACAGAACGACTGTAGAAATGCGCACTAACTTTTCAGTCCACTCATGTCACATAAAGTACCAACAATCAGTGAAATATGGCAATGCATATGCCTTGTCCAGGCTAAACAACCATCGAGTACGATGTTCCTGAATGAGACTTGAATGTTACAGACCACTGCCGAAAACATATGTCATCACTGTCAGGAGATCAGCTTCAGAGAACACAGTTTGCAGCCAAGTCGTGGACCCAGTCTTGTGAGATAGCACCACATATCGAAACCCCGCAGCATTAAGTCTTTTTTTCTGTCGTGGTCGGCAGCAGACAGATGTTTAATGTGGGGCATGAAACTTGTCAATCCTCTCCGTTCAGAGACGAGTTGCTGTAGCATATGTGCGATGGGCACCCTGGCGTAATGCGAAAGACTTAACTAACAAGGAATTTTTTTTGCTTGCTGAGTGTAGTATCGGAGATCGTGAGAAAGCGTGATCTTGTGAATAGCCACCTCTAAAGTCGTCTCTTCAAACATGGGAATGATCACGATTTCTCGAGAACAGTAGAGGGATATTGTTACAAGTAGTCTCAGATGCTCAGTTCAATGTGCCCAAGCGAGCTGTTCTATTATTTATCTCATTGGAAAGAACATTCGATCAAGTAGATGAAACATTTGACAGGCTTGGGAACTATGGACAATTTTTGAGTGCTAGACAGAGTATAATTTAGATGAATTGAATATGTTGCTTTTCAGTGTGGAAAAACGGGGTATGAATTTTAGTCAGTGGTAGGCTACTGGGCAGTGTAACAGAACAAAGATATGTACGGCTACAGAATCAAAGCTCCATGGATGTGGAGTCACGGAAACACAGTGTGGCGAAGAAGCCTTTGGAATACTTGTGTTCATCACTCCGAGCATTGTTGCCGGTGTTTGGAAGTTTATTTTGCAGCTATAAGAGAGTTGGTGAGGCCGTATTTGAATATTGTGTGCAGTTCAGATAGGTCCCCTGGAGAAACGATGTTGTTAAACTCGAAAGAGTGCAGGCAAAAAATAATTCGAATGCTAACTCAACTGGAAGGTGTGAGTTATAAGAACAGGTTGGGTAGGCTGGATCTGTATTTTCTTTTCGTGAATCGTAGGGTACTGAGGGCTAAAATTATAGAGGCCTACAAAATTCATGAGAAGCAAAGATAATATCGATACCCAACAATTTTTCGCTGTGATAGGGGAGAGTCAAATCAAGGACATATTTTTAATGTGACAGGGGTATGAAAGGATCAGATGTGCAGTGTTTTCACAATGAGTGTGATGAGTGTTTGGACCGGGCTGCTAGAAGTAGAGATAGACACAAGTACTTTTTCGTTAATTAAGAAATATTTAGTCAGGTACGTGGAAGGAATAGGTATGAAGGGATATTAAACAAACACAGACAAATGTGATTAGTTTAATTATGAATATAGGACCACATGGGTCAGTTGGGCAAAGGGAGCTCTTTCCATATGTAAACATTTATGGCTTTATGATGAAGAGACTGTCATCTAGAAACCACCATCTGCTAAAATAATACTCATGTCAATGTTGACTCGAAAAACAACTGCTTGCTTGAGAAGGAAGATTGGTCTCCCGCATTTGTTTTCCATGAGTCTGCAAACATTCCTGACTTTGCACATACATCGGTTTCGATACTTGCATGATGTTTACAACCGTTGTTGACATGTTCAATCATGGGAGGTTTTTCAACTAAAGAAAAGATTGTTACGTACGTTGTTTGTGATGTGCAATGATATATAAACGGAACATTGAGTCAGTCTCTCTCTGATTTTGTATCTGTAAAGACAAATAATAAATTGCTTCTGGTTCAAGCACTCCAGGCTTACATCGTTGTGTATGACGATGTAAGAAAGATAAAGGTTTTCAGAACTACGTGACAGCACCAAGTGTTCTGAACAAAAAATAATGTACGCTTTTGGGCCGGCTCTTAGTGTAGCTGGTTGCCTGGAGAAAAAAATAAATTCGAATTCGTTCAATCATTTTAAATTATACCGCAAAATACAAACTCCAATCAAGACTGAAATTAATATATTGAATATATTAAAAACAAATGACACAACCCGACGCTTTGAGGTTATAAATCTGAGAAAAATAAGCAGCTGGAAGAGAAGTGTCAAAAGACCAACAGATGTAGACTGCAACTCAGAACTCTCTGTTCAGTACCAGTCTAGAGAAGAAGCTTGCTTTGAGAAAAACATCAATACCGACCTGGAGGACAACTCTCCAGAGGAAGATAAAAGCAAGATTAGACCGCTGGCTATTTGTAAATTTGAACTTTTCAGTAAACTTTAATTGGGGTGTTTATTGAACTAGTACTATAGAATGGAACGTTAGAGAGGTCAGAGGGTTGAAGTTATAAATTGTAGTTAGTTAATTATTCCCCGTTATACTTTAACAAATAAAGGCATTATTTATTAAGTTAAATAATTCTTGGCCTCTGGATTTTGACAGATCGCAACAAGGAATGAATATTTTTGTGTTGTCTGCTTAAAGTTAAGCAGTAGGGTTTAACCCCATCTCATAATGGTTTGGTGGCTTTTCGCAGGGAGGCCGGTGTGGGGGTTGGTGGTGGTGGTGTTAGTCTGTGATATCAAAGTTTGAGACTTGATTTTGTGTTTTGAACTGGTTTAGACAGGTTTGCAGAGATTTGGGGCACGAAAAGTCCCAGCAAATTTAAAGACGTACAGATTAGTTTCCTAGATCTTTAAATAAAATGTAGGTGAGGCAAATTGTTTAGCTTTGGTGACTTGTGGTTGATTACTTTAATAGTGAGAGAAATGGCTTTAAAAATTGCAAACATGGTTATGGGATTTGAACATGACGGTCAAATTTGCCATGAAAGCTTGGAAGGAAAGAAAAAGGCCATACAATTTAGAATTAGCAAATAAATTAGATTTGGATTTAACCAACTTCAAAAGTAAAGCTTAAATTGTAAGGGAGTTACCCAAACACTTTGGTGTGTCGGAGAAACAGACAAATGCAGTAGAGGTAGAAAAACCAAAATCGCGATTGAGGGAAATGTAGTTAGAAGATAAACAAAGGGAGAGAGAAAATAAAAAGATACGAAAGAAAAAGACAGAGGAGGGAGAAGAAAAGAGAGAGAAAGAAAGCTCTTGGCTGAGCACACAGAGAGAGAGAGAGATAAGAAAGAGGAGACAGAAAAAGGCAGAGAGGATTAAGTGAGAAGGTTCTTATATGAGCTAAAAGAGAGAGAATTTGAACTTGAATAGTTGCGACTTATTCAGCAAGGTCAGGTTAACAGAGAACGTATTGGTATGTGCAAATATGTCAAATCAATGCCATGTTTGGATGAGAAAGATGTTGAAGCCTTCTTTATTGCAGTTGGAAAAATTGCCAGGCAGATTGAGAGGTCAGAGGATTTATGGTAAATCTAGTACAGATTAAACTGGTAGGCAGAGTAAGTGAGGAACTTTCCTTTTTATTAGATGATGGGTCAAGAGATTATGGAGAATGTAAACGGGCTATTTTAAGTGTTTATGAATTTGTACAAGAAACATACAGACAAAGGTTCAGAAACATAAAGAGGGAACCAGGTGAGACTTGTGTTGAGATGGAAAGAATTAAACATAGTCTTTTTGATAGATGCACGCGTCCTTTAAAAAATAATTGAGATTTTTGAGGCCATAGGAGAGATTATTCTGCTGGATGAGTCCAAATACTCTCTTCCAGCGATGGTAAGAATTCACACGTAGGAACAGCAGGTTCAGGAAGTGAGAACGGCAATAGAATTAGCAGCTGAATATATGTTGTTTTTAAGACAATCTTCCAGACAGAATTTCGTCCTGTGAGGGATACATTTTGGTGGAAGGGGAGATCCTGCCTTCTGAAACCAAGAGTACAGAGCACTGGTAAGAATTTACCACTGGATTAAAAACGAAGCCCAAGAGGGTGCACGGGAGGTGAAATGACTCAGGTGTTTTCACTGTATTGCAGTCAGGCGCAGAAATGTACAGAAGTATACTGGGAAAAGATATTTTCACTACCAGTATGTGGGACACGTAAAGTTATAGTGCTGGTAGTTTAAAAAAGGGCAAGATGTGGAAAGATGTGGTCGCAGATGTGAAACCAGTGGCATAAGTGAAGGTAGTAAAACTGAAACCTAAAGATGAGCTGAGGTGCTGAAAGAGAGTGCATAGCTGAGGCAGGGGCTAAATATGAAGTTAGTACCTGATCTCCACGAAGAATTTGCTTCTCTGGATAAAGTATACTCAGAAAGAACGAGGGAAACGACAAGCAGTTAAAACTTTGATAGATACGGGATTTCAACAGTCGCTGATAGTAAGGAATGAGCGAAAAAGCACTCTCTCCAATCAGTTACACGAGACTGTGGTAATTTATTGGATAGATGGACAAAAATGTAGGGTTATCCTATGTAAGATCAGGTTGGAGTGCATACTCGAATGGAGAAATTACATGGGAACGAATGACAGAATGTCAGTTCCAGGAGTTCAGTATTTCCTCAGGAATGATTTGGCAGAATCAATGTCGGGAGTGACACCCCTGGTGTGGAGGAACCCACGGAAGACCAAGAATCTGCGTAATTAAGGCAGAATTATCCTGGTATTTTCCGAGAAAGTGTTGTAACCGGATCCCATTATCATAACTCACAGAACGAAATGAAAAGTAAAGAGTACAATGAAGGAGTGGAGGTTCAGTTGGAAGATACCCTGTTTGCCGTAAAAGTGCAGGAAAATATTGAACAGGCAGAGGGACAGGCAGAAGTGTTTACTTCTGAAAGAGTAAGGGACGTGCAACGGTAAGAGAAGATGATTAAATATATATATGAGGATGCACACTTCGAAAACAGGGTGGAAAATATTCCGGGGGTTTATTATCTGAAAGATAGAACTCGTAGGCGGAAATGCAGACCACGCAGGTTATTGCAGAGGAGAAATGGACCGAAGTGCACCACATTGTGTTGCTGGTAGCAGAGAGAAAGGACGTGTTACATGTACGACATGAACTACATGTAGGAGGTCACCGAGGCGTAAGGAATACTCAGGATATATTGCAATAAAACAATTAATTGGCCTGGAAAACACAAGGATCTGGTTAAGTTTGCCATAATGGTCATACTTGCCAAATGGAAGGAAAGCTACAGGCAGTAATAAAACCAGTGACCTTTTTTCTAAATCCCTGCATTTGAAGAACCTGTTACGTGGGTTATAATTAATTGTGTATGTCATCTCCGGAAAACTAAAACTAAAAGTGGGAACAAGTTCTTGTTAATCATAGTGGATGTGCCTAACAGAATTCCAGAACCAATTCCACTATAGTGCATCAAGGGAGAAAAGAAGAGCAGAGCAGTTACTAGCTTTCCTAACATGGTATGGGCTAACCAGTGAGATTCTATCGGATCAAAGGTCAAGTTATACTTCTAGGCTGTTTAAGGAGGTTATGGATAGCTTAGCTGTACAGCACTTCAAAGCACTTGAAACCCAGGGAGCTTTGAAAAGCTGGCATTAGAACTTGAAGTTCATGTTGACAGCTTACTGTCAGGATTACCCGAATGAAAAACGTCCCATTCGCACTGCTTGTCATGAGATATGCTCCAAGCAAATCTACTTAGTTCGCGCCCTTCGAGATCACATTCAGTCATCAAGTGAGAGGCCCTTTGAAATTAATTAAAGAAAAAAAAACAGACAGGCCGGAGGTTGGAGATGTCATACTTAGATTAGGTATGGGTGGTGAGTGAGAGATTAAATCAAGTAGTTAAGTTAGCTAACCTACTAAAGCGGGAAGAGTATAGAATGAAGTGGGCAGTGGATAAAAGCTCTGAGATTCGGACGTTTTCCCGAGATGTTGGCATGTTAAAACAATTACCAGTGAGAGGAGATCCCTTACATGTGATTTTTCGTCGTCATAATAAAATTGAGAAAACGTTGAGTCAGGTGAACTACCTGGTAACAATGCCAAATAGAATAATAACGATATCGGTTATGTCATGTGAGCATGCTGAAACTGTAGTATACAAGAGAGAAAAAAATGGTTAAACAGGTGGTGTTTCAGCACCGCAGAGTGAGGAATCAAATCCAGATTATATGGATTTTGATGTGCCTAACAATAGAGTAAAAAAGGAATAAGTCCTTGAGGAGGGTGATAGAATAAAAATCTATCTATCTTAGGAGCATAGATCGCAGTTGAAAGATTTGTTACTGCAGTATAAGGACAAATGTAAGAATCACTTGGGAGGTCTAATGCTATTGTTCGTGAAGTAGACGGAGGGAACACTGCTCCAATAAAAAAAAAATCAACCCTATTGGTTTATTCCTTCCAAAGGAAGAAATGTCCAGATGGAGGTGGAGGCCATACTCAGCAACACATCATCGAACCAAGCCAGAGTGAGTGCAATTCATTGAATGTCTTTGTTCCCAAACTCGATGGAACTCAACGATTGTGCGTGGACAATTGGAAGGTCAACACTATTACAAATTCGGACTCAAACCCAATGCTTCAATTAGAGGACTGTATCAAGGAGGTTGGACAAGCCAGTTACATCACCAAGTTGGTCTTAACACGTGGTTACTAGCAGATACCTTTGTCAGAGTCAGCAAAAGAAAGTATGGTGCTTGTATCCCCAAATGCACTATATCAGATTAAAGTGATGCCCTTTGGATTGATGAATAAGGCACCCGCTACATTCCAAAGATACATAAGCAGAGTTGTGGCTGGATTAATGAACTGTGTGGTGTACTTGGACAATGCAGGCATGTTTAGTAAGTCATGGAAAGACGACATGGTACAGCTCACAGAGCTCACAAACAACTACGTGAAGCATAACTGGCGATAAACTTAATTAAAACTGAATTCGCAAAAGCAGAGGTCATGATCCTAGGAAATGACATCGGTCCTGGAAGGATGAACGCTGGAAGGATAGAATGCAAAGACGAAGTCCATTGAACAATGTTTCGCTCAACTTCGAAGAAAGAGGTGCTTCAAATCGTATGACTCACTGGGTTCTAATGGAAGATTTTTCCAAATATTCAGCAGTGTGTTGGCACGGTTAGGCAATTTGCTAAAGAAGAACACGAACTTTCGGTGAGCAGAACAATGCTGGAGAGCATTCGTCCACTTGAAATCAATATTACCCACAGAACCAGTTTTTGTTTCAATAAACTTTTCAATATCTTTTAAAGTCACCTTCAATGCTCGTGAAGTAGGAGTTGGAGCTGCACTCCTACAGGAAGATGAGGATGGGATTCCAATTCCAGTTCGTTACTTTTTGAAGAAGCTCAACATACACTTGAGGAAATACTGTACAATCAAAAAAGGAACTATTGAGTTTCGCACTGGACTTACAAACTTTTAGTGTGTATGCCATGAACAAGTGTCAGAGACTGTTGTGTCCATGGATCACAATCTGTTTATATTCTTACAATCCTTTAAAGTCATGAATATAAGATTATTTCATTGGAGTCTCATGTTACAGACGTTTACGTTCGAAAATGTACATGCTGCAAGCTGTAAGAATGTAACTTCAGAATCGCTTTTGCAGATTTAACTGGAAAAATTTAGATAAGATTTGCATTTACTTAATGTTTTATACACACACACACACACACACACACACACACGTGTATATGGGAAGAGGTAAAGCTGAACTTATATTAAATTTGCTGCAAGTTATGGTAATATATTTAAAGAATAGAAAAAAAACGAAGCCTTCTTTTCATTCTGATCATTCACATTTTAGAGGTGTGAGGTGTTATGAAGATATGGGCGTACTGTACCTTTCTGAAAGTTAAAAGATCACAGAACGACGTGATAGCAACAAGTGTTCTGAATAAGTTATAATGCAAGCTACCGGTGCAGCAGTTAAAGTAGCTGGTTCACTAGAGCCAAGAAAAAAAATCGAAATCGGCCAATATGTTTCAACACACCCCAAAACAGATACCAAACTCCAATCAAGTTTGAATTTGGTATATTGTGAATGTTAGAAAAACACAATTATCCTATCCAAAACTTTGCGGATAAGAGACAGGGAAAGAATGTACATTTTGGAGAGAACTGCCAAAATAGCAACAAGTAGGCTTCTAGTCCGAACCCGCTGACAGCTACCTCTCTCGAAAGCGAGTTGGCACAGAGAAAAACTTCAACACTGACCTGGACAGCAACACTACCGAGAAAGATAAAGAGAAGATTCGACTGCTGGCTTGTTTTGAAATTTGAATTTTTCACCAAACGTTAATCGGGGATTTTATCGGTCGAGTATTGTAGATGGGACAGTAAAAGTTAGGTTAGAGAAAGGAGTTATAAATAGTTGTCAGTTATTCACTGTTATACTTTAAGAAATAAAGTTGCTAATTTCTATTTAAAATAGTTCTTGGCCCCTTGTTTTTTCACAGATTACTGCACGTGATAAATCTTTTTTTCTGTGTTGCTGATTTAAATTAAATAACAATGTGTCGTAACAGTTGTCTATAATTTGCAAATTGGTCAATAATTATTTGTTCATTCATTCATGTTCAAGGTCTCTGGGAACCTCCTTCAATGATCCGCGCAAATTCCTGCACAATTACCAAAACACCAGCTTATTGACTGTTACATAGTCAGAGATTACTCTCTGAAATAATTGTATGTGGGCATAGCTGTGTGCATGTGTATATTCCTTTTCTGAATTGAACAAATGCACCTGTAAAATTAGGCCTATTATTCAACTACCAAATGACTTCCAAACCTTCTTTCCATTTTGAAACAATTAACATTGAAAATCCATGAGAACTTTTGCCTTAACTACTGTGATGCTGTGATCATACTGCATACACACAAAAGCAACATTTGCTAATTCAAATCGATGATTGATGATTCAGATGCTACTGTTCAGGTAATCCATTGATGCTACAACAATTCTAACTATTGCTTAAATTTGCACATGTTCATAAGAGTATGTGTAACATTATTCTGTTTTATTTTGTAACATCATTCGTATGTCCCATACGTTCCCTGTAAAGTCGTTTGGTCCATATTGATTAGTTTCAAGAAGTTTGTGCATTGTTCCTGAAAAAAAAGGTGCTGCCTGGAATTCCCTACAAATTATATTTGTTCATCCTACATTCCTATCCTCGAAGATTGATATCACTTTACTTCTAGTCTGATTTTGCAAATAAATGTTTTCCACTTTCTATATACTTTACCTGACTTTGTTTTCTCCAGATCAGTTTCTGCAGGGGAATGGACAACAACAACGTGCTTACATGCTGACAAATATTTGGTAAAATAACTGGAAACGCAAAATATTTTCTTGATGCATTCATCAGTCCGATATTCTGAGTAAATGTGGTAGCATGCATGCTTAGAAGTAAGGGAATTGCGAAAAACGAAAGCGGAAACAAATATATAAAAAAAGTAGTTTTTATAAGTCTCATTAAATTGATCAGCACTTGAGAACGTGTCAATATTCTGAAAGAATTACTGTTCCATTACATTCCCTTCAATTCATTCGAGGTCTTACATCATAATTCTACCACGGATACAAGATACTGCGTTGAAACATTATAAAGAACATTAAGGACGTATGCAATAATATACAGCATTTTTTGCATTAAACAAAGTATAAGAATGTATTGATTGCATCACTTTTCGCTCTTGAAAAAATATAAAATGCTTATCAATGTTATATCCGCGCATGAACTACACTGAATTTCTTTTACCATTTCTAACACACAGACCTCTTCACTAAGGAAAACAAACCACCTTTATGTATGAATGCATTTATTTTGCTTTGTTTCGAGCTTAATCATTATGAAAATAATGATTGATTTATATACAGCAGAATAAACTGAAAACTTCATGATTAGTATATTTCTCATGTATGTCTTAGAAGTTAGAAATATATCCATAGTGGACCAGGGTAAATTTGCAGATATGTTTTTATGTTTGCTTCCATTTTTCGCACATGGCTGAAGAGGATTAAATAAAATGTAGCAGCTTGTCTCAGCATCAGGATACCAAATCGCTGCTAAGATATAAGCAGAATAAAAAGCCTGCTCTAGCCTTAGATAAATACACAATGGTACCTTTTGGTATCCTGATGCCAAAATATCCATTTTATGTCTTGTAAACGTGTACGACAAACGGAAGTTAACAATGGTACCTTTTGAACATAGCTAATACAAGGCCAATCATGGGTCTTTCAAGCAATCATCCCAGACAGTTCGATAAGGGGATGACCAAGGACAGATAAGTGTTGATTCCAGCCAGCCTAATGTATGATGCAGCTGTGAAAACAACAACTAAAATTAAGCAGCAGTAATTAGCCATTTTGAAGTTATTTAAAATATTAAGAAATCGGTTCTAGACAAAGATTCTTCAGATAATCAGAACAATAAATTTCAACATTAGTATAGAGACATGTACAACCAAAGTATAATAGAAGTATTAGGCAAAAAAAAAACTTAATCATAGATGAGAAAAGTAATTAGTCTGAAGAAACTTTTTTTCCTTATCTCACCTTGGATGAAATAGATTGGTAGCAAATTAATACTCAGGAAGTGCTAATGGTAGATGTAACTAGTGTGTATTTGATACCTTGCAAGAACTGTAACAAACACTACATAGAACAAAGAGACAGAAAACTAGACAGAAAAAGGAATGGCAGACTCCAGCTAGCATTTTTACATACAGATGAGGAAGGACATAACTGCTATTGGGGCAACACATCCTAGAAACATGGCACTCATCCGGAACTCTATTAACAAACACATTGAATTGGATCCCATTTACCACCCACTGAGAAAAAGAACAGAAAATCATATCACCACTGGAAATTGCATCACCAACCCAAGGAAACAAACAAATGGACAATAAGCGGCCATACCACCAGTGCATTACTGGAGGCTCACTGATGATTTTAGCTAGTATGGCGAGAAGGCATCTTGAGAACGAACCTTCCAGCTCAGCGAGCAAACTTAAATTCAGGTAGATGTGACATTGTATCTGTATACTTTATAATTCACTGAAATTTATAGTACAAATCTTATATGAGTCATTTTAAATTCTCGTTTGTATTTTTTATAAATATGCAATTTGGACGGTGGAAAAATATGAGAAGCATGCGTAGAATAACAGAACTCCAGCAGTCCTTTCAGTTAATCAATAGTGGGATTGACCTGGAGGAATGCAACTAGTATCTTTGGAATTCGAATTGATAGGATGCATACAAAGATCCCAAAGCGTGGAAATTACAATCGCTGTTAAACACTATGATATCATGGCAAACAGGTGCTAATCACAGGAATGCCCATCGTTGTTTAGGAGTTTTATGGGACTGGGTGCACAGAATAAGAAGGAATGAATTAGTGACCACACTGTCGGTGATCATTTTGACACAAAGTTTCTATTTTAAGAAAAGAAACGTATTTCAATGTAATAAAGTCAGAGAGGTCTGAGACAAAACATTAAGCAATTGTCTTGTCGAGGACAGATTTGGGTAATATCCTATGGCTCACTCCTTGCATTGACCGGTTTCTGCTTGAACAAAAAGTCTACCACTTGTCTGAATGTTGCCTGCTGGCTGAAACTTTTTTTCTCTGTTTGGCAAGTACGCTCCTACAGGAAACAAGGAGCTCCACATCACTGGAAGAACGTTGCAATTTTGCGCCATTGGAATCGCAGAGCTCAACTTCCATTCTCTCCTATTGTAGAACAGTCGATATAGTGCACACATCCTTCCTTTTGCAAAAGTAAGTTGTCATGTTCTGAACGATGCAAAATTAGTAAAGGTCTCTTTGACATACATTTTGTCAAATAAGGACAAAAAATTGCAAGAATTCATTATTCCACGTGACAAGGATGCCTGAAGGATAGAAACGCTGTTACTAGATGATTATGTCACCAGGCAGTTTTAAGGAGGCAAGTATTAAGATAAAATTACATAGTCGCAATGTTTGTTGTGGCTAGTTCAATAAAGGTTTGGCAGCCTAATCTGAAGAATCCTCGATAACCATGCTGCAAAATGAACCGACCACTTTTTAAGGAAGTTGCATGGTGCAGCATTTAAATTGAAATAGGAAAATTAGACAGTTCTATTAGCTTGATGCTACGTTTTGATTTGGAAGCGGTCTTGGTGGTGATTCCAGATTGTAGACTGAGAACATATTGATGTCATATGTTTTTCAGAACTAGGGAAGAGGGATAGATTCTGATTGTGAATTGATCTTGGGGAATGACTTAGCTCAGGGCCTAGTTATGGGTTACAGAAACAGAGATTGGTCAAAAAGTGAGACGGTGGTTCTGATTGAGAACACTTTCTACCTTCTGCAGGCAAACAGTTTTGGATCTGGATTGTGAGCTCAAGGTTTTGGAAAGTGACAGTGGTTGTTGATGGGTATAACGATATGATCGTAGCTGGAGCTGGAATAATGAGTGGCAGTGGTTGTTGACGGGGTAACGATATGGTCTTAGCTAGAGCTGGAATAATGAGAATGATGGCACTACAGGGAAGGCAGTGTCTACAGCGCAGGAGCATTGATCGGTTCAGTCATTGCAATAGAAACCTTGTCCTGGGGCCATTTATGTGAGATCTGTTGCTGCTCTAGGGAATGTGACCTGATCCACCAATGGAGCGATTATATGGATAACTTTACAAACGTATGGTTCTTGTAGTCGGTCGTCTGTTTTCAGGGTGAATTATATTTTGATCATGGTCTGGAATGTGTATGGGCTTATCATGAGCTGTAACTGAAGTTTGACAGTTGTCAATTTAATAATTAAAATATTCATACTTGTTGAAGGACAAAAGTCGTCTGAAACTGGAAGCTAACAAAGTCCCTTTTCAAAAACAACGACCTCAAAATGTTGGTATTATGATCACAGTGTAAGTTGTTTTCTCCCTAGTGATTAGAACTTTAAAATTTTCAGTTTTGTTTTGCCATTATGGTGGGTCAGAACACTGCATTTTAATGTAGTTCCTTGTCACTGCAACTCATGCATGTGCAACGGATTCAAAATTAATGCAATATCCATTTGTCTGCTGCATTCCTGACGCTAAATCTAAATCGTAATTATGCTGATTCAATTTTCTATGGTAACACAGTACAGCCTTTGTAGGAATGTTCAACGTTGATCGATTGAGGATATATTCGATGGGCCACTACATTAGGATATGTAATTCTTGCGAAGTCCCACTCTTGTGTTCTAGTGGAAAATGGGAACTTATATCTTCCAAACTACTTGCAGGTGAATATACAGGCTCCCTCAATATACGCCAAGAGAAAGCTTATATCAAACATTAATATCGAAAGGAGATTGAGATGTCATTCACTGACATGATAAGATGAGCAAAATTGCAAAAACCCAAAGTGTGTGATTGAACTTAGCAAATGCTATGATCAAATGTCATGGTGCTGTTGCAACGAGACAAAATGGAAATTCGTTATGGAATCACCACAGAGACTAATTAATGGCTAATGAACCAATCACGATTATATAACGTATTGTAGTAATTTTTTTTAACTTACTGGCCTGTTCTGTGCATCTTTTAACTTCTAGAAAGCCAGAAAGAGATTCATCATGCAGCTGATTGAAAAACAAACAGCGAAATTTTAACAATGTACAGTTGAAAAAATGGATGTTGTCGTAAAGTGAATGCTACCCACGGTCAGCTTAACGAGAATACTGATTCAAAACTGATGATTTCTGAATACTGGATTTAATAGATAGCACAGCTATTTCTTTTGTCAGTTCAGTACATTGTTATGTTTTCTGCTTAATTTTCCTGCCACCATTAATAAATATCCAGTGCATGCTTGAACCATTTATTGCATGAGCCAATATCTTGACGGAAGACCATGATTACCTTCACATACGTAAGAAATGAAAAATGCATCATGCAACATATTTGCGCAGTCAGAAGTTGAAATACCAAAATTCTTTCCACTTTTCACGCTGTTCCAATCTTGCTATAGGTAAACTTCATGTCCGTGTTTAATTTCAGAACAAACAATCAATTTCTCTTTCAATCTGTTTTCCTGTGTCCTGTTTTCATGTTCTATTTTGCTTGTTCCTTCTGATGTAATTTTTCATCTGTGCGTATTGATATTCATGTACATTGATATGTTGACATAACTAAGGGATACTGGAATTCAGGGTGGAGGGAAATCAAGTAAACAACTACATATGTTATGCTTTCTATTTTTTTTAACATTTTGAAATCAAGACAGCATTATACTAACAGGAGCATTGTATGCATTCATACAAAATGTATATAATCATCAAAGTGATGACTGGGAATTGTTAACAAGATTTTTATAGCTACATTCTTCCAGTTGTCCACGTAATGCTCTATATACGTGCCATAAAACACTAATGATACAATCGACACAAAACAAAAACTGACATAATGACCAACACTCGATGTTTTCCTATTCTTACCTTTTTCTCTTTTGTTCAAAGTTTCCTCTATAATTGAAAATAATACTTTGAACTTATGCTGATATATCCATTTTTTTTCAGTCTTGCTGGAGAGGAAGTGCATTGGTGAAAGAAAAACATTGGAAATAGGAATTGGGAGTTCATTTTGCGGCTTCAAAGAACATTGGTTAGTCCACTGTTAGAATAGTGCTTGCATTTCTGGACTCCTTCCTATCGGAAGGTTGATGTGAAACTTGAAAGGGCTCAGAAAAGATTTCCAGGATGTTGCCTGTACTGGAGGATTTGAGCTACAGCTAGAGACTTAACAAGCTGGGACTGTTTTCCCTAGAGCATCAGAAGTGGAAGGGTGACTATATAGAAGTTTATATAATCATATGGGGCATTCATAAGATAAATAGTCAAGGGCTTTTAACTGGGTTCGTAGAGTGCAGAATTGGCGAGCATAGCTTTAGAGTGAGAGGGGAAATATTTAAAAGGGTTCTAAGGGGCGACATTATCATGCAGATAATGGTGTGCATATGAAATAAGCTGACAGAGGAAGTGGTGAAGGCTGATACAACTACAAAATGAAAAATGCACGTCAATGTGAATGTGAATAGTAAGAGATTAGTGTGAAGTGCTGGCAAATGGTATTAGATTAGGTTAGGATATCTGGATGCATGAACGAGTTGGTTTGAATGCATTTTTTCAATACTGTATGTCTTTATGATTCTATGACTCAATATCGCACATCATCCTTTGGACGTTTGTCTAGAACATGTGCTAATTGACATCCATCTGCACCATAACCATTCTGTGACACTGTGAATCATTGAACCATCATACATAAGGCTTATCTACATTGCCTTGAACTCATTCCTGGACCGATGTAGAAACAAAACTCACCAGTTTCGTTAAGAGATTCTTTTACTGTATTTAGTTCTGCAGTGACAAAAATATAAAAGCTTTCTTTAAAAGGAATATGAACACTCTTCGCCAAGATGAAATAATTATATGCATTATAATTTAGCAATGCACTCCCTTCCATCTATTTGTATTTTTTCCCGTCCAGCTACTATTCTACCTGTCTGTCTGTCTGTCTGTCTATCTATCTATCTATCTATCTATCTATCTATCTATCTATCTATCTATCTATCTATCTATCTATCTATCCATCTATCTATCTATCTATCTATCTACCTATCTATCTATTATGTTTAAATATTATTGACATTGCTCGTAGAATAACCAAGTTCTCTTGTTGATGATGCAATTATTAATATATTTTCTTTTAACTGTACTTTTCATTTGTAGTGGTTGAAGTTGCGGCTAATATTTTTTTGCCACTGCAATGGAATTTAAACAATGGCAACAGTTTCTAAATGTTATTTTAAAGCCTTTTTATATCCTATTTTTTTTCCTTTAAACCCCCACACTACCATCTTACTGCGGTAGTGCTTATATTTTCACCAGCACCCATGTTGTGTGTGTGCAGGTGTGACACACACTGAGAGACACAAGGTGCACCTTCTCCAAGTACACCAGGGCTCTCATGTAACCACGGAAGAGGGGCAGGAAGTCGGCCCTAACGCCCCCCTACACGGCAATCTGCTTGAACCTGTTCTTGGCCAGTTTGGCCAGGCCCAGGAGCAGTCCAACGATGTGGTCTTCAGACCTGCCCTCCCTCCTCTGTACCGGGTGCCCGAAGAACAGGAGCGTGGGACAGAAGTGCAACCAAAAGCACAGGAGGAGGTTTTTAAGAAAATCAAAAAAGGAGTGCAAACGCCCACATTCAATATACACGTGGTCCACGGACTCCACAGCGCCACAGAACAGGCAGTTGGGCTGGGAGTCCGTGAACCACTGCAATCTGTGGTTGCATGAGACCGCTACGTGCAGCACTCTTCACCCAAGACCCCGAGAGAAAGGGGGAGGACTCCCACTTAGTGAACCATCCACTGGGGATCCCCACCTCCCGTTGGCAAATGGCCACGCCAAGGCGTGTGAGGATGGTGGATGAGGGAGAAGAGATGGATGGTGCACAGCAGCAGCCAATACAGGGCCCTTAAAATGATCAAAATTAAAATTCCAGAGGCAGCTCAGTTTGTGGAGTACAGGCTCCCGCGGGAAGTATGGGACCTTGGGGCCAATGTGAAATTCTATGCGGGCTGGGGTGAGCGCAGACTGGATCCCACTGCAAACCTGAGCATCCTCCGACTGGTGCATGACGTAGGGTCCTGGCACTGCCATTTTAAGGCGTCGGATGCCGGTGGCCACGTACCAGACGTTTACCACTGCCCTGATTGCTATGCCCTGTGGCAGCATCCAGCCCATGCCCCCGGCACCCAGCACGTCGCTGACACTGGTCACCCTCGTCACCATGGCCCTCCCCTCCGACAGCCACTCGAACCCACAAGTACGGAGGTGCAGATTCCTGAGCAATGGCTCCCTGATGACAGCCGCTACTCCTGCCAGAGTCTAGGTGCGATGCGATTCGACAATTTCCCAGACAGTGATCAGGTCCTGGTAAAAGACAGGCAGCGTGTTGAGGGCGACCTCCAAACCGTCACGGTCGAAAAACAGGGAGCTGTATGTCATATTTGAGGTTGCGCACCTGGCGTAAAAAATACCTAGGAGGAGGCTCGACGTAAAGGTATCGCTGCAAAGTCTGAAGGCAGAATGTCGCGACCTGGGTGCGCACACACACCAGCGACTGACCGCCCTCCTCGATAGGGAGACACAGAACCTGCACAGCGACCTAGTGCAACTTTTTGTCCCAGAAGAATTCGACCAACGTTCTCTGGATGTCAGCAACAAAGCCAGGAGGGGGACCTAAGTGACCAGCCAGTACCACAGCATGGCAGCCACCAGCTGGTTTATGACCAGCACTCGACTCCTGTAAGATAGCACTCAGAGCAGCCTTGTCCTGCGGCCTAAGTGAGCCGATACTTTGGCCTCCAGCTCCTGCCAGTTGGCCAGTCAGGATTCCTCAGTCGGGCTGAGGTAGACCCCCAGGTAAAGTAGATGGGTGTTACTCCAGCTGAACCCCCATAACTCCTCCGGCAGGGAGTCCACCCACCATGGACCGACCAGTAGTCTGGAACATTTGGCCCGGTTGATCCTGGTGGAAGACGCTGCCGAGTACACGGCCGGGCACTCGCGCATCCTCACCAGGTCGGTGAAAGTGAGGAGCACGTCATCAGTGTAGGCCGAGAGGACTTCCCCCGTGCCCACACCACACAGAACCAGCCCCGACAACCTCCTCCGCAAGGGGTGCACGAAAGGCTCCACGCACAGGGAATATAGCTGGCTGGTCAGACCCACTCCTCTCCCAAAGCAAAGGGGCGCCGTCAGGAACCCGTTAACTTTAACCAGACACTCTGTGGCAGCGTACAAAAGTTGGATCCGGGCTATGAACTGTTTCCCGAACCTGAATATTTGCACAGTCCCGAGCAGGTTTTCGTGATCGACCCTGTCAAACGCCTTCTCCTGGTCGGGAGACAGGAAAGCGCTCGGCAGACCAGCCCGTCGACAGAAATGGATCAGGTGCCGGACCACGTAGACGTTGTCATGTATCCTCCGGCCCCGGGACCGTGTAGGACTGGTCCTCTAAATGTCATTTCTTTTCCCCTGGTTATTTTTTTTAATTTCCCCCCCCCACACTACTGCCTAACTGCGGTAGTGCTTATTTTTCCCCAGCACCCAGGTTGTTGTGTGTGTGCGCAGGTGAGAGACAACGGGTGAGAGACACAAGGTGTACGAGTCTTTATTCAGTATCCACCACCAGGAAGATAGGAAAATACCCGAGTGGCCAGTGACAAGCAGTGCCCTTCACATGAAATGGCAATGCTGTGTGATGAAACAGTGAAGGGAAGGGCAGGGATTAAATCAAAATAGAGTTGGACGGGGAAATAACGCACTCCACTCCCTGCGGCGCCCACCTTTCCCTAAAGAACTCCTGGGTGTTCCTCTAAATGTTATTGAATGGTTTGTGATAATTGAATTGCTACGTCAAAAATACTTTTTCAATTTGCATGGATTACACATGTATTAAGTACCATCGATTGGCAAAATACTGAGAACAAAAACGTGAAGGGATGTAACAGATCTGAATCTATCGAAGTTTGGGATTGAACTACAGCACGGTGAGATCATGAAAGATTTAGGGCGGTGCAGTGGCTCAGCAGTTAGCACTGCTGCCTTGCAGCACTAGGGACCCGGTTCTGATTCCAGCCTCAGATGGCTGTCTGTGTGGAGTTTGCACATTCTTCCCATGTCTGCGTAGGTTTCCTCCGGGTACTCTGATTTGGTTTATTGGCCGTGCTAAATTGCCCATGGTGTTAGGTGAAGGGGTAAATGTAAAGGAATGTGTCTGGGTGGGTTGCTCTTCGAAGGGTCAGTGTGGACTTATTGGGCCAGACGGCCTGTTTCCACTCTGTAAGTAATCTAACCATTCTGCTGAAGTGTTGTATCTGCATACTAATAGCAGGCCAGGTTTTCCCCAGCTCAATTCACAATACCATACCAGTATTTTAATACGCTTGTGCATATTGCATTACACTCTCAGTATAATCCATTCTAAATAAGTGTCAGAGTTACAGTGAAATGAAAAAGCAAAACATTTTTGTTTACTTCTGTTAACCTTTTAGGAAATTAAAGTATGAAAAAAATATGAAGATAAAAACGTACCTCTTTCCTTTTTAGCCAGGTTTTGTTCTATGTTAATAAAGAAGCGATATACAAATTGCACATTATTGCATAATAATAGCATTGTTCCGATACTTTCCCAGCAGCAATCAAGGAAACACCAAAACAATCTAAACATTGACTGAGATTTCTAACAGAACTTAACACAATGATGTATTACCAAATTGCCCACAGATTCTATTCTACCAAGCCTTTTCAAATATGTTTATTCTATCTAGCCTATGGAATGCCAAGTGTAGGTGTTAAATCGTAAATGTCGTTGGATTTGAATGTAAGAAATCGTTCACTTTGTTCACAATGTTGCTGCAGAGGAGTGATTGCTGTTTTTTGAAGACATTAATAAAAGTGATTTTCCTCTGAGTGAAAAGCACATCAGCGTTATCAACTTACAATAACAATCTGCAGTTTCTAACCCATGAATTAATAGAAGAAAACCAACATAAAAATTGGGAATCCTGTCATGTTTCATGTGCTCTGTCTCCTCCACTATGTGCGTCATTGCTATGAGATCCCCAGCGATAATTTATCTCAATTCAATAATTTCTTCACGAGAAGTTATTTTCGCGAAATTCAAAAATCAACAAATCTCTGCATTACGTATACCCTATAATTGCTAATCTGAGTGCACAATGCACACTGATTTTGTTACTGCAGCAGAGTCATTGAATTTTGTACTTTTAAGTATTAATGGAGGCATTTGTTTAAAGGTGCTGTAGATTCTGTTTATTTTTCCACATCATTTTAAAACGTCCTCTTCTTTTCTCAATTATGAACACAGAGATGAACAAATCCATTCTTTTTTAACAGAAACTGATCGTCAAAACGAATTGATTCATTAAGTGTTTAATGGTATCAATGAACATATTATAGTAAAATCTTTTGTTGCTGAATGAATTTCGATATCCAGACCTCATAATATGACGAGTTTGTCAAATTATTCGTCAAACTCAGAAGCATTATTTTAAAATACTTTGTGATGTCATCGATATGAATACTGGAGCAACAACAAATAACATAGAACAAATAAAATTACAGTACACGAACAGGACCTTCGGCCCTCCAAGCCTGTGACAATCCACATTCTCTATCTCAACATGTAGCGTATTTTTTAATAGTCCGTGTCTTTCTGCTCCCTGTCCATTTATTAATTTGTCTAAATACATCTTCAACGACGCTATCATTACCGCTTTTAACACCTGCATTTGTAATGAGTTCCAGGCACCCACCACCCACTGTGTGACTAAATTTCCACACATATCTCCCTTAACGTTTTGCCCTCTCACCTTGAAATTGTGACCTTAGTAAATGTGTCGACCACTCTGGGGAAAAAAGGCGTCTTGCTATCCACCCTGTATAATCCTTCATGATTTTTCGACCTAAATCAGGTCCGCTCTTAAGCTCTACATTACTAATGTAAATAATCCTAATCTACTCAATCTCTCTTCATTGCTCGTGCCTTCCATACCAGGCAACATCCCGGTGAATCTCTCTGCACCCCCTTCAAACCATTCATTTAGTTTTGGTAATATGACAAGCAGAAGTGTACACCGTGTTCCAAATGTGGACAAAACAAAATCACATATAATCGTAAGATGACCTGCCAACTTTGGTACACAATACTTCCTTCGGTGAAGGAAGGCATGTCTTCATGACCACTCCGTCTGCCTGTGTTACCAGCTGCAGAGAACACAAATGGATCTGAACACACAGATCTCTCTACACATCGATTTTCGCCAGAGCTTTTCCATTAATTTTACTGTTCGCTCTTGAATTGGATCTTCCAAATTGCTTCACCTCGAATTTGATCGGATTGAGATCCATCTGCTACTTCTTTGGCCATTTCTCTCATCTATAATTTCTCTCATCAGATAATTTATGTCTATCACAAACAACAGTAGTACCAACATGGAATCTTGTGGAATACCGCTTGGCACAGTTCTCGATTTTGAGAAACTCTCTTTCATTGTTACCCTCTGTCTCGTGCTGCCCAGCCAGTTCTCTATCAATCTAACAAGTACGCCCTGTACCTCATGCGATTTCACTTTCTCCATCAGCCTGTCATGTGGCATTGTGTCAAACACCTTACTGAAATCAATGCATATGACTTCTGCAGCCCTTCCCTCATTAATAAACTTTATCATTTCCTCAATTAATTATATCAGGTTTGTAAGGTATAACCTTCCCTACACAAAACCATGTTGCTTATCACTGATAAGCCCATTTTCTATCAAATGTAAACAGGTCCCATCGCTCAGTATCTTCTCCAACAGCTTCCCAGTCACTGACATCAGGTTCATTGGCCTATAATGACCTGGATAACCCCTGATAGACGTCTTAAGCAAGGGGATAACATTAGCAATTTTCCACTCCACCGGGACCTCACCCGTGTTCAAGGATGCTGCAAAGATATCTGTTAAGACCCCGGCTATTTTCTCTCTTGCTTCCCTCAGTAACATCTTGTAGTTCACATCCGGACGTGGAGACTTGTTCACCTTAATACTTTTCAGAATACTCAACATTTTCTCCCTCATTATGTGGACTTGGCTTACAGTTTTCAAATATCTATCCCGAACCTCAATGTCCGTCATGTCCCTCTCCTCAGTGAATACTGATATAATGTACTCTTTATGAATCTCACCCATTTCTTCTGACTCCATGCATAAGGTTCTTCCTTTGTGCTTGAGTGGGTCAACCCGTTCTCTGGTTACCACTTTGCTCCTTATATAAGAATAAGTTGCGTTGGGATTTTTCTTAACCTTGTTGGCTAAGGAAATTTCATAAAAGTCTTAATTCCTCGTTTCAAATTGGTCCTACTTTCCTGATACTGTTGCAAAGCTTCGTCCATTTTCACTCAACTATACCTTATGTATGGCTTTATTTTTCCTCTTCACTCGTCTCACATTATTACCTTTCATCCATGATTCCCTAATCTTGCTATTTCTTTCCCTCATTTTCAAAGAAACATGTCTGCCCTCAATCGAATTAATCTCTCTTTAATATCCTCCCATATATAACATGTGGATTTATTTTCCAACATCTGCTAAAAAATCACATACCCCAGCTCCTGTCGAATGTTACTGTAGTTCGCCTTCCTCAAATTTAGCAATTGTCATTTCGGAACACTCACATGTTTGTCCATGAGTAGCCTAAAACTCACGGAAATGTCATCATTATTTCCAAAGTAAGACCCTACTGAAATACTCGCCACCTGATTGGACTCATCCACCAACAGAAATTCCAGTACAGCCCCTTCCCGAGTTGGACTATTTGCATACTGCTCTACAAAACCCTCCTGGATGCTTGTAACAAATTCTCCTCCTTCTAGTCCTCTAACATTTGGTAAATTCCCTCTAACATTGGGAAAATTAAAATCTATCACCACCACTGTGTTGCTCCTATGCCTTTCCATAATCTGTTCTCATATTTGTACCGCTATCGCATGCTCACTGTTGGGAGGCCTGCTGTACAGTCCCAACATTGCTACCGCACCATTCATATTTATGAGCTTTGCCTACATTGCCTCACTGCTCGAGTCCTCCATAGTGACCTCATTCGGCCCAGCTGTTATATCCTGTCAGCCCAGTGATTCAACTGAGATGCTGGTTCATGCCCGCATTTTCTGATGGATGCTACCAAAGCAACTGTGAAATTTGAAAGAATAGTCCTTTGGATTAAAGTGCCCAAATGATGAGCTTTCGTTATTGGTACTATAACAAACGAATACAACGTATTCAGTATACCCTGCGAGTAGATTACACGGAAACAAAATATAACTAAACATATACACCATGCACATCATGGATATTCGGATACCCACTGCTTCGCTCCACTCTATTTTCCTGTCTGCTGTTTGGGAACTTTAGCTTTAGGTGGCAGACTACAAAGCAATACTTGTTGAATGCATAACCATATCATATTTGTCAAATATCTCATATTCTATATAAGCATTATTTTATGTCTATGGATCATGTTAAGTGGAAACCTCAATGAGATTTTCAAATTAAACGGGCACTATAGAAATAATCTACATTAGATCATAGCAGCCCAAATGATCATACAGTATTATATATATATACTTTTCTATTGAAACTTATGAAATGATAGTCTCGAACCAACAAGTGAGACACAGTAAGATTTCACAATCGTAAAGTTATGACAACTGAGCAATCGAATTAATTTAATTTGTTAATTGACAATTTTTGTCTATTCACATAAACAATTCGATTTTTCCAAATATATTTCATTTCATCCTCACATAACAGAATGATTTCATTCATTTCTTTATGGAAGCATTCCTTGAGTATTCTTTCATTCACTATCCACTGAAGGTGCAGCACCAGCTATTTAGTGCATGTTGCTGTAGGTAGTCCTAAACACAGGAATTTGCGAATCTCTGTCAGAAGATCCACTAAATGTGCAACTGTGATGCAGAGCGGTGTATTAATAAGGGGATGGAGCAAGCCCTCAAGTGATAGCAGCATGCTTAGCGTCACAATTTTTTTACAGTTTCTTTTATTTGAGAAGACAATGCACGCTTTGGAGTTGGTGCCATGAGACATGCATTAACTTGCCCCAAGTGCAATAACGTTGAAAGCCGATGCATTCTGTATTGCTTTCGATCAATATTTGAGGAGTTACTGCAGTCGACAAAGTTCTCAGGAGATAATTTTTAAACAGGTCAGGAGAAACTCTCTGCCCACAGACTCCCCATAGCAAGTCGGACAATCGATTGTTAAGCATTCATTGCATTATAACACAAAACAATAACAGAATAGAGTTTAAAAAAATACAGAAATAAACCAAGAATACTCATGATTTGATAGTATAACAAAATTATTTACCAGTTTCATCAAGATTTTTATTCACGTCTTGCAATTCTGAAAATATATGGCACAAGTCTTATTTCTAAAATCCATCAACACTCTTTTCCGTGCCAAAAGTCTAAAACCAGTCAATGCATTTAGATGGGAGCAAAGCGACAGAAAAGTTTTTTTGGCTGTTATCTAAGGGAATTTTGCAGGAAGAAAAAAGTGAACTCTGCCTGCGCTGCAATTGTCCATATGAACTATTGCATGCAATTGTAAGATGCTGCATACCATAGGCAGTTATACAGTCCTACAAAACGGAGACAGGCCCTATGGGTCAAACTGGCCCATGTCATCCAAAACGTCTTTCGACGCAAATTCGATTTTACTGCACTTGGCAATATCCTTCTTATTGTTTCCTATCCAAGTGTTTGTCCAAATGCATTTTAAATGTTATTAAAGTACCCATCTCAAGCACTTTCGCTGTCAGCTCATTCTGTAGGTGTACCACACTCTGTGTAAAGATTTGACACTCAGACTCATTTTATTCTTGGCCCTCAAACGTTAAACTAATGAATTTAATGTCCTCTATTCCCCAAACTTCGAAAAAGACTGAATTCATTCACTCAATCCATGCCTCTCTTGAGGTGATAAAACTTTATGAGCGTTCCCCAACGCTTCACCACACCCATATTCGCCTCAGTCTCCTCCGCTCGAAAAAGAAGGGTCTCCATTTGTCCAACCTCTCCTATAACTCTGAGCATTGAGTCATGGCAACATCCTTATATATTTCCTCTGCACTTTTTCCAATTTGTTAGCATGGTTTGTATACAAAGATGACCAAACCTCAACACAATGCTCCAAGTACAGCCTCGCCAATTTCCTTTACATCTGGAACATAACTTACCAAGTTCTCAACTCAATGTCCTGTCTGATGAAAGCCAAATTGCTAAAAACTTTCTTCAGTGCCCTGTGATTGAACTTTCAGAGAACGCTGAACATTAACTCCAAGAGCTCTCTGTTTCACTCCATTCGTTCAGCCCACACATGTACGACAAAACTCCTACCTTGATGTGACTTTCGAAAATGTACGACCTCACACTTTTCTCTATTAATTTCCGTTTGCCATTTTTCGGCCAACTGCCTCACTTGATTCATGGCATGCTGCATTTTTGGATAATCTTCCTCACTATCCAAGATGCAACATATTTTACTGTCATCTGGCACTTACGAATGATGCCTTCTACATTCTCATTCTAACCAATGGCACAGATTACACTGAGGACCTCATCACCAACTGAGGCATTCCAATTGTCACAGGTCTCCATTGCTACAAATGTTCTTCTATGTTTTAAATAACATTGTGGAACTGTTGCCCTGGAATAACAAACTTTTCAATTAATCGAGGAATATTAAATTAAACTTTTTTTTTTCCTAATTGTACTGTTTTGGTATTCAGGGATATAATTAGACAAAAGAAAATTTGGTAAAGAATTTTTCAATCAAATAAGTGCATAGAAATTAGCAGAAATGATCAGAAAGGATGTAATACGAAAGGGAGAATCAATTGGTTTGACAGAGAGAGTGATTGGCAGAGAGAAAATTAAGGATAGAAAAAGAAAAAAGAAAGAAGTGATCTGAGAAAGTAAAGGAAAAACGATTGAACGATGTGTAGAGAGGTAGATAAATAGATAGATAGATAGATCGATAGATAGATAGATCGATAGATAGATAGATAGATAGATAGATAGATAGATAGATAGATAGATTAAAAAAACCTATTTTTTTTAACAAAACTTAAAAATAATGATGATTGCATGGCTTTAAGAAATATATTTTATCCTGTTTTTATTAAGAGATTTTTCATGGCAGACATGCCACACAGTCTAAAGGAGCAATTATTTAACCAGTCGCGTGATGTTGTTATCTTACTTAAATTTGCAATTGTGTTTACAGCCTGAATGGAGCAGTCTAGCTGCCACTGAAATAGGATGTTTATTTTTAGCTTTCAGCAGCTGATCTTGGTGTCTTGAGGAGTTGAATGCTGTATTTTACCTGTCTTGATTACAGCCAAAATCTTGGTAGTGAGGTTGCACTTCATATGGACTGGAGCAATGTATTGGAAAGAAGTCCCACATGTCAGAAAGGTGCGAAATCAAAATCAAATTGCATTCATGGTGAGCTGGCTAGATGGTTAGGAAACTTCCTTGTCATAGAAGGCGGAGGATAATATTGTGGAAGCGTTTTTCAGAATGGAGACTGGCCACTTCTGGTGTCCAAAAATGATCAGTTTGCGATCTTATGTTATTTGTAATGTATGGAAATGATTTGGAGGAAAATGTGGGCAGTCTGATTATTAGGTTTGCAGATGACATAACGACTGATGTCGTTGCTGACAGTGACGGCAATTGTGAAACAATACAATAGGATATCGATAGATTGGCGACTTGGGTATAGAAATAGCAGGTGGAGTTTCATCCAGACAAATGTGAGGTGCTGCATATTTTAGGAGCAGATTTATGTGCAAATTATATTGTAAATTTCTGAAACCGTAAGGAAATTAGCATACAGACGGGTCTGGGCATGCAGGCCTACCGTTTCCTAAAAGTGGCAAGACAGGTGGTCAAGACATTTTTTTTTACTTTATTGTCCAAGGCAGGGAGTACAAGAGTTGGCGAGCCATGTTGCAGACACATGAAACCGTTGTCAGGTCGTTGCTGGGGCGTTTTGCGCAGGTTTGGTTGCTATCCTACAGAAAGATATATAAGCTTGACAGAGAGTGTAGAGAAGATTCGCCAGGATGTTTTCTGATCTCAGGGTAATGTCTGTGAGGAAATATTAAGACGTGGACTGTTTTCACTGAAACGATGGTGGCTGAGAGGAGACCTCATAAAGGCCAGCAAAATTATGAAAGTCGTAGACAAGTGGATAGTCAGAGGCATTTTCCGAGGGTTGAAGCTTCAATTTCAAGAGGACACAGTTTCAAGATTAGAGGGGGCAAGTTAAAGAGTGAAGAACTAAGTTGGGAGCCTGGACTGTACTATATTAAGAGATGGCAGAAACAGGCACGTTGGGGACATCTAATCTCGGTGATTACATGAAAAGGGAGGTAATAGAAGGTTACAGAAAGTATATGGGCAGACCTTTATTTTAATTTGCTTCGAGCACGATGATATGCACAAGCTTAGAGGGCCAAAGGCCTGTTCCTGTGATTCACTTCTCTTTTTTTCTTTTGTTTCGTCCTCCTATCGGATTCTTTACAAATGCATATGAGGCAACGTTTTTTTTTTCTGAATTTGCAGTTTCCTAAGGGTGTGTTTATAGGATGTTACTTTAATGGAATAGGTGATTATTAATATTGACTGTTCGTATTTTCTGCTAAATAGTTTAATAACAAAGTTAAGTTATTCCAATTTCTTCTTTCATTTGTTGTATTTTGACTGCAGAGGATGAATAAAATATATATTACATCCGGGAATTTGTCCAATAGAATTGCATCTGGAATTCAACACCTGACATTAACTTTAAAAATAAGGGAAAGGTACAACCTCGACTGTGTTTTGACGAGTGGAGGGAGTTTGGTCTGGTATAAAGCTAAAATCATTCGACGAATTATTAAATTGCCAGACTTTTCAAAAAGTGTATGTAACAGAAAACATTCAGATATAATCCTCAATACTGGTTTTCTCTGAATTGTATGCCATTCTGGTTTGCACATTGACATCAAATGGACAGTCTGAAACTTTATGTATTTCAAACAAGTGGAGAACTTTTTTTAAAAAAATTGTAAGTTGCCCTCCTAAATATTTCAGTGTAATATGGATATGATTCAGAAGGAGGCATATTCGGGAAAGTTATTCTCAACAGTGAGATATAACAGTAAAATATACAGTTAAAGTAAGTATACATGGATTATCATTTCAAAATTTGAAAGAGTGGATGTCATGGAAAAACATCATGATCCTGGATAAAAAAAATCTCATAATAACATCGTGTTGAATATAGAATGAAGCAATACGAATACAATCAATATTGCTGCCTCACAGCGCCTGTAGACCCGGGTTCAATTCCCGACTCAGGCGACTGACTGTGTGGAGTTTGCACGTTCTCCCCGTGTCTGCGTGGGTTTCCTCCGGGTGCTCCGGTTTCCTCCCACAGTCCAAAGATGTGCGGGTCAGGTGAATTGGCCATGCTAAATTGCCCGTAGTGTTAGGTAAGGGGTAAATGTAGGGGTATGGGTGGGTTGCGCTTCGGCGGGTCGGTGTGGACTTGTTGGGCCGAAGGGCCTGTTTCCACACTGTAAGTCTAATCTAAAGGGCGCCTACAATATATTCAAGTGACAACACGGATGTTGGAGTGAATACCAGATGAATCATCTGGTATTTAGTCTTAGAAATATTACTAAATAGCTTAAAATTGATTAGATTTTCAAAATGGTAGAAAAAATTGATGATGCAAGTAAATCAAATTTATGTATTTTTTTCTCTTTAAAAGTCGTGAATTACATAAGATGCAAAAGCAGAATACGACCAGAAAATCCATTTGGAACTTTAAAAAAAATACACAAATGGCATGAAAGTTGATCCCAAGAACTATGATTAATTGAATCAAGCTACAATCTTCCTACAGAAACATGGATACCGAGAACAGAAAGTAAATTGCATATTGATGGATGTGCACGTGCAAGCAACGTTTTTCCATTGAATGTTTTCTGTTCTGAAAGGTTAACTTCTGTGCCATATATACAACACATTTACAAGGATTGTCATCGCAATCAGTGACATTAAAAATGGAGCAATTATCATTGAGAAAAGAAAAAAAACTTTCTGGGAATGAATGGCAAATAGCCAATTGAGCATTATATTTTCATGAGAAAACAAAAATACAATCATATGAAGGAAAACAAAGTAAATAAGTACCTGATCTGGACACATACTTTTGAAATATTTTGACAGTTAATTCTGTGGAAACCTGTCTATTTGTGTTGAAGTCTGGAAGTTTTTGCATAATGCTAGTTGTTAGTATGCTAACGTCGCAGTATAACAATGAATTTCGGCAGTACTAATTTACAAAGATATGAGAGTCGATTGAATGCGAAGCAATTTGCCAAAAGTAAATTGATAGCGGATCATGCAGCTGAGCAAAAAGCGTAAAAATAGAATTAAGCATCACTCCAAAATGAAATTACTTTGATAAGGCAGCTTTCTTTTTTTCTTCTTGAAACTTGCGTGAGAATAAATTGGACCGTATTTTGTTCAAAGAATATTTTCAGCCTCTTGTAAATGAATTCATTTGTTGGTCACCACAGTAAACAATATGAAGTGTAATATGAAAATGGAAACAAACAGAAAGAAAATGTACAATGCAAAGTGAAATTTCATTCTGAGTTACCGTGCCTACAACTTATCTTCAACTTGAGTCATAATATGACAGAGAAAAGGAGAGGAAACCTAAAGTTTTAAAGAGCATATGATTGGATGGTTAGTTTGCACACGAGTAGTTTGGACGTTTGTCCGTGAATCTACCATCATTTCGTGTGTTTTTGTTTTCTTTCACTGTCATGGTGATCATAATTTGAACAGTTAATAATGTTTAATACAAATAGATTCCAAGAGTTCTAAATAGAAATAATGCGATGTATTAATGGAATATTTTCCAAATCTGCAAAGTCATGACAACTGAGTTGAGAATCAAAATATGGTTGTTAAAGCTTTATTGCATTTCAAAATACTTAAGCAAGCATAAAGCACGGCAGGGCATATTGATGACTGGCTTATCTGTGATGAGGGAAACACGGCTTGGAAGGACATGTTTTTGAAGTGAAGAATTCTATATTTTTGTTGTGTTTTGGAAAAAAAATCAAAATAAGGAAGAAAATTGAATATTGCACAATGGCAGTGGGGCCCTTTATTTCGAATTTCAGCCGACAGAAACACAGAGTAAATTTTGTGGAAGCTGAAGATGTGATCTTGGATTTGATATCATATGAAGATATGCAGACGACATTTTCACTGAAGGGAAATTGTAGGTTATAAACATAGAGTGGAACGCGGTAGTCAGAATAGCTTTAATGAGAATGAAGACATTAATAAATTATTCAATTTTTGTTGATGATGTTGCGAAAGGATGTTCTGTGAAATTTACTGCTGGAGTCATGACATTTATGAGGTAAATACCAACGCCGACTTACACTCAGAAACAGCAAAAAATAGACAGAACATAAAAAAAAATCATTCCAGTACCAACGCCGACTTACACTCAGAAACAGCAAAAAATAGACAGAACATAAAAAAAATCATTCCAGGAATAAACACAGATGTACCCAGTAAAACAAGGGAATACTTGGAGTATGAGTTGCAAAATATCTGCATTCTCTTGCCTTTCACCTCCATTGACCAATGTTTCGAAGCCATTGAGACATGATTGTTCCAATTTCGCCAGATTTTATTGATTACAATGGACATTTTTTTTGGATTCTCCACAGTTGTTGGCATCCAGGTATGCGTTGCAAAATTTAGATTTTAGTTACAGTAATTTGACTGCTGCATTAAATAACTTTTTCAAAATAAATCCAGTTGGCTTCATTCCTTTTAAATAATCTTGGAACAGACTTTGCACTTCTTCAGAAATATCTTGAAAGTTTTGTTATCAAGATTAGAATTTATTTGGGCAGCTGTGTCACGTTCTGAAAAGGATCACACAATGCGATTCAGGGCTCAGTTGGTTTTAATCAATCTTGCATTTCACACTTTATATTTTTGGTAAGACAGAATTGCTCAGCCTCTAGTGCATAGCTCTAGTATAACTGAGAAATCGAAAATCATTTATGACAACTGAGGAGATTCACGTCTGTAGTAGCAATGTAGTTTTCTTTATTTTGCTTTGTGTTTCATCACAGTAGAATTGAGAAGTGTGCAACGAAATTATCCAGATTCATACCTCTTTCTTTCTTGCTCAATTTTTGTTCTGTTGAATGTAGAGATTAGATGATACATTACGAAAGTATGGTAAGAATATATTATGAAGTTACTACCACTTTATAATATTTATATTAATTATTACTAAGCAGATTGGCGGTTTTGACTGAGGATTGCTATTTACAAGCACTTTTTTGTAACTAATTAAAATACAACATTCAGAGTCAATCTTTTTTTCCTACATTTTACTAACAATATTTATGTCATTTGAAAATTCATACAAGGAGCTCAGTAATTGAAAACAGAAATAGATAGCAGAATAAAAACATCAAATACATTTTGGCAGAGCTCGATAGACTAGTTAATGAATCTACTGGACTGAATGAAATTGTATGGGCAGCAAACATTTATGGGGCAACAGGTAAGGTTGCTTTTAATTTCGCAGACCGTATGACTTTTTCTTGATAAATATATGACATTTTGCCAAATGATATAAAATGAAACACAACTCTGATGAGAAGAAATGTTCTTGGTAAACGTAATAAGATTTATATGCTTGTTAAAGCAAGAGATATGCGAACGTGTTTCAGATTGGTTCAAGACTGATAGCATGAGAGTCATAGAGTGATAGAGATGTACAGCATGGAAACAAACATTTCGGTCCAACCCATCCATTCCGACCAGATATCCCAACCCAAACTAGTCCCACCTGACAGCACCTGGCCCATATCCCTCCAAACCCTTCCTATTCATATACCCATCCATATGCCTCTTAAATGTTGCAATTGTACCATCCTTCACCACTTCCTTTGCAGATCATTCCATACACGTACCACCCTCTGCGTGAAAAAGTTGCCCCTTAAGTCTCTTTTATATCTTCCCCTCTCACCCTAAAACTATGCCCTCTAGTTCTGGACTCTCCGACCCCAGGAGAAAGACTTTGCCTATTTATCCTATCCATGCCCCTCATAATTTTGTAAACCTCTATAAGGCCACCCCTCAATCTCCGACGCTCCAGGGAAAACAGCCCCAGCCTGTTCAGCCTCTCCCTGTAGCTCAGGTCCTCCAACCATGGCAACATCTTTGTAAATCTTTTCTGAACACTATCAAGTTTCACAATATCTTTCCGATAGGAAGGAGGCCAGAATTGCACGCAATATTCCAACAGTGGCCCAATCAATGACCTGTACAGCCGCAACATGACCTCCCTACTCCTGTACCACTCTACCCATTTTCCAATTTGTTCCATCAGGGAAACATGTTTCTCTTCCAGTGTCTAATGTATAAAGTTACAACTCTCCCACAAAGATGTTTTCTTAGCTTTATTCTGTTCTGCATCTTCTAACAATTAATCCCCAGTCTTGAAAAACAAAACCTAAGGTTGAAATGTATAGTGCTTGGATAGAGAATGAAATAACATAACTAACATTACCACTCGAAATGGTTAACTTCCTTATTGTCATTTATATAAATATTGTTCAACGTATATCAAATCTAAGTCTGCTAAGCTCACACAGGTAATATTCATAACGTTTCTACTTTTTTGATGCATTCAAGATATTTCAGTGATGCCTACTAGACCAGCATTTCCTGCTTGGTTGGCAGATAAAGATCACAGTTCTCACTTTCTCCGAGCTAAGGAACAAACACTCGTGTCTGAAGGAAGATGTTTTCCTTCTCTGATGGTTGCATGTTTTCTGACAATGGATGTAAAGTCATCATTAAAGTTTTAACATTTGTTTCAAGTTTCTACACCTGCTGTGGCATTAGTGAAATAGAGTCCGCAGAGATAATATCTGATTCACCAAACTAACAGACCAGCAATAATGTCATTAGCCTCCCAACGGCACCACGTGTTTGAATGAATTTCGACACTGAGGTGAACTCTGCAAAGAAGAGGACTGTTTGCAAAAAGCGAACTTGCAATCTCCTCATGATCAAAGCATAATTTTGATACGATAAACTCTCTTTTTAAGATACATGCATTCATCAGATTTTATCCATTATTCCTTCTGGAGTGCTGTCAGAGCGTCGACAGTTATTTGGAAATATCTGTTCAATTACTCATAGCAGCAATGAGAAACTGTTGGATGGAACATAGAATTCTCAAAAATTACTCTTCTACAAGCATGTAATTCTCGATGTAAGTTGCCAACCAATGATGCGTGTTTAAAAAAAACATTCATCAGGGATGTTGACTGGCATCATGTTGATGAAGTTCAGTTAATAACAATTCTGATGAAATCGAAAGGAATATAAAACAGTGAACATATTTTGTTTTAGCTCCGTGCTGTGTAGCAAAATGCAATGAGAAGTGTGGTGTAGTGTTTCCAGTTTCAGGCACCTTCTTGAAATACAGCAAAATCAACTAAAGCATAGGATATATTGGCATGACAATGACCCGGTCAAGAAAGTGTCAAACTTAACAATTCTTTCTGTTCAGTACTCTGTGATGGCTACGGGACTAATTTTTTTTTTTGCCGGGCTGATAGTCTTAGAATGCAAGACACCACACTGCAGTGCCATCTCGCCTCTGCCAATGCCCTCCTTACTATGATTCCTTAACAAACCTTGCCAATGCAGACACTGCCAAGGCCATCTAATATCACAGCGTTCTAAACTCTAGTCCACCACGATAATGTGTCTGCTTTGGGCTAATATCACAAATGCAGCTAATCCCAAAGCCGTTGGGTCCTGTACTGAGTCCAAACTTAACTCCTCTGTTATCCTAATAATATTTGCTGGACTCACATTCCGCCAGGAACTGAAATTTGCCTGAGCTGCAGGCATGAATTGTTGCAGTTTCTACCTCGTCGACGACTGCCATGAATCTAATATCATCGCTAAAATCAACATCAAATTGATCCGCTACTGGTCCTGTTGTTATTGCAATGACAGGACTCTTCAACAAGAGATGAGTAAAATAAAATAGAACAGAGAAGGAAGAACGAGGGAAAAGCGCAAGATGAAAGAAAACAATGAGTTCCGGGTCAGAAACCTTACTCACTGTCATCTTGGAGGCAGTAATGTGTCATTGAATGTCTTTATGAGGACATTAATCTCAATGGCAACGTCATGGATAGATCAAATTATAGATCAAATCATCTTCCATGAGGTAATATTTTAATGGATCAGGTACTTGTACATTTTCTCAATATTCTTGTATTTTGTTTTGATTTAAAATTTTGATCTTTCCCTGCAAACTGCTCAGTGCTGTTCAGCGTTCTATGCCCTTTAGAAATACAAGTGGTACAATATTTGTGCGAAGAAACTTGTCGCTTTCTATGACAAAGCAAACTTGACATGCATTTCAAGAGTTTTATGATTCATAATTCACTGTTTCAAACTTTACTCTTGATGACAATATATTATTTGTAATTAAGGATTACTTTCGATTGAAAATTTCACCACAAGATAACCATCTCAGCTCTCTGAAATAGTGCAAAGATTAAGTTTAATGAAAAATCAAGATCATCCCTCTTAGATCAGTATTATCAGGAAAACCGATGCAGCACACAGGAGTATGCATTGTGTCAAACATATACCCTAAGAATATTAGTTGTGATTCTTTACCTGTGAAAACTTCGGAATAAACGCTAAAGAAAACTCTCTGCCTGAATCGTACACTTGTAAAAAGAAAATTCGTTTGTATGGACTTGCATCTGCAATGCTTCTTTGACAATCCGTATTTCCAAATATCTGTTATTTGCATTTTATTTCAATTCTCACTTTTTCTATCAAAATTGCCAACTTCCCATTTCAGCACTTTATATTCCATTCATCTGGCAGATTATAACGCAATCAGCGTGTCAGATATTTTTCTCACTACTTAATATCTTCACCAATTGGTCACAATGCTAAGTGTGAGTTGTGCCTTCAAAATAAATTGATATAGTATTGATGTATTTTGTTCTCAAGTATTCATCACAACATATGGGATTCGATCACATGCCGTCCACTTCATGGATTGGAAAGATAAGCATTTTTCACCGTTGTGGTCACCAGATTATACAACTTCATTTTGACCTTTTAGTCACAAAACGGGAAAATGAACCATATTAAAAAGTACCAGAAACAAATATAATTGCTAAGTATCCGTAATGACAATTTAAAGCGCGATATTAATATTGCCACGTTTATTGAACTGCTAAATTTGCATGATGTACTTTATTCCTTAAATAGAAATAGCCTATCTCTGAATGGTGAATGCTACGTCAGCTAATATTTTTGAACATAAAAACATCAAATTATTCCGATGAACGATTACAATCTTACCTGTTTCTCCAAGAATTTCAATTTTCTCTTCCAATTCTGCAATTCATTTTAAGAAATGATTTTGCTGGTAAATTCACCTGACGAATCCGTAACTTTATTCCAGTAAAATAAGAACAAAGTTAATATCATCCGGCAAGTAGCAATGAATGACGGGACATTTTGAAAGCAATTTTGATTCTTTTTGGAATAAAGAATCATAATGACTTTGAAATACTATTATTTGTGATGGTGAGGTTTTTTTTGCTTCAACTGATATAGGCAAGGAAATCAATATTACTTATTAAATGTAAGTATAATTAGTTTTAAGAGAAGTGGTGCTTGAAAAAAGGCAGATAGATCAGTAAACACGCATAAAGATTGAGATAGATAGATAGATAGATAGATAGATAGATAGATAGATAGATAGACAGACAGACAGACAGACAGATAGACGGAGAGATTGATATGTCGATAGATAGACGGACAGAAAGAATGGATGTTGAATGAGCAGGGGACCATTGGTCACCTTTAATACACATAATTTTGGATTTTTTTCTTCCATATGTTATTACTTCACACAAGGGAGTATTGAAACTGCGCATGTTTGAACCTGTGTGATGTTTACCTTTTCCTTTTTGGCGAAGCTTGTTGTCTGTGAATAAAAAAAAACACAGCGATGATGATTATTATGATACTACGACTCATAGTAATAATAATAATATACGACAACACGTATAGATGATAATATAATTAACGAAATGTCAATATTTATTGCACAGGGCACTCGTTATACAAACAATTGTTGGTTCGAAGTTAACTTTAGAGACGTTTAGCATTGAAAGCTATAATAAGTTTAAAATGTGAATTTGCATATGTGAAGACAAAAAAAAGCAAAGTGTGGCATGACTACAAAGGTGTTGTGGATGCTGACATGAGTGAGTAAGCAGAGCAGAGTGTATGTGTGTATGTGCCACAATTTGCTTGGGTTTGCATTCACCCAGTAGTGATATAAGGAAAAAGAATTGCGAGCGGCTGTGTCGATAGCTTGTGTTCTCATTGACATACAATTAAATATGCTGTCCTTGAATTTATCTTTAATTCTGTATAAGTAAATAAAACATTTCTTGAATGACGGGTGACTATTTCACTGGATGACGTTATGGATGAATTAATTTTAGGTGATTGACTTGGATGGATGGATGAATCCATCCATATTTAAGTTGTGCAAGTCTACGTGTGTGGGTGTTCAGGCATGTGGTCATATAAGTGTGTTCTTACCTTACTTATGCATCCTTATAGTGAACATGTGTAAGACATGTGTACTGGGATTATAGCTACATTAGCGGAGAATTCGTGCAACAGTGCATATGTCCATGATATAGATGTTGGATGCTGTGCGTTTTGAATTATTTGACCAGTAGGCGACGTGTGAAATCGAGTAGGGGAGTGAGCTGTAAAGTGATTAGATGTTTATATTGGTTTATGAATTCATACAATCCCAACAGTGTGAAAACAGGCCATTCTGTCCAATTTGTGCACAATAAACCTGCAAAAAATGATTCCTTCCAGACCCATTCCTTATCCAGAATCTTTTTCAATACTAACCTACCTAGCATGCAGACCTTTGGACTGTGGATGGAAATCAGAGTAGTGGGAGGCAATGCATGCAAGAATGAGTGAATGTGCAGATTCCACGCAGACAGTCAGCCAACATTGGATTCAAACTTTGGTCTGTGACGATGTGTGTCATTAAAATTAGGGACTGAGCCACTGTACCACACATGCAGTGAACATTTCGATGTGCTTTGCTAGATAGGTGAGTGCTCAGAGATTAGGTTGCTTTGTGACAGTGTTGGCTGTCAGTTAACAAGTGACAGTCACTTGGGAACAACATGCATACATCAATGTTTTGAACAGTTCAGTAATCCCTTTTGAATTGCAAGTGAAATCGCCATCATTAGTCTATAAATTCAGAATTTACAAGCAATATTGGAATTCGTCATTGTGGGAATAGATATTCTCTCCAATTCCTGAATACATCTGCACAGACAGATTTCGAACATCTCCAGGCATACTTGAAATGTAATGCATTTTGCTAGACAAAATAATGATGAGACAAGAAAAATTCTGTCATTCTGTTTTAATAATGTCATAGTTGCAGCAAAAATGAACATCTCTGAGCGTCTCATCCAAATAATTTATATAAATAACAAACAATTGGGGAAATCCGCAGAATCTCTGAAGGACACTGCTGCTAACAGGCCTCAAAACAAATTCCTCCGCCACCACACTGTGTCTCCATTCGTTACACCATCTGGATTTAATTGGCTAGTTTACTCTAAATCCCAAGAAATCTAGAAGTGATAACACAATTGACCGCTGGGTGGCATTTTTTTGGTTTTTTTTCTGCATCAAAATGAGATGCGACTTTACACTCACTTAATCTTATTTCCGGTTTTATGTGGAATCGGATTAGTTTTACTATCTAACTTGATTGACTGATAGTAAACATTGATGTAAACGCCAATACATGGATTATATTATACTCATATTGTGCTTTCTTTATTAGAATGCATCCCTTTAAAACTGAAATAATCTGAAATGCTAGCTTATTTTAGAAACATATTCAATCCATTTTCGAGCTAAGATTCAATTAGTCCTGTCGAAAAACCCTAGAATGAAATTTGATACAACTTCTCACCAGAATCTGCAAGACTTTGTTCCAACTCTTTTATTTCTGATGGAAAGAACAGAATGACAGGTAAATTATATAATTATAATGTGGTTTTCAAATAAGTGGACGCTAAAACTATGTGTTAGATAAAAGTAACAGAATCTAGTCTGCTGCACTTCTGCCAATTTGAATATGCTGCATTTTCCTTTCTAGCAACACTACAGGAGGGTCATAACCAGTTTTGTAGTGATATACAAGAAAATTGCGTCACCACGAAAGAATTGCTACAATTTCACAGAAGGAAAAATTAGATTTGTCTTTAGCTGACCAGATCATTCCACCATTCTGCACTGGCATTTTTTCACTATCGTAGTTGTTGCAAACATCCTCTTTGATCTATACTGCTTATTTGCGAATACTGATAAATGCTTGAAAGATATGAAATATCGAATGAGTGAGAACCAACCGACAGGCAGTGCCTTAAAACGAATATAGTTAAATGAGAAGAGGACTATGTCGTAATCAGAGGAAAACTGTTTTGAATTTGATGCCAATATTTTCTGGGACATGTGGAACAAGTTTTAAAATGAAATGTAAGATGGAAATTTATCGAAGAATGTGTGTGTGAGAAAGAGAGTGATTTGAAAGTGACAGCGAGTGAGAGAGTGAGACGCAGAGAGACATAGAGATGACAGATATCTGTGACGTTCTACGTACTGAGAAGAAGGCAAAAGGCTCACGCTGAGTTGGCATGGTTTCTCACTGCTTAGCACTGGTGCTTCACGGCACCAGGGACCCGGATTCGATTCCAGCCTCTAGTCGACTGCCAGTATGGGTTTCCTCTCACAATCCAAACATGTGCAAGTTGGGTGAATTAACCGTGCTCAATTGCCCATAGTGTTCAGGGATATGAAGATTAAGTGTATTAGACAGGGGAGAATATAAGGTGGGGGAATGGGTCTTGTTTGGTTAATCTTTGGACGGTTGGTGTGCACTTGCTGGGCCGCAGTGCCTGTTTCCGCACTGTAGTAATTATGATTCTGATAATATGTAAATGTTGATAAAGCACTATGTTCATGGACAAATTTATTCTGAAACAGATACCGTGCTCAGTTAAAGCTTATACTTGGAGAAATAAGCTTTTACGTTGGTAGCTTTCATCACAGAGAAAATAGTCAAGGCGAGTAATTGAAGAACATCCTGAAATACTTAGTATTGCTCTTGCAACAGATGCATCGGATGTTAATTATGAATAGATCAAAATCTTGAATTTGACTTGAACTGATGTTATTTTTTTTGCTCAGGAATATGACCAGATTTCGATTTTAGTGTTTCTTTTCCTAATTATTGGCCTCCTGTATCATCTGAAATTATGGGGAAGTACACACACACACACACACACACACACACACACACACACACACACACACACACACACACACACACACACACACACACACTCTCTCTCTCTCTCTCTCTCTTTCTCTCTCTCTCTCGCTCTCTCTCTTTATACATCTGAGGAAGAGGGATACTTCTTTGAATGGAAAGATTCAGACATTATTAGTAACACACCGGTTTCTTTTTCAAATACGAAGGGCCAACATGACGTTATTAGCTTTGCTGTAAATAACCAGTGTGTCGATTCTAAACTTAAAGGTTACAGAATGGTAGAAGTATAGAAAAAAATACAGCACAGAAGAAAGGGAATGCAGGGCTCGAGCTATCTTAACCACTACGACCCAAAGATAACCTAAATGCCTTTGTTAATTCCATCTTCCTGCACATGATCCTATGCTCTTCAGCTTAGAACATTAAGGGTTCAGATAGTGGATGTGTAGAGGATAGCTGTTATCTGCAAGACAATACAGGTGGGTCAATTATGGGGGTAGAGCAGTGTCAAATGGAGAACAATTCTGATAACTGCGAACATTAATAGAGATTTTAATGTTTCCCTATTCATCACCAAGACAGGCAGTAAATTTCAAACACCTGCCACTATGCTTTCCAATAACTTGTTTCTTTTTTCCATCACGTCCCTGAATGTATTTCTGCAGCTAAAACTTGAATCCATCACCCCTGATTTGGATTTTTTTCTTCCAAGGGAAGCAGGTTCCTTCTGTCTACCCTATCCTTGCCACTGAGAATTTTGTATACCCCAATCATGTTACTACTCAGACTTCTCTTTTCAATGGAAAACGACCCAAACCTCGAATTTTTCGTCCTGGTGAAATGATTCCAACTTCGTAGCATTCTTATAAGGTTTCTCCAGGCAGTCACCAAAGCAAGTGCATCATTCATATGAAATGATATCCAGAACTGCAAACAAACTTCCAATTGTGGTCTCACCAATAAATTATTCAGTTCATTTTGAAAACCCTAGTTTTACCTTTAAAGCATCAGTCAATATATGAAAATATTCCACAAAAAGAATTCTACATACTTAACTTTCAACTTCATCGACTGTTACTGCTAACTTAAGGGACAAGTGGTCCTGCGCCACAAGATCTCAGCCTTAATTTATGCTTCTCAGTATAATTTTGAAAAATGTGTATTTACATTTTGACAACACTTTCTTTCCGAATTTCCTCTGAATCTTCACACACTTTGCCGTCTTTATCTTTTACAAGTTCCTCTCCTTCCTTATCTACCCCATTTGAACTTTATATACTGTTTTTATACGTTTCGTTTTGAACTTTCACTGTCAGAGATGAACTTAATTTGCTGCTTTCCTGATAACTCCACTATCACTTCTAATTTTCGTTGGAACTTACACATATCCTTTACATTTTCCACTGGAAGGCGAATTTGTGAGTCGTGTGAAAAATTCAAAATTGAGCTTCTCACTCTCAATTCCAAATCATTAACGCATAAAACAAACAAAATTGGACTGAAGACAGAGCCCTGTGGAACACCAACTGAAATAACTTATCTTCCCACATGCAGCCATTAACCATAGCATTTTGTTTCATTTAACTAATGCAATTCTGAATGCACATCGACACGGAACCTTGCATTCTTTGGATTTTACTTTCTTCAATCATCTGAATATGTGAGTTTTGAAATGTTTAGCAGAATCCAGATAAACAACATATCCTGCTCTATGCACATCAATTCTCACTATCAATTTACCAAAGGACTTCATCAAATTTGTCAGGCATGATGTGCTCTGATCAAAACCATGCTTACTGTCTCTGAATATTCTATGTCTGTTTAGGATCTCAGGATTGATTCAAACAAATGGTGCACTACTGAATTGAGACTGATTGGACTTCACGATTTTTCTTTCTCCTCTGTACATTTTTGAGTCAGTGGAGCAACATTTGCGTTTCGACAGTAAGATGTCATCTAATCTGTGTCTAGTAAAGCCTGAGAAAAAAAAAAGATAAATCTTAGAGCATCTGGATTTTCCTCCATGATCTTCTTCAACATCTCACCAAAAGTACATTCAACCATGGCAACTCATCTACGTTGAAGCTACTTCAACTCCTCTAACATCTAGTGCCTCGCTATGATTACTTTGTCGAATATTTCACGCTGTGCCTGTTAGTTGACTATAGCCTTACCATTGCTATCCTTTTATAATACGGACACAAAATAACTTTTTTTTTCTAATTTCTTCTGCATCTTCACACACCTTACTGTTTCATTTGGTACATGTCCCACTTCTTCATTATATACTCCATTACTCTTGATATGCTGTTTGTATGGGTTTGATCTTCCTTTCCTTTTCTTACTAAAATATTTCTTGCCCTCTTGTTGAATTGCCTATGTCATTCTTCATATGATCTCTGTACTTTCAAAGCTCATAATGTTTTGAGAAGTGTCACGACTTTACTTCAGTATAAAAATTAGGAAAATTAAAACTTTCCATTTAAAGTAAAAAGTGGGATTATTAATTTACTGAATAAATAAAGCTGTAGAAGACAAAACAAATATAAAGAAAAAAGATGATATCACAATCCAGCGATGTTATTTTGACCAGAAATGCTGACTATTTATTGTACTTTTAGGATTCATTTTCGTTTAAACTTCTGCAATATTTTATTTTGCAAATGTCACGTAAAACGTGCGCAAATTATCAGTTCACCTGCCAATGCCTTACTTATGATCTTAGTATATACTAGTAATTGAATGAAAGTGAGTACCGTGGCTCAGTGGTTAGCACTGCTGCATCACATCGCCAGGGACCCAGGTTCAATTTATGCCTTATTCAGCTGTCTGTGTGGAGCTTGCCCATTCTGCCCGGGTTTGCGTGGGTGTCCTCCTACATTGCAAAAATGTGCAGATCTGGCAAATTGGCCATTCTAAATAGTCCATAGTTTAGCTCCATTAGTCAGTATTAATGTAGGAGAATGCGCCTGGGTGGGTTATTCTTCAGAGGTTCAGTGTGGACTTGATGGGCCAAGGGGCCTGTTTCTTCAGGTAATCTAAAGAAAAGTCGAAAAGCAAAGGAATTCAGAGAGTTGTGAGGGATGTCGAATAGGAAATTTGATTATTGTTTTCGTTTTCTGTATCATGAATGTGGCGGGGGGGGGGAGGTTTGGGGAATGGTGGAGTTTGCACATTCTCCCTGTGTCGGCGTGGGCATCCTCCAGGTGCACTGGTTCCCTCCCACATTCCAAATATGTGCAACTAAGGTGAATTGGCCAAGCTAAAGTGCCCGTAGTGTTAGGGGAATGGGTAAATGTAGGGGAATGGGTTTGGATGGGTTGGTCTTCGGGGGGTCCGTGTGGACTCGTTGGGTGGGATGGTCTGTAATCTAATCTAACATAGAGTGTAAACATCGTAAATTGTCTTTGGTTTCCGTGCATGATAGCTGAAATTAAGCTTGATATTTAATGTATGAAATGATGGCTTCTTGAAACATACTTGCAGAGTTCTCAGAACAAACTGAAGATCATATGTCTTAGGAATAATGCAACTATTCATTTCAATGTTTCTTTTGTAGGAGAACTGGAAAAATTACAACATTCCTCCTAATCTGTAATGAAATGTGATCTGTGATATATTTTGTTAATACTCATATTTGTTGTTTTAGACGTCATAACAAATCAAAATCGCGGATGAAATGATATAAGGGAATACTCAATATGTGATTAAAGACATTTTATTTCACTTCCTAACCTTTTTCTCTCCTTTTCAGTTTTTCCTCTAGAGTGAAGAAGCAGAATTTTAAGAGCTTGAAAGAGGTTATTATAAATATGTCCGAAAATCCCATTCAGAGATGTTGTATTCAAATAACTGTGGCATGCATCGATGAAGACGATTTTCAAATCAGATACATTCCTATGTGACAGCTTTGACTGGATTTTACCATCATTGTGGCCAGATGAAAGAATATAGATCATTTTGTTAAATTATTATGCAGTCACCCTGCATCACTTCGTTTACAGCATACACAGACCTGAAATGCACGAAAAATAAATTATCTTGTGTATTGATTGTTTGACTGCACCGAATGACACATGCTTCGTTTTCTGTTGAATGATTAGCATTTCCAATCACACACAATAAAAATTGATACACTTCAATATTGCCGTCTATCAAAAGAAGTTTGGCAAAATGTTTGTGACTGAATAAATATCGAAAAACATCGCATTTTCTCTGACAAATAATTAAATAATACTTCACACCAGAAATTCACAATGATTTGCTTAAGTACTGAAAAAAAATCTTTTTTGAAGCCCACGTGTCACTTGAATAACACCCAACGTGCTCGTCAAATAAGTGGTAATATGTTTACCCTAATATTTCAATGCCTTACTTTCTGAATAATGGATTGACTCCTTGAAATTTTAGCGTTGGATGCGGATGATGGCAAGGGATGCACATAGCTGAAAATCATACAACATCAGTTTATAGTCCAACTTGGAGACGCCGGTATTTATTCATCAGGAATAAATAGGCTTTTGCCCCAAACGTCAATTTTACTGCTCCTCGGGTGCTGTCTGAACTGCTGTGCTCTTCCAGGACCACTAATTCAGAAGACCAGGTTATAGTCCAACAGGTTTATTTCGATGCATTTCGGAGAGCTCTGAAAGATAATGCTTTCAAGTACACATATTTGACTATAATTGGGACTATAACCTGGTGGCGTGTGATTTTTAAATTGAACGTTGCAAAGATTTAGCAGTATCACCTTCAACAATGTTCCTATCCAAATTACAGAGTAATTCCGTTTTTAACTTCATAATTAACATGCATCAATCGTGATATCATGCAAGCCACTATAAAACTGTAAACAGTTGGAGTGAAATTTTATTTCTCAGCAATACGTTTTCGTTTACTTTGCCATCATTTTCAACAATTATCTTTCCTTCGTCAACTGTTCACGATTCAAAAAAATACAATTCCATATTTCCTTGTCAGACCCTGAAAAAAATGAATACTTCCTCCAAAACTTCACTTCCAAAATGGAAACGTTCTAATATGAATAACGTTTAATTCTAAAGTTCCTGCTCACTCTTTTATATTTTTGCGAATCCTTGATGCCCTCTACGTTTCGAAAACTTGTACATGCATCCACATGAATACAAATTGTTAACTGAACATAATTTCCTTGTTCTTTTGCTTTGTGATTATATGAGGAAAGCTTGGTATATAGCATGCTTTACTGAAAAAAATAATGTATTTCAGCCTTCTTCAATTAACTGCACAGGCGTACACTAATGTTTGACTATACTTGCACTTCCTCAAAGTTGATATATTTTTATATTGTACAATTGTCTTATTCTATGAAGGTGAAATGGCTCATATTTGCACAAAAAAACCTCTTCTACCAATTGTCCACGCATTCCATTAATTTTTCAGCGTCTGTTTAATGGTCTGCATGATGCAGTTCAGTTTGTAACGTCTCTAGGCTTATTCAAATAGTTCAACACTTGCCTCTGGATAACTGCACAATACATCATTCTACAGATAATAAAAAATCAATAACTATTTCACGCCGTTTTCTACCACACATTTGTCTTGTCTTAATGATGTCACAGTAATGTAGATTGCATGTCGTCTTCAATTGGTGGAAAATCCTTTGTAGAGGACAATATAGAATAGTTTAGCAAGATTCGTGCCACACCAGGAATAATAAAAAAAAGAACTGCCCTTGCCAATAATCTCAATTTCCTCTTAGAACCGTCAAAGATGATACCTTAAACTAATGTATAATCACTACCGTATCTCATTTGAATGTTTTTTTCCCCAGTTCAATATTTCTCGAAGTTTCATAATCACCAAAATGACTTCGAATGTCAAATGGTGGTACGTTCATCAAGCAAATTCCAATCTGAGTGTTTCATGCCGCACGAGGAGAATATATGAAGGCGCATACACACACAGATGCAAAGACAAACAGACAGATAGACAGACAGGCAGACACACACGCACACACATACACGAGCGTGCACACACACACACATGATCGCACACACACAGACAAAACACACACACGTAAGACACGCTCACACACATTCTGAAAAAAAAACACTTTGACCAGAAAGTACTTACCCATTCCTGCTAGATCTAGTCCATTATGGTCTGTACCTGTAAAACATATGTAACTCATTAGCGACCATTTTAAAATCTCTGTGCTGCATCTATTTCAATGCACAGCCTCGGCCAGACGTAGCCATGCACCCACACTTAATTTCTCTCCAGAGATTTTCTCAATTGAAATAATCATACAACATTCAAACTATGGTTTTCAGACAACTGATGAAACGAATAAATCAAATGAAACCGTGAACATACTGAATTGGAAAATCATATGCACGGCAGGCTGACGTGAAAATGACAGGGAGAATTAAGGAAACACTTGTCATTAATCGCCAGCTTCAGGGAAACTTTAACGAATGTCAACTGCTTACTGGTAGCACATGTCCTTCATGACGAATTTTGTTTTTTTTCCCCGTTAATTACCTGTCACATTTTACAGAACACGAAAATGTATTCGAGTTTAAGAGCAAGAAAAACTGTCATATAAAACAGAATGACATATTATGTCACAGTAGACACATTATTCAGGGAAGTGTGGGAGCCCATTTGTCAATAATGTCAGTATGGACATGATGATTCGAAAGAGTTGTTTTATTTTGCGTTGTTTGCCTAAAGTCACTGTCACAACTGATTTCTGTCTCTCCCAAACTCCCCAAAACTCTTAACGCTGCAAATTGATCAGCAAATTTTTCAAGTGCGTTGGAATAAGGTACTCAGCCTCATTTCTGAAAATACTGCCGTTGTTTTGACTTGAAGTTAAACTGATTAAAATGCACTTCAATTTTCAAGGCATGTTTTCCTTCTCACTTATCGGCACACTTTACTTCAAATGTTGCTGAAGTAGAGCATGATGAAATTAGGACATATAATCCAACACGGTGTATTGTCAATTAATTAAACTGTAACCTACTGTAGTACTGAAATTGCAAAAGTAAGAAGCATTACGCAATATTCTGACAGTGGAGTATAAATTTATGCTACATCCAAAGTGTGTCTGATAGATTACTGAATAAACATAATTCTGTAGTCAACAACTTACTGCACTTTTGCCGAAGAGCTTCTAATTCTGAAGAAAATATAATGTTACCAGTTTTAAACTTCGATATTCAAAGAAGTTTTCCACACCAAATTAGCAACTGTTGACCCAGTTCTATTCAAGTAAAATGAGAAAAACAATGCATTGTGAAGTCATTAACACCTTCTTAACTCTATGTTCCAAGCATTATATTCTACAGCTTCTACCTGGACTTAGCCACATGTTCATCTTAATTTTCACTACAGCATTATTCTCCATTGAAAAAAAATGACTTGCAGCTGACGGTGAAGTGAATGAACTGACGTAATCAAATGATGAGGTGAGCAAAGTAGATTTGGGAAACAAAGTGTATGGCACACAATGTGTAAATAACAAGGTAAATTAAATAACTACATTTTACAAAGTGACTACTTTGGACTCACTTGCAAGTAATGAGAACTGCTGACTGGTAGCAAAATATGCGACATGAGGGAATCTCCTTTGTAAATGACAGCTATGTATCACATTTACCGAACATGGATATGTCTGTCATATAAAAGGAACTACTGTGTTTCAATGCAAGAGTTATTAAGGAAAGGATAAATTGACTATAACGTTCTCAGACTGTAATTTTGGTGGTGAAATTTTGTTATTTCGGAGAAAGTGATCTTCCAATCCCCAAAGATAACAGCGACAACAATGCACAGATATGAAAATAGTTCAAAGAGAACCCAATTATAACACAATACTTTAACTCATAATACGACAAACAAGCAACGGCATTACACGGTTTTGGACCTATGTTTTCTTTCTTCAATTTGCATGAGTGAACATGTTAAATTCAATATTAAAAAAAGTCCTCCCCGTGCAATTCTGCCAAAATAATTTAGGAAATCGTTGAGTATGCAGAAAACATTTTCGTCATATTTGTGCGATGTAATATGTCACTTATGTGAGTTCAATGGATACTTATATTTAAAATAACACGTTCACACCCTTCCATAATTTTTTTATGCCATTTGCACAGGTTGACAGAAAGTACATAGCAATGTCGTGTAATTAGCATTTTGATCAATTATTCCTATTCATTACAAGCAATTGCATTCCAATTACATGTAAATGATTAGGAACATTTTGAAAAATCCTGATACTCACACAAAGACAGATACAAAAGAATGGCTATTGTAGTCCTCTCCCATAGGTTGCTCCGTGATGGTCCTTTCGGCCCTGTTAAGTCTTGCTGTTCCTTGATATTGTTCACTTGTTTTCAGGAGGCATCCAGTACTGATCACATTCATTATATATCTGACATACATTTTAAAAGGCATATCTAACAGCAACCTTTGAGGGAATAAGCTATCTCTCCGCGAGATTCTGACTGCTGCATTTTGTTTCTGCAGAAAAGAAAGATAAAAACCACCTTTTGTTTCCAGAGATCCAAGGGCTCTTGCTCAAATATATACACGCACAAACTATTCAGTTACCTGGGAAGCAAGGTCATAGTTGTTAACAGCTGAAAGTATACTGTCAGTGACCCTTCTGCCGACTAATCAATTGTGTGCTAACTGCCAATTCTCCATTTGGATAGATCTTTGCTGCAACTTCTATTCAACCAGATTTCCAGAACTGCTTAGATAAATAACATTGACCAGAAGAAAGCAATGAATGTTTCATAAACAAATGCAGAAAATGCAAGTAAAACTCAGCAAGTTTGTCTCCATTTGTGGACAGAAATCAGCATTAAATACTCAGCTCCAGTGACCCTTCCTTAGATGTGCCCTGAAGACTGGTCACTGGATCTAAAATACAAACCCTAATTTCTGGCCACAGATACTTTCAGACCTGCTGAATTCTTTCCAGAAATTTCTGCTTCTGCTTCTAATTTTCACGATCTAACGTTCCTTCATTTTTAAAAAATCGTTTTACTGTATAATATGACTTCACTACTTTGCTTCAAAATAACCAGTTTACGATTTCAGACTGTCGAAAAAAAAGCAGAAAAAAATAGTATTGATTTTGCACGAATTAAATATTGAGGGTATATTCCAGAATTATTCTTTTCAATTGAGAAAGACCATGAAATATGAAATGTCTACCTACCCTTTAAGTTTCTGGCAGGTTATTGAAACTAGCCGCTTGTTTAAGTTGCCACAAATCAAATAAATACATAAATTACACTGTTGAAAACTTAATTCACACAGCGCCTGGAATTTCCCACTCTACAGGATTGCAGAGTTTATGTCAGTGCATTCACACTCCAAACATTTTCAGCGACTCCACATCTTTGAACCTCGTTAATATATTTTTCATATTACACATATTTTGAACAATCTTTCTTGAATCAGCAATTTTAATTGCTACTTATGAGTTTTGTTGCACTTAAATTTGCACTGCTCAAATCCTGAGATATGTCATTGGCAGTGCTGTGACATCATAGGTTTCACAAACATCATTGAAATTAACATAATAACCAGTACGAAATCAACTAATCCTATCTCTTCCAATCGAAGTATATTTAAGTGTGGATGGCAAAACGGTCCGAATGTATTAAAAATAATTAAAATGGTTATCACCTTACCATTTTTTGTATCGCTTAACAGTTTTTCTGCAGTGTCAGAATAATTAAAATATAGAATATAAAATTAACAGCATAAGGAAATTTTACAGTTGCTAGTGTTTGACTTGATTATGAAATCGGGGAAACGGTTATCAAAATTGTTTTGTACGAACTTAGGTTTAACAAACTAAAGACAAAGTTTGACATCAATGAAGAGAGACTTTAGCTGTGAAATAATTTAAAATTTAGAGAATATTACTTAGCCAACATACTCTTCACCAAAGTTCAACAACTGAAAATGCTAAAGTAATAATCTTCAGTATTCATCAAGAAAATGCTTTGCATGTGCTAGATTATGGTGGTGAATTGAGCCTTAACACGTCCTTATCTCTGTTTCAAGGGAATAATTTATTGAGCAGAATTGCAGCCATTGTTGCACTTCGACTAATTTCAACGTCCATTGATTTAAATGCTTCACAGCGAAATGGAAAAACCGTAATATTTTTGAGCATTTTTGACCTGCACTTGCATTTTAGAAACACAGTGTTCCACACACGAAGAGTAAAGCACATCGTGGAATTGAATGTGTTTCTGAACAAAATATGAACTGTGAAATGTTTATGGAGAAAAATTATGGCAGTAAATCTTTGCAAGATTTGATTTGTACAATCGTGCAAACATACTGATTACCGTCAGTAACAACAAATATCATTAACATTAGTAATGTGGTAGAATAATCAATTTCACGCATGGTTAGGATTTTATTTAAATAAAAGCAGTGTGAGGAAATATAACGTGCTTGTAACTTACACAAATTGACTCAGTTTGCCAGCTGATATTACACCTGATAAAAGGAGATGAGTGTGGCAAACTGAAGACCGCATGCTATTTCACCAAAGACAAGGCACTGGGATATCTAGCTCTTATCAGCTCGATTTACAGCTTCTAACACAAATGGCAGAACCAAAGAAACAAACTAAGAAACCTTGCATACTAACAGACATATGAAAACGCCAAACCATGAAGAGGAGTGTCGAAACAGACAAGCAAGAAACAAAACAAAAAAATTCCTGACGATACTGCTACTCAAAGTGACATGTGAACACCAAAACAAATTTAAAAGAAATGTTGTAGGTACAAGTAGGATGAAACCAAGAGCATGTCCTCACTTGCAAATGTTCAGTACGTATTTTTGTAAGCTGAGTGCTTTATGCATTAATACGTGCTATGGACCAGACTAGAAGTTCTCAAAATACATTAACAAGTTAGCCTGGGCCATTGATGTATCTAACATTAAAGGCGGATATGAAGTGGATATTCTGGATGTGATGCAGTTGGTAAAACCACTTGAGTTTAATCAAAACTAAATTAGTTTAGAATGGACAGGTGAAATACAACCAAAATAATTCAGAAATTAGAAAAATCTTAACGAACGGAAACCTTAACCAACCCGATGCAATAAATACTACAAAGTAACTGTCCCAATAGAACCACATCGCATAAAGACACCCCTTTGCAAAAGGTTAAAATTCAGACCCATTCTTTCAGGCAGGAGGAAACAACTTTCAAAGAAAGATTTCAGACAAAAGTTAGTGGAATCCTTTACTGTGGTTTGTATCTCCAGTGGATTCACACATATTTTGTCTGTCCCAGATAAACCAAGCTACAAAAAATCTGAACTGGGAGAACTAGGCACTCCCTTTTCGATTCTTCAGACCTTCCGCCATTACGACCTGTCTTGAAAAAAAAATAGAAGGACAAAATAATCTTATGGAAAGTGAAACCATTGTCACACGAATTGGAAAGGAAACATACTTCGTATAATCCAAACAATCAGTTATCTGTCAAAATACTAAGGTGGTTATGATTGAGGCTTTAACTTTCTGAACACAGACTTGGAATGCCATTGTGTGAAGGCTTTACATTGAGAGAGATTTGTAATGTGTGCATAAGATTTTTTTAAAAATGACTTAGTCTGTGGATGCATTTACGAGAGAAAGTGCAAATTGTGAACTACTTTTTGGGAATAAGGCAGAGCGAGTGACGGAGTTGTCAGTGGGACAGTACTTTCAGGTTCACAACCATTATTATATTAGCTTAAAAATAGTGATAGAAAAAGATAAACTGGATCTAAAACTTCCTGATTTGCAGAAAGAACAAAGTTGAAAGTATTACGCAAGGGATTTCAAAATTTGATTTACTGTAGATGTTCACAGGTAAAGGGATGTTTGGAAAATCAAAATTCATCAAAAATGAAATAGACCAGAGACAGTGTGTTCCTGTTTGGTTGAAAGCCAAGTTTGCATTGTGCAAGGAATGTTGGATCACGAGAGAAATTATAGATTGGTCAAGAGAAAAGAGGTATGAATATGTCATGTATAGACAGTAGAGATTTGGAGAATCCTTCGAAGAGTATAAGGCAATGGTAGTAAACTTAAGAGGGAAATCAGGAAGGCAAGAATGGAACATTACATAACTGTGGAAAATAGGGATAAGGAGAATGAAAGAGGAATTTGATAAATACATGAAGAGCAAAAGGGTAACTGGGGAGAGAATAGGCCCCCCTCAAAGGCCAGCCAGGCAATAGTTGTGTGGAACTGCAAGAGATGGAGGAGATACTAAACAAGTATTTTTCATCAGTGTTTACAGTGAAGAGGGACGTGGAAGACGTATAATGTGGGAAAACATATAGTGATAGCTTGAAAATGTCCATTTACAGAGGAGGAAGTGTTGGTTGCCTTGAACGCATAAAGGTAGGTAACTACCTTGGACCTGATCAAGTGAAACATAGAACTCTGTGGGAAGCGAGTGAAGAGATTTTTAGTCTAGTTGTTGAGATGATTGGATCATCGACAGTCACGGTAAAATCTGGAAGTTTGGAGGTTTACACCACTAGTTAAGAAGAGTGTCAATCAAAATCAAGGATCTCTAGATATTTGAACCTTACTTCGGTTCTGGAGAGGTTGTTGGAGGGAATCACAAGAGACAGGATTTCCAAGTATTTGAAATGGCAAGTCCGAATTAGTTATAGTCAACATAAAGTCATACGTGGGAAATCATGTCTCACTAATTTGATTCTAATAAGAAGAGGTAACTAAGAAAATTCAATGAAAGCAGAACGTTGATGTGATTTATATGGATTTCCACAAGGCATTCCAAAAGTTTCCTCATGGTAGACTCGTTTGCGAGGTCAGATCTCTTGGAATCCAGGGAAAACTGGCATTTGGATACAGAACTAGGTCAAGGGTGGAAGACAGAGAGTGGTGTTAGAGGTTTCATTTTCAGCATTTCAAGTAGCTTAAAAAATATAGTGCACTTGCATTCAGATAGAGAATGATCTTTAAAGAGAATGGAAGTTACCCAAGTAAATGCATTCTAATCATTTTTTATTTTATCGGGCTCATTGACGATGCCCTAAGCTGCTGCATCACGACCTGGTTAGAGAATTTCATCATTGCAGATTGTTAAACCATACAACTGATAGTGAAGATAGCTGAGAATATCATCGAGGTCTCTCTTCCAGCATTACATATACTTACACCACACACTGCATCCGAAGGACGAACAGCATTGTGACAGAATGCACCAATCTCCTCCACAAGCTCTTTTCCCTCCTGCCATCTGGCAGAAGATATTGAAGCATTGGGTCTCTGACGGCCAGACTGTGCCAAAATGTCTTCGCCCAAGTCTTTAGACTCCTTAACACAGTATGATCAAACTCTTTCCAATTTAATTTAATGCAGGATATTGAATTGCTGCGAAAATAAAATGTGTCTTATCTTGCATTCTTCTGTTGCAATATTTTGCCCTTCTTATGCCCTTCATGGCATATAGATGTGTATAGTTTATACAGTCTAAGTAGCACCGTAGGCCTTAGAGGAGTGCTGTCTCGTTTTTCCTGTATCAATTGCATCTGGTAGAAATGACAAAAAAAACACTCTAGTCTACTCTTGTAGTTTGGTGTTCACAAGATACGAGACAAATAATGTATCAGAAATGTTGACGGACGCAGAGATTGTGAGAGGGATAAACTGAGGGACATCAATATTAAAAGGACAATGACATAGTGGACAGTGTATTAATGGCTGATAAATCCTTAGAGAATCTTTATCACACTGTACTTCAAGAAGTGATTCTCTAAATATTGAATGGATTGGTGATCACCTTTCAAGATTTGATAGATTCCGAACAATTCCTACAGACGTGAACTGAGCTACAAAGAAATCTTGCAATTACAGACCAGAGAGTCTCACGCTGTTGCTGATGAAGGGCTTATGTCCGAAACGTCAATTCTCCTGCTCCTCAGATGCTGTCTGATCTTCCCAGCAACAAACTCTCGACTCTGATTTCCAGCAAGTGCAGTCCTCGCAAAGTGAAAGAGCCTATATAAATCTGACTGTATTCCAGCATTTACAAAATATTGGAAGAATTGGACAGTCAGCATGGACTTATGAAATGAAAGCCATGCATGAAAATTCTTTTGGAATCCTTGGAAGATCTCTCTGGTAGAGGCACAAAACAAAGATGACTGTCAATGTATCTTGTCTGGAATAATAGACGTCTTTTGTCAATGTTCTGTTTAAGAGATTCGCTTGTAAAATAAAATTACAATGGATTGTGGGTGGTCTGTTGGTTCGGAAACTAGAACAAAATAGTGTTGCTGTTGCTGTAAGAGGGGACATCGAATACAAAATGATAACTGTGCTTTCTCTTCATTTATGTTAAGTTTCTCCAGCTATTTCTGTTTTTGGCAGACAGAAAACAAAAAGTTGGGAAAACAGCTCTGCATCAAATTGCAGGTACGTGAGTTTTGAGTAATACAGAATAAATGAAATGTGGGTGAGTGCGTCAACTATGTGGAGGGTTCAAGGCGTTTTTAAGCCTGATTTTCTAAGCTGAATGACTGAGTAAATGTCTTGCAGATGCAACATATTGTAGATAATTGTTTCTTTTTGTACTTGGGAGCCAAATCAATAAGGCATATTCGAATGTTAATCGATGTAAGTTTAGAAATTTTATGCACAACGATACCTGGGTATCCTCATAAAACTGTACTGCAAATAAGCTGGCAGATTTACGAGGTGATTAAGAAAAAGGGAATGGTGCCCATAGCAGGAAGATTCAAGATAATGAGCAGGTACATTTTGTTACAATGCAAGTCTAAAAATAAATTGAATTAAACACCTTTGGCGAAAGTTAATATAATTTATCGGAAACAAACAGAAAGAAATGATTGATTTGGATGATCAGCCATGATCATGTTGAATTTTGGAATAGATGGAGGGACCCAAATAATCAAATTCTGTAAATAAGTGCTATATATACCTTTGTAGGAATTGACCTCACTTCTGTCATTCTCATTTACTGATATGACAAGAATATGATATAAACTTCGTTTCATCTAGCAAAAATCTATGACCGATTGTGGAGCAGTGTTTAGCTCCCTCAGCTCTAAGTCAAATGATTACACGTTTGATGTTGCTTAGACAACCTTCAGAGATGTATGAAAACAAAACATGCAGTGCAGTAATCAGTGAGTGCATCCGGCAAATGTTGTGTTACTGGCAGCCGTCATATTTCTATTCTATTTGCTTCTCAGCAAAGACAGCAAGGAAGTTGCAGTATTGAGCAGATTGCAATTGTGCCAGTTCCTTCATATATAAGTACTTGCTCTTGTCAATATTATGATGGTGTTCTACACTGGACAGTGCTGTGATGCCACATGTGTATCAAAATTAATGGAACAATTCAAAATTATGCTTAATAAACTGCAAATGAACTCCAATTTGCTAGAAAGTAAATTTTTGAAGAAGTTGCAATTAAAAAATATGTGAAATTTAATTGATATGGAAAATGTCTACGAAGTGGAATGAAGGTGCAAAAATTTGATATTTTGACCTTACTGTCCTGATGAAAGAATAAATTAAGAAATTAAAGTAATTTCATTTAATTGATTAGAAATTGAAAGAAAAACCTCAGAATGCCTTCGTATCTCATTAATTAGTTCATTAAGTTACTCAGGTTCAAATGCAGCAGAGCAGATAATTAGAAAAGCAAGTCATATTCTTATTGCTATTACGAGGTAATTAAATACGAAACTGAGGTAATAATTCAGCTACAAGGAGGCCATTTCTTTCATCATGTCTGAAATGCTCATATGATATTAGTATCTTAAGAAATGGCAGTTTTGTTTAGATTATGTAACTTACAGCGTTGAAAGAGGCCATTCCGCCCAAGAAACTCAAAAGTGCCTCCAACGAAGAAGCAACACAGACCCATTTCCGTCTGACTAATTCAGCTAACGCTCTGGGCAATTTGGTATGGCCAATTCACCTATCATGCACATCTTTGCATTGAGAAAGAAGAACCAAGCAGATACAGGGAGAATGTGAAAACTGCACGCAGACAGGCATGAAACCGAGTATTCGCGTGGTGTGAGACAGAAACTACTGAGCCAGTGTAACATCTCATGAAGTTCCTTGAAAATGGTTCAGTGAAACCTCAGTGTGCAAGCATGTGGAAGAGCCGTATTGCATTATTGGAAGTGTCCTGGCCTTACCTTGTCACTTTAATAGTTGGAAAAGTGATTTTTTGCAGAAATTTGTGATGATCTGATGATATTTCACAGAAAGGCGAAAGTACATTTTCTCATGTTAAAATATTGGAACAATAGATCACTGTTCATGGCGAGTAAATGTTACATCTGAACAGTATGGATGGGAAGTCTCCCTCTTTCAGAATCTCCATGCGTGCACATATATATGTACGTGTGTGTGTTTGTTTGTGTGTGTACGTACACATCTGTTTGTGTGCTCTCAAGTGAGAGTGGAAGGGAAATGTTTTGAATTTCCTATGAGAGGGCCACTAAATCTTCCTGTATATGATGAAACTACGTCTTGACAGGAATTTTGCTTTCTTTAAATTGGAAGTGTAGTCTGAGGTTTAGTGTGATCAGCTATAAGCTTGTTACATGCTTGAACATCCTCAAAGTTTCAGACAGCCTTCCATTGAAGGTAACTCGCAATTGGATATGCAGTTTCAAGCAGGTTGTATTTTTAAGGTGTTCCTTTGTCAGCGAATAATCAAAGCTATTTTGATATACACGGGCCTGGCAAATATTCACAGAAATCAGAATTCGGCACTTTTTCTTTCAAATGTTTTGCCTACCAACTGCAGACTTTAGGATTTAAATATGAACTTCAGACTTTAGGACTTAAATCTGGGTTGCATTTTAAAAGCAAATACTCGGCTAATTACAAAGGAATTACAGCAATTAATGCTACTATTTGCTTTTCAACTCACGTGTATCCTCAAGAGCCTTTTTCACATTGCTCAATTCTTGACAAAAAGAAGAGAAGTTTTGATAATTGTGACACGTTCTGTAAAATTATTCTGAAAATGACTATCATAGTTGCTGCAATGACTTAGATTGTCCACAACACAGCCATTTTATTTTCATCATGACTGATAGCTCTTCTTGCTTCAATGTTTGTTTCATTGTATTCAAACAGATGACGCATACGGCAGCCAAACGTAGGGATCTGTTAGTTAAAGGAATGAATTTCTACCAAGTGAAACGTAGACAAATTGAACCATAGATCATAGAAAAACAGAATGATTACAGAACAGAAGCATGACATCTGAGCTATTCAGTCCATACCAACCTTCTTAAGAACATCCCAACCAGAACAACAATTTATCGATGTTATCTTGCATCTGAAATGGCCAGTGAAAATCCCTGGACACTATAGGCAATTTATCAATGCCAATCCACCTAACGTGCACATCGCTGGATTGTGAGAGAAAACCGGAGCATCCCAGAGTAAATACCACACTGACAATCGCTTGAGGCTTGAATCCACCCGTTTAACATACCTATGCACAACGTTGATCTGCCCAAATTCAATTTAACATTATTCAGAAATTATAATTGAAATAATTCAGACAACAGTAATACAGGATAAATAATTCCGCCTACTTCATGGTGTCTGAACACCAGAATTGACTAAACTTCTTGGGGATTAAAAGATTAAATCTTACTAGCCTCACTTTGGATTGCTTTATTTCTCGTGAAATTGCCCATTATCATTCAAAAAAAAGTTGTGATCGTTTTAATGGTTGCCGTAATTCACAAACAGATAATCAATATTATCTACAATACACAAAATGCTGTTGTTCCGACACATTCATATTACATATCATGGTTGGGGAATCGCATTGAAGACATCTGACCAAGCAAAGGCAACAGCGTAAAATGTAATCAGCTTTGTGTCACCTACCTTTTCCATTTCCATTTGACTTTTCTTCTACAATAATAATCAGGATTCAGCACATGACAACCATATTTCGTATTAACTTGCATTTTTCATGGCAACATCAAAAGCCACGTGTATCCTCAAGAGCCTTTTTCACATTGTTCGATTCTTTACAAAAGGAAGAGAAGTTTGATAATCATGACATGTTCTCGAAAATAATTTTGAAAGTGACTATCATAGTTGCTGCAATGACTTAGATTGTCTACAACACAGCAACTTTACATCACAACTTTATACCCAAAATCAAGGGCCCATCTCCCTGCTGGCCAATGGTTGATTTTAGTCATAACAAAACATTGGTAGTCAATCAAGAATGTTTTCCAAGAGAAAGTAGGCGAAAAGTATTTGTTTCTTGGGCTAATCCAACAACTATTTTTCGCAGTCTTGATGAACCCACTTGCCAAGTTGGCACTGTCGATATTTCCTTTTCTCGTTGAGTCATTACAAGGTTCAAAGTTTTGGAGAAGATTTGCAGCTCGGGTGCTCGTTGTTGTGGTTCTGTTCACCGAGCTGGGAATTTGTGTAGCAACGCAAATTCCCAGCTCAGCGAACTGAACCACAACAGTCATTACGGGGCTTGTTGGTCTCAATGTTTCCCTACATTGCTCAAATTAAGTTTTTTTTTAAAATCACATAACATTATGTGAATTATGACAACTGTTACCTGATGGTGATTAATAATTTCACCAATGCCTTATTGACCCGTGCTCTTATTTAGGTGAGAGTGAAATTGCAAAACCTGCGCCCACACCTTTCCCCTCATTTCCATCCAATATCCCACAGTAGTCTTCCACATCCAATAAAGTTTCACCTGCAGTCCCACATATGTAATTTACTGTATCCATTGTCCCAGATGCAGTCTCCTCTACATTGGGGAGATAGGACGCCTCGTATCAGAGCGCTTCAGGGAACATATCTGGGATGCCTGCACCAACTGACCCCACCGTCCGATGGCCGAACACTTCTTCTACCCAACCACCCACGCTCTACCATCATCCAGGTGCTTATTCAAAGATTGTTTAAATCTCCCTAATGTGGCTGAGTTAATTACATTAGCAGGCAGGACATTCAACGCCCTTACCACACTGAGTAAATAACCTGCTTCTGTTATCCATCTTAAATCTATCACCCCTCAATTTATTACTGTTTCCCTTGTACAAGCTGATATAATCATCCTAGGGAAAAAAAAACTTTCACTGTCTACCCTCTCGAATCCACTAGTCATCTTGTATGTCTCTATCTAATTCCCTCAGTCTTCTCCTTTCCAATGAGAACAAACTCATGTTTCTCAGCTTTTCCTGCTAAGATCTTCCTTCCAGACCAAGCAACATCCTGGTAAATATCCTCTGCACCTTTTCCAAAGTTTCCACATCATACCTGAAACCAGGCCACTCTCCATCCCTAAGTTTATAACGTTATATATTTAACAGTTTTCTTCGCGAGTCGAGTATTGCAGATGTAATACATTCCGAAATGCGACAAAAAAAAAACACGAGTTAGCTTACAAATGAAAAAGAATATTGACATCACAGAAGTGCTTATGAAATAAACTACATGTATGGTTAAGTTTGAGATGCCATGTTGTAATTACACAGGACAAGTCATTTTTAGACTATGACGTAATATTCTGGTTGCCCCTCGTTGAGAAATAGTTTGTTAAACTTGAGAGGGTGCAGAAACGATTTTCAAGGATGTTATAGAACTGGAGTGTTTGAGTTATGCAGAGATGCTGACTAGGCTGGAACCTTTACTTCTCTTGATGTTCGAGGATGTGGGGTTATCTTACAAACTTTACAATATCATCAGGGAGACAAAAAGAGTACATAGGCAAGGAATTTGTCTTAGGTTGGGCAGTCAAACATTTTCCAACTTATTTTATGTTGTCCGAGGAATAATTTTAAACGATCTGAGAGTTACATTTTTCACTCAGATGATGGTGCATTTACAGAACGAGTTGTCTGAGGAACTGATGTATCAGGGCATAATAACGGCATTTGAAAGACATCGAGAAGTGTATATGAACAGGAGGGGTTTAGAGTGAATGGAACCAACAGTGGCAAATTGGACTTCATCAGTTTGAAATGTATGACATTCACAGTTTTTTTGATTAAAATATCAGTTTCTACACAGTATGACTACGACACAGTCTACATTAAAATACCTCAGCGATGTCACAAACATTTGATTAGATTAATGCTTCGCAATTATACTTAATGTATAGAAGTGGAATTCTTAGGATAACATAAGTATGTGCGGAACTTTTCAGAAAAAAGATGGTGAAGTTGTAAAGCTTATCTACCAGGAGCATCAAGTTGACAAACGATAAGGCGTTTGATCATAATCGCAGATGACTTGATCTGAACAATTCAAAAAAAGATCATAAGGCCATAACACAAAGGATTGGAAATTAGGCCATTTGACCCATTGAGTATCTTCTGCCATTCAGTCATGGTTGATCGGCTTTTAGCCCAGTTTTGCTATTTTCACTCCATAGCTTTTAATCACCTTAACAATCTAGAACTCATTTGTCTCTGCTTTAAATGTACTGTTTAACCAGTCCTCTACAGCCTTTTGCAGCAATGAACTCCACAGATTCACCACTCTCTCGCTAAAGTAGTGCCTCTTAATCTCTGATCTATAAGGTCTTCCCTTTCTACAGGTGTGTCATCGTTCCTCATCTGTCCAGCCAATTGAAACATCTCCAAACATTCATGACGTCCAGGCCATTCAGTATTCGGAAAGTTTCAAAGAGATCCCACCTCGTCCTTCAGAAATGCATCGAATACAGTCCCAGAGTCCTCAAACTTTCCGCATATGTTGAATTGTTCATTCCTAGGATCATTGTCATGAACCTCCTCAGGACATATTCCAGACCTCTATGCTTCCTACCAAAATGCATGATCTCATAATTTCCCAGTTGCATTTCTTCTGCCACCGTTTATCCGGTCTGCCCGAATGTCTAAATCTTTCTGCAGCCTCCCCGCCTCCTTGCTATTACCAGCCTTGTCGTCTATCTTTGTACCATCTTTATGTCTAACTTCATTCAAAGTTAAATACAAAGAGCTGAATGACTCCATAGGATGTAGCAAAAGCTGACATATGTGAAATTATCTCGGCTGTTTTTTTAGAACATGTGTGTTTGCCCACGACAATTGCAGTAAGCAATCCATCTGTCAATCTGGAGCAGTTTCCAGCCTTTTCAGTCTTGATTAAGTAAAGCAGAACTCATACAATCCAGCCACGTGGAACAATACAGTTAACTTATAGTCACAAAAATAAAATTATGCCAAACATAATGTTAGCGCATGCCATTTTCTGACAATTAACATGTGCAGCTAGATGTTGTTAGTGGAGTTTGAGGGCTGATTCATTCGAATTCTCACAATAAGGTTTCTCAATCATGACACATACAACGGATGTCATGACTGCACATAAGAATGGATACAACTGACATGAAACATTTTGTTATTGTGCGTAACTTCTGTATAGCCTAGAAAAAGAGAAGGTTATTCAGATAAAATAATACACTTCAAAAACTGTTGTTAACCCCAGTGAAAATAAACAAAAAAGTCTCTCTTACTTTATGCTAATATTTCCACGAACAAGAATTACGTGATTGCTTTTCTCCAATTCAAATATCTTTAATTATTTCAATGTTCTATGTACCTCAGCTCCATTAAAAGAAAAATGTGTTATATACATATAATTGCATAGTTTTCTCTATTATTCAGATTTGAAAGGGTGGCAAATGAGAAAGACAAGACGATTAATCAGAGAATTTTTTTCTTCAATTTTCCTTTTTCCATTGCTGGCAATTTGCAGCATTTGCATGTTAGAAGGACATGCAGTTTGATAACTTAGCAAGATTAATGTCACCTTTGCTGGCATCGATCACCAAGATGCATCATTAAAATCTTAATATTTCAAATCAGAAGGAACTGAGCCGTACGAGTAAAACATAATCATATGTCTTCTTAACAAGAACGGTGGGTATTGCTGGCAATTTTGGCTAAAACTTCCCCGTTTGATTCTGCAGTCAGACATTTGCTGGGAAGTCTCTGCCACATTTAGATCAGTTAAAAAGGTAGTCGTCTGAATAGGTGCACGGATTTCCCGATGTTTCCTTTCTTCTGACTGTCCTCTGGAAGGTTGAGCTTTTCGATTCTTCAAAGCCTTTACAAACAATGAATGCCCAAAGTTATGCTTTGCAGCGATTGTCTCTCAAGTGTCATTGCAATGTAAAGTAAGTCATAACTTGTAATCACCTGTTCAGATTGTGAGGAATGGATATGAGACAGGAATTGGTCCTGTGAAACTTTCACTATGTGGAATATATGGTTGCGTACATGTGTCATCAATCCTATTAAAACGAATGGAACTACCCGTTTTCATGGCAAGGATAGTGCAGTGATGGATCACCGGCATTGAGACTTGCTGCGTTCAGATGTTCTTTTACCAGGACATGGCTTTTATTTCATTCGAATGAACAAATATGGAAATATTCTTTGCAATTTCCCAACATTGTGTATGTTGTAAAGGCTTCATCACTGTTGAAGATTGCACTTAGCTGCAAGGATAGTTAACCTTGCAATCTGATCTTCACATCTTCAATCTGGTTGTTTTAGTTTCACGCTTTCCTTTTATTCAACATGGACATAAAACCGCAGATATTACTATATGGCTTTTTCCAGAACAAAACATGTTTAATTCAATTGTCGATGCATAGAAAGAAAAGCATTATTCTCAAGTCACCACTAACACTAGCCATGATGCTGCCAAAATACAACACAATGAATTAAATAACGCCAAGAGCTTAAGTTGAACAATTGAGCCATGTTATCCTACTGTCACGGTGAAATCGCTCAAAAAATAGACTCTGTCCTCTTTTGTTCATGGATCTCTGAATGCAGCTAGAGAACTGACAACATAATGTGATTTGTACATATTGCAATCCTGAAAATAAAACGTGGAATTGCCTTTGGTGTTTTTAGTAACCACCTGCCAATGCATAAAGCAAAAATGAGGTTTTGTTTTCAATACCTTGAAAATGCTTATCTAATTGTTTACATTGTAACTGTCGGCTTTGTTTTCCTACACTGTTTTCCTAGACTGTTTCATCACACATGTAATGGCTCCCACTAGGCAAAGCAACACACTCTGTGTAAATGTTTCAAGTGCACAGAGTATCCACTTCAGATGGATTTCACCAAAATGGGATCACCATCTGAACATTGCACATAACAAGTAGGTGCATAACTTTCACTCACTTCCTGGTTGGAATTATTCTGGCAGCTTTTCCGTGATGTTATATGTTGTTAGATAACGTTTGTGACTGCATTTTTATTCGGGCATGTCTCAAGGCAATATTTTAAGTTATGCCCTCAACAGGTTACTGTAGTCAGCAATAAATAAGCCGTGAGCTGGTTCTTGAGGTTGGATAGTTTCACAATCATGACAAATGATTGTCATACTTTCCTAAGTGCCTGAGAATTCACTTAAATAATATCTTAATCCTGATTTAATGTCGCAGAGTAAAATAATTGGCAAATGGCCGATAAGCCATTTAAATCTCTAAACACCTGCTGCATTCCTTTTTTTCATCATCACTTCTTTCCTTTCGTTACTGATAATTGGCAAGTTGCTTCAAAGACAAAACGCATCTTAACAGCGTTGCACACCAAGATCTTCTCATTGTCAATCTGATATATAAACAGGACAAATGAGCAATAAAGTAAACAATTATGTTCATTTTTATCCATTCATTTTGAGAATTCAACTGATATTAGAGTTGTCAATCTTTTCGGAATAGGCAGCACAGCTGACATTGATAGCTGACGAGAATTTCTGATTCACAAGATGAAAAAAATTTGGGTGTTACTGACTGTATATAAGGAGTACTCTGGCACTGCCAGCATACTTGAGTCTGTATTTATAAAATTATCATTGAAATATCAAGCCTTTGGAGGGTAAGATGCAGATCGTACTAATGTCCTCATCTTGGCTGTCTCCAAGTTACATGATTACATGACAGAGTGTGAAAGAATGTTTTAGGTTCACCAGCCGCTTGTTCAGAAATATTCAAAATGCTGCCGTCCTTTTACGCTCAGTTCCAAAGCCAGTAAAGACTGATGCATAAAGGACATGATCACTGTTATATCCTTTGTAGGTAAATTGACTTCGAAGTTACACTGAGCGTAATTTAATATTTCTCAAAGAAGGATGTATTTTCTTTCTGTTATAAACATAAAATTGAACTATTCGTATTACTAATTATAAATGTCACACTTTTGAAACACTTATTGAAAATTTTAAATTCGTGGCTGTATAAACTCTAGCCTGCATGCATGCTGTCACTCTCTGCCAGGAATCCTCCCATAAACGACCAACAAAATATTATTTTTCTTTGTTTTCAGAGATCATTATCTCCGCCAACCTTACCACTTGCAGAGTTGCTACATAATCCACGAATTTAAAATTACTGTTTTGAAAACAGCATTTGTGATTTCGGCAGTTTATAGGTCATCTGTGATGTTCAGTATGCGTTCTTCAATTGCATGCTTAATAATTGAATAAGTCTTTTTCTGTTCTGTCAGTTAGATTTTTTTCCCTTTTTGGTTAGTGACCCGAAACATGATACGTAAATGGGCTGCTTTAGAAACATTTATTTTATGCAAGGTTACCCAGTATGAGGTTACCAGTTCCTGATCTGTTGAATAACATTATTTAACTTCTTTAACTTCTTTAGTAAACCACGATTCTCTCGTTCAAACACTTTATCTCTTCCTGACAGGTATGTACGCATCAAGGGCATGCGGTAGCTCTTCCACGAAAAAGCTCCACACTTCAACTGTGCCTATACTCTGCAATTGTTTTCCATATCATATGCATTCTAAATTTTGCCTATTCGTGTCATAATTGCATTTACTGCAGTTACAAATATTGCACTGCAGTATATGCCTATCCAGTTCCTTTGCTAAAGTTAATGTAACTTAATTCTGGTCACTATCACCAAAGAGTTGACCGCCCTCCAATCTGACACCTGACCTGATTCATTACTCAGTATCAAATCCAATGTGGCCTCGCCTCTTTTTTGCCTACCTACATTCTTTGTCAGGAAACCCTCCTGCGCACATTTGACAAAAACTGACCAATCCAATGTACTCAAACTATAGCATTTCCAGTCAATGCTTGGAAGGTTAAAATTCCCCATGCAACTAACTTGCTACTTTCCCTCCTATCGAGATTCATCTTTGCAATCGGTTCCTCTATATCTCTGGAACCTGTGGAGACCGATAGAAAATTCCCAACAAGGTTACCTCTCCTTTCCTGTTTTTAGCCTCAGTCCATACTACATAAGTAGACAATTGTTCATCACACGTCATTACTGCACTTGACCGTACTACTGCACTCGACTAATAATGCAGCATGTTGCCTTTTTTTTTATCATTTTCCCAGTTTTTACTGAAAGATCTGAATCTGGAAACTGCAACAACCATTCCTTTCCCTGCTCTGACATGACCACAACATCGAAATTCCAGTGCTGGGGCAAACCTGATTGTTACCTATATCAACAGTTTGGATGAGAATCTATATGGCATGACTTGGAAGATGGCAGATAATGTTAAAATATTCTCTGTCGTGGACAGTGAGGAAGGTTGTCAGAAATTGCAGCAGTACCTTGAGCAGCTGGGAAGTGAGATGAGAAATGGCAATTGGTAATTGTCGGGTCTTGCATTTTGTGCAATCCAATCATGGTAAGAGTTCTGCAGTGCATAATAGGGCCTTAAGCAGTGTAGAGGATTGAAGGGATTTTGCAGTTCATGTGTACGGTTCACTGGAAGTGGAGTTGCTGTTAGGCAGGTTAGTGAAGCAAGTTTTTGACTCACTGGCCTTTCTCAGTGAAGACATTGTATATAGAAGTCAGGAAGTTATGTTACAGTTGTGCAGGAAGTTAGTGGTCCGGCACTTGGAGCATTGTGTGCAGATTTTGTCATCTTGCTACAGGGTGCATGTTATTAAACTGGAATTAGTGCAGCAGAATCTTCCGAGCATGTTGACAAGACTGAACAGTCTGAGCGAAAGAGAGAGATTGGACAGGTTCGATGTTTTACTTTCAAGCACCAGAGACTGAGGGGAATCTTACATAATTGTATATGATCATGAGGTGCATGGATATGGTGAACATACTCAGTCTTTTTCCCAGTTCTGTTGATCGAAAACTAGAGGTCGTCAGTTTAACCTTAAAGAACAAAGAATGAAACAGGACTTGAGGGGCAATTTATTTACACAGACAGTGGTATGCAGATGAAATGAGCTGCCAGCCGAAGTGATTCACGTGGGTACATTCACATCATTTGAAAAGTATTTGGACAAATACATGGATAGGCAAGGTTGGGAACGATTTGATGAAGTGTCAGTAAGTAGGGTTATTGTGGATAGATATCTTCTTTGGGGTGGAATAGATGGACCAAATGACCTGTCTCCGTGCTGCATGTTTGTATGACTTTATTCTCTAATGGTAAGGTAATGTTATTTGACAAATTAAGGAATAAAGGATAAATCCAGTAAGTAGGAAAAAAATGTAAAACAAACATAACTGATGCTATGACCAATGAAAGGCAGATCCAGGAGCACTGTGTTATATATTAATGGATAATAGACGTTGATTTCTATCTGAATTCTTGTGATAAGTCATTCGCTATTTGTCTCTGGCATGGTTTCAGCACAAGGGATGACATAATGAATATCGATGCTTTGAAGAGCAAATGTTGAAATGCGTTACAATGTCGAGTAAATATTATCCCTCATTCTTTTATTCTCTACAGCAGGAATCGTCCAGAATTCTGGTTGAAATTATGCTGATTTCTGTCGACAACTAGGATCTTTGGAAGTTTGATCGTTCAATGTTAATCTCTCATCATGAATTATGCCGAATTGCATTACACATATCACAAAGTTTCATATTCCTACTCTGGCACTGTAGTAAGGAGACGTTTTCTGTATTTTAACGATTGTTCGAAATAGCACGTTTCGGTTTCTGCACAGTCTGTTATCGCCATGGAATTGCAGTCAGTTTAGTAACTGACTTTTCAGTAAAAAAAGTATTTTTTAAAATTCAGTTGTTTTCTGCGGTCTTCTGAAGGTGAGATCTGTACATCTGTGTTTTGACAACAGTACGGTCAAGATGTGGAGAGTACCTTTTGTTTTAGACTTTGTTTTTCTAAGCAAAGATATTCTTAAGGAGTAATACACTCTAGCCATTTTAATGGTCCACGATATGAATTCATGAAAGAGAACGCAAATTCATTTTTCTTCTTTCGAAAACTCGACAAACAATAATTGAAATAATTACATTTTATCTGACATTGAAACAAATATGTCGTAGTATTAAACCATTACTATGTATTTATAGAGGATACAAAAGAGGCTGCATTAGTTTCACCTGAATGGTCTTTTCCATCAAGTTCTGCAAGAGAGTTGGACAATGATTTGAATCCTTATTCTGAAATCAACGTAAGTTTCTTTCTTTAAAAAAAGAACATATTGAGAGAAAGCAGCAATAAATTAATTAATACCAGGTTTATCATTGAGGCATTTGTCTTTGCAATGTGTGAAGGACTTTTATGAAAATAATCATTCTTGTATGTTTATTCGTCTATATGCATAAAGGGTTATTATTTCATTTTTTAAATGCGGCATCCGTGGGATAAAAGACTCATATTTCCGCGTAACATTATGCAAATTGATGAAATATGAAGATTGTGAGTTGCACTCAATGAGTTCTTTCTGACTAGCATACATGCTTGTTTTACTTAAAAGCATAATGCATTACAGAGAGATTATTGCTGCATCTTTGAACTGAAGTGAAGTTATTAATGTCTCTGCTAGTGTCAGTTTAGATTGTCAACGATTGCTCAGTCGAAAACATATTCCCTAGATATGCTACCATGCACAGAGGGACTTCAGAAATGTACATTCAATCACTCATTCACCCATTCTATCCAAACATGGGCCTCAGCTATTTCTGAGTCAATTTCTTCACGTAACCTACATAAATCCATGTAGTTTCCAGCAAACAATACAGTATGACATATTCTCTCATTCCAATCCATCAGTATATAATAAACATATGTAATGAATAAATCATCCTCCTGCTCCCTTTTCACCAATTTCAGCAGGGCAGCACCACCAAATTAAACTACCCATCTCCTCCACAGTCATTATTGTGCAGCAGTCGTCTCTGCGACGAAATACAGTTTCACTGCATCGTGATTCTAAACATTTCCTCGTCCAAGCATCCCTGATGGATTCCAGTCCAAGTACAGAATATTGACAGTTTAATGTATCTATTCTAACTGTCCAAAATACACAACCACAAGTTTCAGGTGAAGCTGTGCTTCACTTTTTCTTTCATTATAGTTCAGCGAATTTTCAGCTAACTATACGATCTGCATTGCAAGTTTGAGGTTATATGCAGATTTGGTGATTACTTTATTGATGATTTTGGGATGGTCGTAAGAACACCAAGACATCAAATGAATTTCAAAATTGCATCCAAAATTGCTGGATTGTAGGATGGAATGGGTAACTAGGGGAACATGCTTGTCAGACTAAAGGCTTTTGATTAGAGGAGTACCTCTGAATTCGGTGTTCGGCCCATTCCTGCTTTTCACCTATATCAATGAGTTGGTTGAATAGAAACAAAACCTGAATAGAAACGGATGACAGTAAAATAAATGGCATCGTGAACAGTGAAAAAGGCTATCAGGAATTGAAGCAGCACCTTCATCAGCTGTGGAAATAGACCGAGAAATGGTAAACATTGTTTAATATAGATAAGTGGAAGGTTTTGCATTTTGCAAAGGCAGTTCAAGGTAAAAATTTCATGGTGAATGGTAAAGTCTAAAGAAATGTGGTGGAACAGAGGCAGCTTGCAGTTGAACTTCACAGTTCTCTGGAATTGGAGTTACAGTTAGACAGGGCATTGAAGAAAGCTTTTGGCACACTGACCTTCTTTGGTCACGGCAGTATTTAACCAGGATGTTGGTGAGATCCCACTTGGATTATTGTCTTCAGTTTATGTCACCTTGTTCTTGAAAGAATGCTATTAAACTAGAAAGAATGCAGAAGAAATTTACAAGAATGTTTCCTGGATTCACAGGTCTGAGTGAAATTGAGAGATTGGACAAGCATTGTTTTAGAGCGCAGGAGTGTGTGAGGGGTCCTTGTAGAATTATATAACATTATGAGAGTTTTTAATACAGTGAATGCACGCTATCTTTCCACCAGGTTTGGAGTGTTTGCGGTAAGGGGGAATCAGAATAATTTAGAGAGAATGAATAAAAGGGAACCTGTGGGTCAACTTTATTTCAGAGAGGGTAGAACGCATATAGAACATACTGCCAGTGGAAGTGTAGTTGGGTACTTTTAGAATACTCACAATGCTTTTGGATAAATGTTTGGATACGAAAGGATTAGAAGGATATCGGCCATGTGCATGGAAATGTGGTTAGTATGGACAGATATTTTCTTCTGCAAGACCATGCTGAGCGAAAGGTCCGTTTTTCCGTGCTGTAGGAAACTGTGACTTCATGACTCTACATTTGTCGACATTTCAGGAAGCCATCGTCTTCCCATTCAAATGTGTCCATCTGGGAGCTGCTACAGTATTACTCAAATCTCATTGCAAGCTGTACTTGGTTACACTAACTTGTTTTTGTTGACACATTTCAGCTTAGCAAATTTGGCGTTGAAATTAACAACTGTACAACAAGATCTCTAACTTGCATCTTGATTGCAACATCTGTTCCCACAATACGTTTTTTGTGAACGCTGATCCTATGTGAGCGGATTTGCTTTGTGCTTTTAATGTGTTGCCATATTTTTTTTTGTAATTTGCATATCTACAATCAATTTACAATGCTTAACACAACGTTTATATCATTCACTTCAAGCAAAATCATTATTTACTCCACTTTCAATCCTCTTCCACTCGCGAGAGCACAAAATAAAAGAAAGAAAATTTGTTTGTTTTAGAACTGAAAAAGAGTTATATCGGATTCCAAATCTTAGCTGAATTTGTTTGCACAGTTTATGTTAGATATGATTATTGACTAGAATTTCGTTGTTTAACTACAGATCTAATATCCACAGTATTATTGTTCTTATTTCTCATTCATCGTATGAGGCAAAGTGTTCACATGAACCCTTCAAATGCCGGGGCATTTCCAGGTGGAATGGTCAGATATGGTGTACTTTACAAATGGTGAATTTCTTGTGCAAGACATATGGAAGCTATAACTTTTTGTCGGACGATTGAAAACTTTATCTACCAGCCTTCTTCTTTTGTTTTGCACCTTTCCAAGCACGATTACATTGCACATCTGTCATTACTATTGCATTGATTTCATTTTTTTTGTGGGGGTGAAGGTTGAAGTCTAACTGATGCAGACCATGGTAAATGCCACCATGATCACCTAATTCACCAGGTGACAGATATCTCTTGTGATTCTTTTTGTTAAACATTAATCGAAGTGAGATAGAGCTACCTTGCTTATACCCTTTCAGATAATTGTCTTTACTCTGCAATAACAGCAGCAATCCAAAATCTTAACCATCGATAACATCCGCAACTCTTGTGGTGCAACCTGCTTTCAGAAACATGGCTTCACGTTTGTAATAGCATGTAGAGGACATAAACCGAGTTGTTTTTTAAAAAAAAATCACATTCACATATACTGAAATTATTGATGAAATTGAAGACAGAAAATTATGAACAAAGTGTTCATTCATCCATCTAGGTGGAAGTAAAAATTGAACACGATGTGAATTTGCTTTTTTACTCACTGCACTTCAGCTTAAGATCCTCAAGTTCTAGAAAACAATGTAAACACAATAACTAAATGTATAATGGTTTATATGCATTTTGTCAACTTTCAAGTTAAAACTAAATTCAGTTCGGCAGTACGTGTGTAATACCCTGATGTTGGATATTAATAATCATTCCCATTTCCACTATACTAAATTCCTATAACAGTTCCTGAATTAAGTAGCATCCTTCCTCAATTCGTCCTACCATCGCTGACAGTCAGAATATATAATAGTAAAAGCAAGTGTTCGCCACAATGTTGCAACAGATCGTTATTTTCTTCAAATCACGATTAAAAATATTTTGAGTGACATTCTAGAAATGTTTGGGTTTGCATTACCATTCCTTTGAAATGTTCATTTTGTGCGTGTAGGGGTCGCTGGTTGACCAGAATTTATTGCCCGTCCCTTGTCTTTGAGAAGGTAGCGATAATCTGAGTTCCTGAACCGATCCACCGACTGTCAGTTGATCCGGTATGCTATTAAGGAAGGAATTCCCGGATTTTGACAAAGCGACACTGAGTAAAGGCCGATATACTTTCATTTCAGGATGGTGAGATACTTGAAGGAGAGCTTGAAGCTGGTTCTATTAAAATTGTGAAAAATACAGCTGTGTTATTGTAAGTAAGTGAATATTTAAGTAATTGAGTCAAGCATGAAAGGACCAAAATAATTGGTGCATCAGAATATAATGGAGATAAAATCAAAATTCATATCTTTTGAGGTTATGAAGGATGTGAATGAAGGTTGTATTTTCCTTGTAAGATGTGTGAATTGACTTACTTCAGAATTTTTCAAAGAAGCACAACAAAACATAAGGCATTAAATTCGAGGATAGAATGAAAAAAGTTACAATAAGATGCATGAAGATCTACTGGATATGTGAAACCATGCTCTACATTTCCTAGGTAAAACTGAAGTAAGAAAACACTGTACAGGAGATGATGACGTAATTCATTGCATATTTTAATAAGAACAAAAATTGTTTGCAGGAGGTTAGTCAGAACACATACTTAAACATATGAAAAAAGTTGACCAGGCGATGAGAGGTCTACTTTAGGTGGTCAGAATTCAAATAGTACTATTTACTGATTAATAACTGTGGTTGTCAGCTTTATGAAAGTCAAAATGGAGATGAATGACGTTACGAAATTTTGAGTGAGATCAGATTTTAACAATTCATTGAAGAATGAAATTGATCGTTTAATCTATCCATTTAGATTACAAAGTTTGGTTGTTCTTGGAGAAGAAATGGCGAGGGACATTTACTTTGGTTTGAAAGTGCTATGCTTTCTTTCTTTCTCTATCTTATCGATGCTCACGTTAAGAACGAATATAATGTAGTGTTCAGTCTTCTTGTCTTCAAACGTTTCGATGTTAAGAGAACAGTTATAAGGAATCCTTCCCTTGCAAGTAGTCAGCAATTATGACTATGCAAAACTGGACATAAAATTGAAATTGGCCTCGAATATATATATTTTTAAAGTCATTGAACAAGTGATAATTTACAATGAATAAATCAGAAACAGTGCAAGTAAACTGATGGATCTGGAAATGGAATTAATGCCTGAATAAATTTTCAAAAATGAAATCAATAAATGAAACAATTCATGCATCAGTTATATAACGATCATTAATAGGAGAAAGAATTAATCAATAAACAGGAGCCAAGTGATTCACCAGTAAATTGCACAAATGCAAAGTTGTAGGCTTTCAACTTCTATATGTCCCTGTCATCACTTATCCTCTGAGTAGTTGCAGGTTACTTGGACTGAAGTAATAAACACAATAATAGGTCTCAGAATTCAACATTGTAGTGACTATTCATTCCTGGGAATGTAAGCTTCCCACGTTAGACCATAATTTACTGTGGAGGGAAGTGAAGAGTCAATTAACTTGCTTGGTTACTGGACTCATCTGTCTCCAAAGAAGACCAAACGAAGTAATGACAGCAGCTTCTTGCCATAGCACATGAATGAACCATATTTTTCTTTTAAAAATCCTTGAGTACTCACAATGATGTTGTATTTATCTGAAAATTGTTAGTTCCAGATTGATTGATTTCAATGAAAGCATCTACATGAGACGGATTTTATCCCAGATCCTGCCATCATCACTTGGGTCTTTGCATTTATACCTAGCTATAATAGCACTAGGTAATTGCTTCAAGGTAATGGTAAGCCATTATATCCACTTGAGAGGAAATGAAATCATCTCTACATCACTCAATTAAGAACAGTAAAATAAAGTTAATATTCAACGTGAAGAGCATTGTTTGCAATCGGACAGAGATCACTGATTCATACAGCACAGAAACAAACCATCATTTCAAACAGTCCATGCTGAGACAAATGGCAAACCTACGCACTCCCACCTGCATGCTCCTGTCTCAGACCCCATCAACACCTTTTTCCTATTGCTTAACGTACCCAAACATCTTTTAAATGTCTAACTGTACTCAATTTTGCCACTTTCTCTGGAAATTCCTTGGACAAACGTACCGACGTCTGTTTTTAAAAATGCCCTATGTCCTTCATAAAATATTTATTCTCTCACCTTAAATATTACCCCCCTAGTGCTGAAGTCTCCTAAACTTAGCAGAGATCAACGAGAATTAGCGCTATTTGTAAACAACCTCACTCCTACTCCAGATTTTGACAAGGTCAATAAGATTACGTGTCAATCTTCCAGGCTCCAGTGGAAAAAAAATGCAAGTGTATCCAACCTTTTTTGATAACTCAAACATTCCCTAACTGGCGACGTTTTGTGTAAACTCTTCTACACCTTCTACAGTTTAATGATATTCTTCCTAATAATATCCTTAATGACGTCCTTCTTTGTACCAGCATGTGGCTCAGTGGTCAGCACTGCTGCCACACAGTACCATGCAAGCAGTATCCATTCCAGCTTCTGGTAACCGTCTGTTTGCTCTGATTTCCTCCCACAAACCAAAAATGTGCAAGTTTTGCGAATTGGCCAAGCTAAATAGCCCATAGTGTTAGGTGCATTAGTCGGAGTAAATAAAGGTAAGGGATCTGGTTGGATTAATCTTCGGAGCATCGATGCGGACTTCTTGGACCAAAATGCCTAATTCCATACTGTAAGTAATCTATTCTATTACAGTGCAACTAGGACTGGGCAGCGTATTCCGATAGAATTTCAAAGTTTGTGAGATGATTTGTAGCTCGGGTGCTCGTTGTTGTGGTTCTGTTCGTTGAGCTGGGAATTTGTGTTGCAGACGTGTCTAGGTGACATCCTCAGTGCTTGGGAGCCTCTGTGAAGCGCTTCTGTGATGTTTGCTCCAGCATTTATAGTGTTTTTTCTCTGCTGCTCTGCCGGTTGTCAGTTCTAGCTCTCCGCTGCTGTGGCCAGTATATTGGGTCCAGGTCGATGTGTTTGTTGATAGAATCTATGGATGAGTGCCATGCCACCAAGAATTCCCTTGCTGTTCTCTGGCTTGTTCTATAATAGTAGTGTTGTCCCAGTCGAACTCAAGTTGCTTGTCAGTCGCGTGTGTGGCTACTAAGCATTGCTGTTCGTATCGTTTCGTGGCCGATTATCCTGCCCAAACTGAGGAAGACTTCCCAACTCTTATACTCAAAAGACGGAACAATGAATGCAAGCCTTTTTAACTATCATGTCTTTCTGTGCAACAACGAATTGTGTTGCTTAACCCCGAGGACCTACTGCACTACAATTTTATCTAAAACCCTACCAATTATTATATATATCTTTCCCCTGTCTGTTGTATGAAAATGCAAAATCTCATTTTCATTAAGACTGAACTGCACCTGACACTTTTCAGGCCAATGACCAGTTTGATTAAGATCCCTTTGTAATCTTAAACAAAAAACTTTCTTCAATGTCTTCTATGCAACCAATTTTGGCATTGAAGCAAATTTACGAGCCATGCCTTCTATATACTGATCCAAATCATTTGTACAAATGATAAATAAATCGTTCATTTATGCAATTCTCTGGTGAAATGCCAACTGGAATAGTATCTCAAGCATTGGTCTCCTTATATTGGAAAGCATGTAGCTGCATTGTGGCCGTTCATAGATGATTCAAAAGACAAATAGCAGAAATTAGCACATTTTGTAATCCAATATTTGGAGGAAAAAGTAGTGATACAATTCAGGAAATTTCAAAATTAAGTAAAAAAAAAATTATGAGCACTTGGTTCCAATGTCTGATCCTTGAATTTTTTTTTCAATTCCGATTTTCCAAAATTTGCATGGTCATTCTAATGATCATAAATTCTAAAATCATATCCATAATTTACGAATTGACATGGAAAATGCTGTTCAACCGGTCCTTGACGGGTACAATAAAAGCTTATCTTGCACAATTCAACGTAGGATTTCCTGACCATGGAAAAATATCAAACGGTTGTTGAATAATTAAATTATTCAGTTTAAATTAATCGAGGCTAAGAAAATGACCATTTAAGTGCAATGATTATATCGATTTCTGCTTGTGAAATCTCACCCGCTAACGTATGTTACATGTCCAGTAGAATCATCCATACAATGCCATAAATATCCGTGATATAAAACTATATAAAAGCAATCCTTCAGTTATAAGAGTTACGTTTTACTTTACCTTTCATGCATACATCGTTAATTGGTATCATTATGCACAAAAAATAATAAAAATTACAAAGGAGAACTCAGATTTTTGTACCTTTTTCCCTGTTACTCAATCTTTGTTCTGTAGTAATATAATAAAATGTAAGTCTGGGTTAGAAATATGAGGCAGAAACACATTAGTGATGCCTTATATGTACAGGGTTCATGCAGTGATAAGATGATAGCAGATCATAAAAGTAGTGAAAAGAACGCAATTTCGAAATATTAACCATCTATTTCAGTCGTTCTCTGTTATTAAATGTATTGAACCCGAACAATTCCGTTCAACAGGCAAGATTGCGATACTTTACCTGTATCCAGGAAAATAGCATAAACAGAAATCAACTACTGAGTTGAATGACAATTATTTAATGCTCACCTGACCGGTCTAGAGCGCCAATCGCATTTTCCAGTTCTAAACAAAATGTAGAATATCAAAACACAAATGTAGCGGGCCATTGTACCTCCTAGCTCATAAGTAAAATACCAACATATTGTCACTTTCTTGATCTCTGAAAACATAAGAACACCTGAAAATCAATCATCACATCTGGAAATGTCGTGATCATGCAGTAATCGAAGGAAATTTCCAATTGAGTATACAAATCAATTTACCAGAAAAAACCAAAGAAATGTGCCATGCCAGAACTAGGAATTAAAGTGAGGTGCTTTGTGGATTCGTTCTGAGATGCTGCATATGTTGCCTCGTTTTTTTTTTCATAATACTGTTGTTTTCAATCCGCTGAGTATGTCGAACTGATCATAAAGTGTAACAGTTCCAATACCATAAAGTGACCTTCAAATTGCATCGCCATGTGAGATTTTATTCTTGTATTGCAATGTCTTGCACATTCTTTCACAAGAACAATAGAGTCATAGTGCACTGAAACAGACCCTTGATCTCAAACAATCTGTGCCATGCATAATCACAATGTAAACTAGTTCCACGTGCTTGTGTTGATCCATATACTTGTCAATGTTTCTTTATGAATCCATGGATCATTAGTAAGAAAGCTGCACGTTGATCGATGAGGTGTGACTTTCTGCAGATTGCCTATGCATTGATGATACGATCATTTTATTCAAGACAAAAATCATTGATCTGACACCTAACTCTCTTTCACTTTATTTAATAAATTTTAGTTCCTGTATTATGACTGATGTTTCTGCCCTGCCTTGCTTGATTAATGATTTAAAAACGATATGGCTTCAAGCACAATTCCTGCTGGCATACAGTGAGGGGGCACTATGTTGACAGAGGTGATGTCTTTCCTATCGAAGCGTTTACTTTATCTACATACCTTTCTCCTTCCTGGTCAGCTTTTGATCTATTGAGATAACAGATGAAAACTTTCGGATAAAATTAAAGCTACAATAACCGCACATGCACACAAAAAAAGTCCATTGACACAGAGCCATGCTTTGATATGAGCATCGTTTCTCTTATGGTCTTGATGGTCAATGTAATCTCGACAAACTAAACTTAAAAATTAATGGAATACACAAAAAATGCCATTAACTTAAACCATAATGTGATGTGTAATTAACTTCATTTACGAAAATCTGCTGCCAGCGTGATGCATTTAAGACAATATTGAATTCTCTCAGAGATCCACGATAATGTGAACGTCTTAAATCATTTTTTGTGAGAACTGTTGGGACAAATTGCCAAGAAAAAATGGCAAATCTAAACTCTAAATGTTAGAAAGGCGTAATACTATTGCCCAGAATTTATAAAGATAGATTGTTACATATAGGTACCCGAGGATTACTCCCTTGAAAGTCAATTAGATTAAGTTTAATGATGAATGATTCACAATTAATCCTACAATCGTACCCTTTTGGTTGGCAAACTAATGGCATGCACAAAGAGACACAAAAATCATTACCTGCCAAATGAGATAGAGAGAGAAAGAAAAAGATATATTTTAACAAATGCTACGTGCGAATGCAGATCAGAATCTGCTGTACTTCTGCCTTGAGTTAATGATTTATTAAACGTACAACTGGTATTCGCAGAGACACATTTCGTCCAAGCTTGATTGACTAATTGAATCCTTTTATCCATATTACTTACTTGGTAAAAATAGCAGCCATAACTGCTTCACATTAAATTACTCTGTCAAATATCGATGTGAGTTTCTTCAGAATGTATATGCACTTTCGAGGTAGCAAGAACATGATCTCTATCCCACAAATTAGAAATAATTGAACCCTTGACCAGCAATGCCGGAGACAACTAACTTGCATGAGCTTGCATTTTGCTTTAAAAGTACATTCATGTATTAAGACGTATAAGATCCATCAAGGCAGAGAACAGTTTCAGTCCTGCGATATCAGAAGGCAACCCATTCTCACCTGCTCGCTTGAGTGCTTCTTTTAAGTACTCCACTTCTGCAAAATACGTGTATAAATGAATATGTAAATATATTTCAAACGAATTAATGCACAATTAAACAAACGAACGATTCGCAAAAGTGACTTTATATATATATATATATATATAGAGAGAGAGAGAGAGAGAGAAAGAGAGAGAGGGAGAAAGAGAGAGAGAGACAGAAAAGAGTTTTTGTCGGCGGGTTAATAATACCGTGAGAGCTTCTGCCTTCTGGTACTTTGCTTGCTATTACTGGAAACAAAAAGCTACTTTCCCTGGCAGCTGCTGCAGCATTATTTTTTTTCGAATAACACAAGTTCTGCTCCAATCAGGTGTAATCACATGTTGGATGCAGAATACCTAAATGTTGACTTTTTTTTTCTTTCCAAACACAACTCACATTGAACTTTTTTTCTCATATATTCATTCGGTAGGTAACAGCAGTGATTAATTCATTCATGTTGATTCATATAAAAGTTGGATAATTGTAAACAATGGAATCAAGATTCGCCCATTCAATCTGTTCAGCCTGCAAATCGTTCAGCACAGTCATCGACAATGGACCACTTCAATGCCTTCTACCCAAATCGAAGCCATAACGTTGTTACAGCATTAGCAATCAGAAAGTTACCAATTTTTGCATCAGTCTGCTCAAAGACTAAATGATGAATCACACTTTATTAGCCGCCTCCTTAATCTATATTGCGTCACTAGTTTTGAGATTTCTCACGGATAGAAATTTGTTACCTCCATCTTGTCAGTCTATTCCTTTAAGTATTTTGCAAATATGTAGAGATTTCTCTGTCTTCATTTAAAGCAATTATGTATTCTTCTTGAAATCAGTGTCCAAATTCTCGAACAATGACATATATTGAGAAATTGACAGTATGCTAGCTTCCAGTGATTAATGACATGTACAACTCTATCTTTCCCTCCCCAATTATGCTTTCAAAAGTCTTAAAACATAGTAAGAACTGTGGAAGCGGAAATCGAATGCAAAAATTAGAAAATGCTGTAAAGTAAACTCAGAAGACATCAATATTTCCATCCCAATGACCTTTTTTCAGAGCACTTATTCGGAGGTGAATAAAAAAGCTCAATGGACCTGAATTGTTAACTCTGAGTTCTGTCCAAAGGTTATACCAGTTCGATTGAGTGTATTTTTCCAGAAATTTTGGTTTTTACTTTAAAAATCGTATGAGTAATGACATGTTACACACCTCTCTTCCCCATGTCAAAGTGGAAAGCTTCAGATGTTTCCAAACTACATGTCATCTGCTCATTTACTTAACCTCTCCATTTCCTTTTGTGTATGTGTTACGTCTTCATTACAATGCATCTTCCAATTAGATTTGTATTATTATTTTGGAAATGTTCCATTTTGTATCAACTTTCATCTCAGTGGCTCCATTGTTGGCGCTGCTGCTTCAAAGCGCCAGCATCCCAGATGTGATTCCAGCCTTGGTTGACTATCTGTGTGGAGTTTATACATTCTCTCCGTGTCTGCGTCGGTTTCCTACCACAATCAAAAGATGTGCAGGTCATGTGAATGGGCCATGCTAAATTGCCCACGATGTTAGTCAGACGGGAAATTGTTCTGGGTGGGTGACGCTTCAGAGGGCCGATGGGCACTGGTTGGGCCAAAGGGCCTGCTTCCACACTATTAGGAATAAAATTTAATCAAACCAGGGTTAGGATTGGCAGTTGTTCCATCTCTCCGTTTCACATATGTCAGCAGATTTTTAATCCAGTGAAAAATATTGGCTTGTATCTAATGTGTTTTCATTCATTTTGTTAGGCCTTTGGTACAGGTCATTATCAAAAGACTTCTGGAAGTCTGAGTATTCTAGACATTTTGGCACTTATTTATCAATTATATTGACAACAAGTCCAGGAAAACTAAAAATCTGCCAACGCTGTGCAAAAAAAAATCGCTTATAGAAGTTCTTTCTTCTATTTCTTTTGTCCAATAGACTATGTTCCCTCTTTAAAAGTGTTTCCTTTTTGTTCTTGTTCTTGAACACATTGTTTAAAAGGAGCCTGCTAACTGCTTTCCTGGATGAAAAAACAGAGAAGAACTTGTCTATGCTTGCATGAGATCTATGTATAATTCATGATCTAAAATAATACCTAATACTTCTGCATTCTGTGCCAAACAATGGTATGCATCATCAGATTCAAAAGAGCTCTGTCTATGAGGGCGTGCAAAGTGATCGGCTTGAGATGTAATGGGGACTAATAGGATATACAGTAATATCAAACTTTTATTGCAGATGTTTTTTTGATCTGTGAACAAATCATGTTGACTATTTCATGTTACTCATAAGGCAGGTTTAATGTTCAACATGGCTTTTCTCATCATATGGGTGATCCATCTCAAAGGAGGATCAATTATCATCCACTTTCAGCGTGAGTTCATAAGTGGCTATTCAGAGTGATACTGCGACAGTATACTCGGTGAAATTTGGGACTGATGCTGGTTACGTGAAGCAATTGTTGGGGCACTGGTGTGGGACAATGCTCCTTTTTTCCACCTGGCTTCATTATTTTTTCCTAATGCTAATTCTCCAAATCCTCAATGCCTTCCTGGATTTTCCTGATCCACTTTGGACTGTATTGGTCTGGAGATTCGCAGGTGTCTGTGGGAATGCAATATATCACCAGTAAGGCCTTCACTGATGCAAATCGTCTGTACACAATTTGATGCCCTTTCTTTAACGAATAACAGGACAATAAGTGTTGATGCTTTGTTCACAAATAGAATCATTGGCATAACTAACAACACACTGAACAGAAATCATAGTCATATTTCTAGGATCTGTTAAGTAGCATCATTTTTAAGGATTTCAGGTTTAAAAATATCTGGAAAGGATAGAAAATAATCAACCTTAACAAGTTTACAATGACTAAAAAGAAGACGGTGATGAACTCAGAAAACATCAGACAAATTGTTCTCGTTATATTCGGATATTGTTCCATACCAGTACAAATGAGCGCCAAATACATTAACAAATTCCAATGAAACAGATATTTCAATTGTACTGCTTTCCATTTTGTTTGTTCTTATTAATTTGAATACAGAAGGGAGATTTGTGCTTTTGAGAGGCTTTTTGGCCAGGGTTATTCCAGAAGTATAGAGCCTATTTCAATCCACACAGCTCTTTTGCAGTGCAAACCAAATGCAGCAGATGAATCTGCAATCACGTTTTAACAACCTTCAGCTACAAGTGAACAAAGTGTGCACCACCATTCCAATCAAAATCTGCAACTGAAATTAAATATTGTGCTACCTGGTAGAACAAATAATAATGTCACAATAAATGAACAGTGCAGCAAACTAAAAAGAACTGCAAAATTCTAGCTCTACGTCGAGTGAGAAAATATGTATTCTTCCTTACTTTGGATTGTTGTGACTGCTTTCACTTTACGAGCTTATTTTGTTGTGGTTTGAACTTTTTTGAAGAGCAGTTCTAAGGCAGAGGTTCGGAAATGTCTCTGAGAATGTAACATATTGTGAGGCTTTGCTTTTTTCAAAACTTGGAACAAGAGAAGCAGTCTGGGTGTGACCAGCTTTCATTGACTTGGTATTCTTCTGTTTTTTTTTATTAATTATAGGTTAGCTTTAAACTGGAATCTTTGATTTCTCAATTCAGTTGTAACTTCAGTGAATGTCTCCTTGTGACTATTCTATCTGAGAATTCACTTGATGTTTTCTTTTCCTCCGGAATAGGAGAACTGCCTGTGAATGTGTACATGAATTTGCTTTTTAGCTAAGGGATGCTTTTATTGGAACTTACTGCATTGGGACCGTTAATTGGTAATAGTTACTATTAAAACGATAATATATATTATTTAGTTAAGTTATCCAATAGTTAAGGTATTCTAAAATCGTTTATCTTTAGATTGTACTTTAACTGTAACGTTTAAATAAATTGTGTTTTGACTAACATCGAGTAGTTTGGCCATCATGTCGCATCTGTTCCAGCACTTTACATCTATCTTCAAAATAAGAATCAGTTCGGGTATAAGGCCCTGGCCTGTTTCATAATAGTATTCAATTTTGATGACGAACAGCGTCTTGTCACACTTTTGTATACTATTTGCAAATATTTTGAACGATGTAATAGGTAATACCGTTCGAGTGACTGTCTTTTTCGTCGAGTTCTGCAAAAGCACAACAGAATAGTCAGGCATGTCATAAAAAAAATGATAGTGAAGGCAATAATAGAAACGATTGCATGTACCTAACAATGAGATACTTGCAATGGACCTTCACCATCGGAGTAATTGTTTATTAATAATTTTAAGGATCATCGATTTTTTTCCATTCTACTTTGGTATATGAAACAATTCATGTACTGTCAAATCAGTTCAAAATTGCAGCTTTTGAAACAAATACGTAGCATGCTAGAGTGATATCGGAGCAGAACTATGAGCCCAATATACATCAGTATGATTCAGTTTGTTTATATCATCTTCCGTTTCTGTACTGCAAAGTTAAAATCTCATTACGACTAAAGTATTGATCCCTCCTTGTACATGTGTGATAGTGTTAAATTATCAATGTTGATGAACTCTCATTAGTGACTCATTTACTGATTAAAACAGGCAGGGGAATAAGCTCATCAGAAAATTTTCAGCACAACATTGTATCAGCATTAGGGCAAAGTTTAGATGAATTCTACTTTCCAAATATCGGAATACTTCTTATGTACTTGTTGATAAAAACGAAAACAGCGCATTTAAAGTTACATGACATAAAATGTCGAGACGAAAGCATGTTATTAGGAGAAACACTGTAGTAGCGAGTCAATATGAGAGAGATACATGGACTGGAATTGATAGAAATCAGCCTTGCAAAGTTGAACGGTGATTAAATCATAAATGGCGCAATTGTCAGAGGTGCACGACGAGAATTTCAACTTACTGCACTTTTGCTGAAGATCTTCCAGTTCTAAAGAATAGCAGTGAAATGGTAGAAGGTCAGGGGTGCAAATATGGCACCATATCGAAGGAACAGGGAATATTCTGAACTCTGCCTTTAACTGGCTATCACTTATGTTAAACCGAAAAAAAATAACCTGTGATTCATGGCTCTAGATTCTCACAAAAAGTGAGGGATCCTAGCTACAATCAATCAAATCTCGTACGAACTGCACACTGGACAATTAAGTTATCTTTATTCTTCCAAATTTCAAAGAGCACAGACCAGCCAGTCGAACCATTATTGATGAGTCAACCTGTACAATCCATACTTGAGTGTGTTAAACGTTCTCTGAACTATTCAAAACTCATCGATGCGTATCATTTATTTGTTGTCCAAGGCTGTATACAGTATTCCAGTGCAATGTGGAGTCACCAACGTTCAGTGTAACTGAGGCGTAACCTCTCCACTCTTGCATTCAACTCACTTCGCAATGACGTTCGAATCACAGACTCATAAAGTGTACAAGTAAACTTTTCACTCCAAAGAGTCCACGCCAAACATAAACACAAACTAAATTAATAGTGTTAGCCTGCTTTTGGCCTAAATGCATTCAAACATTTCTTCTTCACATACTTCGTGAAATATAAACTAAACTTTTTTAAAGCATTAACATCCACCACTTTCTCTCAAAGTTTATTACATACAAATCACTCCATTGTAATAAATAGAGGCCCTCATGTTGTTTTGTTTTTCATGTTTGTCCTTATGCATTAAAATGTATCCCGAGTCTTGTAAAAAGGCACCCGTGTGAAAATATACAGAAATACACGTCATCCATACACCCCATGATGTATAAACCTCTATTAGGTCACTGCTAACCATCCCCCACGCCAGTGGGGGATAAAAAAGACTATTCAGTCTGTCCTTATAACTGAAACCCTCAATTCTCAGCAACATCATGGTAATTCGTTTCTGAACCTTCTCAGGTTTAAAATACGCTTCATATAATAGAGCGAGAAGAACTAGAGAAGTCCAGAAAAAAGCCTCACCAACCATTGCATGGTCTGAACATGACGTCCCAATTCATGTATACAAATGTCTGAATAATGAAGGGAAGCATGCTAAAAGTTTTCTTCAACAGCCTATCGAGCTGTGATGCAAGCTTCAAAGAGTCACGTACCTAATCTCCTTTGTTTCTCTGTTCTACAACACTGGACAAGTACCTACTTTAAGTGCATAAGTCCTGCCTTTGTATGAGTTATGAAAACGCAATACTTTGCAATTATCCTAATTAAACTTTATCTCCCACCCCTCAGATAAATGATCAAATTGATTAAAATCTTTTCAAAAACTTAGATGACCTTTCTTTTTACTGTCCACTATGCCACCACTTTTGTGTCATCTGAAAACGTAATAAACATGACTTTTAACCCCATTAGCTTTCCAGATTATCTATAACTGTGTGCTAACATTCTGTGATTTCTGCAAGAGGACATTCAGATACTTTTCTTCTTGCATCTTGCAACATTTATACAATTGGGCAACATGTGTTATGTTACTCTTTAAGAAAAAAAAAGACAATTTCGAACTTAAATGTATATATGCAGAACTCATGAATGGTTATGTCTGAGACGCCAATTCTCCTGCTCCTCGGATGCTGGGATTTTTCCAAAGCCACATTTTTCTATTCTGACTCTCCAGCATCGGCAATCATCCCTATCTCCAAATACTCCCCTTACCCACCTTATTACTCCTCTCCTAACTTATGTCTATCACGTGAAATATTCATTAAGTCCTCTTCACAACTTACACTCTTAAATAACTTTTTTCAAGCAGCATTATTAGTAACCATGACTTCAACACAGTTTTTGATATGCAACATGAAATGGTAAAATCATACGAACGACCCAAATACAACCTTTGAAGATCAGTTAAACTGTTATTATCAGGCAACTTTTTATCTGGCATCAACCAACTTAGACCAAGATATTTGGTGAGGAAATACAGAAATCTTTCTTTTATGTATGCCCAGTCGAGCAATGGCATGGCGGCTCATTGGTTAGCACTACTCCTTCATAGCGCCAATGACCTCTGTTCGATTCGAACATTGGGCATCTGTTGTCTGAACTTTGTGCATTCGCCCCGTGTCTGTGTGTGTTTCCACTGGGTGCTCCGGTTTTGTCCCACAGTCCAAAAAATTGAATTGGCCATGCTAAATTGCCCATAGTGTTCAGGGATTTGTAGGTTAGGCGCATTAGTCAGCACTGAATATAGAATAATAGGGTTGGGAAATGAGTCTGGATGGGTTACTTTTTGGAGGGTCAGCGTGGACTTGTAGAGCTGAATGACCTGTTCTTCCATTGTAGGGATTTCATGAAAACAGTAGCACATGCAATCATCATTCTGTGAACATCAGTGTTTCTCAATCAGAGAGGACTTTATCAAGAATACTAACTATTCGTTGTTATTCAAATTATTAAAGGGGTAACAGATGTTGAGTGGGATCTTGAATAAGCCATATCCTGATTGCATATCAGAATATGCAGAAGGGACATGTGATCTATTCTCATACGCTCATATGGACTGTCCCTAGTGAGTACAATTTCAGAACGATTAGGCAAAATAAAATGAAATTTGATTGCAATAATAAAAGAAAAATTAACAGTTAGATATTTATCACAACCGATATATGTTCTCAAGATTAAACTAACTATCGTCCCAAAGCATTAAAACTGGGGATTTGAAGCAGAACAGAACTCAAGAACAAGCCTCTCCTATTTGTGTGAATGCCTACACTTGCGCCATTCTGTAAAGGAGTACAACTGTTTGCGACTTCGTTTGATATTGACAAAGTCAAAATAAACAACAATATTTTTCACGGGTGTTCTTTTACTTTACACGCATTCTGTTCATTTAACACCCTAGAACGTCTTTCCTTGCCATAAAAAATGCATGCATTCTTCTAAACGATATGGTGATAATTGCAAAGATGGGAATTAGGATATTATATCACAGAAAATCATTCAAGATGCCAGATCGTTTTGCAGTTTAATTAATAGGAATCGGTACTACTGCTGTATCTACCACGATTACAACTGCTCCAACTATAACTGCTGCTGTCACGACCAGTTCTTAGAATAATAATAATAATAACAACAATTCACTGAATTCTATCTTGTACACGCATTTTATAACGAGGAGGAAACAATTCTCCATGTCAACGAGATATTGGCCATTTCCGTAGGACACAATTCTTTTGGGAATGTTTTTTAGATTTTCTTAATTAAGTCAGGAGTGCACCTACCACTTTGCAAATCGGAAGGTCTATGACATTATGTGACTCGACGAATCTTCATTTTTTAGACAGAACTGTGGCATTTGGACATATTTTTCAGAATGTAGCTCCTTGGATTTTTGATAAGCATATGCAATTTTATCTTCCATTTGTGTCCGTGCAGTTACAAAATTAACAAAATTGGAAAAACAATGAAAATGTTGAACCTTCTCCGTAATCCTACCTTTCTCCCTATTACTCAGTCGTTGTTCTTTGATAAGAAAAGCAGAAGAAAAAAAATTGCGTGAGGTTTTGAGGAAGCGTGCATTTTGACAGCAATTAAAATTGGGAACATATATTTAAATTTTGTGATGGAACATAATTTCTAAAAGAACAGAATTCATGGTTTCGTCAGTTTCCTCTACTTACCATCAGTGATTGAATTTGACTGACATTAACTTTAACAAAATACACAGCACATCTTTTAATGGGCTTCTTTTGTTGAACTTCACGCTGTCAGATTAATCAATTATGTCTTCTACAGTCTGACATTGTTCAGTTAGTAAATTGAGCAGGGTAATGACGCATCGAATTTAATTCACGTAAGTGCTAGATGATGTATTCTGGTCCAAAGAAAGGAGGTCATACGCAACGATTGGCGGTTCTTTGGAAGAAGGTAGGAACAAAGGAACCTTTCTATGTTAGTTCTTGAATAAATGAAAGTGTCAAAATCTGAATATAGGTTGATGAAAAAGGTATACACAATGCTTGCCCTCGTTATCCTGCATAAAATGTGCGAGCAAGGAAAACTTGTTTCAAATTTATTAGACATTGATCAGGCTACAGATTAAATACTCTCTGCAATTCTGATCAACACAGACTCGAGAGGATGCAATGCATTGGAGAGATTGAAAAAGAGGTTTATCAGTTTGTTAACGAGAAAAAAAATCATAACCCAAAGAACGGCTGACACTTGAAATCAGATAGGCAATTTGATATCACTGGAATACTCAACAGGTTTGATAACATCTCTGGTGAGGAAAGTGTAATCCTTTCGTGTCCAGCGCCCCTTCTTCAAACAGTTGACAGGAAAAAAATATGTGTATATCTTCTGAGATTGGTGGGAAGAGAGTGGGAAAACGTGATATTTGAAAATGGAGCCCAAAGAGAGAGAGAGAGAGAACAATAAATTTGGGCAGACAAAGGTATGGGAAAGGTCAATCTGGAAGATTGAGTACCTGCTATTGTGGACCATTTCTTGATTACAAAGAGTTCATTGTGATGGCAGCTAATCTCATGACAATCCCTGGCGTGTTTGACTTTGTGCTAAGGATATCAAAGAAAATGTTATGCCCATAAACTAATCAAACGTTATGTTGAGTCCTGAAAACTGAAGGTTCACCAAATAGAAAGATGAATGTTGGTCTTCCAGCTCACTCTGACCAACTCAAGAGCACTGCAGTAAAACTGAAATTGAGATTTTAGCCAGGAAAACAACTTGGAGATTGAAATAATAAGCAAAACGAAGATGAGGACCAATTTTCGTGGAAAGAATGTCGCTATTCTACAAAGTAGTTGCCGAGCTTACATTTCATCTCCACGATACAAAGGAGGTCACATCGTGAGTAGAAAGTGCCATAGACATGATTGAATGTAGTGCACGTAAATCACTGCTTCAACTGCTAGATGTATCTGAAGCTTGATTTGGAGAGGAGGAAGGAAGTAAATGACCATGTGTTAGCCTTTCTGCGATTGCTTGGGAATGTGTCATGGGGATGTTAGGGGTTGCCTGTTGGGAGTGGAAGAGCATTAGAACATTTGTCTTCAAGAGAATGATCCCCTTGTAATGCTGACAATAGAGAATTGTGCAATATGCATAGGATAGTGTTATTTCACAGGATTTGGCAGAAAAGGCAGCGAATTATCCATTGTATGCATAAAGAGGTGGGCTGTTGACTGAAGATCAGGGATCCCTGTCTATATTGTGGGAAGGAATTCAAGGATTGAGAGCAGAAATGCATGAGATAGATCGGACCCAGCTAATGGCTCTGTCAAATTTGGTAGCAGCGAAAGAGCCATTGAGGAAAATGGTATGCATTTCAGAGGGCTCTTGTAATGGAGGCAAATTGGCACAACGTGTAATAATTATCACAACGTATGGAATGTGGCTGTCTATCGGCTTTTAGTTTAAATGTTTGACAAACAAATCTCTAGAAATGGAAACAAAGATTTCGAGGAAGTGAAGGTGTTAGTCAGAGATGGACAAGGTGAACATTAGAGCAGAACACATTTGATAAACCATTTCTAATTTTGAACGAGAGCCAGTTGCAACATCAATGATGTTCTCACCGTATTGGAGAAAGATTTGAGGGGACCAGTATAAGTGCAAGTGAACTGAGCATTCTCCACGCACCCCACGACATGACATGCATAATTGGAGCACATACGGGTAGCCTCTGACCAGAGCGAAGTGAGAAGAGAACTTGTTCAATGTGAGTGCATGCTCAGTAAGGCATAAAACGTGCTTGAGTCTAGAGAAGCTTCATGTCTTTCCTCCATGGAGCAGTGGAAAACCTTGACACCATCCTGATGGGGTATAAACGAGCAAATGGATTGCACTTTAATTGTTAAGAATCGGTGTCTGGTGCGTGAAAAATTGAAATTTTGGAATTGAAATGCAGTGCCAGAACAATAATGGATTAAAATGGGAATGCACTGCAAAATAAAATAAAATATTGAGATGAGATATTAATAGATGACTTCTGAGTGACATGAACAGGCAGAAGCAATGACTCTACAAAACCCCTTCTGTATGTAATATTTTAGCAAAAAGGTAGACGTGGAATGTACAGGATAGGGGTCTTTGAGCATGGATGCAGCTGGTGAGAATATCAGATGAAATGAGAATACTGACCATTGTGGAAAAAATAACCTCATGTTTAACGGTACACGATAAGAAGTGAAGGAGGTTTCCACAGTTAACTCTCAATGTGTATGATGCAGAGGTCAATACAGTCGCCATCAACGGCACCACGCGTGTTGCAATGTTTGTTTGCAAATTCCAGTTTGAATGTGAGACATAACGTGCAGCTAGTTAAGAGGAAGATATATTCAAATGGGAAAGTGGTTAGAGAGATTAAGCCGACTACTATCATGTTGACATCTCTCAAAAGTTATGTCAATTGCCAGTGAATGAAGACGAGGCCAGAAAGAGGATTCAGATAGAAGGACAATGTGGGAGGTGGTTGAAGGTATCTGTTCAATAAACAGAGAATTAGTGTTCAAATAAGTTAGCATTTTGGCGTAGAGGAAGGAAGAAAAGCTCGATCTTATAGTTTGGCTGAAATTCAATGAACTGGTGGTGTAGAAGGATAAAACGAAGAACTGTGATGAGTACAGAACGTTCAACGCTGAAAATGTGTTGCTAGAAAAGCGCAGCAGGTCAGGCAGCATCCACGAAAGAGGAAATTCGACGTTTCAGGCATAAGCCCTTCTTCACAGAACGTTCAACATCAGGCATTGGAATGGTAGAAGGTATAGTCAATACACAATAGGCTGCTATGTAGCGGAGGGAATAAAATCAGAGGAAATGTCAAGGAAAGACGACTCCACAGGAGAGTAAGTATCACCTCACCCCAAATCATATAAAGGGACAGTAATATTCATCTATTTCATTTGCCTGCATCGCATCAGTTCTCGTGGAACTGATCTGTCCAAGGAAGCTACTGAACACTCCTCATTCAAGAATTCACGACTAACGTATTGACAGGGCTTCAACTATGTCAAATACATCTCCCAATTTTCTACCCTCAACCTTTCTCATTGCTCCAAAGCATCAATCGGGTTCGGTGTCATCCTTTCCACTTCACTACGATGTGAATGTAAATAATCATTAGCTGTCATTATCGCCATCTGCAACTGAATGGCACCATCAAGCAAATATTCCACTCCTCTCCCTTCTCAGCAGTCTACCGGGAACATTTTCTTGGGGCATCTTATTCTAGTGCCAACACGTTTGCACATACCCACGGCACTATCTCGTGCAATCGACACATTTTCCAAATGCCTATTTATTTACTTTCTCCTCACTAGTCAAGGTTCTAGACATTGCTTCTGGGTGAAGCAGTGATTTCCCTGCACTTCACTCAGCCCAGTACACTGCATTCACTGCTGTCAGTGTGGTGTATTCGACGCTGGCGAAACAAAATACCGACATGACAATTGTTTATTAAAACACCAGAGTTCTAACCACAAAAATGCCATAAAACGTTCCACCACTAATCACTTCTCTAGTATATTCATTGGCCACAATCAACCTCATGTTTAAGACAATATGACAGTGAAGATCTCCGTAAGCTGGAAAAATAATGAGACATATTGTCAAAATATGGGAGCATCCAACCTTCTGCACTCGATCTCGAATTCAACAATTTATTGGCCTGAACATATTCCCTCTTGCCCATTCAGTAACACCCTCGAATCAAACTTACGTGGGACTTCAAACATCTCAGTATCAGATAGGAATGTCTGATATTCAACCTTGTTTTTTTTTCCCAATTGCAGTGATCTATCTCTCTCTCTTTCTCTGGGTTCTATCTTCACAACTTACTCGAATTTCCACCAAACCATTTGCATCCATAGTGTGATAGAAATATGCGCTGTCTTGCCCGATGGTAGGAAGAGATACACTATGCAACATTCCGAAGCATCTGAACGATTACTCAAAACATAGTAGGCTACACACCAAGCCTAGATAAATTAGATTTATATGTCAGGTTGATTCTAAGTCAGCAGAGAATGATTATGCTTCTGTATTGTATGAATCTACGATTATGACACTGTGGCATGCATGTGATCACATACCTTATTTTCAGGTGTATGACATTAGTCAATATATTTCTTCTGCACCATTCAATAACCTCATTATGGAAATTTTAGTGGATCTTATCTCGCACTCCCTGTTACCTCCTGCAATCCTTGTGAACACAGTAGGCAGATAATTTTATGACAGCTTAAAAAAATTATTGTGCAGTGACTCTGCCCAATTCATGCACTGGAAACGGGCGGTAAGTTGGGCAAAGGATTGAGTGAGTATAAAGTAAATATGCGGAATTCATTTGAAAGAGAGCAAGAGGACAATTGGTAAGCACAACTCCATTCTGAATGGGAGTTTTAGTTTCACTAAGATACCCCCATCTCCTGCATTAGTCCTTGCCAGCAGCACCCCGAAAATGTTTACAATATCCTGCACAATATGTTTGAAACAGCAGGTAACAGCACATTACTCATAAAGTGCCAAGAAATCAAAAGCAACTCCAACTAAGGGAAGAATAGGCGAGAGCTGATACTCTCCATTGTTTAAAGTAATCTTAAAGAAGTCATTCAAAACTAATTTTCAAGTTGATGATTGCAGTGGACCAGATTCAGCTTATTAGTCTTTTCATGTGCAACATATCTGTTGTGTAGCATATCTGTCTGTTTACACGACCTTGAACTGTTGGTGAATCAGCTGTGACAGGCAAATAAATTGAAGAGTTTTAGAGCAATGACTGCAATAAGTGGGAATATTTTAGCCAAAAGTCAAGTAGAAGTTTAACTTATCATCACTAAGCTGCATGTTGGCTCTTACCTGAACGTTCCAGTGCTCCTTTCACATTTTCCAGTTCTGAAAGAAATTAAAAAGAAAAGCAAACATCGGTAAGTGTACAGATATATAATTCTGTTAAACAATCTATGAAATTCAAACTTTTTATACAGCAACAGTTTAACTGTATTCAAAACGAAGATTCGAACCCAACTTCCAAAGTCTCAGTTGTGAATTCTGAAATCAAACTGTATCCTTATTCTTTATTGCATCACACATCAAGTCGCCAGTAACACAACTTTTTAGAAATATATATCACGTGGATAAACTATTTTGTCCATTCCAGGACAACAACACCATAAGTCTGAATCCAGTTAGACATATCAAATCAAACATAATTGCACCTCCAAATAACAAACATCTCTACCCTTCATCTGCTGTTCAATTAAAAGTATAATTCTATGTATGCAGAGAATAGTTGAGGCCAAATTAAGATTTTGCACGTAATTGTATTTTGCTTTGCAATCTATGCATTATTCTAACTGGATTGAACAGATTTTTTTTAACACGTTCTCAACTTGTTTTCCTTTTCTTGATTTATGAATGCAACTCTAGTTCCCCTTGCACTTGCCTTAGGCGCTGAAAGCACTCTTCATTTTATGGTATTTTTCATATATTCTAAAGACATCAATCGTTTCAAGGAACTCTGCATTTCATTTCAGCAGTCACATGAAGATAATTTCTGTTGTCTTCCTCACAGTAAAGTTACCTTCTTCAAATGTGATGTTATTCCGCAATTTATTTTTAAAAGTACCCCCGAACATTCAAATCTATTTAGCGATTAGAAACTGATTCAGGAAGTAAACTGAACCAAACGTCTCCCAGGATTATCCATTCACTTTCCTTATCCATTGAAGAGGCATTTGCTTGTTCAATAAGATTTATATTCTGTGACTACAGCAGAATTGAATCTATGATCGTAAGTTTACTTATTTTATTTCATTTACTGTCAGTTTCTTGATCAGTCTGCAACAATAGATTTTGATTAAGGAATCACATTAAATACATGATCAGCACATTAATTACAATTGCCTGATAAACTTCATTTTCCATTGATTAATGCTGAACAAATCTGAGCAAGTTAGCCAGTTTTGAGAAGACTTGTAAGTCAGGCTGAGGTTCTGGATGTAGATTTGCTCGCTGAGCTGAAAGGTTTTATTTTAGACGTTTTGTCACCATACTCAGTAACATCATCAATGAGCCTGCAGATGAAGCACTGGGGGTATAGCCCGCTTTCTGTTTATGTGTTTAAGTTTCCTTGCGTTGGTGACTTGTATGCAATTCAGATGAAATATCAGCCGCATTAATTATAAATATATTCAGCAACCTGTGCCAAGTATATATTTTTCTTTAGATGCACTTTTGTATTTATATTTCTGCACGCTTACTTGAAAGACAGAATGTAAAATTTTTCCTACACTTCTACAGGAGGACAAAAATTAATTAACTGACTCAGACGCACAATATCACACTTCATATTGGGAGAAGCCCCACCTCTTTCCTTGCTACTGAGTCTTTTCTCTGCAATTAAATACGAAGAGATATGTGGTGTCAATTATTGAGAAACACGATTATTGGAAAATTTTCGTTTCTATCAGGAAATAATAATAATTTTTAAAACTACATCATTTTCTCCAATATTTAATAGATGTGAATGTTACCACGTGATGGGGACAATGTCTTCATTGTATTATCTGAATGTTCTGTTGTAAAAAATGAGGTCTGCAGATGCTGGAGATCACAGCTGCAAATGTGTTGCTGGTCAAAGCACAGCAGGTTAGGCAGCATCTCAGGAATAGAGAATTCGACGTTTCGAGCATAAGCCCTTCATCAGGAATAAGAGAGAGAGAGCCAAGCAGGCTGAGATAAAAGGTAGGGAGGAGGGACTAGGGGGAGGGGCGATGGAGGTGGGATAGGTGGAAGGAGGTCAAGGTGAGGGTGATAGGCCGGAGTGGGGTGGGGGCGGAGAGGTCAGGAAGAGGATTGCAGGTTAGGAGGGCGGTGCTGAGTTGAGGGAACCGACTGAGACAAGGTGGGGGGAGGGGAAATGAGGAAGCTGGAGAAATCTGAATTCATACCTTGTGGTTGGAGGGTTCCCAGGCGGAAGATGAGGCGCTCCTCCTCCAGCCGTCGTGTAGTTGTGTTCTGCCGGTGGAGGAGTCCAAGGACCTGCATGTCCTCGGTGGAGTGGGAGGGGGAGTTAAAGTGTTGAGCCACGGGGTGATTGGGTTGGTTGGTTCGGGCGGCCCAGAGGTGTTCTCTGAAGCGTTCCGCAAGTAAGCGGCCTGTCTCACCAATATAGAGGAGGCCACATCGGGTGCAGCGGATGCAATAGATGATGTGTGTGTTCTGTTGACCCGGGTTAGGATCCCAACACTTCAAATGGTGAAATTTTAATTAAATAATTCTTTATCCTGAATGAAAAATGAAAATGAAATCTGTGACTGAAACTGTAGTTCCATAGACTTCTACACTACCTTTGTCGTCATGGTAAAGTATTAAGTACTCATCTGTTCTTGGCTATGGACGATTCCAGTTCAAAAAATATTTTTATTCAGTTAGTATCTGCTGAACTAATGTCACATATTAGTCTATGCACAGAACTTCCCTCGATAAAAGAAGAAGCCATACCACGACTGCTTCAAGATAAGGAGGGCTTGATAGGAAATGACAGTCTTTCCATGGCTGTGTTTAACATGCAAAACGAAGTTGGCACACCGTCCTCTATAGTAATGATTAAGAACGATGTATAAATATTAGAATCGTTTAAGAGCTTTAACCCGATTGCTTTGACATAATTAAATATTTGATTATTTTTTTTCTCCTCTTGTGATGCTTAAGGCAACACTTAAGGTATAAAATACAGTGAAACGTTGCCAATTGCATATTACTCTGGCGCAGAAATGCAACAATTGAAAATTTTGAGAACGGTGTTTGTGTTGCCCAAAAGAAGAGACTCACCTGACCGATCCAAAGCACCCCTTAAAAACTCCAATTCTATATAAAAAAACAAAATTCAACGATGTAATGACTACAACCATAGTTATTAACTCGACAAAGTATGAAATATGAATCAGCTGTGAAAGTCTAAGATTGCGAATACTTAAATTTTACGTGGCCCAGAGTTTGCAGGCCATGCAGAGGAAAAGATTATTTGCGTGGAATATTGACTGAACTATTAATTAATAGACAAACGTGAGGACTGCGGATGCAGGAAACCAGTGTTCAGTTCAGAGTGGTGCTGGAAAAGCACAGCAGGTCAGGCAGCATCCGAGGAACAGGAAAATTGACATTTAGGGGCTTGCCAAAATCTCGATTTTCCTGCTCCTCTGATGCTGCCTGACGTGCTGTGCTTTTTCAGCACCATTCTGATCTAAACTATTAATAAGTAATCCAGATTTCATTTGGTTGAATTTGAATGTAGTTAATTAAGTGGCTGTTGAAAAGCTGCTCACGAAGGAATCATTGCAATAAACAATCTTTGACTGTTTTAAAGTTTAAGACCGATATGCTTTCGAAAAAGGGATATGAATGCATTCAACTCGTTGTCGAACTTCCATTGAATAAAACTCCACGAGGGAATCTTTATTCTTCATACACTTTGAAATGGTTTAACAGACCAATCAATTCAAAGGCTTTCAATGGCGATCAATAAGGTGTGGTCTTACTTGTGATGTGCATGTTCCAAGAAAAATTCTTCAAACTCGTGACAGTCTGTCACTTTTAGCATGTCCATTTCTGAACTGCTTGGTCCCACCTGGTGTAGAGGTGTCTAACTGCATCTTTCAATAGACTGAAAGAAAACAAACTGCTTTTTTTTTGCATGATCCCAAAGTTACAAATTCAGAAGACGCAATAGGCATGGATGTTATGTGAGAAATTTCAAGAACAATACTTCACAACATGGAGGTACCCGCTCTCGTCAAGATAATTTGTTTTGAAATTATAGAATGAAAAGTATGTTTGCTACCGATATAAGATGGAACTGCGGTTTGGACGTCATTGGAAAACAAGTATTCTGTACAGCATTAGATTTTTGTCAGCAATGAGAATATCCATTTTACAATAATTGCATTTTTATTAGGCCATTTGATTATTGAATCGTATTTAGTTAACAATAATTGATATTTAATGGGCAACCATATACGAAAATATTTTGATATTTATATCGATGAATAAGTTCAACAGGTAATCTTATTTATGCAGTTGATGTTAATTTAACAATTAAATATGTGCCAATATATAATTTTAGCATTAATATTTTGTTCTATTTGTCTCATTTGCTTGATTAGCTATGCATTTAGTTCACCACATCTAAACACTTCAAAGTCAATTGGCCTGGAAACCAAAGCAGTGAATCATACCTCAGGATCTGGCTCACGCCATCCTACCACCACCCCCCCCCCCCACCCCGACAAAAAAAAACAAATGAATAACCAGCAAGCGGAGGTCTATGATTCAGTTATTCAAAGGTAGTTTGTATTCTTTAATTGATTAGAATTTTCTAGGTAAAGGAAATGCGTTCTCACTTAGTATTTGCAGGAAAAATGTTGGATTTAAGTTTAAGTGTAAGATCAAATTTCCCTTTACTCAGAAATGTGTAAATATACATTGACTACGAATAACGCTATAACATGACTATGAATCTTCGGGAAAGTGCAAATCAAGATGCCTTTAATAGCTGATGAATGAACTATGACAATGTATTGCATAAATCATGGTTAATATCATTAAACAGTTATAATTTAAAGAAGTTTGAAAACCTGTTCGTTAGATTTGTTTACAGATTTTCATAAGTTTATTCTTATGGTTTTCGAAACATGCCAGATATTTTCATTTAAAAATTAATTAATCAACGTTATTTTATGTCTTAAATAAACTTAGCCACGTTACCACATTTTTACTCATCTTGATATTGGGGTAGATTGGATTTATGATTTTATCTGATTTGTTCTAATTAAAGTGACTGTGTTTTTCCAAGCATTTTATGAAACCGACATAACACTTGCCCAAAACTTCCCGTCATTTTGCCTATGGCAAAGAAAGGTTCTGCGCTCCATGTAGGAAGATGTTCAGAGTGACTTTTTTTTAGGAGTGAGAAATTCCATGACAGGTATCTCCAGCAGCTAATTCGAAAAAATAGATCGTCATTCGGACAAAATACTCATTTTTTGTAACTCTAAGCTACAATTCATGGAGAACTGCTCAAATGGACTAGTTTTCGCCTATTGTTTGCTATATTATCTTCTCTTTGAGGTAAGATTCGCAGCAATACCTTCTCCTTGTTGTACAGTACAGACCTGGCACCACTTAGTTAAAGTCGAATGTTCAGTGCTCGAAAAGCATTGCAGGTAATGCAGCATCTGAGGAGTGGGAGAATCGATGTTTCCAGCGAAAGCCCTTCATCAGGACTTCGTTCTCAATTGCTGTGTCTCGTGATATCAACGTGTGTCACAGCACAACCTTTTCGACATGCAATTGAGAGCTAATGTACTGAAGACGATCAGGATTTTTGTTTCACTGTGCTTACCTTTATCAAGTTTGCTGTGGTCTTTGTCTGCAAGTATGAATGTGAGTTGCAAATTTTAATTTGGGCGATATAATTATCTAAATAGGCTCAGTTAATAATCAAAAAGAAAGGTGAACTGGCTTTAACTTGACCAATTCCAGAAGATAACATCAAGACATATTAAGTCATGCCATATTTTTGTTCCTCCATGCTCCAATATTTCTGCTGCTGACAGCAATTGATTTTTCATGTTCAAAAATGGAGCTCATGAGAGTTGTATGATTGCATTTGGTGGTAGAGTGATAATGAATTATCATTCAGAAACGTCGATTCCCGTATTAGAAAATACACACAGAATCCCCCAAAGGGTCATAAATAAACTGAATTTAAAATGTAGTTGATTAAACCAGTCAGGAAACCGCTGTCAATGATTCAAACAAGATAAGTCCGTCTGTGTAGTATTTCTGTTGAATGAAATATGACGTTTCTAGTCCGTACTGGCGTTAGATTTCAGACCAACAGCATCGAGGTTAATTCCCGAGAAGTCTGGCAATTAAGTTGTAGCATAAAATTCCGAAATTGCCAGAAAATACTGGCCAGCAAGCAGTACTTACTTTCTAAGATTAATTGAAAGAAAAAAGTCATGAGCGTCTTGACGTTGAACAACATGCTTAATATCAATAATGTGTAAAAGAATCTTTGGACTATATTGCTGGATCTCCAAAGTGAAGTCAAAGATGTAACGCATGGTGAGAGACAGTCTTATCTTTTAGATTGTGATTACTTGTGAAATAACTGCACAAAGTCTGGATATCCCATCACGAAGTCACCCTCTAGTTATTTGTGTATAATACACTGATTGTGGCCGGCCAGCCCGGAGTCAGTCGCCTCATCTGACGAGATTCCAAAAATCTCTTCATAGCAGTCAGTCAGACCTTCTTGAATGAAGATAGAAACCTATACCAAAAAAATCTCATCGACAATGAGCTCAACTTGATATCAAACACGATATTCTAAGCAATCATTTGCGTATGCCCGGAAATGTAGACTGAATCTTTCTCTTCTAGTTTCGACAATGTTGTTTTCGCCCTAGATCCGATTGCTTTGACTTAGATTGTGATATCGGAGGCATGTAATGGATCGTAGCCCGTCTGTTACGTCTGGAGCATCTGAGGAAACTTTCCTCCTCTTCATTCTCTGGCGGTAATTGTATCGAGGCTGTGTCCATTTCTGACTCTGAGGTTTTCTTGACAATAGACACGTAGGATAACCTTCCGTTTCTGTCCGACCAACTAGCTTTTCTAAGTGTCCAGGTAAGTTTTGGTCTCATCCCGTTCGCGAGGTGGCAGATTTAAGGTGATCCACATCTGGACTGTGTCACCAACCCGTAGTTTCTTATTCACGGGACATGAGCTCGTGTCAAACTCGACTCTTGCTCTTACAGGGCCATTCTGAAGTTTCCAGTACCAAATTTTGTCACCTGAATTAAATTGTCTCTCTCGATTAAAGGAGGCATGTGGCACAAATTGGCATCCTTATTGCTGTATCATCCTACCTGCCAAATGTTGAAATACCAGGTTCAACCAGGTGTAGAGACATAACCCATCTACATTCTACTGGAGCTATCGTTGTTGCATGAGGAGTCGACTGATACTCGATAAGGAACTGAGACATTGTGGCTGCTTCTTCAAGCTCACCTTAAAAGTGTGGACCATTCTTTCTGCCAGACTACTTTATGGTGGATGGTATGGAGCTGTCTTCATGTGCCAAATGCCATTTGACATTCGAAAATACTCAAATTCCTTGATTTTATGCGACGTTACTTTGTCTGTGACCAATATTATTTGGAAGTTGCTGTATCATGATTAATGCTCGCAGCTTCGCATTCATCATCCCTGACTTTGCTAAATCAGTTATATGAATGCCCAGTCATTTTGAATGGGTGTCCACAATAACCAGTAAGATTGACCTCAAGAACAGAATGTCACAATCAACACAAAAAACAAAATCCAGTGATTAATGGCTATTCCCATGAATGCCGGTCCACTGCAAGTTGAAATATTTTGCCTTGATGGGTCGCCAAGCATTGGTCATCAACCCAAAATGTCGGCATCCAAACTTGATGACCAGACATAATTTCCTGCTTACATCTTCTTCTTGCAACCGCCTGCATGACTCTGGTGGAATTTATTACCTGCTATCAACCTTTAATTGGGACAACGAGCCTTGCTGCAGATAACAATATGCCAATCTCTAAAGTGATCCGGACTCCCCAGCTCCACAAAGTTTGCAATCCTGTTTGTTACGGCCACTCTGTTTCCCACAATACCACCAGATGTGTTAGTTTTGCTTGGACAACATGTTTTGGCGTCCACAGTCAGATATTTTGCCCCATGACTGGAATAGTATCCGCGAAGATTAAAACCAGAATTGAATCTTCCAGCAGAGGTATCATCAATGGAGCACCTCCTTATGGGAGGCAACTCAATGCGTCCTCATTAGCCAATTGGCTTCGTAGACAGTGTTCTGAAAGTTCTGTGCTGAGAATAAGGGCCTACTGCTGAATTCTACCAGAAGCTATCAGCGGCCATGCTTTGTCTACTTCAGTAGCACTAGCAAGGATTGTGATCTATTTTTAAGACATATTCCCATCCGTAAAGGTTCTGGTGGAACTTCTTCACACCACAGATGACCACCAAAACGCTCTGGGTATATTCGTGTTGGGCATCAGCCAAAATCCAGAGCATATCTCATTCAGCATTCATCTCGCTATGCCCCGAGTGAGTCAAGCCTACCAGAATACCAAACTTAGAGACCTCTCCTAGGTTTTGAGCCACAGTGGGCCAACACATAAGATGACCATAGCTTTTTTTCATTTCACTAATGACGACTTCTTCACTATGTGATCATTACCACGGATTATCTTTTTCAATATCAGTTGGAAGGGCGACAAGACAGAGGCCAGGTTACAGACAAATTTTGCATAATAATGCACTGACTCAAGGGAAGACCTATGTTCTGGTACAGATGTGAGAGCCAGGGATCAAATTATCTTCTAGAGATTATTTTGCAAATATTGTAATCCGGTTCTGTTGACTCGGTTATCCGGTTTTGTCAATACTGAAACACACGTAGATTACTTGGGGTGCCTGGACTGCACACTATTCATTCCTAGCACGTATGCCGACATCGGAGAAACATTTCAATGCGATGTCCAAATTCTCGAAGTGTTTTCTGTTGGTATTCTCGGTTATTAACACGTCATGCAGTTAAGTGACATTTCGAAAAGAGAGCAGCCTGATGATACGCCAAACATCTGTTATGCTCACTCGTATAAACACTTACGGGTGTAAATTGTGGCCTAAATCTAGGTCTGCTTTTTCAGTCATATTACAGATGGCTCCCGTCCAGCTTTATAGAGGACAGTCACCTCGCCAACTTTGCGTTCAAATCTTCTATGCGAGGGATTCATTTTTTACCTAGCTACAAGAAGCGGTTTGCTACTTACTTAAAATGCTAACAATGGCGAACTGAACCATCAGGCTTAACATCCATTCTGATGATTGTAGTCCTTTCTGCAAACCACACTGGTTGGATTATTTGGTTACTCTCCAGGCACCTGATTTCTCGTGTACTTTTGCCGCAGGACAAATGAACAGGTTGAGACTTGTTAAATTGAAGAATTGCTTCCGAGTCAACATGTAAAATGGCTTGGGCGCCTTTGATTGTCCGAAGACCTTACATAAAAAAAAATCTCTTCTGTTCTCCACTAGGTCTTCATGAATGCACCCATTATCAATCGACAGATATTGAACCAATCTGCTGGAATATTTTGCGAATAATTCTGACCCACGTGTATTTTAATACCAACAGTGGTAACCGCAGCGACATCTTCTCATGGGGGACCGAGAACGAGCTCAGACACTGCTTGCAACAGTTCCATAATGCACTTTCTTATTCTGGATTAGGTTTTGGGCAAAGTTAAGGGTTGGAGATCGAAGCAATCTTGTCAAAGACAGGTTCTACAACCATAGATGCAGCTCAGCCGGAATCAACAGCCATGGGGACTGCGTGAACATTTAACAAAACATCATTTTGATCTTTTCCAAATTGAACATCGCCAAGCAACTTAATTGTTCCAATACATATATAGGGGGACTTCCGAGGGTGTGTACTGTCCCACGTATTGACCTACACATTTTAAGACTCAAGTCAGGCCTTGTAGGACTACTTTGCTCTCTCGAATCCGCATAACAGCAGCAACTACAATGGCATTCCGGTACAGATTCTGAAGAACATTTTAGCCACTGGCTGATGCTCGGCTTTTTTGTGCGTTTCTGTTGTGGGCTAGCCGAGATTCCCTCTGCTCAGTATATGTGCTTTGTGAGGCTTTGCAATTGTTCACACTCATGTGCTTTCCTCCAATCTAAGCTGGACAGGTGACGATGTCCACTAACAGTTGTTCATCTTGTCGCTCCCATGCTCCACTTACTGAATTTACTCATAATAAATCCCGTCAGAATGGATCCTCATCGCTTTTCCTACGCCACCATGTTTTTTCCCTGAGAAAATAGCACATTCTTTTCAAATGGTGGGCTATGTGTTTGTCACTATCATCGAATGAGTCAAGTTTCCTAAATAAATGCATACCATAAATTACTTACCTCCAACTCCAAGGTGACTGTTATGAGTGAATGTTATTCATGCATTTCTTGTTGTCTCTCGTCAATAACTGTGTAAAGTCCGATATCCTGTCAAGACGTCAACTCTTATTTATAAATGCACAGTAGATAAATTCACTACGGTATGTTGTTGATTGATTGCTGTAATTTTGAGGCAAGGCATAACAGCTGCAACATTACCAATTCTTCCGTCAAATACAGACTGAGACTATTAAAGTGATTAGGAAATTGTAAAAATTATTTGGACTGCGAATTTTTTTTTATCATTGTGTTTAATTTCTCAGATGCAATGAAATATCGTGACAAGTTGACTGGCATTTTTGCATGGATCAGATTTTAGAAACGCATGGGAGGATTTTTCACGTTTTAATCATGCTCATGACACGAAGTGTTCTTTGTGCTGTACTTCTAAAATAAACTGGAAATGTAAGTACTTATTTACTGTTAAACGCTCAGAGGAAAGAACTTTGGTCCCTGGCTCAGAGATTATGCCAATCCCAAATTTGCCAGATGGCTGTTAAGAACCAACTGCATTTTCTTTTTCTGGTCATATGCCAGCTAGGTCAGATAAGGATGATTATTTCCTTGTGTAAAGGGATATGCTGCACCAACTGGGCATTCCCTGACGTAAAATAATGGTCATCTGTGGACTCTTACTTACGGGATCATTTTTTAGTTTCAAATGCTGCCATAGCTGGATTCTAAACTGCATTGCCAAAATATTTCCTGAGTCTCTGGATTAATATTTCAGCAACAATGTCAGGAGGCAGTCACCTGCCCTAAAGGTTTCTAATTATTACGAATTATTGAATATATCACGACCGTAAAATAGGACGATTTGAGGGCTCTCAAAATAAGTGTTTGATTTGTAGAGATTTGAAACGTGATATTGCATCCAAATATTATTCTTGTGTAACAAAAACCTGGAATCATTTGCGACAACATTGTTGGATTATTGTAAACAATTTGATTTTTCATTGATTGTTGACCAGCCAAATCCTCAGTCTGAAACAGTTAAACGATGACTAACATTACCTTTCACAATCGCAGATTTGACTGTTCAAAGGTGAAGCAATAAATTTTTTTCCACAGAATTTATGCAAAAATATAGAATTGTACAAAAGAGCCCCTCGATAATGTAACTCCCATTTCCACTTTTATGCGCTGAAGTGTCAATTGTTATCTATTTCAATCCACTTCCATGTTGCAGATAGACATGATAAATCTGGTATTCAATGCATAGTTCAGAAGAATACTGCATTCAGTCGTTTGTGAATTACACATAAAGTAAGATTAAGCAAGTGCATGTCATTTTTATCAAGTTGAAAGAACAGTGCACTGTGTGCAAGAGGCTTGTATGCTTTTTTTTCTGCAGCACTTTAAGTATAATTTTGATTGGCTATACTGTGGCCTAGGTGAACGATTCAGGTTTGTAGTTACAAAGCAGAAATCAGCCCCATCATTTGATAACCATCGGACGTTCAATTGAAAATACAAGATTTCGTTTGTAATAAAAATTATGAAATATAACCTGAATTAGGACATTACCATGACCTATTTGTTAGCTACACGCACAGGTTCATGACCTTTCTTCAGCTTGAAAATTGCATTTTGATGTTGATGGTCTATTATGTTATTTGAAAAATTGTTCTGGATCTAAATAACAATCGATACATGCAGAAAAGTTTTTTTTTAACAGTACGTTTTTGCTTCATTTTGTTTATTTTTTACCTGTTTCATTTTCACTTGAATCGAGCTCTGTTGGTGGAAATGCATTTGAAATATTTCTTTTGTGGAATATTCAAAAACCAGCAGAAATATTCATCAAACTGGATATTGGAATCAACAAGAACTTATTGTTTTCATTGGCCATCCGAACCAAACTGAAATAGTGGGATATACTGGTTTCTAGAACCTTGAAATGATTTAAAGATGTATGATGTACTTTCAGAATCTGCGGAAAAGAGTATAGTGACAGATATGCAGTATTTGGAATGAATGTCTTGTTTCCAGGTTGTTGGTGAAAACAGTTTTACTAAAACGCATTGCATAATGTTCATTGACAATTTGAATCATTTGGTCATACTGCAGTTCGATTAAATTTCTTATTATCTCATTGCTTGTGGATTCATGGCAATGATGAATGAGGAAACCAGATTTTTTCCCATCCTAAGAAAACAGAGAAGTACTCTATAATTCAGATTGCTACGTGGACCTGATCAAATGGTGTATTGAGGGCTTTCAATGGAAAAATTGTGATGCTTTCTGAGCATGTGATTTTGAGCAGAAAAAAATATGCATGCAATCTATTTAATTTAAGTGTTATGTTGAGGCAGAAGACATAAGAGTGTATAGTCTTCAGCTTTGCTCAGTAAACCACGAAGTTACAAGAGTGAGAAGAGACCTTGACAGTCATTTGTGTGAGTCTTTCACTACTTACTGCATTTCAGTTGCAGATCTTCCAACTCTGAGTAGCAATAACAACAATAAAACGTGATGTATCAGGCGATTATTTGAGATGATAAGCACAGAAATTGACTTATTTGACCTTAATTCTTTTACTGCCAGACAAGGTAAATTTATAATTGACAGGATTCCTTAGCAAAGAAGGAACAGCTCGTTCTCTTTTTTTATTGTTGCTTCATGTTTGGGGTATTCTCGTGTATGACATATTTTATACTGTAAATTATCATGAATTTCTGGCAAGGACAACATTGTTATAGAAAGTCTAAATTGATTTAATGACAATAATAACAAAATAAAACACTTGCTGTTCATTTTCAATAATTCGAGTCAAGAACGTAATCAGGTTGAAAACATTTAACCTGTATGCAAAATGCTCAAATGTTGATGCTGTAAACAGTTTCTGTTAAAATCCGATGTAGCTGTACCTGCAGTAAACCCTGAGGCCTTATCTGGAGACTGATCACGGGGATGGTCCGTACCAAAGCCATGCGTATGATCCTGCATGCAACCATGGCATGGTTGGCAATATTCCTTTGACCTCCTGCCATGTATATCTTCCAAGAGTGAAGATTAAGGGAGTCAGGGACAGAATTACTTGTCGCAGGATCACACACCTCAGTTGCTTTGATATGCTTTGATAATCCGTACAAGGCCGTTTGAGTTCATGTGGAGCACAATGGAGCTCATTGAGTGTGAATTCTTTTGGGAGCAGTCACTTGCCCCTCCAGTTGGAGCTCATCAATTGGCCTTTTAAAGAACATGAAGACTTTGGGCGACAATACTTCAGTGGTATTAGAGCTAACCCGTTATCATCGAGACCTACATTGGGTTTCAGTTCATTGACTTAAATTCATGCCATGGCAAATTTAAAATTTGATTTTATTTTTACGTAATCCTGAGCTTTACAGTCTAATGTTGACAATGAAACGGTTGGGGTTAAGGGCGAATGGCTTATCGTGAGAAAACAATCTTTTTTTCCCTGCCACTCTTTGAAAAAGTAAAGAAACCATATCTAGTCAGGTGTGCATACGAAAACAACGAGTTTCTGTGGCAGTTAATAGTTAAAGGAAAAAGGAAAAGGAAAGTCATGGTGATTTTGCAGTAGGACAGCAGGTTGTGTGTAGGGAACACTTCCAGATTTTAAATAGAAATAATAAATTTTTGGTGCATTCATAGTACTCCTTTGCTTGGGTCAGGAAGTTTGGACACATGTTCAACCAGCTCCACAGTTGTGTCATAACATTTCTGCGCAACTACGTTAACCTGTTGTACAAAGGAGAACAAGGTGTTAATTTACATTACTGTTTGTCCTGTAGTGGGACTAGCCTGGGCAATTCTTAGGGAAAACAAGGCCTATTTTGCATATCACCAAAAAAATCAATGTTCATTTCACTTTGGTTTCCTAAGTTATGATGTTGGTGAGAAATATTAAGTATTGTTTCTGAAAACCGTGCGTTTATTTGAACATGGCTGAAAATGTGTTGCTGGTTAAAGCGCAGCAGGTCAGGCAACATCCAAGGAACAGGAAATTCGACGTTTCGGGCAAAAGCCCTTCATCAGGAATGAGGAAAGTGTGTCCAGCAGGCTAAGATAAAAGGTAGGGAGAAGGGATTTGGGGGAAGGGCGATGGAGATGTGATAGGTGGAAGGAGGTCAAGGTGAGGGTGATAGGCCGGAGTGGGGTGTGGGCGGAGAGGTCAGGAAGAAAATTGCAGGTTAGGAGGGCGGTGCTGAGTTCGACGGAATCGACTGAGACAAGGTGGGGATGGGGAAATGAGGAAACTGGAGAAATCTGAGTTCATCCCTGGTGGTTGGAGGGTTCCCAGGCGGAAGATGAGGCGCTCTTCCTCCAACAGTCATGTTGTTATGTTCTGGCGATGGAGGAGCCCAAGGACCTGCATGTCCTTGGTGGAGTGGGAAGGAGAGTTAAAGTGTTGAGCCACAGGGTGGTTGGGTTGGTTGGTCCGGGCGTCCCAGAGGTGTTCCCTGAAGCATTCCGCAAGTAGGCAGCCCGTCTCCCCAATATAGAAGAGGCCACATCGGGTGCAGCGGATGCAATAGATGATGTGTGTGGAGGTGCATGTGAATTTGTGGTGGACGAAAAACATTTCTAACAGGGTCTCAGGAGGATACATGCCTCCAGGGTTTATGCAGTTCCAGAAGCCCGACTCAAATGTATCATGCATTGGCATACCATTAAGCCCTACGTAAGAAAGAATAAACCAAATGGGAACTGACTGTAATTTAATGGATCGTATGGTTGCGCTTGGAATAATGAGGCGGCCTACATATCTGACATGAACCAGTCTACATTGGATGAATTGATGCCAACCAACCAAGATGATGTTAAACTTTATGGCGACGCCTCTGACACTATAATCTGTTACGTCCGAATTGGGTTGTCTGTATGACGTTGACCCTCAACTCTGGTCTAATTCTGCAGGTCAAAATTGTACGTCTGATGATCTTTGTGCAATTGATTATGGTTCCAGAACTATTACTGACTTACATCTGAACACCTGGTGACATCCCCACCTGCGGTTTATTGGTTCAGAGGGATAGTAACCATTTCTTGATCTGTCAGGAGCATCATCCCAGCAACGAGGTTCCCTGTGATCAGACGAAAAATGCCTTGTGCCTGACTGCTCTTCTGAGATATTCCAAATGTACTACATTGGGTTGAGTAAATGCCAATTCTATAAATATCTTTAGTTATTGTTGACGTCTTTTCGAAGTGAATTGAAACCTACCTGACTGCTCACACTACTGCTGATACTTTGATGAAGATGTTGCTTCAGGAAATTAATCCCCGCTTCAGTTTATCTGCGTGCATTAGCCGGACAATGAAATGTACTTTGTGGGTTATATTAATGAATAACTTTGTTCCCAGCTTTCTATTCATCAGCAATTGCATTTTGCTTACCGTCGTCAGGCTGCCAGCCTTGTTGAACGCTTTAACCAGACTCTGAAGACTAAATTTGCCAAATTAATGGTTCAGACTGGCCTTTCCTGGGTTAAGCCACTCCCTGTGGCCTTACTCCAGATGCGATCCATGCCTGCGGGCCTGACACAACTGTCTCCAGCTTAGGTTCTCCACTGTCGCCCGCTCTGTACTCCTTGGAATGATTCGAAACCCTCCTCAGTCCGCTTCCACCACATGACAGAACAAATGATTGGTTATGTTCTATCTCTAACTAACGTGATGTGTGCCTTTCACTCCCAGGTACGCGTGGCCTTAGACGATGTTCCCTTCTTTCAGTCTCGTCACGGATGGAGCCTCGTTGGATTGTGCCCGTCAAGAACTGGATTCACAAGGATCTCCAATCTCATTTGGATGGTCCCTTTCAGTTTTTCCTTACCATCCCTATGGCGGTGAAAATCGCTGGTCGCTCAGCTTGGGTCCACCTGCACCATTGCAAATAGATTGGACACGTAAAACATAAAGGGGGAGAGGAGGAGAGAATAATGGAATCCTGGGAAACAGACATCGTGCCCATTTAGGTTTTTGTATTTTGTAGTTGTCAGTTAATGGTATCCTTAATGCAGATACTTAAACTAAGAGGTAAAACATGTGCGGGATCGCTTACTTACTGACCTGCTTGACCACATGCAACATCCTGATGGGGAAAGCCACCAAGCATTCAAAAGATCCAAAATAAGTGGAGATTATCAACCACGTATGCTAAAGAGATGTCATCCAGTGCACTGGACAGAGGCTTTTGAAGTGTAGAGTGTGACCAAGATTGATTATTGCAATGGACCCTTTCATCAAGCAGACCACATGGTCCATCTGGATAGTAGCAATCAGTGGAAATTACTAGGTCGGAACTAAACTTGTCTATTTGATTTTACTTGAAGATGTAAGCCTCGAGAGGACGAAAGTTAACAACCCCATTACTATGGTATACATGTTAAGGAGCCCCGGAACACCATCCCTTTTTGCAGGATGGATCTACTCAAAAAAAGAGAAGCCTCATAAGGTAAACTCCTCAATCTACAAACGACTTATTTGTACAGCCTAACAGAACACTCTTCACTCAGAGTCAGTAGATTGTTACTCCTCGCCGATGATAGATGACTTACTTTCCCCATCCCCGGTCCCTAATCCCATTCTATTTGTTAGACTTGCTACTTCCGACCCTCCAAAGAGAGATGTTTCTTTCCAGTGGCGTATATTCCTCCTGCCACCTCTTTTTTGACGCAGTTTAACTCTTCTGTAAGGTCGTATGAGAATTGCTTTAATGGAACTGGCTATGGGTGTGCAATTGTTCATGTTCCACATAACATCTCTGACTTATTAGCGACCTGTCTTATCCACTCCTGTAAGACAAAATGGCATTAAATCTCCTGCCAGTATACCCATGCCCCTGTAGGACCTGAAAGGAACCCTTCGCTTGCACATTTATAAGTCTTTTCTCTTTCCAGAATCTGATACTGTCGCCAAGACCATGTACGATAGAGCTCAGAGTGAGCCTAATGGGAACAGAATTTCGGGTGTCTAACATACATTGCAAACGCTCAACAGTCACTTTGCCCATTTCTTATGGTGCTCAAACAACGCCTCTTGTAAAATGTCGGCCATGTACTCCTGTAGACCTGACCAGAACCCTTGCTGAAATATTTTAATCAGCTATTTTAACAAATCTTCCCTCATAAACAACAAATGTGGCTCTTATTTATTCAGCCAAGGGAAAACTACCATTTTCTTTGTTCTTGATGGCAAAGATGTTCCCCATAAGATCGCTATCAGAGCCTTTGTTCCAACGACAGGACCTTGTCCTGGTCAGTGGACAAGTCGATGTAACCTTCATCTGAAGAGAATGCAATGGTCGGTCTCAGATGACTTTTGCTCTAAGGATCTGAAGGGACTGCGTGACAGTGGAGGGCACTCGATAGGCTGGCGAATCCTGAGTGCTCTGAGTTTGGGAGAATTGGCAGGGATAGTACGTCAAAAGTGCCTCAATAACCTCATCTGCTGTCTGACCATTCGAACCAATAAGACCAAAGAGGCTCTGAAACAGATTACACTAGGGTTATCAGATCTGTGTTTTTACTCGATGAAGAATGAGTATGTCTCAGACTATATACTAACCCAGGAAGACAGTATCTGTACAACTGTCCAAGTCAAATGCATTAAGTGCATTTCTAATCGCACTGGCAATATAACTAAGATGCAGCACAAGATCCAGATGTACCTCGAAGGGATCAGCTGCGGAGACTTGGGATCAGGCTCTTGGTATAATTATCTTATCTATTCAGATATGCATATCAGAATAATTTTCCTCTGTCTGCTTGTTGGTATTGCTATTGTCAAGTGTTTAATTGTTAGACTTATGAGCTCCCTTCGTGATTCGTCTCAAAAAATGTTCCTTTTGCAATCTATTGGGTCACCCGCATGTGTTGATTGCAATAATCAATATGACCAGGTGAGCGGTGAATATGGTTTTGCTGCTCTAGACGATGTTAATGGCTGGAATGCCTTGAAGGGCATACATTTGGAATAGCCTTCAGTTTTAGTAATCGCAGTACGATCAAAGCAGGGATTGGAGATGTGGCCACCTGGGAGGTGGGACAAAATGGCAGCAGGATCTGCACAAAATGGCTTCTGAACTGTTAGATTGCAGTGAACGGGACAGAAACAAGAAACCACAGACTCACACAGATCCGATAAATTGCAGAAGTAAATTTTTAACCCAACCACAAGGCAGCAGTAGAACAGGCTGTTTTCAAGAAATTTTGATATGCTAAGGCGAAAATGCACGAGGCCTTTGCGTGAGTTGATTGATTACTCCTATGTGGTCATGCTCCATGTCTTTCTATGAACAATGTATATAAACCCGATGCAATCTCTGTAAGTTATAGGACCCTTTTGGTGCTCTAGCAGTATTCATACTGCTGGGTGGATCAACGTCAACTCACATGGCCGTGTTAATAAATAAACAATTTCTTGTGAGATTGACGAAGAGTCATTAACAGCTGTGTTTATTGACCGATCACGGAACCAAGAGATTCACTCCCCCCTCCCTCCCCGACTCCAGCGGCGGTACAGATCTTCAGGTTGACAGTGGGAAGATTTAATGAGACCGAGAGGCAAAGATTTCACGCAGTTTGTCGTGAATTAATGGAGTGAGCTGCCAGATTAAGTGTGGAAGGATGGTATTACTACAACTTTTTAAATGGAATCTTTGTTGGTCAGCAAATAGAACGATTTTAGACAGATAATGACCAAGTGCTGGCTAATGGGACTAGATTAATTCAGGATATCTGGTCGGCATGTAAGATTTGGACTGAAGGGTCTGCTTCTGTGCTGTAAATCTCTATGATTCTATAAATTCTATCGTTATCCACTTGCACACAAACAGACAGGGGTGATTTCATGTACATACCTTTTTCCTTGTTGCTTAGCCGCTGTTCTGTGCAAGCCAGAAAAAAAAATAGATATTTGTTACGAATATTAGTTTCAATATTGTTATGGATCTGGACAGACCCATAAAATATTTTCAAAAAGGCAGCCCACACTTAATTTTTATATTTGTTTTTATCAGATGAATAATAGCTGGGAACCGACAGAGAGGTTGTTGGGGATCCCAAAAAAAACAGTTCCATGCTGATATTCTCTCTCTCTCTGACATCTATCCTGTCAGAAACTATATTTGACTTATTTTCGTATTTGCCAAGGGGGTGTCAATGAAGATCTTGCAATTATTTGTAACAATATAATTACGTTACGAGAGTTGTCGACTCGATTTTAACATGTAAAATGTTATTTTATATTCTGCTGTCTTTAATTCTTCTGTTAGGGAATTCTGTTTTCCTGTATACCAACATGGTCACTGGTAACTGCATTTGTTTAGCCAACTTTTCAACTATAGGCAATGCTTGAATATATTTAAACGGATTCTCACCTGGCCTATGGCTACCATGAGATTGCTCATCGTCATTCTCTTCCTGAATGAGCTTACGTTCAGCCTTCATGCCCATCCTTTAAAGCTTACTTTTCTGTCTAAGTGTCAATTTCTGGAAATCAAAATCTTCTATTTCGTCCTTTCTCTATCTACTTTTCTCTCTCTTCTCTCTCTTTTTACCTTTTTCATTCTGCAAAAACGATTTGTTGTTTTTCTTCCTCGGTTTTTAATCGAATATCAAACTGTTTAATTTCTTTGGCTTTTTTCTTTGTCTTTTGCGTCTACCTCAAACTGCTTCAATTTAAATTGTATGTTAGCAATTTCTCAAAATTTTGATGGCATTTCCAGAAAATTCAAATGCTGAATTAGTGCTGTAATTCTCTTCCAGTTGCTTATGGAAGGAGGCAGCTTCAACTCCAGCATGTCTGCAAATTCCACCACTTGACCTTAAAGCTCTCGAAGTCAATTCTTCCCCACCCTCCCACAAAAAACTCTTACTGACTCAAAGAGCCATCGATCTCCCAAGTACTATTTATACCAACCAAAATCAACAGGCAGAAAAAAGACACAGACACTTGCTACTTGTATCCTTTCATTCCAACGACCTTAATTCCAATTTGAAACCACAGAACAAACACCATAAATAGTCTTTAATACATTATTGATCAAGGCAGACCCCCTCAACCCATTTCAAGAAAGTAACCAGTACCCTATCTTTCTTCGTTGTTTTAAACAAGTGCACAGTAGGTATTCTGAGTGATATGGCTGACACACTTAGGTTTAACTGAAAGAATTTATTTGCAGGATAAACAAATGAAATACAATCAAAAGAAAACAGAATTAAAATGAACTTTACGTATAAAAAAACCCAACAGATTACTCCAATTTAACGATGCTTGTTCAAATCCTTGCAGCAATCCCAATAAACATTGGCCAAAAAAGGAAGCATTCAACTCATTTTCTTACAGAAGACATGTCAGATTCAGCAAGGAGTACATTCTTCCATGTAGCTGTTTATTTGACCAGATGCGACAAAACTGATTGTTTGCCAAAACCAAATCAAAACATGTGTCGAGCTGAACTATGTGATTAGCCTATTCCCCTTCCATTGTACAGATATTCTTTAATGTCAACCTTTTTGACTGAGATGGCATCTGTTAGCTCTGCTCAAAGGCCCTAAAAATCTTCAAATCTGACTTCCCGGAGCGTCAGTGTTGGCCAACCTCTAAATATAAAATCAAGGAAAACTCAATCTTGTTGAAGCGACAGCATCATCAAAATGTTATATTAATAACATCTTAGGTGAAGGGCAAGGCATGAAATTAAGTTAATTGCTTGCAATTCCTGTCGAAGTATAGCAATATCTCCATGATCCAGCAATAGCCTTCCTGCAATTACACACAAACAAAGCACATATTGAATGCAATGGCCATTTCAGCTATTATTTAATTGAAATATGTTAACAACTGTTGCTATGACATTCCAGTACATGAGTGTCTAAACCACCCGGAAGCATTTTCAATATCTCCTTACTGACAAGTAATATTGAAAAGAAAACAAATCCTTCTATATTGATTTCACTGAAGAAAAGTTCTAAGTTAGGCCAACATTTGGATACACCTCAAGGGTGAGCGAACTCATCTGACAGAAGGTGAATCATTTATCAAATATTCTTAAGTAAAATGAAGTAGAACAGTGTTAGACTACGAAAATTGGAGATAAGAGTAATCAACTTACAAGGGTGTTACAAGAAGATTCAAAATATTTCATACATGAACATTCAGAAACTATGAAAAGCAGAACTTTTATACTCACCACAACGTTCCAGAGCACCTTTTACATTTTCCAGTTCTACAATGCATTGTCAAGCTCTTCAATAGTCAGGTTATTATCTTGAATGCATCTATCTATCACGTTTTGTTCATGACTAAGGAGATTTTTCTTCGTCCAAAACATTTCCCTGGTACCTAATATCATATTTATTTGATTGATTATATCATATTTTCTTCCCCCATCTCCCGACTTAACTTATAAACACAAAAAATGACAGTCTTTTATTACTTTAAATTTAGCCAGCGATTACCCGACGATAAATATGTGGATTGTTTTGGGGTAACGATATTTGCACTGCTTCTGCACACATTCTGTTTGTTAAAGAGACATAATGGCACGCACATTGTTTCACAAAACGTGTCCAGATTTAATATTTTGTCCAATGTTGGTGCTTGGTTGGCAATTGGTAACAATACTAATTCAATTCGAATCTCCCGAATCATTTATGTAGGCCAAAGATAATCGTGTTTCAGAATGAAACAGGCAAAAGATTTTTTAAAAAGTGTCGTCCTTTGCAGTTCATACCTCTTGATAGTTGTTTGATATCTTGGCCTGGAGAAATAAGCATGATTTACACCTATCAGTTTTATTCTGGCAGATATTATATAGAGGGAAATACCCAAGTGCAAAACAACTTTTTTTTTCACAAATGCTGAAATACATTTTGCAATTTCAAGCTTTGTAACTGATGGGAAGATAAATTCCAAATGTTGATGTGGACAGGTTAAGATTTTTTCCCCAGTGTAAAATAGATAACAGAGGTCATGAAAAACATTTCATTGACCTGGAGAAATATAAATAGAAACATTGGGGAGGCAAATGGATAAGAAGCATGGATTTGGCTGGAGGAGAAAGTATATTTCTTGGACATGTATGGAAGTTACCAGCTTTAACCTAGGAGAACGTGAGGACTGCAGATGCTGGAGATCAGAGTTGAAGAGTGTGGTGCAGGAGAAGCACAGCTGGTCAGGCAGCATCTGAGGAGTAGGAAAGTCGATGTTGTGAGCATGAGCTCTTTCTCCAGGCGTCGGTGGCAAAGCTTCAGTGGTGGAGGAGGACTAGGACCTTAAATGCTTTGACACAGTGCGAGCAGGATTTAAAGTGTTCGGCCATAGGGTGGTGGGGTTGTTTTGTCAGTGTGTCCCAAAGATATTCTATGACATGTCTTGTAAATTGGCGCCCTGTCTCCCCATTCTATAGCAGACCGCATCGAGAGTAACAGACACAGTAGATAATGTGGCAGCACAGGTAAATCTGTGTTCGTGTTCGGTGGGGATGATTGGTCGACAGGGAAGTCATGTTTCTGAAATGTGGCTACAAGGGAGAATCACTGTGGTGATGGAAACTGTTGGTGGACGACTCCCTGTGGTAATGAGGTTGTGAATGTTCTGTGAGATGATTGTTTGGTGATGAGAGGTGAGGTCTTGATCGAGGGGCAATAGGAGGAGGTGTCCACGAATTGGACAAGTGCGCCAAACTATACCTACACCCCTTCTTGCCGGCTGGTTAGTTGGTGAAGTTGGATTCAGAGCAGATAAAGTTTGTGGTTGCGTCTTGCGAGGGTGAGAGGGTGGAGAGGGTGTGTGGGCTGGCAGGTTGGGGTGATCAATGTCACAGCTGCAGTTAAAAATGAAGTGATTGAGGACAGGCAAGACAAGCATGAGGCGTCCAAGTGATTGGAGTGTGTTGGAGGCGGGAGAAGGGATCGGCAGTGGGTAGGAAGGACTCCTGCTTGAAAATGTAAGAACAGAGGCAGAGGTGCTGAAAGAAAATGTCAATGTCGCAACATCTGCTGAATACATTGATCTGGGAGTGTGGGCGGGGGAGGAGGAGTGACTTTTACTGAGGACTAATCATTTATCCTCATTGAGGTGGAGGTCAGGAGGAGTTGGTAAAATTACGATAAGCCTGCGAGCGAAGACACAGTGTCACCCAAGGGCTCAATTGGGGGTGGGCTGGAGACTCTCTCTGCAGGGCGTATGTTTATGGAATCTGTTCCCTCCCTGCATTGTTCAAAGGCTTGGATTATTCATAATGTGCGTGGTTTTGACATTTCGTTTCTCCATATCCATGTCAACCTGGCAATATTAACAAGATCTGATCTCCCAATGAGACTTCCACATATTGTGTTCTTCATGTCAACAGGCTCCCATTTTAGCCCAGGTTCTTCATTCTTCCAGGCTCTAATTCCGTCTGTGTTCCTATCAAGGATATACATATCCAACTGTTCGCACCTGCCATTGATATCAAAATGAGCTACAATATATTACTGCATTTCTGAAAGACATTTATGACACATTTGCCACAATTGCAAAATACATGTTTAATTACTATATTGTATGAGTTTTGGGAATGTGTATGAACATAATAACTGGTGCATTTATCAAAGAATTACATATGCTTTTTGCCTTTCTGAACACTTGCATCTTGGAACTTAATATGAAAGGAATGCTTTCATATCAGAAAAGCCATGCTACAGACGATATTGATCATATGCAGGTCTGATGTGCGGAGAGCTCTGATTTGGAAAATACAGAATAATAAAAAAACACTAATTTTGTGTGTCAAATATGACATAATCAGGCTACAGAGAAAACAGATGAAAACTGAAGTATCATCTCCAGTGCTCCACACGTTGGATCTTTTAATTCAGAGTGAATAATTCAAAATTGCCCTTTTCAAGTTATCATTTGATATGTTAAATAGCAGAATGAAATTAATATTAATTGAATGAAATTGAATTGAATAATTGTAACGTGCACTGAGGCACAGTGAAAAGTTTTGTCTTGCGAGCAATACAGGCAGATCACAGAGATAAGTAACATAGATCAGTAAATAATAGGTAAACAACGGGAAAAAAAAAACAAAAACACAGATAGAGCAGACTGTTAAGAATTTATGGGTCCATTCAGTATTCTAACAATAGTACAGAAGAAACTGTTTTGAAACCAGCTGGTGCAATTTTTTTTAGATTACTTACAGTGTGGAAACAGGCCCTTCAGCCCAACAAATCTACACCGACCCGCCGAAGCGCAACCCACCCAGATGCATTCCCCTACATTTACCCCTTCACCTAACACTACAGGCAATTTAACATGGCCAATCCACCTGACCTGCACATCTTTGATCTGTGGGAGGAAACCGGAGCACCCGGAGGAAACCCACATAGACACGGGCAGAACGTGCAAACTCCACCCTGGGTGGGTTGCACTTCGGCGGGTTGGTGTGGACTTGTTGGGCCGAAGGGCTTGTTTCCACACTGTAAGTAATCTAAATATGCAGGCTTCTGTACTTTCTCCCTGATGGTCGTAGAAAAGAAGCATTGCCAGGGTTAGTCGGATCTTTGCGAATGCTGGCGACATTTCCTTGAAAGTGGGCCTGGTAGATGATTTCTATAGATGGAAAGTTGGCCTTTGAGATTGTCTGGGCCGAGATCACCACACTCTTTAAGCATATCCGAATATGAATAGTAAAGCTTCCATACCACGTAGTGATGCATCCAGATCGAATGCTCTCGATGGCACACCTATAAATTTTGTGAAGGGTATTCGCCATCATACCAAATTTCCTCAGCTGCCTGATGAAGAAGAGAAATTGTTGGCCTTCTTAACCATGAATTAGCAAAGGGTACAGGCATCACGGACGAGTTGCTTAAAATTCCATAAACAGTGCTAATGAGCACATTGCAATGAAAACTTAATGGATACATAGATTATAGCAGTTTCTAATTGTTTGCAGTTAAGCAATTATTCATAACTTGTTTCTTCTGAATCCTTAGACTTAACCATAGTGAGTACACACTCTCAATCACTGCAGAAATCAGCTGCGATCAGGACATTCAGACAGGGTCATTGAGACTATAAATCTGCTTGTTTTCGTTTGTGGTTGAAAGCTACAAATCATTGAAAACATGGACATCAATGGTTAATTAAATTGAAAAATGATGTGCATCATATCATGCGTAACATATTGCTTTTCTGGTGTGTTATCGTCTCAATGATTTAAAAAGAGCCTAATGATTTGCAGTGTAGAAAATCGCTTATGGCTTCACAATAGTTCATACACACCTGAATCCACGGGACCTTCACGAAGAGCTTTTTCTTCTGTGAAATAAACATAAGACGATGAGTTTGAGTTAGCTACGTTCTTCATTTCAGAATGCTAGCCAGTTCAGCGGGCTTGTTTTAATAGTCGTGCCTTGATATTTATCGAAACTTTTTTTTTGCATCATAAAGTATGGTTACCAGTTTCCCGATTTGAACATGAACTATGCTGCGGCGAAATCATAGGCACGTAAAGAAATCCATCAATAGTCGTTCTGTGAAAGCAGATTTAGTGCAAATTGAACATAGGATTTCTATTATGGAAAACTTATTATGCGTCATGAATCTGTGGGGTTATATGGGCCGTCAGCTGTAGAAACCACTGTCAGACCGGAACGAGAGAAGGCCCAATATCTTGGAGCATCTGATGAAATAAGAGAAATACAACTATGAAAAGTGACAGAGAATGGACAGCTGGAAGTGCTGGGTATTAAAAGAAAACAATAGTGGCATCGATGGAAGGATACATCAGTTGTGCGTTACACACTCAGGTCGAATCAAGCTGATGCAAGCAAAAAGCTTCTACCCCCACAAAAAAATACTAATTCCAGTGTATATTTGAACATTCTCATTCCATAGAACTGCAATTGTGTACCTTTCATTATCTCTAATCGTTGTTACTTGTGAAAAAATTACCTCATTTTAATGTCGTGATTAGGGATATTTAACTTCTAATAATGCTGTCTATATAATTCCCAATATGCGAGCGAATTCAGCAATCTGTAACTTTTGCAACAATGTACTGTAGATAGCATACATTTTGGTATGCACGCAAAACAAATAAAAAACATTGTCTGCAATATTTTATTGTTTTTTTCTTTCTTTAATATCTTATGAAGATTTAGGTAGACTTTACCATTAAGAGAGTTAAAAACAAACAGAATGACATGACAATACCAGGTGTACTGATTAAGGAAATAATGTAACACTTGATTGATAGCTAGTTTTGCTGGAATGCCTGGAAATGACGAAATATATTCAAATTAGGCCAGTTAGTTTAAATTAAAACTCGAAAAATGCAAAACTTCAATCTAGGTTGAATTTAGTATATTGATAATCTTGTAAAAAACAACGGCACTATCTGATGTTTTGGGATATAAGACCAGGGAAAGTTGAACAGTTGGGAGGAGAACCGTCAAATCAATGACATCTTCAAACTGCTTGGAGAATAGCCCTCTTCTAGGTAACTTTATTAATCAGTAACCTGTGAAGCAGAAATCCCTAAGAAGAACAAAAGAAAATTACACGTTTGGCTGTTTGTTTTTTAAAGTTGCATTTTGGTCGATATTTAATTGCGTGTTTTTAGCGAATTAGTGTCATAGAAGGAAAAGTAGAAAATAGGGGACAGGAACGATTTTTAAATAGTTGTTAGAATGGATTAGATTAGTTGTTAGTTAATTTTTTTGTTATGCTTTGAGAAGTGAAGTTGTTATTTTTTACTTTAAATAGTTCTGGCCTCTCGAATTTTCAAAGATTACCGCACTGGATAAATCTGTACCGTATTGTTGGTTTAAATTAACCAGGAGGGTTTACCCCACGTCGTAGCAAATATTATTAATAGAATAGAAATTTTAAAATGTATATGTACTTATTACATAAACATGTTTTCATGTTGTCTCAATCCGCCTCAACAGGCAGTCCCATGAAGTATATTATTAGTTGAAAGAAAATAATTGCAACAAGCAAGTACCCCATATAACATGTCTGATGTAATTTGCTGACATACTTTCCAATGAAACAAATATATCTTCTTCAAAACAGTGTCAGAAGATTTTTTGTTAAAATTGACCACGTTGCCTCAGTCAAGCTACCAATCACCTATGACTGTATTATATCTGTTTATTGAATAATGGCAGTGTGATATGTACACTGTGGTTCTGTCTTAATCCTAATGCTTAGGTTCCTAAAATTTTAATTTGCCTTGAAAAATGACGGACCAACCTTCGTGTTGCTCTCATATGTCAAAATGCGAAATGTTAATACTACTAAGGCTGCTACAATTCGGAATTAAATACAATTAGCACTGTCGAGATATTTCTACAATTTCATTTTTTTGAGATCATCCAGTGAATCAAACATACACAACTTGCTGGACGAAGCATAGAATGTAACACATGTTTCAAAGGAAAAATAAGAAGTAAATTGCAGATTCATTGCTAACAAAAATCGTGCACCGTTTCATCAATGGACTGGCAGTCATTCACAATTTATTCAAAATGTTTCACAAGTTGGAGTTATTTGTTGAATTGACCAGAAAGTTTGATAAGAGCCAAGCAGTTGATCCAGTCTGCCTGGATTTCTGTAAGGCCTTTCTTTAAGTTTCCACATGGGAGGTGACGCTAGGAGGATAGATTGCCTGGATTCCAGTGGGAGTTGCCAAATTGGATACAGAATTTGCTTGATGGTAGGATGCAGAGCTTAGTAGTGGAAAGATGCTTGTTGGAATAGAGGCCTGCGACTAGTGGAGTTATTCAGGGGTTGGTGCTGTTCCGGTTGTTGTTTGCTGTCCATATCAAGGATTTGAATGAAAACGCACAAGACACAATTAGTGCATTTGATGGTATTTGTGAGGAAGGTTGCCATAAATTGCACCATGCCCTTGATTAGTTGGGCAAGTGGGTCAAGAAGTGGCAAAGGTATTTCGTATAAGTAAGTGTGAGACCTTGCATTATTGCAAGTCAAATCAAGGTAGCAACATGATGGTGAATGGTAGGGCCTTTAACAGTGTAGTTGAATAGAGGGACATTGGACTTCAGGTACACAGTTTTCTGAAAGTGGAGTTACAAGTAGACAGAACAGTGAAAAAGGCGGTTGGAAAACTGGCGTTCATCAATCAGGGCATTGATATTCGCAGCTGGGAATGTATGTTCCAGTTGTACACGACATCAGCGAGATAACAGTTGGAATATTGGGTTCAGATTTTGTCGCCTTGCTATAGGAAGGATATTAGTAACCTGGAATGATTGCAGAAGACATTTACATGCATGTAACCAGGACGCAATGGACTGAGTTATTGGGAGATTTTGGACAAACCGGAGCTTATTTTTCTTGAGAGTGCAGGAGAGTGAGGGAGATTTTGTACAAGGACATATCATCATAAGAGACGTGGACAGGGCGAATGCACTCATGCCTTTTCCTATGTTTGGGGAGTCGAGGACGAAATAAGATCAATTTAAGTTTAGAGGGGGAAAAGTACATTTAACTTGAGGGTCAAACTTTTTTACAGGAAGGTTTGTATGCATGTGCAATAACCTGTTTGCAGAAGTTGCTGTGGCGAGTACATTGAGAGAATTTCAAAAACATTGGACAAATACATGGATATGAACTGTTCAGAAGTAAATGGGCCAACTTCAAGGAAGTCGGGTAAGCTTTGATGGATGTTTTTGTTTGTGTGAGCCAATTTGAATAAAAGAACTGGCCGTTTTTAACACCTCAATGCCTCTTATGACGTGTATGCAAACAACATAAAATATAAAATCCATACATTGTCTTTGCATAAGCTTAATTGTTACAAGTTATTTCATTCCTTGTTGTCTACCACATGTATTAGGATTTCTATCCACTAAGTTCTAAGTTCACTGAGCTAGGACAATTAGACAAGTTAACTAAGTAAGGCAAACATTAAGAAGTTTATCATTTGTAAGACTCACTTAATTCTCGAATTTTGTCTTGCAAGGTTTCTATTGCTGGAATGTGAAGTAACATCATTCAGATTCATTGATAGAATCACCGGGTATAAGTTAGCATCCAAATTAAAAGAAAGATTTAATTTCACGACAAAAAGCTTTGATTAGTTGTAATGATGCGTCTACGAATCAATATTATTGAAACTGAATGGAATATATCCCAGTGTAAGCGGCAAGCAAATATAGGTTAAGTTGAATTTAAGAAGGATGTTGCCAAAAATGCACAAAAGTAGAAAGTACGGCTTCACTAACCATCCCCGAATTTCTATAAATCACTGAATCCAGTCCACCTTCCTAGACTGCTCCTCTTGATTGTTGATTTATAAAATTTCCAATAGTCTGTCTTGTTCTGCATAATTAAATTCAATCATTGACTGTACACAACGTCCAGCTTTGTGCTACTCAAAATGTGTAATTTTTACATCAATTGCAACCAAAACATCCGACCCAAATGTGAACAATACCTCTTCATGTCTTGTAGTCTGTTGTTGTGAAATCTAGCCTTTACCATTTACATTGGTAATTCCCTCGCAGATTTCGATATAGCACACTGTGACAAAATAATTTCGTCTAAATTTCAAAAATGTATAAGGCAGGTTTATAATCAGCTCACTACAGGATCAAGCTCATGTTAACTGAGTTAAACTGGTGTTCAATTGTTGTGCCATCTTCAGGACTATCCGATTCTCCCACTTTTATATGTACTAAAAGTTGTAAAAATAATCCCAGTCTTATACATCCTATAATTGGTCTTCTGCCTCTAATAACCACTCTGCAACTTTGTGTATATTGCTTCTCATCCAGATTTTATTAATTTGCAAAGCAACATCTACGTTGCACAAAAAATACATATTGATATCTCTTTTCTACCTTCACTTGTAAACATTAGCCTTTAACTAAACGAGTAAAGTACATTAATTGTGTACCAATTTTGATCATAAACAATATCAAGATTTTTGCACAACGTCTATACTATTTAATGAATAAACATATAACCGTTTCTTCTGACAGTGTCTTTTTGGCGTTGAATCTACAGAAGCATGCCATAGCTAAGCCTGCGACCATGTCTAGTTTGAAATATATTTATGAAGGAGAAAACATCAAAACACATAACTGTTGCTCTGTGAGTTCCTACGAAAACACATTTGACACCTTATTTCCACACAACTATATATCTTTCAGTATACACGTATAAATCAAACTTGTCAGAGAAATTGCAACTGTTAGGAAGAAGTACGTGCAACACTTACCACGTGCAGCATCTACACAAACGTCTGACAGAAAATCTAATGTCTAGAATGGAAATTAATGAACGATACCAAAAATGTTGCTCCTTGCTGCAAAATTCAGATAATATAGTGTTTGGTTCTAATTGTTGTCATTGTCCAACAGCAATTATGTCCTAAGAAGTAGCTATCAAATGAAAGTAAATGGTTATACAATTGACTGAAATGTGGACAGTTAGGTAACTTTCTTTGATAATTACAATTTTATGATTTTGAGCTTCTCCAATTTTTCACTAAGTCGTGGGATTTAGCTGCATGCCTTCAGAGACAAAATGAGATCAAAATATATTTTATTTTTCAACTTCATAGTGAAAAGTAATGATTGAAATAAAATAATATATTGCATTTACCTGCATTTTTATCATCCAAAACATTTTCTGTGTAATTGCAAAACGAGCAGGTTTTATTGACCTGAGTAATTGCATGGTAGGAGAATTCATGAACTTTGCAAATAAATATGTGTTTTTAAGGTGGAATGTATATTATAACTTTCTGATTCAACTGTGCTGGTGTCATTCAGTTGGGAATCCTGTGTAACAAACTAAAGACATGGTTAATTTAGAAGCAAACCACCTATGTGACAGATTTAAATCAATCATGCCTTACGTTTTACAGCATCCCAACACATCCACCCCGACAATCAGCGGAGTCCGACATTGGGAACCTGTCGTTCTGAATGAACAACGTTCAGAAAGCTCATACCAAATTAATTTCATTATCGCCACAGTTAAAGTATCACAGAGCATAAAACGCTGTTCTGTATCGGAAAAGTACTGCCAGCTGAATTTCCACTGAAATTTATTTTCGTTCTTCAGCATCTTCTAATTCTCTTAAACCAATAGATTTTTTTAAATAACTGTGTTTTGTTGGGCTGTCTTGCAGCGTTATTTTGGAAAGATCTTGTTAACTACTTTTTTTTGAGAAACGTATTGAAAAAAAAATCCTCTTCACTGTCAAAATCAGATTCTCATAATAACGAAGCAAATTGAAAGGAAAACCGTTGGCCCTTGTTTGACGACATATGTCAGTTTCTTCGTCATGCCGCTGTGCATTTCACAGTAACGATTACAATAGACAGACATATCATTGATCTTTCGAAATGATACAGTTTAAACATGCCATGATAGTTTATTACAACTACGATTTCGCAAAGCACAAAGCATTGCTGATGTACTTTATGACAAAATTCCTTCATTGGCGTCTGTGGAACGTCGGTGATAATGAATAGATGGTCAAAGATAATTTTAAAGTTCACGATCCACCTACCACTCATATATGGATTCACATCAAATCTCATATCAACACTGTGTCACTGGTAAAAGTACAGTAACTTTCTGGGGCAAAGAAAAAGGCAGATACAAATGATGCAATAATTTTGTTGTGAATGTGAGGGAGTGTACTGGAATTTACTAATCGTGTAAGTCTAATTGATGTCCTTACATGATTTTGCCTACGTCTGACTCGCAACATGACCAGATTTAATACACACATGTGCTTGCTTAGTAACTGCCAACCGGACAGTTAGAAATGGCATTAAGTTCTGGTCCAGCCAACGACGTCTATATTACATTGATGTTGTGTACTTTTTAGAATGATTTGACACTTGACTGGAATAACAGTAATTGGAAACGGAATGTTAGAGAACAACACAGCCTAAGCGCATATGGCGACTGGGCGCATCACTGAATACCATGCATCGCTTTTTCAAAGAAGGGGGAGATTTGAAACAAGTCATGGTAGTACAGATGGTCACGGTCTGATTATTCATGTTCAATAAACATAAGGACATTTTATTGTCTACATTTCTGGTTCTTATCCATGACAAGGCATCCGGAATGCTGCTGAAAAATTGCACTACGTTAAGTTCGGATTTCTGTTCGCCATGAACAATTTGCATTCAACTGTGCATCTCCATACTTTACATCTCTATGGTTCAACGTTGTCGAAAAAGAAATCGACTTTTAATTAAGAATTTTTAATATTCACTGGATTGTAAAAATTGCAAAATTACAGACTTCTTTATGAAGAGTTATAAGGATAAGGCCAACAAGTGTAGAACAGTTTACTATTAGTGATGGGAACATTTCAAGAAACCACTACTTGCAACTGAATTACTAATTACGGGAAGAAAATGTTTTGTTAATTCAGAAGTCTTCACATGCATTACCGAAGGCTTAAACATATATGACTAACTTGTTTGATTATTTGATAGAGCAACAGAAAGGCTCGATTTTGCTAATTTTGTGAATGTTCTTTACATGGGGGTCTAGAAAGTGTGTGATAAAATGGCATGCCACAGATATTTGAAGCATTTTGTACCCTTGTGATAAAAACAGCACTTTGAAGCTAGATAGAAAACAGCCTGGATGATATTAAAAATAAGATTAATTATCAATAGTTACTTACATGGTTTCAAGAAATATAAAGTGGAGCTTCATATTTTCAAATATTAAGAACTGGCTTTATTTTCCTGATATTTACTGATAATGTTGATTCTGGTATGTAAGAGACATTTTCAAATATTGCAAATGGAACTATCGTTTGAAGAATTGTAGGCTTTGAAAGAAAAATACATATAATTCTAAAGGATTATGCATGAATTGGGAGATTGGTTGGACAACCGGCAGGTGAATTTCAAGGCAGATAGTCATTGAAGTGCAATATGGTGTTGGCTATATGAGTCAAAATGGTGTCCAGGATAAGAACAACCTAGCTGTATATGCAAACAGACCTTTGAAGTTGGCACCTCAGCAGGAGCGTTAAATTAATAAAGTACACAGCATCATCGACTTAATTAACGAGATAATAGAATTAAAGATCAGAAGCATGAGGATTAACCTGAGTAAGACACATATCAGAATGCAACTGTAGTCTTGCATATATTGCTGGGCACCTTATTGCAGCAATAATATTATCGTGTTGGAGCGAGTGCTTCATGGAATGAAAGATTAATGGCAGTTTTGAGAACTTAAGCTACGATAATTGATTGAAGAGATCGATGCTTTATTTTCGTCGAAAATAAATTAAAGAAATAAGTGATTGACATTTTCTGAATAATTAGAAGAATGAATGGAATGGATAGTAAAAACTCATCCAGTTTGTGAAATGAGATATTACTAATTTAAAACAGCTTCTAAATAAAACATAGGTGATTTCAGAAAAAATTCAAACAAAGAATTTATCTCTTCAGATAGGTGTTGGATGCAGATTCGATCGATGCTTTCAAAAGAAATTTGGGATCTCATTTAGAGTAAAGCAAAATTGCAAAGATTTTGTGATTAAACAGGAGTTTGCCATTCGTCACTGATAGTCACTAGAGTAACTAATATCGAGGAAATTGGGCAAATATGCTGTTGCATGGTTGTACTTGCGTGACCATGATGCCATTTTTCATGAGAAAACCATCGCTCCCTTTCTCAAAGTCGCGTTACCAACAATGGGCTTTGAATTCCGGAACAATTTTAAAAAAATACATAGGTATAAAGTTTCGTTCATGCAGTATTATTGTGAAAAATTTACTAGCATAAAACATTTTATAATTGAGGTTAAACCTGTATAAAACTTCAATTATTAGTTCCTCAAAGTATCCAGGACACTTCTGTCTAAAACCTAATGCATGTAAACTTCAACGTTGTTAATCTAGACTTGTTTCATCTTAATTGCCCCTCACACAGATCGATTTTCTTCTGTTGTATGCATATCATAAAGAAAAGTTAAGCAAAAGTGGTTTTCTTGGTTAAGGCATGTCAGTATTTTCATAGGCTGCTCCGTACATCTCAAATTGGATTTTCCTTTCACTCTGAGATTAGATATAGTTCTGCCGTGTAATCATTAAATGATACAATGTTATTATTATAATAATAGTATTAGTCATGTGTATAGTGGTAGTAGCAGTAGTATCACTTCATTTTCACTCACTCCGATATCTCTTCCAGAAATGTTTGCACCAGATACGTTGCTTGGCAAGAATTTATGCAAACGCTTCTGTTGCAGTAAACTTGTCAAGTTCAATCATGTTCTGGTGAGTACCAGTAGTGTAAAACGTGATGTTTCTCAAAGCAAGCTTGAAACAATTTCGAACGATTACAGGAGGGAACAATTCTAATAGCTTTGAACAAAATATAGCACACCAAAACTAGATTTGTAACTCACGAGATTTCCGTAGACGGTCTTCACATTCTATTAATCGATATTGATAACAATTAAGTTAGCAGAGTAAACAAAAATCGTGTTTTGTCTTAAGGTAATACATCTAATTACTGATATGCTGTCCACCAACCTTCCTTGAAATGACATTGAAGAATTTCGTTCATAATTCCGGCAACTGACTGGTTTTCTTTGAATTGTCCCTTTTGTGATTTTGTTTTGAACTTCCTTAGTTGTTCGTGATCATTTGTTGCCACTTTGCCTTGAATCTGGACAGTATTTCTGGATTATTTTTCACTTCAATTGAATACAAATGATCATTTTCTAATGCATGCATTTTTGAAATGCTGCTGCATGAGGCAAATTCATTTTTCGAAAGCTTCCTTGACCTCCAGAAAACTCGACAAATGTTACTGCCTCTGACAGACACAGGCTTTTATCGTTATTGGCCTTGAAACTCCTAAAATTATTTGTCTCTTATTTTTTGTTGATACTTCGTTAGTCTGAAGCATTGGCAGACTTTTTATACGAAGATGCTGACAGAATGCGCTGAGCATACTTTTTTTTTCAGCAACTGTGTTGTACAAGTGTAGACTTCATACAGTCACAGAATAATAGAGTTTTGCAACACGTAAACAGATTGTTCAGTCAAATCAATGCACTCCGAGCATAATCCCAAACTCAGCTACCCCCACCTGCCTGCTCCTGGCACATCTCCCTTTAATACTTTCATGTTCGTGGATCTATTCAAATGACTGTACACGTTATAACTGCAACTGCATCCAACACTTCCTCAGGAATTTCATTACTCACGTGAACTACCATCTTTATAATAAACAAATGCCTCTTAAATACCCTGGGCCAGATGGGATACTCTCAAGGTTATGAGGGGAAGTGAGGAAGCAGATTGCTTCGCCTTTGGCGACGATCTTCATGACCTCATTGCCCACCTGACGAGTATCAGATGTTTGGTGGTTGGAAAATGTTCAAGAATGGGAATAGGGTCAACCCTGGGAATTACAGAACAGCCAGTCTTATACCAATGGTCGGTAAATTGTTGGAAATAATTCTGATAGAAAGGCATTATGACAATTCGGGAAAAAAAAATCTTAGTTTGACCAGAGATAGTCAGCCTGGCTCTGTGAGTGGTAGTTAATTCTTCACAAGCCTTGTTGAGTTATTTGAGGATGGGGCTAAACGCATTGCTGAAGGAAAAGCAGTAGAAGCAGTGTACATGGTAGACTCATTCAGATCGTAATGCGTTACGGTATACCAGATAATTTGGCTGTCTGGATATAGAATCGGGTGGTTCATAGGAGACGGACGGTGGTAGCTCATGGACAGCACTTAGCCTGAAGTTTGGATATATTCTGGGATGTCTGATCTTTGTGATTTTTATAAATGAATTGGATGAGGAAGTGAAGGATTGGGTTAGTAAGTAACACGAAAGTTGTTGAAGTTGTGGATAGTGTGGCTGCTCTAGGTTGCAACCCGTCATTGAGAACGTGAGAAATGTCAAATTGAGTTCAAACTGGATAACTGTCAACTGATTCCGTCTGGAAGGTCGCATTTGAATGCAGGTGACAGGTATAATGCAGGATTCGTGTCAGTGTGGAAGACAGAGGATTCTTTGGTTCAATGTCCGTAAATCACTCAAAGTTGCCTCCCAAGTTGATAGATTTGTTAGGAAGACGTTTGTTGCGTTTTTTTTTCATTAGCACGGGATTGAGTTTCAGAGTCACGACGTTATGCTGCAGCTGTATAAGACTCTGGTCAGAGAAACTTGGAATGTTGTGATCATTCTGGTCGCATCATTATTGGAAAGGCGTGGGAGCTTTAGAGGATGTACAAAGGAGATTTACCAGTGTGGAACCTTCGACTGGAGGCTTTGTCTTATGAAGAAATGTCGAGGAAGCTAGGGATTTTTCTCATTGGAATGAAGAGAGATGACAAACGATTGATAGAGGTGGCAAGATGCTGAGAGAAATAAGTAGAGTGGATAGCTGGAGACATTTCCCAAGGGCGAAAATAGCTGTCATGAGGCAGCATAATTTTCATGTGAGTGGAGGAAGGGCTCAGCGAGATGTCAGAGATCGATTCTTTACTCAAAGAGTAGTAGGTGCTTGGAATGGACTGCCAGAAGTGGTAGTTGGACCAGTTACATTAGGATACTTTAGCGACTCTTGAACAGCTAAATGGATGATATTAAAATGTTGGCTATGTAGGTTAGTTTGATTTTAGAGAAGGTAAAAGTTTGACACAACATCAAGGGCCGAAGGGCCTGTGATGTGCTGTACTGTTCAGTATTCTATGACTTTTTGAAATCTCTCATCTCTGTGCCCAGTAGTATCGAAATCCCCAATTCTGGGGGGAAAAAGTATACCTTTACCCTTATGTATACCTCTCATTATTTTATAAAGTATCATCAGATCGCCTGTCAACTTCCCACGCTCCTGTGGATAAGATTGCAGCCTATTCAGCCATTCTTTACAAATCAAACTTTCACGTTCTGGTATTTTTTTCTGAACCCTCTCCGGTTCGAAAACATCTTTCCTTCCTGAACATAACTAAATATAGTACTCAAAAATAGCTAAAATATGTCTCTTGCACAGCATCAACATAGCTTCCCAACTCCTACACTGGAAAAACAAAACCAAGCAATGGAGGCAAGCGTACCAAACACTTTTTAACCTTTCTATCAATATGCAACATAAACCTCAACGAATTATGTCTCTCCACCCGTAGGTCGGTCTTGTCTGCAACACTATATTAGTCGCTACCATTAACTTTATTATAAAAGAGGGTTCAGAACCGAACCTTGTGGAACAGCAATGTCCATACGCCATCAATTCGAGCAGAAGTGGTCTGCAATTACTTTGTGCCCCTGCCATTAAACAAATTATATTTGCAGTTGGCAAGCTCAACACGAATCCCAAATGAACAAACTTTTTAAACTAGTCTACCAAACGGAAATTTGTCACAGGCTGTACTAGAATCCAAACAAATAAAGCGTGTATTTGGTTTCCTGCCTCAGTATTTGATCCATTTTCTAAATTGAATTTATCATAATCAGACCAAATAATACAAAAATAAAGAAAAACAGTTAGAGTATACATGAATTGATGGACGGGATAGTTTGTCTAATTTTCTGCATGAAAAAATGAATAGTATATGTAAGAAACTTTGTGATGTAGAGCTAGATATTTGATAACTATTCCAAGAAAGCAAAGTGCATTAATAAAAAAATATTTACTAGAACTTGCGTTACTACAATGTAAAAGAATTAATAAAGTGATTTCAGGATTCACCTTGGTCTTTATTATTCAATTGGCGTTCTTAAAATAAAATGTCAGACAACGACAGGGACACAAATTTATTATCATTCACTGCTAATTTTATGTAAAATGCCTGTTAGTTATATTCTTAAAGATATAAGTAATAAGTCAGTTTGATCATGAAATTTTAGTATATTATTCGATGGTTTACCATTCCCTAAATTATTAATGCACAAATAGATTATTGCCATCTGATCACACAAAATATGGTGGCATCAACATTCCAAACAATCATTATCGTTTCTCAATATAATTGTGGGTGATATTGCACTTTTTAGATTACAAATTGATTAGATTAGATTATTACTGTGTGGAAACAGGCCCTTCGGCCCAACAAGTCCACACCGATGGGCAACTCACCCAGACCCATTCCCCTACATTTACCCCTTCGCCTAATACTGCGGGCAATTTATCATGGCCAATTCACCTAACCTGCACATTTTTTAATGCTATTTGCTCAGTGATGTTATTTTTCAAAAGTTACTTTGGAAAATGACCCAATTCTGAAACAAGTCTTTGCTTTAGAGAGGAATCTGTTAATTAGCTGAGTGTTTGCCACCAAACTGGATTTTATCCTCTTAAATACTTGCCAAAGGATTTTCTCGTTTCCCGATCAAAACAGAAAATTAGAGCACAAAATAACATACCGAGGTCTTGTCAATTACTTTTGATTGATAGCCCTTATTGCAATTCATTTTTTTTTCACTGCAAGAATTTTATGAAGAAATGACAAGATGTCAACGTGGTTTGGTAACTGTGACCAATTGTGGTTAATTGCAAATAGACAGAAGCAAGTCAATGATGAAGAATGTTCCTCCTAAAATTCTGAAAGTTTTTTTTAAAATTGCAATTTGTATTCCATCATCTGCGGTGTGGTGAAGCTGCTTTCAAAGCCAATATTTACTCTCTCTGCGTAGGCACTAGTTTAAAGCTGAAAGTGATTCATAGATATTAATCTCTGCAATTTGTGTGGTAAGTGCATCACCAATGCACCCAGCTTTCTGTTAGTTGTTGCGAAACCCGGTGACAAACTTAGCGAAATTGACTTTTTAAAACCAGGATGAAGCATGCCCCGGCAAACAAAAATTAAGTGATGGAATTCAGACATGTCGAGGGAAATGATTCCTCTCAGTGTGGACTTGGTTAGCAAATGCTGCATTTGTTGCTTAGGTACAATTAATCTCGTCCACAATTCAGACTTCCTTAGCTTTTGTGCAAAAAAAAGAAAGCTAATACAATGAATGCCGTGATTGTACCCGATTGTAGGAATATTCGACATGCATAGGATTACTAAATGTGACAAGGGATTTACAATTGCTAATTTGCCATGTCCGGTGCAATGTGATATATATTTATACAAATCAAACTCTTTGCCCATCTGTTCCATAGGATTTGTATTATTACAATGAGAAATGCCTCTTATTAATTCGAACAAACTGCCATTTATTGTATGTGAATGCCACAAATGACAAGCAATTAATTGCACTTTGCATAAAACCCAATGTTGTCTTACATTTGAAAAGAATGTTAAAAATTTTAATGCCTTGTTGCAATGATAAAACTCAAATTTTATGATGCAATTGACTTTTTGTTTAAAGTGACGTCAATTATTTCATTATCCTTGCTCAGCATGAAACCCGAAGTGCCTTCAGAAGAAATTGAAACCCGCGTGACAAACCCATTAAAACTCCGAAGTTATTTTCCCTTTCCACTTCTTCTAATCATCTTGCATCAAATAAACTCCTGTGCAAGATAGATAAAACAGTTTGTATTCCTTACTTTATTTTATTACTTACTAAGTTGAAATTTTGTCAAGGAGGCAACATTTTTCTTTGTATCCCAAAGTTGTTTCCTTACATTGAAACAGCTTTGACGACTGACATGCTGCTTTATTCTCCGGCAACAGAAGGATCGGACTTGGAAATATTTGCACATTAATTACTAACAAAGTAGAAATATATTTTTAAAGTTAAAACAGAACTGTCAAAACAGATGGCTGAGCTGATATCATGTCCCCATTTACAAACACATCCATAGAGAATCTTAGAAATCCTTGTGAAGAAAAGTATACCATAAGAGAAGAAAAAAAGAAGAACGCATTTCTGGAGTTGATTGTTTTGGCCATAACTTTCAGCAATGGAGTGAAACAGAAAACTGAAATAACATTAATGGGAACAGAACATGAAATGAAGATGTGATGCAGAGCAATGACACACATTACTTAGAACAGTGCAAATCGGATTTGAAAAAAAAAGCTTTAATTTACCACCTTACATAATGTTTTTTGACGTTACATGTGTGGTTTCTGAAAGCAGCATATCAATTTTGTGTCTTGATTGGAAAGGTGATATTATGACAAAATGCATTCCAAAGGATGCACAATGAAGGCTACGATCATCAGTACCTTAATTGTGGGAATTGGGAATCATCATAAAACTGCTAAAATGTTTGCAGCAATGCAAGTCGTACTGAAACCTTTGTTCGCTGAGGATTACTTCAACAGTAACCAGCGTGAAAGTTGTTATTTTTGCAAACACATAGGGATAAAACCGTAAAAAGGCAAACGAGTTTTACATTGCTATTGACCAGATCAAAAGCCCCTCAAAACTTATTAAGTAGATACATGAAATGCCCAATTTTTTTTTCTAATTTTTAAAGGCATGTATATGTTGTTAGATTCTGGAAGCAATTCGATTTGTCAAACTACCAGGCCTTATTCAAAGAACACTTTATTTCTGCACTGTAGTAAAATACAGACAAACGAAAGGATAATGGGTATAACTCAATACTGTTTGGAAACTGGAGAGAATAATGCAATGTTTAAATATTAAATAACTGTTCCAAAGTAGTAAAAATCTGTATTGATAAATCAGTAAAATAGTTTGTGCCAGGTGTTATTCTCCAGTCTAGGACGAAAGAACATGACAACAAATCTTCGAGATATATATATGCAAAGAGCGAGAGAGAGAGAGAGAGAGAGAGAGACAGAGAGAGAGAGAGAGAGAGAGAGAGAGAGAGAGAGAGAGAGAGAGAGACTGAGACACAAACTAAATTCATAGTTCTTTTGGAGCTCGAAACCACCCATTCATACAGCAGTTTTCACTGGTCCAAACATGAAGAAGGCCTACCACATATTAATATTGTGGTTTGAAATAGATAGTTCTTTGTCACTGTCTCAACCTCTTGTTTGAGAAAACAGGAGAAATGCACTTCTTAATCCAGAGTATTATCACACAATTGTGGTAGAGTAACTAAGTAGCCCACCTTTTAATGTTTCAATAAGTTACAATTCCCATTATTTACCTGTATCTTCTAACGTTCTCTGGACACTGCTCAGCTCTGCAAAAATAGATTTCATTGTCATTGTTGTATTTTGAAATATATCTATGACATTCAATTAAACAGTTGCATCCCATTCCTGTATTGTGCAAATAAACCAGTCATTCCCCCCCCCCCACCCCCACCCCGTCATTATCCTCTTCGAGGTCTGAGAATGTCGTTCTCCCAATCAGCAATTACCTATTAATTTGAGAGTATTGATTGTCTATGCTTCTGTATGCGAGCAACGATTTACAGTTTAAGTTCCTGCCTAGAAAAAAACAACTACACAGCGTTCCCACATATCTGCTGCTATTTTTCATCATGCCCCATTTCTCTTGTATTTTTAACCAAAAGACCTTTTTCCTGTTTGCACGTTCTGTCCAATTATTTTATTGACCAAGAATGAATGAGGATCTGCCCAGTATCAACGCAATTTTTTAGTCTATCTTTGACTAGACTTTCTCCGACATTTTCTTCAGTTTTTGTATATTTCAGAGCCCTTAAACCGGTTTTCACTTCATTTTATCTTTTGATTTTCATTCCAGAAATATCAGTTAGACTCAAGTTTCTTTTTTCTGGTTTTCAGACTTAGGATCTAATTTAATTCTGCAGTTGCTTTGTTGAAGCATAAATAAACCCCATTTGCTTTGTAAACTGCATTGCATATCTTGTGCAGTGCTGCCACATAATCAATGTTGTAAGTGCGTTTTACATCTTGTCTACAGATATTGCATGTCCACATGCATCTATAAATGGTAGTCAGGATGATTTAGGATATCATCCACAGTGTCCTGTGAGTGTTCATGTGAAATTAAATTGCTTCTGAACCGAATTTAGTAAACTTTAGTCGGCCTCAAGAAATAGCAGAATTGCATTCAACTCAATTAATGAAGTAATGCCTTGAGATCTTCTGCAACCTGTCACTAACTTCAAGCTGGGAAATAACAGTTGATAAGAAGAATGCAGTGTTGTTTTTTTTCAGGAACAGCAACAACATTAATTAGAAATAGGGCATTGCTATCGACCGTAACAAACCAACTGGAAATTTATCAGTGGATCTCCTAACTTTCATCTTATTTCGAGCAAGGGTGAGGAGTTGATCGCCAAATATAAATCGAAAAGTTTAACTACGAGGCTCAGAGCAAAACATGCCATTCTCTCTCTTTAAAATGGAGAGTATTTGCCACTATAGTTAAAGTACAAACCAAAGAATGAAGAATTTGTATCAACTTAACTCATTTTGCAAACTTAACAGAAAAATAGATGAAGAAACCACGAAACAGCCACTGTTAAAATTAGTAACATCCAATAAAAGTATCCATGTCAAAGGTAAACTAAGTAAAATATATTTCCTCACATGTGATGTTGTCCAGTCCAGAAGAAGAAACCAAACAAGAGTAATTATTGCAAAGAGAGAGACAACTTCAACTTGTAATTACGATAATCAAATGTACAACACTTCCACAGCCAGCTTCAAACCTCCAATAACTGAAAGCCATAATAAAACTCTCGTCCTGTGCGAGTTTGGCCATTCTATTTACGACTTCTCTAGAGTTCGAAATGTTTCTTTTTCATGCCTCACAATCTGTTCCCTTTACTGACTATCAGTGCACTGGAGGACACATATGTTGCATTTACTCTAAGCACTCAGACAGTCTATTGCATTTTCTTTCTTCCAACATTGAACACCTCTGTCAATTTTGATCAAAGTCTTGATAAAGCATCAGTATTACGTTTTCTAGTCCTGCCAGGTGTTTTTTTTTTCTTTTAAAATTAATTGACCATAAAAGTAAACTCCATTTCCACTGTTCGTTTTTTAAAAAAATATTTTTGTTTAAAAACATTAAGTGGTAATGATCAGTGTGTCCTGTTGTCTGAAACATATTATTGGCAACATACGTGTTCAAATATTGCGTTGTGAACAGCAACATCACCGTCTACTTCTCAATCGTGAAAAGATTCATAAGTATTCATACTGTTGGAATGAAAAGTTATTTTATGTTTTTTTTAACAAAGATTCAGCACCGACATATCACCTTGTTTGGGTCATTAGATGTGGCCAACAATGGAGTGTTGGTTAACTCTGTGTTCAAGTTGTCAAATACCTTCATATATTTAGAAATCCACTGATTTTGATTTTTTTTTTTCAATTCTACATAGAGTCAGTCAGTGGAGCAACCAAACTGCTATTTTTTCTAAAGTAATGGAATTTGTATATTAGAAACCTCTGGGTAGTGTTGACTATAATTTACCAAAATGGTTTTTAAAAATATATTACACTGTTGCAATGAACCTTGCGATTCTGGGTAATACACAGATGGTTTGAATTGATTTTTTCCATAACTAACTTGAGAAATTTTGAGCTAAAATTTCACCATTTTTTTCATTTTATTTCGGTTACAAGTCTGCTTCTGGTTAATAGAATTGAGTAATTCTTTTTCAAACCTTTCAGCCCTGATGTGACAGAGTACAATGGCCTTTGGAAGCCTAACGGACACATTATGGTCACTGATGACTTCCACATTTTACTTTCCGATGTGGCTGACCATGTTCAATTAAGAGTGATGTAAATATTTCTGCTGATATTAGTATAGGTGTTAACGGTCCAGACTATTCTTTTTTCATATATTGACTTGAGTTTTCCTTATTCCCAAATAATCTCATGCTCGTACCTCATATGCCCACCACAATACCTCCTTTCTGTAACTAACCAGTAATGTAAGTTGATGTGTTCTCATCATTTGGTTTTATGCCTGAATATCTCGAACTCTTCATTTCCTCATTAAGACTTCATTTGAAGATAGTGCCATTCTGAAATACTTTCGGATGCTTCTTCTCTGTGTGTTTTTGTACAATTTTCTTTTATACATTTGTTGTTATTCAAAGAGGTAGTCTAAAGTTTTACTTTCATCGTGATTGCAGCCAAGTGTAAGGCAGTGTTGCACATATCCTTTTAAAGGTCACACCACTGGACTTTAAGCACATTGCACACTATTCCTACACTCCAGTTAAATTAATAGAAAGGAAAGAACAATTAGTATAATATACTTTACTGGAGAGCGCTATTGAACAATGGATTACTTAACGACTGAGCAGCAACTTCTCCAATATGGTACCGTCCCAGGAATGCAAGCTTAGAAGAATAGATTGTACTCCTGCAATGTTTCTGCAATACTGGAGTAAAAGAGCCCAAAAGAAACATCTGGCAGAGACAGAAGTTCAGTTTTCCTTTTTTGCTGACGTGGAGAGATGTGTACCAGCTTGCACTGCCAACTCCAAAACTCCAACAAAGGAGGGCTAAAGTAAAACCTTGGTTCTGTGGAAGCTTCAGTTGGTCTTTACATTTTTGACTTCGAATAGGCCAGTCTGCAGCTCGGTCACAATATGTCTTCATTTTTTTTTAAAAAAAGCAAGTACGTCTCTTAAAGCAATGCATTCGTCTCTCCCCTTTTTCAAAAACAAAGGTAGGCATCAATGTATAAAGATGACTTCAGTTATGTAAAAAAAATAGTCACACGTTATTAGCACATTACCTTACATCTGCAAAACATTGATTTAAACATGCAAGCATTCCATAATAAAATTCAGTTTATCAATTTATTCTGCCAGAAAATACCTTTGTCTTCCTTTGTCACAATGTCGAGAAGGCAACAACACCATCTCTCGTTCTGCTATGCTGCAATAATTAGCTACGTCTAAATAATCCAGACGTTTTACACTTTTCGTTAAAATCATTAAAGATTTATACTCAGTATCTAGGATTACCTCAATCACTTTACCAGTAATACAAGCGCTAAAGCATTGCAATGCCAACACAAAGCTCAATTTCTCTATCACAACTGTGGATATATTTATGTTGGTTGTAAAGATACCAGTTAGGTCTGTCCATCTTTTCACCGTTGTTTCGCAAGAGCACAGTACCAAAAACCACATCACCTGGAAGGCGTTGTCTCATTAGATATCGCCAAAACCAAAACAGTCGCCACAAAATTTCAGGCTGTTAAATGGCTTCTGATATTTTACTGTTCACAGAATTGTGCGAAATTCTTCATCAGGTCAGACAGAAGAGAAAAAATAGCACGGAATTTGATACGAACTTTCGATTAAAAAAACATAGTTCCACGATTGTTGATAATTCTCTTTTCATATATAGTATGGGAAACTCAGCAATAACCATTGTTTTCATATCCCATGAAAGACATTTACGACACAAGACACACCCTTCTTATAGCAAAAAGAATGCCAACACTTGCTATTCAATTGTGATGTGATTATCTCTCAGTATTGTTGTTCGACTCTAAATCCTGAAAACTCGATAATGCTCTGTGGGCATAGTTTCAAATCCTGCCACTGGAGAGATAGGAGAAAGTAAGAAGTGCAGATGCTGGAGATCAGACTTGAGAGTGTGTTGCTGGGAAAGCACAGCAGATCAAGCAAAATCCGAGGTGTAGAAGAATCTCTACTTTACGAATAAGCCTTGAAGGAATGAGGCTTGTGAACCAGGGCTAAGATGTAAATGGAAAGGGGTGGGTTTGGGGGGGGTGGGGGGAGGTAGCTGAGAAAGCGAGAGGTGGATGAAGGTTAGGAAGAAGGTGATATGTGAAGAAACAGTTGAAATCCACACTTGTCCCGTGTTTTAATAGGGTACCAAGTTAGTATATGAGGCGTCCTTCATTCAGACATTGGACGGTAATGGTTTTGTGGTGGAGAAGGCCCAGAACGTGCATGTCCTTTAAGGAATGGGAGGGGGAGTTGAAGTGTTCAGCCACTGGGTTGTGGGGTTGGTGGGTGCGTGTATTCCAAAGATGTTCTCTGAAACGATCTGCAAAAATGTGTCCTGCAACCACATTGAGTGCAACCGATGTAATAGATGACATTGGTAGAGGTACAATGAAATTTCTGAAGGATGTGGAAGGTTCCCTTGGGGTCTTGTATGGAGGCGAGTGGAGTGGTGGGGGCGCAGGTTTTGCTCTTCCTGGGGTGGCAGAGGAAGATGCCAGGAGTGGGATATGGGCTGTTGGGGGCATGGACCTGATGAGGGAGTAGCTGAGAGAATGATATTTCCTCCAGGACACTAATAGCGGTACGGCGGAATCATATTCTGCCTTGGGACCCTGCAACCACATGTGATACATGTGTATTTCATCAGCTTACTCATTTCTCTACCCCTACATTATGCCAGTCCAAGCCTCCAACACGGCACTCAGCTCAGGACCTTGCCATCACTCTCCTTTCTGACATATCACGTTCTCCCTCATCCACTTTCTCAGCTACCTTCCCCCAAACCCCACCCCCCCCTCATATTTATCTTTCAACCCTGGCCCACAAACATCAGTGCTGATGATCGGCTTATGCCCGGAACATCGATTCTCCTTGCCCTCGGATACTGCCTAGCTGCTGTGCATATGCAACAACATATTCGTGAAGGAAAATGGATGAGTTTGAATTCATTTTAAAAAAAGAAACTGGAATTAATTAACATTTTAATGGTTACCAACAACATATTGTCGATTGTTGGAAAATCCATCAGGTTCACTAATGTCCATCAGGAAAAGGAAATCTCATCATTACCTGGTCCAACTTATATGCCACTCCAGACACAGGTGAATGTGATTGACACTTTACTGAGGGGGAGAGACGTCATTTTTTTTGCTTCAGCAGAAGGAGAAGTGTGTCAGCTTTCAAATCTCATCAACTACTAAAAATCCAGCCGTAATTGTGTTTATGTGGAGCTTTACTCCCCACTTAATTTTGCTCCAATCTTTCTAACGATAGATTCTACAGCTGTTTACGTAATTAGCTTGAGACAGACCACACGGCATTACTGTGAAAATCCCTCTTCATAAAACGCTTATTAAAGACAGTGCGGTCACAATAGCTTCCAACTTTATTTTTTTTTGTTAGCATCACAAACATGCAATACTTGTCGTTTAATTCCCACATGTTCCTTGTTTGTTATTTATCTGTTTCCTGAAGGTTTACTATAAGACCTGAACATCCTGAATTATTTTTCTTTGTTCCTTGTGTACAGCATCAAATCAAACTCACCCCATGCACCTCCAGGAAATCAGTGTGCATTATTTTTATGGTACACCATAGAGAATCAGCAACTTCAAGTTTTACTGTTGTACAAATGCACCTTTTTACTCTTGGGCGAAAGGACCAATACACCATAGATTGAAATGAGTAGGCCCATTATTACTGTGTCTGTAAACTAAGGTTTGATTTAAACAATCTATTTCTTTCAGATTTTGAAACTGTAACCCTCCATGGTACGGCCATTCATACGAATATCTAAATACTTCACGTTTAGTGCCACACTTTATGACTCAAAATTGTTTATTTTTTTGAACAAGCTGTGTACCATTATATACTACTATTTTATACGTATGTAGTTGCACACCATTGATTCTCCTCACACACCAGCCTTCCCCAAACATTCTCTCTGTCATAATTAACTTCTTTGTGCAGATTATGACTCAAATTACAGACCACTCATATGTGTAATTATCAGATACTGAGGATCACACTAAACATTGAATGATTCATAGCAACATAGCAACATTGAAAAATACAGCGCAGTACAGGCCCTTCGGCCCTCGATGTTGTGCCGACCGAAGCCGACCTAAACTACACTAGCCCAATAACCTCTATCTGCTTATCCAATGCCCGCTTGAATGACCATAAAGAGGGAGAGTCCACCACTGGCAGGGCATTCCATGAACTCACAACCCGCTGAGTAAATAATCTACCCCTAACATCTGTCCTGTACCAAACCCCCTTAATTTAAAGCTGTGTCCCCTAGTAACAGCTGACTCCATACACGGAAAAAGGTTCTCACTGTCAACCCTATCTAAACCGCTAATCATCTTGTACACCTCTAGCAAATCTCCCTTAAACCTACTTTTCTCCAATGAGAACAGCCCCAAGTGCCTCAGCCTTTCCTCATACGATCTTCCTATCATGCCAGGCAACATCCTGGTAAACCTCCTCAGCACCCGTTCCAGTATCTCCACATCCTTCCTATCGTATGGCGACCAAAACTGCACACAGTACTCCAGATAAGGCCGCACCAGAGACTTATACAACTGCAACATGACCTCAGGACTCCGGAACTCAATTCTTCTACCAATAAAAGCCAGTACGCCATATGCCTTCTTCACTGCACTATTTACCTGGGTGGCAACTTTCAGAGATCTGTGTACATGGACACCAATATCTCTCTGCTCATCCACACTACCAAGTAGCCTCTCATTAGCCCAGTAATCCATCTTCTTGTTACTCCCATCAAATTGAATGACTTCACACTTAGCTACATTGAACTCCATTGCCCACCTTTCTGCCCAGCTGTGCAACTTATCTATATCCCGCTGTCACCTGCCCCATCCTTCTTCGCTGTCCACCACTCCACTGACTTTCGTATCATCCGCAAACTTGCTCACCCAGCCTTCAAGCCCCTCCTCCATGTCATTTTTAAAAAATGACAAACAGCAATGGTTCCAAAACAGATACTTGTGGAACACCGCTAGTAACTGCACTCCAAGATGAACTTTAACACCAACTACTACCCTCTGTCCCCTTCCAGCCAGCCAATTCCTAATCCAAACCTCTAATGCACCCTCAAAGCCATAACTGCGTATTTTTTGCAGTAGCCTACCATGGGGTACCTTATCGAACGCCTTGCTAAAATCCATATATACCACATCTACTGCTTTACCCTCGTCCATTTCCTTGGTAACCTTCTCAAAGAACTCAATAAGGTTTGTGAGGCACGACCTGCCCTTCACAAAACCATGCTGACTATCCTTGATCACATTATTCTTATCCAGATGTTCATAAATCCTATCCCTTACAATTCTCTCTAAGACTTTGCCCACAAAAGAAGTGAGACTCACTGGCCTATAGTTACTAGGGTTGTCCCTATTCCCCTTCTTCAACAAGGGGACCACATTCGCTATCCTCCAGTCTTCTGGCACTATTCCTGTAGACAACGACGACATAAAAATCAAGGCCAATGGCTCCGCTATCTCCTCCCTAGCTTCCCAGAGGATCCTAGGATAAATGTCATCAGGCCCAGGGGACTTATCTATTTTCACCCTTTCCAGTATTCCCCGGACCTCTTCCCTACATACCTCAATGCCTTCCATTCTAATCAATTGTGACTCAATATTCACATCAGCAACAATGTCCTGTTCCTGAGTGAATACTGACTAAAAGTATTGATTTAGTGTCTCTCCAATCTCCTCTGCCTCCACGCACAACTTCCCACTACTATTCCTGACTGGACTGATACCTACCCAAGTCATCCTTTTATTCCTGACATACCTATAGAAAGCCTTTGGGTTTTCCCTAATCCTAAAAACCAAGGACATTTTATGTCCCCTTCTCGCTGCTCTTAGCTCTTTCTTTAGATCCTTCCTGGCTACCTTATAACTCTCAGTCGCCCCAACTGAACCTTCACACCTCATCTTTACATAGGCCATTCTCTTCCCTTTCACAAGGGATTCCAATTCCTTATTAAACCACGGCTCCATCACAAGACCCTTTCCTCCCTGCCTGACTGGTACATACTTATCAAGGACACCCAATAGCTGCTCCTTGAATAAGCTCCACATATCATTTGTGTCCTTCCCTTGAAACCTATTTTTCCAATCCACACATCCTAAGTCATGCCTCACCGCATCATAATTTCCCTGCCCCCAGCTATAACCCCTGCACTGCAGCGCACACTTATCCCTCTCCATCACTAGAGTAAAAGTCACTGAGTTGTGGTCACTGTCCCGAAGTGCTCAGCTACCTCCAAGTCTAACGCCTGGCCTGGTTCATTACCTAGAACTAAATCCAGTATGGCCTCACCTCTTGTTGGCCTGTCAACATATTGTGTCAGGAAAACCTCCTACACACATTGGACAAACACCGAGCCATCTAACGAACTCGAGCTATAGCTTTCCCAGTCAATGTCTTGGAAGTTAAAGTCCCCCATAACAACCACCCTACTACTTTCACTCTTCTCCTGAATCATCCTTGCAATACTTTCTACTATGTCTCTCGGACTATTAGGAGGCCTGTAGAAAACTCCTAACAGGGTGACCTCACCTTTCCTATTTATAACCTCAGCCCAAACTACCTCAGATGGCAAGTCTTCCTCCATCGTCCTTTCCACCGCTGTAATACTATCCTTGACAAGCAATGCCACACCTCCCCCTCTTTTACCCCCACCTCTGACCCTACTAAACATTTAAACCCTGGAACCTGCAATAGCCATTCCTGTCCCTGTTCTCTCCACGTCTCTGTAATGGCCACAACATCGAAGTCCCAGGTACCAACCCACGCTGCAAGTTCACCTACCTTATTTGGGAAATGTGGATATGCACAGCAAGAACCCTCTTTTTTTTAAAATCATTGGTCCATTTTAACGGTTCACAGTGTAATACCTTGCCTTTGTTTTTTAAAAAAAATCGATTAGTGATAAACTTCAAGATAATGTATATGTTTTAACAACGGTCACATAATTGAAATTCAGTGATCTGATGATAACATTCTCTTGTTGGTCATACCTGGAAATTGTATTATAAATGTACCACTGCACACAGTAGGCCAAAAGTCGATATTATACAACAGTTGCTGTGTGTAGGCATCGACAGCTTAATTAAGCAAGGTATCACAAACAATGCTGAACGTTGGCAATCATCAAACCTCTGAACTTCTGATATCAAAGAACGATGTTCGTCGCTTTAGTAGGTGAAACTGTTTGGGTTTAGGTCATTACTCTGAAAAGCAAGATTTCTGATAATGCTGTTGCAGTATCTCTACTTCTGAGTCAGAATGACCTTTTCCAGTTCCATCTTTCCCACCGATATATAGGTACAATTACATTTTACTCAATCAGAACATATCTGCTCTGGTATAAATTGTGAAATCTGAAATAGTTCTGAAGGAGGGTTACTTGATCCGAGACACTATCTCTGATTTTCTGAAGAGTTGCTAACAGACTTGCTTGTATTTTCCAGCAATTCCCGTTTTTGTTGGTGACTTTACATCAGACCGTCTTTTCATTTCTTTTTGTGAATTGTCTTGAAACAGTATCCCTACTCAAATTGTTTGCTAGCCTTCCTGTATATCAATTCCAGCTTTGAGGAATGACAGTTCTTAGAACCATTATGAAGCGAGTGAATTTATCCATGCACACACCAAGGTTGCAGAACAGCTCAGTATCGGAAACCACGAAGTATAAAGTATGCAGGAGTGCACTTTTGACGTACTTTGGATTATGCCGAGTTAAATTAACATGCACGACACATTATGTAGGATAGATAACTGATAAGTAAGAACGTCTTTTGCAAATCAAAGAGAAAACATTCTTATTCCATCAAGAAATTTTGAATTTCATGAACATACAATTTATAGATCACCTGATGGTATGAATATATGTATACTCACCCTTGTCCTTTTTGTTCAATTTTTTGCCTGTTGTTAAAGTGAAAAGATCGATGGATGTTGTTGTAGCCAACTTGTCTTTATTGTTACGATGTTGCATTTACAGAATTATACGTTATTACACTGATAGTCAGAGCATTTCATTTATGTCTAAATAAATGAGTCTTTCATCACATGCACCATCAGATCACTTACTTTATGCGTAATTGTGCTGAATAGTTTGCTATCTCTCTCTCTCTCTCTTAAATTCCTGACATATCTGTGTGACTCTTCAGTGAAATCTGATTGCAATATCATGAGATTAGGCAAGCATGTTCCTGCATCGTACGCGTAGATGTTGACTATTATCTCTTTATTTTTATCTGAAAACCAAAATATTAATTTGCATCAATGCGTAATAAACAATACAGAACAACTCCTCTATTGCTCGTGTTCATAGAATTTTTCTGCTTCAATTTTACAGATTTCTCATCGATCAAAATTCTGTTGATAAGTTTGATTTGAATGTTCACCAATTGTCGTTCTTTCTGAAATTCGTTCATTGCATAACTTGTATAAAACTGATTTAAATATTAGTGTTAGTATTATTAATAGAAATAATAATAATTGAAGCATTTATTGATTATGCAATTCTTCTATGCAATATTCGCAATATAGAAAAATCTGTCTTGTGTACAATTCAAAATGAAAATAAACATTGTGTAAACTCATTGTGTTCTCTGAACAGTTGATGATTTATGTAAATCTTCATATAATTCTGTGATTCCTAAAAGACCCTGTAACTGTTTCTTAGAAATTCACATTCACATGAAATCTTCATTCGTGACAGTTCAGAACATTTTTGGTGTATGCAGTCTAAGGCTTTTTTTTAACTCAAGGCTGAACCAAATATGTTCAAATATTTCGATATCAAGAGAAGGACAGCTTTCAGTTTGCAAAGGGCAATGATAGATGTGCTGAGTTTACAATATCAACAGACAGTTTAAACCACTCCACAACTTTCATATTTTGCCCCACAGAGTAGTCTCAACGACAAGATATAAAAAAAAGCTCTGTTCTTAACTGACAAATTCAATAACTTCGTGAAATAATCCTCCTTAAGCATTTAATGTATAATTTTCAATTAACTTATTAGTATCTTGAGCAGTTTGTTCACGCTTAATGTCCCAGATATTCACATTTCAAGGAATAGATCATCTCCAACTCTTACTATAACGTTCAGTTTAGAATACATGTTTAGGAAGTGCAGTGGTACTCAATGATTAATGTTAATTAATGAGAGTTGTCATCTGAGCTGTGACAATCGCATCGTAATAAATTGTGAAAAATCACCGAAGACTGTAGTTAATAACTACAGGAATTATGATTATTTATGGCGAATGAACAGGAAATTGACTATGTGTTGCAGATCAAATTTGATTATTATGCAGATATGAGAAATTAGGGAAATGCTATTCACACATCAAATGGAATCAATATGGGAGAAGGTACATCAGATCACATTATTCGTGAAAGTGAAGTGAATCGTGCAAAGTCGTGACGTCAGATGACTCTGCACATAATTTTGTAAATTAAATGTCCTTCTTTAAAGAAAAGGTTATTCGATCATGCAATGTTTAGCTTTACTAAAATAATGATACGTTCAAAAGATCTTCCAATTTAATTCTTAATCAATCGATCCATAAGGTACCCAGCATAAGATTTTTTTAAGCATAAAACAGTTGATTTTTCATAAATATTTGCAACACTGATAAACGTAAACTGATTTATATTTTGGCTGTAATTGCGTGGCGTATCCTTGCTGAGATTCTGTTCGGTTTAGTTTTAAGTCAGTTTTTTTTTCGAACTTGATGTAGGACAATGTAGGACAGCATAAATTTATTCAATTCAGTAATTTATTATCTTCGTTGTAATAACTCCTGAATTCAGAATCTGTCCTGGATTATTCAATTTCAAGCTAGATGACTGCATTCCGATGTTTGGCTTTAAGTAGTGTACATTGTCTTGGTTTCATTTCAGAGAAATATTGAACGAAAATTCCTGAGCAATCGTTGGTACTGACAACGGATTGTGAGGTTTTCTTTAAATCTGAGACAAATGTAAAAATGAAATTAGCCTGAATTTATGGAGACATTTGTTGGACACCTTGTCCTTTACGTTGTTTTTTTTTACTTTTGAGTCGACTGAAACTGCTGGATTCTTGAAATTGTAGAAATGTTTTCCCCCTTTCTCAGTTACACCTATAAGATGACATTTCTCCTCTTAAAATGTACTTTGCATGTGAGAAAATCTGAATATTCAAATTGTATCTTCAACACTGTACTTTTGACCTCATTTAAAACAAGAAAACATATGCATTCTATTCTACCTTTATAAAATAAGGCGGGGTGGGGGTGGGGGGGCTGTCTATTCTTGTCCGTAACAAATTGAGGGATCCAGTACCAGGCTGGCTTTCGGATTATCGGATTCAAATATAGCGAGGGGTTAAGTGTAAATGCTTATTAAGTGTTGAGTGTGTTTTTTGTGAATATGGCACGTTCTCTTTATGTTGCAATGGCTCTATAAGTCACTAAGAGTATCCTGGATCTGAAAGAAATCACGTAGGGAGTTTTAGAGAAAAGGAGAAATACAAAAATTTGGAATTGGCAAATTCAGCTGATGTTAGGATTGCATTTGTGCAAAAAGGCCTAGAAATTGCAGAAGAAAAGCTCGACAATTATGATTGTCAGAAATGCCATCTGGGTCTTCAGAAATGGTGAGTATTCAATTGCATCAGATGCAAAAGAAAGACCAAGGAGAATACAAAGAGAAGGAGTGTATATACCGCAAGCAGAAGAATAGCTAAGAGAGAATCAATTATAGAAGTTCAGAATTAGAGGGCAGAGTCAAAACAAATGATTGCAGGCGAAAGTAGATGGTAGACTCAGTGAGGTGGATAATTATGGAGAACAAAACCAGCATCGACAAAGAATGGTTGGGAATATTCTTGAATATAATGAAGTGTTACCTAACTTGAAGAGAAGGATGGAGAAAACTCTCTCATTCAATTTGTGATCAGAGCAAAACAAGTGAATGTTCGATGACCATATGTGTATTATTAATAGAAAAATATTAGATAGTTAGATCGGATGAAGCATTTCATCACTGTCAGAGAAGATATCCAGGGATAATGGTGAGAAAAACGCAGTTTTAAGTAAATCTGACCTGGTACCAGAAGCCTACAGTAAAAGTCACAGGAATCTGAGGGGAGATCTTGGTCAAAGATATTTTCATAAAACCATAAGACCATAAGACATAGAAGCAGAAATTAGGAATTTCAGTCCATTGAGTCAGCCCTGCCATTCACTTATGGCTGAGACGTTTCTCATTCACATCCTCTCACATTCTCTCCATAACCCGTCATCTCCTTAGCAGTAAAAACCATATTTATCTCTGTCTTAAATATAGATAATAACGTGATCTCCGCAACATTCTGTCGCAGTGAATTCCATACATTCAACATTCCATGTCTTTAAAAGTTTTTCGTTATCTTCATTATAAAAAGGCTTTGTCTTTGCTTTGAGGCGAAGCTCTGTAGTTCTACTTTCTCCCATTAATGGAAAGATCTTGTGAACAACGCTTCCTTTCAGACTCAGTTTTCTATAGGTCCCCCAACACCATCATCCTCTAAAGCTCGTTACATACACGCCCATCCTTCTAATTTATGCGTCTAGAACCAGGGTCCTCAAACCTTCCCCAAATGTTCAGCTTTTCATTCCTGGGTCCCTTGTCATTTTACAACTCTGAACCTGCCCATTCATTTAACTATCTTTTTATCATCTGCAAACGTTATCAGAATTCCTCAAGTTCCTTCACCTAGATCATGAAAGTATAAAGTGAAAAGTGGTCCTAAGACTGATCCTTGCCGCAAACTACTTCTCACCAGCTGCCATCCTGGAAAAAAAGGCCGTTATCTATATTTTGTATTTTCTTCCTGACAGCCAACTTTCTGTCCACGACTCGCAGAAATGCCTTCAAAATCATGGTACAATATCTTCCTCAGCAGCTTTCTTGACCTGCAGATGGATAACATACATTGCTTCTCCTTGGTCTAATATGCTCGTTGCTTCCTCAAGGATTGGAGCGGAATTATCAGGCATGACACCCCCTTTGACGAAACATGCTGACTATGTCCCTTATTAACATATACTTCCAAGTATTTAGAAATCTCAGCGAAAAGCATATGCACAAAGGAAGTTAATATAATAAGCCTGTAATTTTTCATCTTTTGCCTTACTCTTTTTTAAGTAGGGGAAGCATGTCTGAAATATTTCAGTACTCTGAGACTCACCCTGACTCTAGCGATTCTCGAAAGATCACCTCTCAGGCCTCCACTATCTGATCAGTTATCTCCTTTGGATCTCTGGGGTGTAGACGATGTGGTCCAGGTGATTTTCCCTCCTTCAGGCCATTCGACTTTTCTAATACCTTTTAGATATTGATGGCAACCATTCTCAGTACTGTCCACTGATTGTCTTGCAGTTTGGCAATATTGTTCATATCTTCAACTGTGAAGACTGACACAAGTTACTTATTCAATTTCTCAGCCATTTCATTGTTTGCCATGAATATATTTTCACGTTATTTTCCTGCAGCACAATGTCCGCCTTTGCATCTCTTATACCATTTATAAAGGTGAAGGAACTCTTACAGTCTTCCCTTATATTACTGGCGAGCTTTCTGAAACAGATTTTTTTTTGTTGATATATGGTAATGGCATTGAAAATTGATCAAACTTATAGGGGTGTTCAAAACGTTTCTTTCTGAAGTAATTAGAACTCATTTGGAAGAATACAGAGTTGAACTGCTAAACTTAGAGTGGAAACGTCAGATGAGTACGAACTGATTTTTAAATCAATGTTTGGCTCCAAACATCAATTTTAATCTGTGAGAGATAGAAACTGGGGAAGAGAAAAGAAAATCTCAGTCGAAGTGGGAAAGGAAATTTAGTAAAAAGTTTAAAGAAATTCATGATGATTGAAAATGAGGAAAACATATCATTTGTTGTCTTTGAAATGAAACGCTGTCGCAGAGGTGGTGTATTAGGAAAACGTATTTGGAAGTTGGATGAGGGAAAACAGGAAACGCCCATGAGTTTTGCTGAAGTTATAAAGCAAAACACCGTGGAAGGTAAAGCACTACAGCAGAATGTACAACCTCTTATTTGAGTCATAAAGTCAGAGAGCTGCACAGCAGAGAATAAGACCTTCCAGTCAAATTCCTTATGCCAAACAGTTGGCTTTAATTAATCTTGTCCCATTTGCCAATATTTTCTTTATATCGCTCCAAACTCTTTCTGTTGCAATACTAATCTAGATGCCTTTATTATGTCGTATTTCTGCCAGACTGCACCAGACTGCACCTCTTACTCTAGAAGCCCTTTCATTAACGCCCATCCTCTGTGAGAAAACAGTGGTTTTTCGGTCCCTTTTAAATCTATTCGCTCTCACGTTAACCCTATTCCGTTTGGTTTGGACCCACTACCCCCATATGCGGGGAAAAAGATCTTGGCTACTCATCCTCTCCATGACCCTCATAATTTTATAAATCTTACTAATTCATTCTTCAGGCTCTGATGCGCCAGGCGAAAGAAAAGCATAAGCCTACTTAGCCTCTCTCTGTAGGCGAAAACCTCCAAACATGGCAACATTCTTGTAGGTATGTTCTGAACCGTTTCTAGTTTCACCACATCATTCCTATCGTGGGAGAAAAGAATTAAATACACTGTTCAAAATATGGCCTAAACATGTCCTGGACAGCTGCAACAAGACCTCTCAACTCCGATACTCAATGCATTAGTAAAGGTAAGCATCCAACCAGTTTCTTCACATTTCTATCGACCAACGACTCCACATCTGTGCAAATCTGAGCCTCTACTCCAAGCTCACTTTGTTGAGCAACACTCCAGAACAACTTATCGTTTAGTGCGCATGTGCTGCTCTGATTTGCCTTTCTAAAATGCAGCACCTCACATTTGTCTAAACCAGAGACCATATTCCACTCTAGGCCCAGTGCCCTATCTGATCAAGTTCTCATTGTGCTCTGAGGTAAACCTTTTCGTTGTCCTCGACATTACCAACTTTAGTGTCGTCTGCAAAATAGCTATGCATATCACCCATGCCGGCATTCAAATATTTCACATAGGTGACATAAAGCAGCGAAGCTAGCCCTGATCCTTGTGACACACAACAGATCACAGGCCTCCAGTCTGATAAAGAATCTTGCATGCCCTCTGTTTCCTAGGTTCCAGCCATTTCCGCATCAAAGTTGCTAGTTCTTGCAGTATTCCATTTGATCTCAAGTTGCGAACCAGGCTACCATGTCCAACCTTGTTGAACGCCTTACTGAAGTTCTTGAAGATCATGTCTACTGCTTTGCTTCGTCAAGCCTCATCCTCACTTCAAAGGTTCCACATCAGTTCATAATATAAAATAACTTACCAAGTTTCATTAACGCATTTTCGTGCAAGGATAAGATTTACTCCTCTGTGCCGGAAGAGTAGATAAGAAGAATTAAATTTTCCAGAGGTATGGGTCCTTGTTGAAATTTGATGGTGAGAAATGAAGTCATATGTGTTTCAGAAGGAGTATTTCCAGGAAAAGTGGCAATATGTGGAAGTCATCCTGAGGCCATAAGTGTTCCTTTACATAAAGTGAGGTTGGAGATTTAGGTGATATGTGGAGAATAGTCGAGGAACTGCTAGCTTCGGTAATACAGTCTGTCTTTTGTAATGATAACTATGGGCTACGTGCTGCAAATTTGCAAATGATAAGACAATTCAAAATTTGGAACTGAGATATTTCATGAAGAATATTCTCGTTTTTTATTTCCTGACTGTATGGCAAAAATCTTACTAAGCCACAGTCTGAAGCAGGAAAAAAAAGGAATAACGATGTTGGAATTTCAGTTCGTTCACAACACAGTCTTGTTGATCAAATGTTTGACAATAAGAAATACCAACAGCTGGAAGACAAATAATTTAACCGAATAACAACGTAAAGAGGGTTTACTTTAGTACTAATATCAAAAAGTGTGCTACGAAAATTAATCTCAATGTTATTATCTTAAAATGTCATTTTGATGAGAAATTGCAACCCATGACATACTCGGACAAACGAGAAATAGGCAGACTCTCAACAAGTTGTTGAACTGCTAGGTTATAGAAATGATAAATTCGATAAATGTAATTTATGAATCTGGAAAACTCAAGACAAAGTACAAAATCTGTTATTGGCCTTGATAACATAAGAATTTGGTTGAATTTTGCTGGCTATGTCATACGTGTCAGGTTTTTGGCAAACCTCAGCAATTCATAAATCCATCTGTCTGAATGCCCACTCTCAAATTTGGGGCACCTTTTAAAAGGGCCATCATTAATTAGGTATGACCTGTTCCTGAAACAGAAAAAGTAGCCAGCAATATTTACTTATGAAATTTGACTCGTCTACTTGACTTCAAGGGGTTTTCATGCCATTAAAAATATCACAATTAAAAAAAGTTGTTTCAGACTTACTTATTTTTCTCAGCTAGGCCTTGACTACACACCGTTTGCAAATAGAACCACGCTCGTATTTTACATGACAATAATTAAAGGAAGATTTGCATAGTTTAGGAATGAATAAATCAAAATAATTGCATACCACCCAGAATCACAGAGAACATCAGAATATAACCATCACGTTGAGAGCTTATATTCAGCCCTATCCAGATGATTGGGATAAACGAATTCCAGTTGTACGTTTTACAATTAGGGATGCCCAAAATGAATCAACCAAGTCAATCCATTCGAGATAATTTTTGGGCATGAGGTGGCAGGTTACCTTAAGTTAATTCATGAGTAGATATTGAGTCAGAATTCAGAAACTACACCCTTAGACTATGCGATGCAGTTTAAGGAAAGTTTAAATAGAGTGGATGATTTGGCTAGATTACATGTGATGAAATATTAGAAAGTTGCAAATTTATTACTGGAGACAACATGCTACTTCCAGAAGTAGGTGGACCTCTTAAAACAAGATTCAGTGGGCCATATCAAATGGAAATGAAATTGAATGAGTTAGCTTAGATAATAGCGATTCCGGATACAAAGCAAATCTCAAAATCTATTTATGTGAATATGCTTAAAATAGATTTTGAGAGAGAAGGAAACAAAAGGACAGCGCGTAAAATTGTATAATACAAAGTGAAGAACCAAGGTGATCTGAAGCTAAATTGGAGATTCGACAAATTAAATTGAGCAATGAGAACATTGTCAAAAAAAGGATAAATTATTGAGTTAACTTCCAGAGAAAAATCAACACGACCTGATAGATTTGTTATATTCACCTGGGGAGATACATCCGAATACGTTGGGAAGCACAAATCTCACTACGCATGAGAAAGAGAGAGAGAGAGAAAGTAAAGTACTGTAACAATTAAGTAATATCCTTGCTGACTTAATGCTCTATATTTGGCGCAGGTTCAAACAGAGATTGAACAAATGCTAAATGACAGTTACAATGAGTCATGTTCCATACACCACAGGGGTGTCAAAACCAGATGTTGGCCAACGATTGTGAGTGTACTATCGCAACGTCAATGCGATTACAATGTCTTATTCATTATTATGCTTGGAAGATTCAAAGGAGAACTTGGGCTAAGAAACTTATATTTCTATGTTGGTCTACTCAGAGGATAAATACAAGTTTCTTTTTTCAAAAAGACAAAGGCATTTCTACTGTCCTGACCCTGATACAAATATAGCATCTAAAACCAATCCATTTAGTTTGAAAATATGCCATTCTCATTTCCAAAACTAACCAATGCAGTCATTGATGTGCCACATAATTGTGTGGTGTACATGGAAGGAACAATTGTGGCACCAATCGTGATTATTTCGCTAACGTTAGTAGGCGGGCTTGTTGCCAATCTGCTTAATAGTGAGTTTGCACAAGTCCAAGTCACATTCCTTAACCATTTTATTGGAAATGGACAGAAGGTCTTATGGGATGTGAAAGCATACTATCAATGTAAAGATCAGTACTAAGATTGCTGGGGTTGACTTCTTTCATTGAAAGTTTGGACGACGATTTAATAGCATGGTTGCTTCACTAACTAAATTATTGAAGATGCGACGAAAATCTCAGCATATAGCGGACTGTCATAAGTCACGTGACAGCCTGAAAGTTGTGTTAACAAATGTTGCAGAGTTAGACACACTTCAGTACGCAAAACCATGCAAAATCAACAAGATTGCTATAAATGCGAGTGATGTGCATGCCAGTGGTGTAATCCTAAAAGAAGACAATGAGAAGATACAAAGAACTATTGAGTACATATCCCCGCAGAATATTGCATAATCATTAATAGGAGCTTCCACATTCGAGAAGGAAACCTTGGCCTTGCTGTGGGCATTGCGACTTTTCAACATTTCCATTGACAAAAATGTTTCTGAGACAGTCGTATAGAGCAATCACAAGCCCTAAAGCGTGTTGGAGGAATATAAGGATAACATTTCACATTGCTTAATTGGAGCTTACCATTGAATTTGAGGGTTATATGCGTATCGTGACGAGAGAAGACTTCTGTTGATACATCTTTGTGAGTTTGATGAAGAAAAATGGGGGCGTTCGATGGCAGAAATAAATTAATGGAAATACAATGCAGTCGTAAATGTTCACATAGTTAGAGTCAATGTTATGCTTGTTTATTGTGCGTTACAAAGAATGCAAGACCGTAGTTTAAAAATGAAACCGTGCTTATAAGTATACGGTGATTGATTGTAAGCATGGAGATATGAAGATGCTGTGCCTTTAAATTTTGCCCTGGTATTTTTTTTAAGGGAGACAATGAAGCGAAGGCGACGAGTAGTCAGTGGCACCATACAGATCGTGGATCAGCTTTTCTTGAATGTGGAACAATAGTAGTAATCTGTCCAGTTACAGTTAGCATCTGGTGCTTATCTTCCTACTGTTGGCATTGCACGTGACAAAGTCTGATTTATGAATTATCGTTTTTGACAAAGGGAAGAGTTACGCGATGTTTCAAATTTGGAACAGATAATTTGTAATAGTTACTGTATCCATTATTCTGTGAAGATTTCCAAGAGAGTTGGTTCTTCTTTCTTATTCTTGTTTTAACTGTATTTTTCCAATAAATCATAACTTGCCGGACGCCGAGTAGTTTGATCAGTTGAATCACCACTGAAATGCAATGCTTTATCTTGCAAATAACATAAGAAAAAAGACATTCAGGTATAACCTACGTTCTTGAAATATTTTTGAGGGTGTCTGGTCTGGTCCATAACTGCACCCAACTGAATGTCCTAGTGAATTGAAGCTTCCACCTTTGGCCCAAGGCGAGAAAAAAAATAAAGGCTTTGCCTCTCTGAAATGTAATTAGCAAACTGTAAATGGGTAAATACTAAATGGTAAGAACCAGAGGAAAGGGGAAAAGGAAATACCACTACTTTCATTCAGCATATTATGAAAGGAATTCTATGCTCTTTATAAAGCATGCTATTTAATGAATGCAATAAAGGATGTTTACTGAATAGAAATTAGGGGTTCATAATGCAGTAATCTTAGCTAACATGCATATGTAGAAATGTCATGTATCTTGTCAGAGAGGACTAATTGAAAAAAAAACTAGTAAATTAAACTGCAGTACTTCAATTGTAACAACACAAAAACTACTCCTTGTATCCTACTTAATAAATGTCAATATTTGGAGGGCAGACCGACTGCTTTCTAAAGATATTAATGTGTGAAAGGAAAACGTAATTGATCTTATATTTTGACCAATTCTAAGAGAGTTGGTTCTCTTGCGTTTCATAACACTTGCATCTTAATATCAGCGATCCCAATTTCTGTATGTGAATGTATCCTAGACCAGTCAAGGATTAGTTATAAGCAGCTGTTACCAGCATGTAAAAGAGGGCATAAAAGAACGGATAATGAATCTCTCATTGCACAAAGAAATGAAGAGCAATCCGTGCTTGGATATGAAACTGCAAGTCATTAGCTATTGTGGATGTAAACTTCAAATTAAGACATTCTTAAGCCGACTTGTACAAGCAAGTCATTATAAGACAATGGGATACAAGCATGCAAAAATGGCAGCGGCAGACAACGAATTGTCAAGATGAAATCACTGACGATAATATTACAATTTGATCACTGCACAGAAACGCTGCTGATGAGAGGCGTTTTTTGTTAATTGCAAAGTCTATATGCTAATATAAAGATGGACTTACAGGTGTCACCATCGACTTACAGTTTTTGGAGAATTGTTAAACATTCGGTAGAGTAAATGTTTGCAGGCTGATTAAAATTAACGGAGACCCTTGGAATCAAAATTAAGGAGTGCCAATATTAGTTTGCCATCAGGAAGAATTTCTACAATGAAAGGGAGTTGAGTCTCTCGAACAGCTTGCCATGGAGAGCATTGCACTCAAATTCCTTTGTATATTTAACACTCAAATAGATAGGATGTTTTTTGTACAAGAGCTAACCAGAAGTCAAGAGGAACAGAGTTAAGTGGACGTGAAGAGTGTCTTGATACTATTCCATGTCGAGCATTCTCGACAGGCTGAACACTTAATAATGTTCATATTTATTTTTGTCATTTTAATATTAAATTAGACTGTGTTAGTTTAATTAATATTTCTCAAAGGACAAGAAAACTGAAAGAAAGAAAACTGAAAACTTTCAGTAAGTTAAATGATAATAGAAGGCTTCAGGGCGTTAGATCATCCAATGTATCTCAAAGGCCATTGATGATGAAAACGTTAAACAGAAAAACTTTACAGGAAATGAGGGGGAAAAAAGGAAAGATTTAGGTATCAATGGAATGAGATTCCTTACATAACCAGATTTTGGACATTTCTAGTGAAAACAGAATTGCATGCAAGGTTATGTTTAGTGTATCTGCTTGAATTTTCTGCACCAGTAGCACAAAAATTAAGAAGCATGTATGGATTTGGGTCTTAGTATTAAGTTTGGAAAACAAAGTTATGAATGTCGTTAAGAAAATGTTAAAAGATCTGGGCACACAGCGCTTATTTCATTTTGCTGGCCGAAACATGATGAAGATCAACATTGTGAGATAATGGTATTTGTTGATACCAAAATCACATTAGTAGAATAAAGGTCGATTTCAGATGCAGTGCAGGCTAGCAATTAAAGCGAGGCCTTAGGTTTAGGGTGAGAGGGAAAGATTTTGGAAGGACATAAGTGTCAACATTTTCACTCAGATAGTGGTGCGTGTATGGAATAGACTCGCAGGGGAAATGTTGGAGGCGATTGCAGTCACATCATTTAAAAGGCATACGGACGTATGTATGATCAGGAAGACCTCAGAGGGATATTGGCCAAGTGCTGCAAGTGAGACGAGATTAATTTTAGATATCTGGTTGGCATGGACGAGTTGGACAAAGCAATAGAGACAAAAAAAGCTGCACATGGTAGAATCAAAAGCAGACAAGCAGGATGTTGGGAAAATGCACCAAGCCAGGCAGCATCAGAATTGGGTAAGTCAACGTTTTGCGTCTAACCCTTCTTCAGTCTTGAAAGTCCAGGTTTATGAATACATACTTATTAGTTGCTTTAAAAAAATGCTTGCATTGAGTTAAGGTGGTAGGTGAGCAACGCGTGGTCCCTAGCATTAATTACTTATTTGCCACTGAGAAAAAGAGAGTGAGTTGCCTTCTTGTGCTACTGCAGGCCACATTGGTGTATTGACACACAATGGCCTTCATTTATGTATTACAGGAAAACTAGCTGACAGCTTCATAGTTTCAAGCCGTGATGTTGAATAACTTGAAGAGGACCTACCAAGTAGCCTCGTACATACTGTCACTTGCTTCTCTCATGAACTGACACTGACCGTTTGTCATGCTGTGCAAAGTTTCAAAACATTGTCAATGTGAGGAAACCACACATTTCATAAAATTAGTTGAGCAGATTGTTTTTCTGCTGATACTGAAATTTCGGTTGTTACACCCATCTTCGTGAAGAATAGAAAGGATATTCCAGAGAATCAATGAAGAGGAGCAAAGTTGTGAAAATGTCCCAGATGAACTAGTCTTCTTCTGCTTGGTAAATTAATAACTTTGGTTCCTAGTGCTATGTTCACAAGCGTTGTTTTTAAGCAGGAATGGCCATTGGAAGACAGATGGGTGGAAGTGTAATAGTATATTTGAAATTAATAGATCCCCATTAATCTTACACATTTCAGGCAAAAGATGAAGTGCTGTTATGATATTTCAGGTTTTTGTTTGTTGGAACAGTATATTTGCCTGGCAGTTCATGCATACATGGCTGGTGGTGGGAGTGCAGGAAACTATTGTAGTCCATCTACTCACATTTGTTTTTTGTTTAAGTTCCTGTAGTTTGAGTTGAGAGCATTAAGACTGAGATGTGAGTGCAGGATATTAAAACAATATGTGCAATGCTTAAATATGACTCTGAATGCCATTTAAAATGTGATGCGGTATTGCAAAGACACACGGTTTTCTTAAACAAAGTTGTCTTCAGGAAATTTACATTGAACTATTAGTTCTACAACCAATAAACATGTTGTCGATTATAAAAGTTGAAAATTTTAATTCGGGTTTAGCGAATCTTAATCATATGTTCCCTCATGGCTGGCTTTTGACGAGGATGGTGAAAGAATACAAGTAATGTCATAAAAGAACAGCAACTGCTGAATGTCGTTGCACGTAATTGTTTTCCATTTTCTATTTATATCATGCAACACTATTTGCTGTAATGATCATCTGTCGTGATTCTCCTATTGTAAATGATGATGCTTAAAATATTTGTTGTAATTGCTCATCTTATTTGTCGCTTCGTTTGTATTGAATAAAACCATTTCTCTTTTGAATACTTGGGGAAGAAAAAAAGTCTTGCAGCTTTAATGCTTTGAACACATTCGCTGTGTATTCTGCTGATTATGCAATCGCTGTCAATCAGATCAATTACTTTAAATTGCTTGTTTTCCGTCTTCAAAACGAAGCATTCACGTTTCTGTCTAAGTATGTGGACTAAATTTCACGTCCTATTGCATTTTTGGATACATGCAGCACTTATTTTGTTATGATGAAAAGTTCTGGCTGGCTAAAATTCTATCAAGTGTTGCTACCAATTTCAGATTTTCAGATTGTCATCTACAGGCAGGTGCATGCTGAAAGTATAGCTCGAAATATACCAGAGATTGAAACGATTTTCTTTGGAGAGGAGAAGTCGTGTTGGAGACTTGATGCAAGCTGTCCATCATGATCTGGACGCGGTGTGTTGCAATAAATTTTTATCATTTATAAATCCATGAAAATCGTGCTGAAATGCAGGTCCATTGACAACTACTAATATTTTTCAACCTGTAACATTGTTATAATTGATCTAACTGCTCTGAACTTGGAGACAATCTCTCACCTGCGTCTCTGAGCAGTTCTCTCAATGTCTCCACTTCTGGAATGGAATAAAATTGTCTTATTTATTTGTGAACGGGAATATAAAGATCATCTCAATCAAGGTCGAGCTTGTTACATAGAACTAAAATCTTTTAAATTGAATGGTAGCAGAAAGAACCAAGACTGCGTCTATATTTATCATTGCAGCTCTGTTTTGAAATACAATCACTACATGTCTTTCGTTTGCACTTACTTCTAGTGTTCATGACATTTTGTTTGTCTCTTCAATTATAAATCCTGATGCTGAGACGTATGTGGACACGTGACGTAGTGGGCATTGCACAAAGGTGTAATTATAAATACTCAAATGGATAATTTCAAGAATAAGTGGTCTGTCTTTTCGTTTCATGATTCGAATCCAATTCTAATTACATTAGTAGAATTAAATATTCTTAAATCACCAGAAAATTATCAGCACAACAAATCGTCTTGTTTACACTGTTCCATCGCAGAATGTAACAATTTAATCATGTTGGATTTTCCCCGAATGATTCGCTGCATTATGCAATAATACTGTACTCATAAAGGGACTGGTTACCTCAGTTGGTTGGTCAGCTTGTTTGCAGTGTTGACTAATTACAACATCATAGAGTTTTCTAGCAATAACTGATGTCAGCATTAATGCTTCGACTTCTCATTCTCCCTTTGTTCCTAATGAGTGGAGATTATAGTGATTGTGTAGTGACTTCAGTTTAAACTACCACCAGTGCTCCCACAGTAATATAGCAAAGACTGCTTTGAGGAATAATTGGAGATGTGGAGAAAGCGCATTAAATAATATTCATAATCATAAGGTAGACAGGTTTGGTAAGGTTCTAGATGAAATAGAACTTGTAGCGCGGGTTCACAGATTCTTGAAATTGGAGTCAAATGTAGATAGGGTAGTGAAGAAGATATTTGAAGCATTGTCATTCATTCGTTGAGCATTGAGTTTAGGAGTGAGAAGGTCAAGTTGTGCATGTACCAGATTTTCTTTGGGCCACCATTGGAACACTATGTGCAATTATGGTCTCCATGTCATAGGAAGGCCTTTGTGAAACTTGAAACGGCTCAGAAAATATTTACATGAACGTTGCCAGAGTGTGGGTTTTCGAACTATAAAGCGGTGCTGAATAGGCTGGGTCTATTTTTGCTGGGCCATCAGCAGTTGAAGGATCAAGTTATGGACGTATGTAAAATACTGAGAGAAATAGTGTAAATAGAGTTGTTTTTCATCTGTGATAATGGACTCCAAAACTAGAGGGCATAGGTTTCTGGCGAACAACGTAAGATTGAAAATGGAACTAAAGGGCAACATTTTCACACAGTACATGGTGCATGTCTGGAATGAGTTACCAGAGGAAGTGGTAGTGTTTGGTAAAATTACAACATTTTAACGATTTCGGAATGTTGACATGAATAAGAATTTTGGAGATGGTTATGGGCCAAATAATGGCAAATGGGACGAACTGGACGAGTTGGTTGGACGGGTCTGTTTCCTTGCTGTAGATTTCTATGCATCACCGACTCTATTATCAATTGGATTTTGTTCCAGTTTGCACGCTGAAAATGCATTCATACGGATCCAAAATTGGGGTAAGTAGCAACCAATTGTAATGTTGATTTTAGACATTAAACACAAAAGAAAGGCAGGAAGAAATTAGAGCAAAATATTTTCTTGTGGAGTCGAAGGTTTTTACTATGCCATCAAGGGGGAGTGCAAGTTGAAAAGCTGGCAAGCATCTGGCATGTGACTGAGTGCAAGCACTAGAATGTACTGGACAAATGGAAGATGTAACATTTCATTTGATACTCAGGTAATGAGTTGATTTCTCAACCTTACTTATTCTGCCTCAAGATTCCAAAATCCAATCAAATACTAATTTTACTATTTTGACAACAGCAACCAAATGCGAAAATCTTAAGCTTTGCTTTAGTAAAGTAGACATTTTGAACAGTTAGCCGGAGCCAAGGAATACTTACTGCCATCTCGAGCTACCGCAAGACACCCTCTCTAAAAAGTAACTTTTTCACATCGAACATCTTTGCAGCAGAAGAAAGAAGACAACACAAGGGAAATCTACAGACAGAGGAAGTTTTGCACACGAAGACGACAACTGCTTTTAAAAAATTGACTTTCTGAAAATTTTATAGGGGCTTTACCGAATCAGTATTGCTACAGAGTGGAAGGTAGATAAATGGTTAAAACATGAGAGACTTATAGTTGCATATAGTTCTTGTTTAATGTTCTCTTTTGAAGTTTAATAATGAATTGGTTTTTATTTTTAAATAGTGGAATTTAGTTAGCAGTATAACACTCATACTTTAACAGATTATGAGGTATTGTGAGCTTTTCTGTGTGTTTGGATCAAAATTGTAGAAGGGCTAACTCCATGTCATAACAATTTCAAATATGCAAATTGGACTCAATTCCACGGTTCTTTCAGGGATGCAAATATATTTCATAACTAAGCAAAAATCAAAACATACCAAGTCTGACTTTGGATGATATTATATCAGTATCGGATATAAAACAGGGCAACATAGTAGTCGACAACTTTAATTTCGGCTCATTCACATTCGTTGAAGAGGAGCTGATGTACTAAATTAAGTGCTATTCACGTTTACAGCTGTCATAATGCGTGAGTAGGAACGGAAAAATACCAATATTTTACCTAAGTCTTTTTTATTGAGTTTATCGTCTGCAACAAAAAAAAACAAACAAAAATACTTTTTTTGACATAAGACACAGCAATAAACTTCAACTGAAAAGTATTGTGTCTGGCCTAAAATAGCTTCGACTATGAATCGCGTTATAAACATGAGTTTCTCCAATTATGGATACACTGGCAGACTCAATTGCAGATTTATGTTTTATTTTGCACATTCAAAATTTTCTCCGCCCACTTGCAGCCTCTCAAAAACCTCAAAGACCTGCTTGTATTATGATCAGGTTTGATATTTCAGCAGTTAGAAGCAATTATTGTCATGGAATAAAGAAATATACATTGCAAACTCATCCTTTCCACCAATGTTGTCAGTAGAATAAAATCTTATATTTTTACATCATCAATATTACAACAACATCATTGTGTTTGATCAGGTCAACAGTTATGACAGCCCAAACTTGAGCCATTATCCCGCAACAACTATCCAAACAAATGCGAGACATTATTACTTTAAGCATGATGGTTTTTGGTGGAGAGTACTAACATGCAAATGAGAGAATTTTCTGCCTCCCACCAGCATTATTCCTCAGCCTACATAACTCTACACATTCCTTGCACTTATGTAATAACCCCGCACTCTTGTCAATATTTGTTGAATGACAACCTACCACACTTCGAAGAGGTGAATTCCATTCCCTTAATCTTGCATTACTACCTTATTGATGTTAACACCTGTCAGGTCTCCACTTGACCCTCGCCTCTTCAAGGAATTTAGTTACATATTTTGACATATTTTATTTGAGCTTGTGAATACAGGTATCAATTTGAAGTTCTCAGTCGGAAAATATGACGATGCTACTCCATTGAAAAGGTTACGTTGCCGTTGGTTTTTCAAATCAAAAATCGGATGTAGGAGGCAAAGTTTCCGTTTTATCTTGGATTAGGCCACTTTGCTTGTGAAATCAGATACTGCCGCAAGTAGCAATCAGTTAAGCGGTGTTGAGGGTTTTTTTTAGCAGTTGTGCAATGAAACATGAGTGGCAAGTTCTCCCACGTTACTTATGGTTTGGTTTAGTTTTACCTGAAGAAAGAGCTGCAGTGGAGAGAGAGTCTATGCATCAGCAAATGTTCCCCGGATTTTCCTCTCTCCGTCTGACGTTTCTCCTGTAAGGAGCCTTATTTGAATTGATACTTTGTTTTCTGCCACTGGGTGTGTGTTTATGGGATGTTACAGAAAATCAGAACAACTCTTCATAAACTTACAGGGGTCGGGTAGGGGTGGGGGGCGGTGTATCAAATCATTGCCATTGTAACGGCAATTTTTCTTTCTTTGCGTTTCCTTCAGTGGTGATTAAATAAATTATGTTTTGCTTGAAGTCAAGTATGTTGATCAGCTGCATCACATCTATGATATCCACTTTATATCTGCCTGAAACAAAGATAAAAACCGGGATCTGTGCTACCTTTTAAATTGTTTTGTGGAGTCTGGTGAGATCCATAATAGATTGAGTATACTTGCAGGATTTATCTGATAGTTCAAATATGAAATTAGCGTTGCGAAACTCAGAGGCAGCGAATAGTGTGTTCTATTTTTTGTTGTTTCCGGTATTGCATTAATTTATTTTAAATGGTGCCTCCTTTAATAATAACTCATTCAGTCATTAAGAGTTTTCTGGGGGTGAGAGAATTTGGATGTTTTACAAAAAGGTGAACAAGGAAAATGTGGTGTAATTGGCAAACCAGTTGCAGTTGAAATTGTCTGTGTCCCTCTAAAATACCTAACGTGGTTATTAGAGCAATAGATCAGTATAGCATTTAAATTTAACTGGAACCACAATCATAATCTATGGACGTGAATAAATCACATTTGAATATGAAGTAGCTTGAGTTAGATGCAAAACCAAAAGAAATGAAATGAAATGAAACTGTTTGAATTACGATTATAAGCTGAAGAAATATCATTTTGATGGAATTACACAGGAACTTGCAGGGGTTGATTGGAATCTTTTTTTTTGGAGGGAAAGAGCCATCAGGTAAATGGGAGATCTTTGAAATCGAAACAGATGGAGTTCAAGGTCTATATTTCCTATGGTAGTGAAGGGCAAGGTTGGTAGGAATAGGGAACACTGGATAACAAGGTATATTGATACTTTGATGAGGAGAAAAAAGTGGAGACGTGGCTCTGTCGTGGACAGCCGGGATCAAGGCAATATCTGGAAGGAAATAGTAAATACAGAAGTTATACTGAAGAAGAAAATCATGAGGGTAAAAAGGGGGCGTGACATAACCTTGGGTAAGAATAGGTTGAATATAACCTTCACGAATGATAACGACAAAAAGAATAAACAGGGAGAGAAGAGGGCCCCTAAAGGAACAAAATGGGCATGTATGTGTAGAGTCACGGTACGTAGGTGAATTTTCCAAAGAATATTTCTCCTCTGTGTTTCCCAAGGAGAAAGATATGAAGGCTTGGCAACTGGGCGAGTAGTTGGTGATCTCTGGAGGACAGCCCTATCAAAGGTGAGGAGGTGCTGGATGCATAAGATTGCATGAATTTGGACAAATTTCCGGGTCCTGACCAGATATATCCAAAGGCACTACAACAAGCTCGTGAAGAAATTGTGGCGAGCCTTGGTGATATTTTGTATCATCATTTGCCACGGGTGAGACCAGAGGAGACAAGAGTCAGGACTTTCGTGCCATTATTCAAATTGGGCTGCAAAGAAAAGCCTGGATATTAAGCTTATGATCTGTCATGCGTACGTTAGCTGAGAAGATTCTGTGGGGTAAGGTATGCATCCATTTGGAAGTACACAGTTTGATTATAAGTAGTGATCATGGCTTTGCAAGTGGGAGACCATGCCTCACAAATTTATTTGAGTTAATTGGTGAATTACCAGAAAGGTTGACGGGGGCATGGTTGTAGACATCAACTGTATGGAGTTCAGTAAGGCCTTTGTTAGGGTTCCACACTATCAGCTTCTATGAAAATTTAGATCGCATGAAATAGAGGGAGAAGTGGCAAACTGGTTAGAAAATTGGCTTGCTGGTAGCAAGCATAAGTTAACAGTGAAATGATGCTTGTCAGATGTGAGGCCTGTGACTAGTGCATTGTTCCACTGGTCGGTACTGGGTCCATTAATGTTTGTTATCTAAATCAATGATTTGGATGTGAATGTACAAGGCATCTTTAGTAAGTTTGCACATCGCACGAAATAGGTGGTAATGTGGACAATGTGGAAAGTAATCATAAATCGCAGGAGGACATTGATCAGCTGGAAAATCGGACCAAGAAATAGCAAATGGAGTTTAAAATAAATATACATGAGATCTTGCACTTTGGAAAGTCAAATCAAGGTAGGAGTTTCTTGGTGAATGATAGCGCCTTAGGATTCTCGTGAAGCAGAGTGATCTTGAAGTTCCAGATCACATTTCTCTGAAAGCAACACCACTGATAGACAGGGAATTGGGACAGGCTTTTGGCACACTGGCTTTAGATGTTGTGAAACTTGATAGGGTTGAGAAAATGTTTACAAGCATGTTGCCAGGGTTGGAGGATCTGAGCCATAGGAAATGTTGGCATAGTCATGGGCTGCTCTCCCTAAAGTGTTTCCGGCTGAGGGGTGGCATTATCGAGGTTTATAAAATCATGAGGGGCATGGATAGGGTAAATAAACAAAGTATTTTCCGTGGGGTAGCGGAGTCCTCAACGAGAGTGTATAGGTTAAGGATCAAAGAGTAAAGATATAAAAAAAAAGACCTAAGGACCAACTTTTTCACTCAGAGGGTGATACGTGTATGGAATGAACTGCCAGAGGAAGTGGTTGAGGCTAGTACGTTTAAAAGACATCTGCATCGGTATATGATTAGGAAGGGTTTGTAGGGATATCCTTCAGATGCTGGCAGGTGCGACTAGATTGGGTTGGGATATCTGGTTGCGTGGACGAGTTGGACCGAAAGATCTGTTTCCATGCTGTACATCTCGATGACTTCACGACATTGAGTAGTAATGTTGCTGTGGTACAGGGCATTGTCCAGGTGGCAATTAGAGCATTGTATTCAGTTTTGATCGACTTGTTATAGAAAGGATGCTATTTAACTAGAAAGGATGCTGCCAAGACTCAATGGTCGGAGTAACTGGAAGATTAAATTAGATGACTTACAGTGTAGAAACAGGCCCTTCGGCCCAACAATCCACACCGACCCAACAAAGCGCAGAACAGCCAGACCCATTCCCCTACATTTCACCCCTTCACCTATCGCTCCGGGCAATTTAGCGTAACCAATTCACCTAACCTTCACATTTTTGGACTGTGGGAGGAAACGCGATCACCTGGAGGAAACCCACACAGACACGGGGAGAATGTGCAAACTCCACAAGTCAGTCACGTGAGGTGGGAATTGAACCCGGGTCTGTGGCGCTGTGACGCAATAGTGCTTACCACTGTGACACAGTGCCGCCCTGTTAGTCAGGACAGGCCTTTTTCTCTTCAGAGCAGAGGAGACTGAGGAGGTCTTTATCGAGGTGGGCTAGATCATGACAGTTATGTGTACGGAGAATACAGTCAGACCTATTCTTCGGCTCTGGAATTGAAGACGAAAGGGCATCAGTTCAAGGTTTTATAGGAAAGAGTAAAAGGGAACTGGAGGGGATTTTTTCAGTATGGTGGCTGGTACACATTATGAACATAAAATGGAAACCATTTCAGTCCTCGAAGTTACTCCAGCATGTGAAACCAATCCAAAACCCATCTAAACTATACTATTACATTTTCTTCCATATGTCTATCCAATGACCATTGAAATGCACTTAAAGTTGGCGAGTTTACTACTGTTTCAAGCAGGCCGATTCACAACCTTACCACGCTCTGGGAAAAGAAACTTTCTCTGATATCCGTCCTATACCTATCATCATTCAATTTAAAGCTGTGTCTCTTTGTGATGGCCATCACCATTTGAGGAAAAAAGGCTCTCACTGTATACCCTATCTAACCCTGTGATTATCTTATATGTCTCAATTAAGTCACCTCTCAACCTTCTTCCCTAGAACGGAGAAAGCTCCAATTCCTCAATCTTTCCTAATAAGGCCTCCCCTCCATACCAGGCAACATTCCAGTTAATCTCATTTGAATGTCTTCCAAAGCTTCTGCATCTTTCTGCTAATACAGTGACTAGAACCTAACTCAATACTCCAAGTGCAACAACAATAGAGTTCTGTAACAGCAGCGCTTCATGGCTTCAAAATCCAATCCCTCTCCTAATAAGTCATAACGCACCCTTGTTTTCTCAACAACCATATCAATCTGAATTGGAACTTTCAGGGATCTATGTACATGGGCACTGATATCCCACTGTTGATCGAAACTAACAAGCGTCTTACCATTAGCCCAGTACACTGCATTCCTGGTATTACTTCAAAACGAATTACCTCACACTTTTCCTCATTAAACTCAGTTTTGTACCTCTCTGCCCAACTCTACAGCTTATCTTTTTCCCTTTGTAACCTAAGCCATCCTTCGGCACTATTCATAACTCTGCAAACATTCGTGTCATCCCCAAATTTACTGACCCATCCTTCCATGGCCTCATCGAGATAATATAAAAAAAAGGCAAAGAGCACTTTCCCGAAATCAGATCATTGCGGTGAAGCAGGAATAACTCAACTCGAGCTTGAACATTTCCCATCAATCACCATACTCTGTCTTCTTTCATCTCGCCAATTTCTGATTCAAATCGCCTCCACATGTTGTGCAATGGCCTACCGTCGGGAACCCTTTAAAACGGCTAAATTACACCACATCAACCGCTTTATACTTATCTACCTGTTTGGACCCCTTCTCAAAGAACTCCATGAGGTTTGTCCGGCACGACCTACCCTTCACAATACCGTGTTGACGATACCTAACCAACTTATTCATTTTCAGATGATTATAAAACCTATCTCTTGTAAACATTCCCAACACTTCCTACAACCGAAGTAAGGTTCACTGTTATCTCTACTCTCCTTCTCAAACAAAGGCACAACATTTGATATCCTTCAAACTTCTGGCGCTTTTCTTGAGGACAAGGACGACACAGAAGTCAAAGACAAAGGTTCGACAATCTCCTCCCTGGCTTCCCAGAGAATGCTAGGAGAACTCCTATCCAGCACAAGGGATTTATCTATTTTCATTTTTACCAGAATTGGCAACATGCCCTCCGCCTTGTGAAACTCGAAACCATCTAATATAGTAGTCTGTATCTCAGTAGTCTCCACAACATTGTCTTTTTCCAGTGTAAATACTGTCAAAAAATGTTCATTTAGCGAATCCCCTATCTTCTCTAACTCCACGCACAACTTTCCACTACGATCATATTTGACCCTAATCTTACACTACCTGTTCTTTAATTCCTGACACACCTCTAGAAAGCCTTAGGGATTTTCTTGATTGTACCCAACACCGATTTCTCATGCCCCACCTAGCTCTTTTTAGCTCTCTCTTTTGGTCTTTCCTGGCTAACTTGTAACTCTCAAGTGCCATTACCAAGCCTTCACGTTTTATCCTAATATAAGCTTTTTTCTTCCTCTTGACAAGAGCTTCAACTTCTTTAAAAGCCACAGCTCTCTCGCTTGAAAACTTCCTTCCTGCCTGACAGATGTACACTTATCAAGAACACGCATTAGGTGTTCCTTGAATAAGCTCCACATTAAATTGTGCCCATATTCTGCAGTTTCCTTCCCCATCCTATGCATCCTAAACCTTGCTTAATTGCATCATAATTGCCTTTCTCCCAGCTATAAGAACATGCCCTGCGCCATAGAGTTATTCCTTTCCACTGCTAAAGTAAATATATCCAAATTGTGGTCACTACCGCCAAAGCGCTTACCGAACTCTGATTCTGACACCTGGCCGGTTTCATTACCGAATATGAAATCCAATGTGGCCTTCCCCCCTTTTTGGCCAGTCTGCATTCTGCCTTGGGAAGCATTCCTGCACATACTGGACAATAAAAGGACCCACCTAAAGTACTTAAAATATAGTATTCGCAGAAAATATTTCGTAAGTAAAAAAAAACAAATTCCCAATCTCTCTCGCTCCGATCTAGAATAATCTTTGCTATCCTTTCGTCCATATCTCTGGAGCTTTTCGGAGACCCATGGAAACCTCCCACCAGTTTGACTTCTTTTTTCCTGTTTCTGAACTCAGTTCATACTACCTCAGCAGATGTGTCCGCAAACATCCTTTTTGCCACTGTAATACTGTCCTTTATTATCACTTCCGCCCCCTCCCTTCCACTGTTTCCTCTGTTCTTACTGAAGTATCTGAATCCAAGAACCTGCAACAAGCATTTCTGTCCCTGCTCTACCCATGTCTCTGAAATGGCCAGAGAATATGGAATGAGCTTCCAGCAGAAGTGGATTAGATATGCGCATTAACAACATTTCAAAGGCATTTGGACAAACTTACATATAAGAAAGTATTAGAAGAATGTGGGCGAAGTGCAGGAAAATAGGATTACCATGGAATGGCGATTTGGTAAGCTTAGTCAGTTTGGGCCTATCGGTGCAGTAGGATTCTATGACGCTACGACTGTGGAAAGGCAGAAATGGCAGAGAAGGAAATAAAAGCAAAACGTGGGAGAGCTTGAAATTTGGAAACTGTCATTCTAACAGAAAAGTTGTCTGAAAAGGGTGAAGGTGAAGATAGAAAATAAGCTTCGTGAAGACAAGCAAACACTTCCTAATCAGAGGTCTGCTGGGATTTTTAAATGTATTTTCCCAAGCATTGTCCAACTTTGATTAGAAGTTGAGAAGTTTGAGAAGTTGGCTAAAGACATCAAATTATTTTTTTGATACAAACAAAGCTAGTAGGTAGAGCTGGCGACGTATTTGTATCACTATCAGAGGAGGTATCTGAGGTTGATGATGAAGTGAAGAAAGCTACCTTACGTGCATAACAGCGTGTGCAAAAAGCTGACAGACAACGTTCCAGAAATCTAAAGAGGGACTGGAACAAACCTACACTGCGTTTGAGAGGATCAAACAAAATAATTTTAATTTTGCACAAGAATATTAAAAATAGAGAAAATCTATGACGGTCTTAAGGAGGATTATTTTGGAAGAGTTCTAAAATTCACTTTCACAGGTTGTGAGTACTCATGGGGAAGAGCAGAGAATTAAAATGTCACGATTAGCACCTGAAAAAGCAGCTGGTTATAATATGGCTACATTTCAATCTTTGGCATACTGCACCATTTTCACACTACGAGATAAAGAATTTGAGTCAAGGACAAATCCTGATACTGCAAGGGAAATATAATGTAACATACCATAAGGAAAGCAGGAAACTCATGTTCGAGGATGAGAAGTTAAAAGGCTCTGATATTTTCACTGCAACAAATTAGGCCACATCAAATCATGGTGCTGGATTGTTATAAAAAACACTTCGCTGAAATATATGTGGTCACAACCTTTGTTTGCAAGGACATACGGAATTCTGAAAAAAGGAACTTAATTGAATTACTTCAAAAAGCAGTTGTCAGGATACTCTTCAGTCTCTTTTCATTTTGTGATTCAAACTCAATTCTTATTATATCAGCAGAACCAACTATTCTTATATCATCAAAAGTTAATCTGCACAGAAAATCTTCCAGTTCACATTGTTCCATTTCAGTAATTAAAATAATCAGATTGGAATATCCTCACGGTTACACCCTTCAGTATACGTCGACTGAAGTGGTCCAGCAAATCTGTTCCATTAATGGTGCTAGGTAATTCACTTGGTTGAATAGTTGCTTTTCAATATCGACTTACGACAACAGTATCCATAATTTTCTTTCAACGGCTACGGTCATCATGAATGCCTCAAATTCTCATTTTCCCTTCTTTCCTGATGTATCATGACCACAAGTTAAAAAAAATCCATCATTCAACGGCGATCGATCATCAATTGAGCCAAGGAATGATTGGATAGGTGCATAAGGGGCAATAGGCAATATTAATAAGTATTAGATTAAGTCAAATTATGACAGTATTCTTACAGTTATTGATAATATCCTGTGGTGTGTTGCTGAACAAAGAGACTTTGGTGTGCAGGTCTACAGTTCCTTTAAATTGGAGTCACATGTAGAGTGGGTAGTGAGGAGTTTGTTTTATAGTTAGTGCACTGAGTAAAGGATTGGGAGATCATGCACCTGTACTGGACATTGATCCGATCACCCTTGGACCACTGTGTCCAATTACAGTGACAGGAATGCCATTGCGAAATTTGAATAATATCAGAAAAGATTTGCACAGATGATGCCAAGGTTGGAGAATTAGAAATATGGAGAGGCTCAATAGGTGGATGCTAATTTCTTTGGAGCATAGGAGCCTGAAGGGTGCCCTTATACATTTTATAAAATCATGTGCGGCATGGACTGGGTAAAGAGAAAGCGTCATTTAGCTGGGGTGGTGGAATCCAATATTAGAGGGCATCTGTAGCACATGAATAGGGAAACTTTTAAAATGGGCATAAGGGGCAACTTTTTAGCATGGAGCATCGTGCGCGTATGGAATGAGAGAAAATGTTCAAGCTTGTTAAAATGTCAACTTTTAAAAGGCATCTAAACGTGTGTATGAATAGGAAGGGTTTCTGGAGATATAGGTCAAATGTTTGTAAATAAAATTAAAATGTATTAGGATGCCCAGTCAGCCTTTACGAGTTGGACCAAAAAATAACTTTCCTTGATGCACATCCCTATGACTCTATTATCTTATGATTTTGTGCCAGGTTGTACGGTGAGAATGCATTCATACTGATCCAAAATTTTGTAAGAAGCACACAATCGTATCATTGAGTGTGCACATTAAAGAGGAACGAAAGACAGAACGAAATTTGAGCAGGACATATCAAATGCATGCACTCGGGTGAGTGCCTGTGTGGAGTTTGCATATTCTCCCCGTCCCTGCATGGGTTTCCTCCGGGTGATCCGGTTTCTTCCCACAATCCAAAGATGTGCAGGTAAGGTGAATTGGCCATTCTAAATTGCCCATAGTGTTAGGATAGGGGAATGGGTCTGGGTGGGTTACTCTTCGGATGATCGGTTTGGACTTCTTAGGCTGAAGGGCCTGTTTCCATACTGTATGTAATGTAACCTAATCTAATATAATATAATCAACTCTATGCTGACCATTACACTATTTCGTTCAACGATGCAAATATAATATTTTAAATGAGCAACGAACAAAATATGCTAAGAGCAACTTCAGACTACATTCTTGCTATATGGAATACATTACATGCCAAAACAGTTTAATTGTTGGCTCGTTCATATCAGTTGAAGAGGGGCTGACGCAATACATTAATAGTGATATTCACATTTGCAATGATCAATTCAGCATGAGTAGGAAAATGAAAGCACCAATATTTTACCTAAGTCTTTTGTAGCCAGTTTATCATCTTCACCAAAATAAATCAAACAATTATGTCAGTTACTCAGCATTTCTTAAATGAGGCACAACAAAACATTTCAGCCGCAAAGTGTCCTTTCTGATCTAAAATAATTTCAACCATGAACCGCAGTGTAGACATGAATTTTTAATATGAATTTAAATTCAGTGCACACTAAGCCAATTGCTGGACTTTTGATATTTAAAGTTTACATTTGCACATCCAAATGATGTATCTATGGAATGAAGTTCAGATTTTTTCTAAATTCTGAAAATTCATAATTTCTTCTACCCTCCTGCAGCCTCTCAAAAACTGATTTGAAAGATTCTTCTAATTTCAGGTGTTAGAAACAATTTTTACCACGGCATGCTGAAGTACATTCAGCCAACTAATCTGTTGCACTGATATTATTAGAGGAGCATAATGTAATATATTTATGTCATCGAAAGAATCCTGCTTTTATTTGTTTAATTTGCTCAAAAGTAACGGTTGTTATGTCTGTTTCGTTCCTGTCCCACATTGGTCTGCATGCACTTGGTTATCAAATGACTCTTTACACGGCACTTTCAAAAACTAATCATACCAAATTGAAGTCAGCACAACTTTCACAGCATATGTATTCATGTTCTATCCTGTCTTTCAGTATAAGCATTTCTGAAAATTTACTTTTTAAAACATGTGCCGCCTTGGCACTCAATGACTCATTATGGGGATGTGGTTGACAAGGAAATCTGCTGTTCTAAAAATGGAACTGAAAATGTTTTGGAAGACAGACCTCTAAAACCCGAAGATAGTTTTCTTATGTCACTCATAACTTTTCAGTCATGGGAAGAACAACTCTATATGAGGAAAAGGTGTTCATGTGCACTGCTTCTTTAGAAAGCATGAAGCTATCCGTTTTGGCTGAAGTAAAGTAATTGTCTGTGCAAACATTTGTTATGTTCACATATCTCAGATAAAAAAGAAAGCACCTTCATCAAGATCTGTCTCCATTCCACATGAAATGCTTGTGTTGTTCCCAACACTATCTTGAAATAAGTACTCCGAATGCATTTGTTTGTTATGTTGTGTCGGAGTTGCATATCCCACTGAGATTATGATCCGCACATTTTAATTACCGGTAAAACAGGGTGGCTCATAATTTTGTGTCATCCTCTCACCGAGTTAATTTTCAGTAGACTCTGGCACGTCAGAACGCAGTGTATTTACATCATCATATCAAAGGTTTTAGACATGATTTGCTAGACTAATTAGCATGGCACAGGCAAAATATTTGGCAAAACGGATTGAACAATAAACCCAGCAATCACATTTTCTGAGACATGTTGTCCTGTGCTAACTAAGTCTGCTGGACATCCAAAAATAAATAAACAAAACAAGTTGCCGTGAAAGAAAAAGTAGACAATGTTACGGCGCAACATTGTAGTGGCCACATAATAGCCATTTTAAAAAAACTCGAATCTTCGCTTTGAGTCTTTACAATAACATTGTGTAGTCCATACGCTTGAACAGGTCATATTGTTGAAATGAAAGGTAAACAGCCAGTTCTCCGAGTTCAGGGATTTTTCTCGTTTGGTTTCGTTTTATCTGGGGACCTGGAGGATTAGCTGCACGAAAAGTGGTTATATGCTTCAGCAAATGATGCTTGGATTTTCCTTTCTCTCTCTCTCCCCCGCGCTCTCTCACTCTCTATCTGATATCTCGACAGCAATTTGAGTTTACCTTTTTTGCCAAATGGTGTGATTATGGAATATTGCTCAAAATCGGAACAGCTCCTGTTAACTTGCGGGGCATATAATGTCGGTCAGGTTTCTAATCGTGAATCAGATCAGCCAGTGTTGGACTGGTGTGTACAAAGTTAAAAAGCACACAACACCAGGTTATACTCCAACAGGTTTATGTGGAAGCACGAGTTTTCAGAGACTTGGTCCTTAATCAGGTGGTTGTGGAGTGTAAAATCGTAGGACACCAAATTTATAGCAAACGTTTAGAGTGCAATGTAACTGACATTGTATACTAAAAAAAAGAAAAAAATGCGTGGAATGTCTGTTAAGTCTTTCATCTTTTAGAATGGGCACGTTGGTTTATGTTCTTTCATGTGGTAAAATCCATTAGTTCCTTTAAGTTACATTCTCAAGTTAACTTTAACAATAGGTGCCATGTTGGCTCAGATATTGCATTGAAAGTGTGAGGTGCCCTGTGTGAGGCTGTGTGTACCCCAATCTTCAGATTGGTTCCAATCTATAAGAAGGATGTACAAAATCTTAAACAGAGTCATGCAGCTTTTGAGCAAAATAAAATGTAATTCTGCCATTAAAAATGTACCCAAACGTATATGTGCGTGTGTACATGTGGATGTGTGTGTGTGTTGGGGGTTGGGGGTAAAAGTGTCTGTGAGAGATAGAGTGTGTGTGTGTATTCGTTGGAGTGTGATTGTAGATTGGTATAAGTCTGTAAGAGTGTGCGTGTGTGAGTGTGGGAGTGTATATGTGAGTGTATGAGACAGCTTGTGTATGAGAGAGTGTGTGTGCATGGGTCTATAAGAGTGTTGGTGTCTGTGGGAGTGTCTATGTGCCTGGGTGTGTTTGTCAGTCTGTAAGTGTGTATCTGTGTGTGAGTATGTTGCAGTGGGGTCACATGCAGTGGAACAGGCACCCAAGGTCTCAGGTGAAGCCTTCCCATCATTACCAAAATTGGCTATCAACGTCTGATAGGCCACTTCATGTTGTTGACTGTCTCTGATTGACCACTTCATGTTGTTGACTGTCCCATAGTCTGCCGTGGTTAATGGTCACCCGATGGTCCATGGCCGACTATCCTGAACCACTAAAGTCTTCTTCAATTGGGAGGGAACGCTCCTGTCTGTTGATTTTGGTGCAGTTTCTATTCACACGTTTCCATAGCTTCTGCTCGGTCTCACGAATGTACCATGCCTCAGGGCACACTTGCCTGCAGCGTATGAGATAGACAACATCAGCCGAGTCACACGAGTACCTGCCACGTACATATTGGGTTTTCAAATCATTAATGTTGAAAACTCTGTTCTCTTTTGTTGGTGTTCCTTCCGTGATATGCACACAAATTCCATTTAACTTGAAGACCATTGATTTGATCTGCTGCCGCATTCCTGAAATATCCATTTACATTTTTCAGAAACAACTATTAGGATTAGGATGACCATCTTAAAATATTTTGAGGGCTCTGGCCATATCCACTAGAGAATAGACTCTTTTTGAGATCTATTCTACACTTCCAATTTGGCATGAGGGTTGAAGATCTCAAAACGAGCAAGTCGTAGGTGTTAGTTAGTTTGTTGTTTCCGTTGTTAAATTCAGTTTGTTCACCTTTATTTGTCCGTTCACCTGTGCAGGTTTCCTGATCTTATTCAAAACATCGTGCAACTTAGTTTTGTTACTTGATTGTCAAATGTACTTTACTGTTATCACACTGTTACGACCACCTGGATTGCAATAACGTTTTCAGATTGCTGCCAGATGACACACAGGAAATCAATATGACTAATATATATTTCTAGAGGGCACCTGCCTATATGACTACAGAATGAATATGTGAAAGATGCAATGCAGAACCTTGCAAATATCTATTCAGGAACAGAAAATACAAACTGAAATATTATCAATTAAATATCTAATGGAGCAGACGTCCGCTTTACTATCAATTGAAAGTTAATCTGATCGGATAATAAGCGTCACTTTATCATGAATTCTGCCTTAGTGAATTTTTATATGAATATTCTGCAGTAAATGTGTGAAATATATTCAGAAGAATGAAACAGTAATAATGAGATATAACTTACCAACTTGTTGCAATTTATTGGTGAGCTTATAAATTTCTGAAAACATTTAGCAAACAGGCATAAAACAAATAAGCTGTGCACATGTAATAATTGCCTTCATAAACATCAAATGTTTTCTGGCGATTCAGGCCAGCTGGTGTGTGGGCAATGAACATATGGCAGATTGAATAATACTTCAGCACTTTTTTTCTCACTGAATGAGACCATGTCTTTTTTTTTGTGATATGGCTGCATTGTGGTAATGAAACTCGACTAGAATTTCTATTCGTTTAAATGACTTGATTAAACCTCACTCGGGCAACTAGTGGAGTCAATGGAATTTGTGTTCCATTATGGTTCTCGAACAGAACTTGCCTTTTCAGTAATGATGACCATTAGACACATCAAATCTAATAACCCATTACGGTACAAAACAATGTAAGGGAAATAAGTATGTGTTCCCTACGTCCTCTGATAAACATGATATTTAGGCACACAGCACTTAACTCTTTGGTGAAATTACCATGCAAATGAAAGTTCAATTTTGAATGAGACGCAATTTTGAAATGGCGTTGCCAACCGCACCTCCTTGACATGATAGAAGAAAGGATGGAAATTGAATATTAATAAATTCGAGAAACTATTTCAAAATCGATTGAATGAATTTATGTCACTTGTCAGAATAGTTCCATATACTGCAAAATTAAATATTGTCTTATTTTTGATTTAAGCTCACAGAATTCAGTTTAGTCAAGTAAGAAATATAATCCTTTTTTTCGAAATTTTCCTTATGTCACATGCCTCAGTTACAATCTTGAGACTAGTTTATTCGATTCTAAACTTGTAAACGTTGGCTTCTTCCTCTTGGGTAGTGATTTTATTGTAACGTATATAAATGATAAGAGAGATATCAGATGAACCATAGTTTTCTTTTTATAAAAAATAGTTTCGTTGCAGTAAAGTTTAACAAATGACTTCACTGGTCAATTACTATGCATCCAGTTTGGCAAGTAGATTTAATATATGGAAATTTACGTTCGATTATAACAAAATTGCCTTGACCACAGTCATGTTAGAATTAGGTGCAGAGCTCAAATATTGGTTCAAGTGCAGATGCCAAAGGGACATTGCTGACAATCCAGAAGTCCACAAAATCCCGAGGTACTCCGCGACAAGTGAAATATCTCTAGATCTGGATTCAACTGGCAGTGTGAATTACGTCAAGAAATATGCAGTGAATTGGACTGTGAAATCGGTAAGACACGTCAACTGATTTCAAGAATGCCCAAAACATATTGAGAAGACATTTTCCAGACCAGCAAAACGATTTTCCCCGAATGAAACCATGCTGACCCTGCTCCGATAGGCTACGAATTTGCATATCAAGGATTCTCCGACTTCTTAACTGCTTATACGGTTTTTAAATCTCCAATGCACGATTTTGGCTGTACTTCATTTCATTAATAATTAGGTTGAAAGCCTGTTACTTATTTTTGGCTACTGTCAATGTCTTAGCTCTCATTAAAATCTCTCAAACCCAGGCAAATCGACAACTGTGCTTCATACAACTCTTCTGTTTATAAACAAAGGGCACTATAACCTTGTAAGAGCGGCATGGTCACATCTACTCCCTTTAAAAATAAACCATGAATATTCAAAGATGTCTTCATTTCGAAACCCATTCATTTTACTGCTAGCACACAACAGCACACATAAAAATGGCATTCATCATAAATATGCAAACATGCGCTCCTACTTTCTGTTTCCGTTCTTTTAGGGTTGTAATTGAATGCCTCCATTTCTCAGCAAAGATTCCACAATGTAACAGCAATTACGTTTTCACGCCCTGCAGCATGCACAATTTTTTTAATTGAATGGCTGCAAGAACAAGCACCACCTCAATAGCCTGGAAAGGTTGTAGTTACATTTATCCACAAGCTTCAATTGGTCATGATCAGTGCAAATGATTCTCTCAGTTATAATACTAATAATATACGCATTGAAACGTTGTAATGCTACCACTAAGCTCAAAGCCTCCTTTTCATGACACATGATGAAGATCAAAGAGAGTTTGAGCCATTCTAAGTTTGAATTCATCAGAAACATTTGAAGAAAGCTCATCAAAGTGCATTAAAGTCAGAAAAACTTGACACTGTATTGAAATATGTTAGGATGCAGGACGATTGACAGCAGTCAGAGAAAAAAATATATAATGTATAGATAAACAGCTTTAGATAAGCGAGCTCTGAAGTTTTCTGAGCTAAGGCCATGGACTTTTCTCAAATTCCAGAGAAATCTAATTGATGGGAGCGAAGTCAGGGTTGATAAAGTATTAAATGATACAAAGATATCTAAATGTGTGAAGAATGAAATTTCTAATCATCAATGTTTAATTTTCTGGACAAATTCCCGATAAGTATTTCTATGTTCTCATCGGCTTACTATCAATGCACAACACCATCACCCATATCACTCGCAACAGTCGATGCTTTGGAACGCTTTGCATAATAAGGTAAACCTAACACTGTGGCAGTAGTTAACACGTCTGTTGGCTGTCAAATTCCTTCTGAGAGTCCGCTGTCCACTGAAATTCATTGCCTCTTTTTAGTAATTCAGTAAGTGGGACAACCACACTGCCAAATCTTGGTAAGAATTCCGCATTAAAGCCACTCAATCCCATGAATCATAACACTGCAGCTTTCTTCGATGGTATGGAAAACTCTCTAAATTCCTTTGTTTCTATATTCCGTGGGGCCAGGAAGGTACATTGTGCTTTCGAAAATTCACTAATTGTCATGTTTATCACCGAGCCTGCCTCCTGAAGTCAATTGCATAATTGAGAGAAATGTTGCAAATATTCCTTCCATGTGTGACTAACATTCATCACGCCATATATATTACGAACACAATTTCGTGCTCTGAAAATGAGTTGTTCATTTCTCTCCGAAATGGGATTGGGACATTTTTCATACCAAACAGCATGCCTTTAAACTAGTACAGTCCATTCAGCGATCAGAGATTCGACATTTTCTTCACTGTTTTGTACAGAGCTACCTGTCACAAACTTCCAAACGTGGGATTTGATATGCATCAGTATTTGTAACTTCATTGACTTTGTGGTGGTCCACACACAATTCCAGTCAATGTAACACACTAAAATGTTGACTTGGCGGAGCACACATTCAACATCCTATTAAATCTCTGCCACTTTAGAGTGATAAGCATATACAAATGTTCCATAATCGGAAAAGCATCTCCTATATCTAAAACATGCATAAGTAGATCAACACTTCCCAGCTTATCTCCACATATCTCCCAAACCAAGTTGTAATGGCTCTTTTAGTCACTAAGTGCGGAACGGAAGAGTGATTTGGTGTATTTTATAAAAGATAAGCAAGACAGCTCCCCAGGATAGTGGAATTCGTACAGGGGACCAACCTTTATCTGTTTTCTTGAGAAATACACAATGGATCCGATGAGGGAGTAAGCTATCCTAGATCTGGACCTGTGTACTGAGACAGGAATATTTAATAATGATATGGTTAGGGATCCTGTTTGAAGGTGCTACGACAGCATGGTTGAATTTACAATACAATTGGAAAATGCCAAGATGAGTGCAGTATCAGGTTCATCTACTTAAACAATGGAGATTACAATAGGCTTTAGCAAACGTCGATTGGAATCAAATACTTTATGGAAGGCAGTAGACGAAGAGTGTAGGATTTCAAAGCATTTTTTCAAAGTAGTCAGCCAAAGTATACACCAGAGCAAGGAAGAACTGTAGGAAAAGTAGTAGTTTACTCTGTATGTCTCAGGATATGAGGGACGTTCTCAATTTGAAAGAGAAGGCCTATAAAATGGTCATGTTCAGCCGGAAAATCGAAGATTGGGAAAGCTTTTAAGATCAACAGAAATTCGCAAAAAGAGATGCAAAATAACAAAGATTGTGAGAAACGAAAATAAAACCTGAGAATGTAAAGACGCATCGCAAAAGTTTGAATGTATATTTACATTAAAGATATTTTTTTAAAAAAACAAAAAAAAATGGCTAAAGCTAGCATTGATCCTTGACGGGTCAATGAAGAGGTTTGTCAGATTCATTCCGAGCGTGCTGGATAATGAGGAGTGACTGAGTAGACTGATATCATATTCATCGGATTTTAGAAGAATGGGGGATGATCTTTTGGAAACATATAATACTATGAAGGGGATGGATAGGGTACAAGTTGAGATATTATTGCAACTGAAGGGTGAAACTAGGTTAAGGTAGCATACCCTAAAAAATACTGGGAGCAGAATCAGCACTAAATTCAGAAGGATCTTCATCAGCCAGAGCTTTGTCAATGTATAGAATGACCAGCTCACTGAACTATTCAAGCTTACCTCAGTAAATGTTTCTTTTTTTTAAAAAAAGGCAAAATTGATTTTTTTAACAGTAAAGGACTTAAATATTATTGGGTGAGGACGGGTAGGTGGAGCTGTGGCCATGAAAAGATGCTCCATGATCTTATTGAATGACGGATCAGGTTCCAGGTCCAGATGGCCGACTCCTGCTTCTAGTTGTTTCATTCCATGTCATCTAGTTAAATAGTGCTACTTGCCTGATATCATAGAACATTTCTATCATGCAAACTCAACTGCAATGTGGAATTAAGCTGGTTATCTTGAGTATTTGTACTGCTCAATCTAATACTGATTACACCTGCACCCTTAATACCCATGTGCAAATTAGCCAGTAATTGCAATTTATGTAAATGTTGGCCTCTACTTTCTCGTTGCATTCAGAATGAATACGACAATAATCGGGTAAAAAATGAGGTCTGCAGATGCTGGAGATCACAGCTGAAAATGTGTTGCTGGTTAAAGCACAGCAGGTTAGGCAGCATCCAAGGAATAGGAAATTCGACGTTTCGGGCATAAGCCCTTCATATGCCCGAAACGTCGAATTTCCTATTCCTTGGATGCTGCCTAATCTGCTGTGCTTTAACCAGCAACACATTTTCAGCTACGACAATAATCGTCCTAATATTCAAAATCAGGGGAGGAAATCAATTTTTTGAAATAGGAATCAAAAGCATTTATTTGGAGTTAGTAATTTATTTGTATTAGTGTCAGTTATTTCTAAATACTATAAAAGTTTTGTGCACTCTTACTATTCAAGCTCATAGATTACAAAATGACTTGACAGCTTTAGCAAAACTTTGTCGAATCTCTACTGAAGGTCTGATTTTAGCAGCAATGTTATTCATTGGAAGGGCATATTAACCATTAGTTGTTTGTGGAGCCAAATGACGTTAAAACCCATCGATTGACTGGAATTACTTTCTCATCAGGGAATCTATATCTTGAAATGTATCTGTGTTTACCCCAACATTGGAGCGAGGCATTTTACGATTATGTACAGGTCATTTTGGAACATCATAAACACATGTAAATATTTATTAAATAATTGACTTCGTTATTTCTGATGCAAAACGTATGTAAGTGATTGTTAAACTTCAGACATTACATAGAAGTGCTGGCTTCTGATTACACACGACTGGAGAAGGAAAGGCACATTTTCCTGACAGAAACCATTCAGTCGTCTAATGGCAGACAGGCTGATTAATCCCATTGTTTTCGGTCTTCAGAACCTGATGTACTGGCTTACATACCTTTATCCTTATCCAGCATTGCCTTAGCTGTGCACAAACATACAGATCAAATGGTTACCATTAATCCTTCTCATGCAGAATAACTAAAGCATTTCTTACATCGCTACTAAGAAAGCTACGAAGGCTGACTTCCATATGGTGTACGAAATAAGAAATTACAACAAGGATAGATGAAGAGTACTGCACAGTTAAAAAAAAAATAAGACAACTCTTCATCGGCCTTACTGGGTGTATTTACTGAAACCGATAACTAATTTCTAACACTATTCCAATTGATTTTCTACAAATGTTTCACAACTTGTGCCTTCCATATGACTTTTAAGTTCTCCTCCGCCTACAACCTCAACTAATATACAAAATATCCTGTTCAGTTACATAGTTTTGGTTTGGATAGAAATGTGGCATTTGACTTAACTGAATAATGTTTGTGTTCTGTAATATCAATTCTCTGACCAGTTGGATCCAGAACTGTCGAGCATTTATAACAGTTCATGTGCAAATTCCAGCAAACTCTCGTTTCATGTACACATAGTACATAGTCTGTTCCACATCAAATGTTTAACCGTGCATGAATATTTAGGAAGCTTTTTGTCAGAAAGGTAACAGTGGAAGTCGATATCCAGCTCCTGAATGTAAATACATTAGCTTTCAATGTAAAAAGGTGTATTCATTATCATTACTTACCAGCATCTTGAAGCAGTTTGTCTAAATCTTTATCAAAGTAGGATTGAGATCAGAAGTGAATGGCAGAGAAAGTGAAAGGAAATGTTATTTCTTAGCTTTCTATCATGTTTTGGAAAACTATCAATACTAAAAGTTGATTTTTGCAGATATGTTATCCTCTACTTTTTTGTTTGAAGAGCTGATCAATTGCCTGAAATACATTCTTGCATAGTTAATTGATTCAGGCTGAAATCTCATTTCACAAATATGAATTAAGAAATCCTTTCACACCAAATGGTATATTCCTACACCTCATACTAGATTTAAGAATTTCATTCATGTGTTACACAGAGATATTTTTTGACTGGGTAGATCGCTGTTTGAAATTCATGAAGTAATTCCTTCGGCTTTTTTTTGTTTTCAGATAAAAACAAACAAATCCATTTTACTTTTTTTTTCAAAGTTTGTTCTCTTTGAGTTGTTACAATATTATTCACAATAAAAATGCTCGTAGTAATAGTACTAGGCACAAAAACAACAATTTGTTGTTATCGTTATTATTATTGTTGCTGTTATTATTATTATTCGGAGACGAGACTTTGTTGTTCAATTATCTGAGAATAATCCAGGAGATTAGCTCAAGTGATCTTGAGTTTTTGCACAAAGTTGAAAAAAATCTTGTCATTTCCAAATTGTGACATCGTCTATGCATAAATAGATAAATTGAACAGTTACCTGGATCAAAGAGGCACCGAGCCTTTTCTGCAATACAAACCTTAAATGTGAATTGTCAAATATAACGAAGGTTAAAGGAGATCATGAAAACTATGAAGTATTGGAAAAAGTGTTTTAATCTTTGGTTAATGGAATTTAGCACGTATTTCCCATTTGTTGACAGTATTGCTAAATAACCTGACTGAAAAAATGAAAACTTTAGTGTTGCCTTTCCTGAGAACAGAGGACGCTAACAGAAAAGGTGAACACCATTCAAATAATTATCGCTAAGTTTTTATTGCACAACGTGAATTATTTCAGTTTGAGAGTATTCATTATGTTTACCAGAATATAGAAGATGCAATTTACAACTGCTATTCTGAAGTGAGAGGACGAAAACACGGATGTTTCTGTTTCATGGAATTGTCTTCCCGAGAAACAACAGCCTCACAATTAATTAGCCTAAGTCTGATTTTTCATAAACTACTTACTGATATGGAAGTTAAACATATATCAGAGAGGAAAATTTCATTGAGGCAAAATCACGTTTGAAATGTTGTGAGAAATTGACTGTGGTGCTCCTCGGATGCTGCAAGACCTGCTGTGTTTTCCAAAGCTGTACATTTTGACTTTGGTCTCCAGCATCTACATTCCTCATTTTCTGCTTAGGAGTTGTTGCGTTAACTCGGAGGGACAGACAGAACTTCAAATATTATTCATCATGTGAAAGACCAGACCAAACCTCCTCAAATATGTTAACGAGACACTCGAGGCCCAGCCTTTTTCTTGTCTTAAGTGCAAGTACCAAACGTTATGCTCTCGATGTAATTCGATTAGACAAACTCTTGAGTTTGGATGAAAACATGCGTTATTCATTCATTCTAATTAAAATGCAGACAGTATTTAAAAACAAACTGTCTGAAATATAAATCTATTAGAATACTAAACAAGATAATCTACCACTCATTATCTATGCCAACATAGTAACACGCCTCAGACATCTCCTCGGCAAAGACAAAATAATTTTTACAAACTTGATTCCCCTGCAATTCCAAACGGAGAAAAAGAAACCCAGCTCTTACCAGTGACAGAGAGAGGAAAATAATTTCCACATTCAGCTTCAAGAGCAAAATAACTGCCATTAAAGGTTAAGCTAAAAATCTTAGTTTTTGACCATACACATTCAGGGTGCTTCAATTCATTCTTTTTTTTAAACAACTAAGTTGCTTCATGTATTTTTTTAACTTTGAGTGGACTGTTCTGTACCTCTGTCTGAACCCTCTTTATTAAAAAAAGGAAAGAAAAACAAATCTTAATGTTGCTGTATCGTTAAGGTCTTTTTCTTGCATACGTTCCTTTTTTTTACACAACGCTGACCAACAAACTACTCTTCCTTGTTCAATGTAATCGTGATAATTCGATCAATAAATTCCAAATTTTCCAAATAAATCACTTTTCGAAAATTGGGCAATTTCCTCGATTCTTATGTTTTATTTCTTTGTTCATACAATGAAATTGTATTAAGGATTCGATTAATTATCGTAGTCATGGTTAGATTTCGTAGCTTATACTGTTTGTTGATTTGAGAAGATAAAAGCAATTGCAAAAATGTTTGGTTCCCTCTGATTGTTTTGACAAATTTTTACATTGACAATCCATGAGACTGTATGACTTAGTTTTCCCACACTATGATGAGTTAAGAATAGAGAAGCTGGTATGCTCCTTCTCCAAGAAATTAACTCAGTAGCAGAAGAAATATGGTATCATCGCCAAATAAACTTTAAGATAACAACTGTGTGTTCAACACATTGAGGACAATGATGACATATTAGCAAACAAGCACTAATCTGTATTGGTCATAATCCATCGGCCTTCATCAAGAATGAAGAGCAATATTTGAAAGAAAGTGCTGGTCAAAAGGAGACTTATTTTACATATTTGATGTAAAGGTTATATGTAAAAATGATAATGGAATTTCGGATGAATATTTGTTCTATATCATTTTTCAAAACGGTAATTTTTGTAACCAAAACAAACATTGTATCTGGCTTTAAAACATACAAGAAAGATAAATGGATTCACATTGTTATTGTTTCTCCATATCATATTTTGTGATGAGCGGCATTAAAATTTGGATGTATGTACAAGCCACGTTTTATTATATTCGTGTACTATTTTATTGTGGGTTAATTGGGAATAATTCTTTATAAACCCATGAATTGCGAAAGAGACTGATACATTGCTTTTATTTACAAGCATAATGCCTATAGATCCATGAAAAACAAACTTTTGCTAATCAAGCATTGTGGCATGACTGTCTAAAAAGAAAATTTGCGAGCATACAACGTGAGTTTTAATGGGGAATAAAATGGCTATTCGGGCTGTGAACAGTTCACAATGAAAAAGTGTTCCCGCCAGTTCGAGAAATGTAATTGTTTCCAAAATAGATGAAAAGCATTTGGCCATGAACAATGTCGTAGAAGACTTGTGATCTCTGAAATTTCAGGTGTTATGTTTTTCTCAAAGTGAAAACAAAGAACATGCCTTCAATTAGCTTATGACCACTGTCCAGTTGTTTTAATCTTCCACTCAATGCAAAAAAGAGAAATTTCCTTATTTTAAACTGATATCTGCATTTCTCCCTTAAGAAAGTAAAACATACATTGAGAACACAGAGATTGATAATTAGCCAGAGATGCCAATTCAGAGGGCTATCTTTCCAATCCAGTTAACATGAATCGTTGAGCTGCTGCTGACAAGTGTGTGTGTGTGTGTGTGTAAAATAGATTGCCAGGGTAACTATTCCATAAGTGTAAGACGAGTTTCTGAAGTTGGTTACAGTTTAGTTAATAGAGATGTATTGGAAACCCACAACAGTTCAGGCAGCTTCCGAGAAGCAGGAACATTTCGACATTTCACACAAAAGCTCTTCATCATGAATGAGGCTGTGGGTCTCATGGGTGGAGAGATAAATGGGAGGGGAATAGGGCTGGGAAGACATTAGCTGAGAGTCCAGTACTGGGATGGAGATGTGGGTGAAGGTGATAGGTCGGAGAGGAAGGTGGATCAAATGGGTAGGTAGGAAGATTGACAGGTGGGACAAGTCTTGAGTACGATGCTGAGCTGTAAATTTGGAACTGAGGTAAGTTGAGGGGACGGTAAGTGAGGAAACTGGTGAATTTTACATTGATGCCAAGGGGTTGACAGGTCCTCAGGTGGAATATGAAGGGGAGATCCAGGAAGGGGAGGGCGGTGTCAGAGATTGCCCAGGTTAACTTCATGTCATGATGGAATGTGTTGGTGAAGCTGATTAACTGTTTGACATCTTCGTGAGAGCACAAGATGGCGCCGGTACAGTCATCAATGTAGCCGTGGAAAACATTTGGAATGGTACCATTGTAACTCCAGAAGACGGACTGTCTTTGCAGCCAGCAAAGCGACTGACATAGCTGAGGCCCATGGATACCCCTTTGCCTGGAGGAGGTGGGAGGATTCGAAGGTGAACTTTTTGAGGGTGAGGTCCAGTTCAGCCAAACGAATAAGAGTGTCAATGGAAGGCTACCAGTGGAGAATCGATGACTGACTCAACACTGACATCTTTTACAAACCCACCGATTACTACAGCTACCTGAATTGTACCTCCTCCCACTAGACCTCCTGCATGAATTGCTATCCCATCTTCCCAATTCCTCCACCACCAGTGCATTCGTTCCCAGGACGACCAGTTCCACGACAGAACACGCTAGATGGTCTCCTTCTTTAAATACCACAACTTCCCCTGCCATATGATTGAAGATGCCATCCAATGCATCTCATTCACGTCCCGATCCTCTGCCGTCGAACCCCACGACTCCAACCTCAACGAGACGAACCCCGACCCCCGTCGTCACATTTCAAAGGAAATTTCTGATCACCGGATTTGTAGTAGATACATGCAACATAGTATTCAAAGCTGGTATTTCCTTTATATGGCAAATGAAAAAAAAGGACTGTGCATGAATAATAGCAGTAAAACGCTTAGTGATTTGCAAGATCCAAGTGAGTGCTGCAGAAAAAAAAACTTCAGACAATTTGACTTACTAGTAGAGAAGAATTGTGCCTCTCCTGATATCACGATCTTGACAATTTCCCATGTTCATCCAGACTTACATTATATGGAGAACTTGCATAATTTGCCCATGTTTCTAACTTTGTTTTCTTTTGAAACAATACTGCAAATTTCGACATTTGTAATTGTCCACGTTCTGTTATTTTGCCCTGCTATCTTTGTCAACAGTTTGGTATGCTATCTTTTATTGATCAGAGTATTGAGTACAGGAGTTGGGAGGTCTGTTGCTGCTGCACAGGACATTGGTTAGGCTACTTTTGGAATATTGCATGTAGTTATGAACTCCTTCCTATCGGAAAGATGTTGTGAATCTTGAAAGGATCCAGAAAACATTTACAAGGATCTTGCCAGGATTGGAGATTTTGAGCAATCAGGAGGGCTGAATAGGCTCGGGCTGTTTTCCCTGGAAAGCCGGAGGCTGAGGTGACCTTATACAGGTTAACAAAATTATGAGGGGCATGGAAAGGATAAATAGACAAAGTCTTTTATCTGGAGTCGTGAAGTCCAGAACTAGAGGGCATACGTTTTGGGTGAGAGGATAAAAATATAAAAGAGACCTATGGGGCAACGTTTTTCAGACAGAGGCTGGTCGTGTATGGAATTAGCTGCCAGAGGAAGTGGTGGAGTTGGAACAATTCCAACATATAAAAGGCATTTGGATGGGTATATGAATAGGAAGGGTTTGGAGGGATCTGGGCCGGGTGCTGGCAGGTGTGACTAGATTGGATTGGGATAACTGGTCAGCACGGATGAGTTGGACCCAAGGGTCGCTTTCCATGCCTTACATCTCTATCACTCTATGACTCTTTTACAGTGCTACTAGACAAATTTGCTACACTGAATACGATATTCAGCAGTAACGTGATGTGAGTTTTCAGTGAGATAATTGACGCACAAATTGGTTGAACAATGCATTTAACACGAAATAAATCCATGGAACAATTTAATTTAACTATTTATGGACATATTTTCATTTTATTTACCTTTCTCACACTGTCTTAATTTCTCCTCTGCAAATAACAATTAACAGTAATATGTCATAAATACAACAACAATCACACACATCATTTATTTTTTCATGAGAGATTTATCACCATCAATTCACGAATATGTGATCTGATTAATATCTGAATGTTTGATTTATATTTGACTTTATAGTATACTAAATACGGCGTAATTTCAAATGCTTTCACCAAAATATGTCACTTGAGAATATCTCATGAGTACATGCTTCCTTAACGTCTTCTTTCGATTTAAATTTCATCGTCAAAGTTATCATTGATATGATTAATATCTGGTTCCTAATTATGGCTTCCGCTAACTCAGTTTATGAATTGGAAACTAATATGTCAGGTGTGATACTCACCTAAGGGGCAATGTATGGTGAGATCACAAAACTGGAAACGTAGTAAAGTTCTCGTATGTCTCGGCTTTGATAGGAATTACACCTTTTTTGGGGTCTTCCCATCGTTCCCTCGTAACCTTGTTAAAATTTAGAAAGCAACAATCACATCTATTTCCAATCTATTCTTTACTAATGCTTGACTATTACATAAAAGTTTTTTTTCTTCCGTTCTGCACCTTTGAGTCTTTGACGAAGTATCAAACCCTGTCTGAAATGATTCTGCCCAGTTAAAATGCGGAACAGTTTGCGTTCCAAGTGTTCTTATGGAATGAAATGATCTCTTTACAAAACAACTTATGAGCTTGCTGAGCGACAAAAGCAGTGAAGAAGCTTGACAATGACCTCCAAAAGTAACACAAACAGGCAGATGAAAACTCCTCACGGCACACACACACACACACACACACACACACACATTCACACACTTTTTTTTGGTTCACTACCATCGTGCTAATCCATTGCAGACATTCACTTTAACATTCCAGGAAATCAGTTGGCAAAATGCTTAGATGAGGTTATCACAGAGAAAAAAAAATTATCTACAATGCACATTGTCTGCTAAGAACGCAATTCCTTTTCTTAAATTAGGGAATCAAACCTGTTGTCATGACAGACGAACCATTTCCTGGGAAACGCGAGGAAATACATAAACATAATTTGATTAGCATATCAGACAACACACAGTGATAATATAGGCAGACAATTCTAAAGCATCATTCCTTGGTGGGCGATAATTTGATTGCAAAGGCTTGAGCTTCAATTTTCTGCCAATGCCAACTTCTTTTGTCCTGTTACAACCTCGATGCTGACCTGATAACCATCTGTTGCCCACAATGCAGCTGAATGGTGGGTGTTTCCATGGCAGTTTAAAAGAAAATATGAAGGCACCTTTTCAGACACCTGTGTTTAAAAGTAATGTCAAGTAATATCATGATTGCTTAAAGTTTGCAGTAAACTAATTGAGGCTAAATCTGTGCACAACATGTTTTAAGACTCTGAGAGATTCTAAGCACGTACCACGTTTCAAAGAAAAGGCGATTATAGTACGTGCAAGAATGAAAGAAGTAAATTTATAGCATTAGTAGCAAGCTTGATATTGGAGAAAGGTAATAATGATGCAGATTACAAACTAAAGTTCTGGAGGCATGTTTTTCAATTCCTGAATGTCTATTCGGGAAATTTAAATCCGATAAAAGATTGTACCACCTAAAACCTACTTTTTATGGTCTAAAAATGTTGTTCGTGAACAAGAAACGTTTGATCACTAATTATATTTAGAAAGGGAAAGAATTCAATCTTATCTGTCGGTCTGATGACACAACAATTCTTGACTAAAGAATAGATCTAATAGGAATGGGTATTAAGTGCCATTAATGTCCAGCTGCCTTTCATAGATAGGAATGTCGTCCTTTTACTGACCAAAATTCCTCATGGCTCCTGGCTTTTTGTGAGCGACAGGTGAATTGGGGAATAGTTTTACGTGCAGGGGGACATAAAATAATCTTTTGTTAGAAACGAATGAGTTATCCATGACATCTGAGCTGAACAGCGATTGCAGAATTAAAGTAGAAACATCGTCAGTGCTTTTACTTCAAAAGTGAATTTAAATATTTCGTATGTTGGCATATTATTAGCTAGTGAGGTTATTTATTTGTTCGTTCCCTCGTGAATCTATGGTAAATTAGTATCCAGGATATTTTGACCTACAATTGGATACATGTAAAACTATAAAGTCGCAACTTTTTATTTTGCTTTCTTGACTTTATTCTTCTCTGCAGGCGTCACTGTGCTCTGTTTGATTAATGCAAATATGTAGGCTCACTGTCATATCAATCATCTAATAAGGAATAAATTGATGATAAAACCATTGCTTTGATGTGAAATGTGATAAATAATGTGGCAAAAATGACACATATTTTTGTTCGTCAAATTCTGAATAAATCTATTAACAATGCAAATTGGAAAGTGACTGGAGAAGCTTTGTATCTGATATTTCTGTTGACAGGTGACAAGGTTGGCAGTTGCTAACAGAAAGAAGCATGACAATAGCGATCATTAGAAAAAGAATAGGTTCGTCGAATCAGTGAAATATTCTAATTGGATCTCTGAATTTATTTTTAATCGTAATGGTGTTTTAAAGTTTTGTTCTTGTCGTTGTTGTTGATAGTTGTTATAATAGCGTTTTGTTACAATCACGTTTGTATCACGTTTTAATAATTAACAATACTCAAACAAGCTTAAAGGGCATGGTATCCAGCGACTGAAGAGAAGATGAGAAAATCGTGCAGGAATGAATGATTTCCTTGGCCGCCAATACAAATGTAAGAACCTAGGATGAAATGATTTGTTGCCTTTTTTCTCTCCCACATATGTACTTGCACCTGGGACTGATGAAAGTAGAACATCAACAGTTGGCCAACTGAGGAAAGAAATATTCGAAATAACTTCCTTATTACTGTTCAAGGAAATATGTCGAGGGCAGGAATTATCAAGAGCACTTTCGATAAACTAAATCATTGTCCTTATCCTGTAAATAAGCAAATACCGACAAAATTAACTTGTGGAATCGTCGTGCAATTGCAGATTGCCAGATTGGGCAGTCATTCTGCTAATACTGGGGACACTACCTCTCAGAGAATAATCCAGTCAGTATTATTCCCCTTTCCTACAGTATAAGTCCGAAGGATTTTGTTGCACCTCTCCACATTCAAATAAACTTTTGTATTTTTCAACATTCCCCCTTTTGGCTTCTTCTTTCACAATGAGGTCAGCTGATCATTTACGCCTGTGTTTAAAATCTTGCTTCCTCGCACAATCATTTAGCTGAATCTTGAAGATGTGAATCCTTGTACTTCCTTTACATAAGGTAATTAATAATGTCCGGAATCAAGATCAAATATGCACTTTTTTCTCATTTGCCCTTTTCTCAACTCAAGCTGGATCACAAGTCCTTCCCTGAAACAGTTTTATATAGTACTTAGTACTTTTTCAACACCCTTTACATATTCCACCTGAGGGCACTTGCTGTCCAGTTGACAGAATTATGATTAACTTGCACATTACTTCTGTATGTAAAACCCCTTTGTATAGGTATAACGTTTTGTATGATCTTCCAATTGGCACGTTAAGCATCCTGTTAAATTCAAAGAACAAAATATACAAGAAGTTCTATGATGAAATTCCTGGGAACTATTTGTTAGTAAGCCTAACACCTATGATAGATAAATTACTTGAGAAGATTCTGAAATAAATGTGGAAAGACAGAGTTGATTAAGAATAGTCAACATGGCTTTGTGTGTGGAAGACCATACATCACAAGTTTGTTAGTGCTCCTTGATGAAGTGAATATGAAGATTGACGATGGTAAGATTGTAGACATAGTTTGTCTGGATTTCATAAAGGCCTTTGTTAAGATTCCACATGGTAAACTGTTCTGGATCGTTAGATCACGTAAAATCCAAGGGGAGCTGTCCAACTGGATACAAGTGATTTGATGGTCGGAAACAGATTGTAATAATAGAAGAATACTTGTCGCACTGTATATCTGTGAATATTAGAGTGTGTAGGGATTGGTCCTGGGTACATTGCTGGTTGTTACTTATCTGAATGTTTTGGATGGGAATGCACAAGCCTAAATTGGAAATTTTGCAAATGACACTAAAATAGGTAATATCATAGACAGTCAGTAAGGTTATCAAAGTTTGCAGCAGGAGTATGATCAATTTTGGAGTTTGGCAGAGAAATGGGAAATGGGAAATATAGATATGTGTGAAGTTATGCATTTTGGAAAGTCAATTCAAAGCTGCAATTTCATGGTGAAGACGTTTAGTGCAACAGAGGGACCATAGAGTTCAGGTGCACGGTTCTCTTTGAAATAGATTCAAAGATAGACAGTGCAGTTAAGAAGACTATTTTATTGTAATGGCCTTCATGAGTCAGGGCATTGCGTGTGGAAGGTGGGAAGTTATTTTGCAGTTGTACAGAATGTTGCTGCGTTCACATTTTTAAGTAATGTGTTCAGTATTGGTCATCTTGTCTTAGGAAGGATGTTATTAAAAGAGAAAGAACACAGAAGAAATTTACAGGATTTTGTCAGAGCTCAACGGTATGATTTACAGGGTGACATAGGACAAATATGGACTGTTTTCATGAGAGTCTCAAAGACTGAGTGGGGACTTTGAGAAGAGTAGAAGTTCATGAAAGGCATAGAAAGAGTGAATGCACTCTCTTTTACACAGGGTTGTGGAAATAAGGACGAGTTTGTTGTTTGAGGAGAAAGAATAAAAGTGATACTGAGGGGCTACATTTTTACATGTTAGGCAGTACACATTTGCACGAAATGCCAACAAAAGTGTTGAGGCAACTACAAGAACAACAATTAAAAGACAGTTGTACAAATACATGCAGAGGTGTAATTTGAAGGATCTGAGCGAAGCGCAAGGAAATAGGGATACCGTGGATTAAACGATTGGTCAGCCTTTACCAGTTTGGGCTAAATGGCTTGTCCCTATGACTGTATGACAATGACCTGCAAGTCCAGGATCATTTGTGATGATAGATTCCGCAAATTTCGAACCTTCATGAGATTCTACTTTGTAGAAAGATACTTTTTCCATCGAATAATTGTGTTGTCTGTCTTTCATGCATGATTTGTTTGACATGCCTCTCTGCTGCTTGCTTGTAATCATTGCATTTCCTTACCTTCGAACGATGCCTTGGTATTTTCAATTAATAAATTCCTATTTTGTTAACGAGTCTGAAGAATCCTTAAACAGTCAATTACCAGAAGGGAACAGAAAAACTGCAGAAAATTTATTAATTCAGTTGTGCATGCTGATTGGCGGAGACGTTGTGGGATTAAGAGCCTAATTCAATGATGTAGAATTCATTTCTTTCATATCTCTCAATAACCTTATGAGTCTTTTGTCGCGCGTGGTTTCATGATAATCATTCTTCTCACAGTTGCATAGGGTATATTTTGTATCAAACATGACTACTAGTTCCTTCAAAAATGAAATAATATTTTCATGAATACAGCTAAAGTTTAGAGGCCTCCTTAATTTCCTGCATCCTGTCAAAACCAATTTAAGAAAAAACTCCGGTTAACCACGTTGATTTTCCTTACCAGTAATAATGTCAAAGCTAGACAATTGATTAGAATACACTTCCTGTTTATATTTAATGGAGGAGTGACCTTTTCATTTTGTAACCGTCAGACACAATTTCCAACACAAATTTCGTTGTAATGTAAATTCAGCGATTTTTTTTTTCTTCAGATACGCTGCTTCCAGAATTTTTAAAATCAAAAGAACTACTGGGACAACTCACTATGTTGGCAGTTGCCATCGAATCATAAGTAGAACTAAAAATGTTGATTTCAATCTGACTGGTCTATGGCTTTTGTTTGCAATTGAAACCCTGAAAAATTATTCGATTACCCTGTATGGAAATTTTCTATGCTATATCTACGGTGAAATTGCATCATTTTGTCAGATTAATTAGCTACACCATTTGATTGCATTGGTACGCTTTGTATATTCTTCTCTGGTAAGCCATCAGGCAAGTGCTTGCACGATATTCTAGTGTAGTGGTGTTTACGTAGATATTTAAAATCTCTTCAGATAGAGCACACCACACTCACACCCTGACTATAACATACCTACCTCCTTCCCTCAAATTGTTTTGAAAGTCTCCTTTGATGGTGCCTACGATTGTTTGCTCGAACTACTTAGTTGCCTCCATATTCCCCCTTTAATTTATGTGAGAAAGAGATTCATTTGAAGTTGTTCCAACCATTTACCGAGGATCAACAATGGACACTTTCTCTTTGCTCTATTTAGCAGCATTAAAAAATCTCATTGTTTTCCTATTAACATCAATGAGAAAACACTGAGATACACATGACATGTATCAGGCAGCACAATGTCTTCTAGTTCCAAATTGCTATGCCTGTGAATTATTTGCATTGATGGTAAACTGGTTGCAGTACCTCAATTCTCTTCTTAATGTTTAAGTTTTAAGAAGTTCGACATTGCTGCTTGTATTGTTTATATCTGAATTTAGGAGAACTTCTAACTTAGACAATTTGTAGCCCTGGACTAATGTGCCTTCATAAACAGATACTGTATTGTTTTCTTCAATGCACAGCAGAAGATCGAATCATGCGTCTGGTTTGAAACCATGATCATTTCTTTACAGATCAAATATTTTCTGCTGTATGATTTTGAGAGTACCCACCTCTCCTTACATTTCAATATTCCCGATTAATGCATATCAAATAGGATGTTAATTTTTGAATTGTAATATTGATTTATAATATATTCAAAATATTGAAAGTTAAAAATCTTTACTAGCCACCTTATGCTCTTACTCCAACAGTTGTTGACATGCTCTTAAATATTTTATTTTCAATTTTGAAATGAACCATTAATATTAACTAGAATAAGTTCTATTCGTGTGTTACTCCATTATTCTGTTTAAACATTGAAGTGACTATTGCACGATCAATTTAGTTTAAACTCAACACTACCAACTCCACTAAAACTTTTTTTGTCATTTGTTTACAAAAAGAAACCTCTCTCTCTTTTGCATGATTATGCACGCCACCAGAGATAGTTTAAACTGCTTAGCACTGCTGCCTCACAGCGCCTGAGACCCGGTTTCAATTCCCGACTCAGGCGACAGACTGTGTGGAGTTTGCATGTTCTCCCTGTGTCTGCGTGGGATTCCTCCGGGTGCTCCAGTTTCCTCCCACAGTCCAAAGATGTGCGGGTCAGGTGAATTGGCCATGCAAAATTGCTCGTAGTGTTAGGTAAGGGGTAAATGTAGGGCTATGGGTGGGTTGCGCTTTAACGGGTCGGTGTGGACTTGTTGGGCTGAAGGGCCTGTTTCCACACTGTAAGTAATCTAATTCATTAAAGTAATCTAAACAGTCTAAAAGTCTAGATTGCTTCCTGTTGTATAAAGCCTGTAATGCCCATTTTCCATTTTGGCTACTTTGAGACTCCACAGCGTCTAAAGATGCCCTTCTGAATTGTTATCCTTGGCCAGTCGAAACTCCAATACAACGGGAAGGAAATTCACTTTTAATTTTACCTGAAGATTTTACAATGTTTCTCAATCTGTTTATCTCTGAAGGAATAATGAAAATGTTACCACTTCACTGGAAGTTCGTAGCTTTCAACTTTAATCAATTTATCACTATCAAAACGTATGCCCGTGTACTGGCTTCTAAAATAAAACGAATCCTTGAAAGCTTGCTGCATCCATTTGTTGCTTCCGCATTTTTCAGCAACATCCTTCCAAATGCTGAGCAGAGGATGTTTCTGAACAGCACGTCTTAATTTCACAATTAATCATGTATTAGTTTCAAAGTTAAAAACTGGATATCTCAAATTTGCTATAGTTTCATTATAAAGTTTTATGTACAAAAACGTTATTGTACCATGGTAACATATACATTTTTATGAAATAGGCCCAATGTATAAATAACACTCGCATTGGCACAGGAGACACACTAATTCACTTTTTCGTCACACCTACGTGCGAGTAATATAAAGCATGTACTGCTCCAGAACTTCATCAAATCTGCAACAGTCGTTTGAAAGATGGAGACAGTTTAAATTTTCTTCACAATATTAATCCTATTTGTTCATCAAATGTGAGTCACGTTGGAGAGAAAATCATACTCGTTTCAAAATATCAACATATCCTCTCTGGAGACATTGCCACACTTATCGAAGTTCTGATGCAGCAACATACAAATAACAGGCATGCATGTTGTGAAAATCGTTATCCAATTCTTGATCACTAGCTGATTTTCCATATCTTTCATTTTCTACAATTATTTACATTTATGCTATTGATCTTTAGTGGAATAGAAAAAAAAATCAGTAATATATGGGAGAGAACTGTTGCACCAATGAAATGAACACAGTTTTCATTAGTTTTGTATTGCATTTTTTTCTTCTGATTCTAATCATATTCGCCTGTTCATTACGAAAGAGTGATACAATTGTCAATGGTTGTCATTTGTCCTGACACAACAAATCCTGTCAAGGAGTTGCATGATACCTGTACTTGCACATTATACATCCTGTTTTCAGGCAAGGACACACTTAGAAATGTGCTGCAGTTAGGAAAACAAATCACCTTTGTCCTTTTCAATCATTGCCTTTGCTGAAAAATAAAGAGATTTCAAATTACCATTATGCTTATATTACTTATTTAAAGAAAACAACACTTTATCAATGTTAAACAACTAACAGTTGTGATTTCCGATCAAATTTCGAATACAATAACAAAGGCACTTGATGAAACATATCATTACATAAAATAAGCAAACATAATAATGATTTTAAAAAATCTCAAATCGTACGGTGTCATGATTAATAGATCATGGAATCACAATTTTATAAAATTGCCCAATCATTTAAACTTTGCTGTTCCTCTCCTGGTGCACCAGTACCAACCTCGTTTTCTGACATTTTGTGTATTCGTATGCATTCCTTGCTCATTCCAAAATTTGCCTCTACCATACATTTCAGGTCACCCAACAATATCTTTTATTTGTTAAACTCGATTTTCTCATGATAAAACAATAATAATTGGATTATTCTTCCTTTGTCTATGTTTACTCAAAATCTCATTTATCTCTGTATACTTGTGACACCGTCCAAATGTGAGATATATGCACTTAAGCGTTTCGGTTTGCTTCTTTCTTATTGATAAACTATCCATGCATGACACGTGATCTGTAAAATGTTGAATCTGCACTCCATCCATTCTCCGAGGTTAATTATCCTCAGTTTGTCTTTTTATCCCTTTTAATTGTCTGCCTTTCCACAAACAAACCATGCTTAAAACCTTTTTTTGCCCTATGTTGGAATCAGTTGTTTTATTCAAGTTGTGTCTTTATGCTTGCTCTGAAATACGGCGAATGTGACTTTATAAGTGCTCCGTGCACATACGTACCAGCATCTTGAAGAAGCTTGTCAAGGTCTTCAAAAATGAAACAGATGTAAGTACAGTCAAGCTTTCAATCGAATTAAACACAACAGAACAGACTTCTGAATACACAGTACCCATTGCATTTCTGCTCTGTATTCGAACAGATCATCTCAGACGTTCTTGGCAATAAATTATAAATAGCACCCAATGTAGTGACAGCTGAATGTTGCATGCGATTCCTGCTTAAAAGGATTGATAATTCAAGCTAATTATACAGATAGTGGACTCGTCCTTTGACTCAGTAATATACATCAATTGTTTCTAAATGCATGACAGAATTTCTTATGTGCACGACACGATATAATGCAGTCTTTTCTTGCTTGGTTTATCTGAGTTTGAATTGTTGATCTACAGACATGGATAATCCATTGATTAATGTATTTTGGACGGCTGTTGGGCAATTTATTCCAGCTGTATCCATTAATTTCCAGAAACAAGTATTTCTGCTGGAAGATGATGGAGACAAAATTATTTGGTGTATTAATCCTATGGAATTCGGAATATAGAGCATTCTTGCAAAACAGGCGTTCTGCTGCTTGCCAATGTATTGAAATCAGAAGTAAAATGGCTGAACAACATTTCAGAATAATGACAAATGGTAGCATATAATTTGTTTCTGTGAAGGATGGTAAAAATGATTGTTTCTTTCTTCTTAATAATGCTGAAGAGCGTCATATTTGAGCCATCTAGCATAGAATCATATTACAAAGAAGTCTTACTCTGCATCGAAGCTATAACTCTATTCTACTCCAAACTATTGAGCACGAGAAACATATATATGTATATTATGACATTTAAAGTAGTCAATCATTTGTCTTTAAAGTGAAAGAGAAACAGAAATTGCTGGAAAAGGTCAGCAGACATGGCAGCATTCACAGAGAAAAATCAGATCGTGTGATCATCCTTCCACAGAACAGGGACAGACAAAAATCGAACCAAAATTTTAACTCTGAATTCCCTCCACAGATACTGCCAGATGTTCTGAGCTGTTCCTGCAATTTTGGTGTTTGTTACCGACTTACAGTATCCGTAATTCTTTCTGGTTTTATTTAAATTATCTCAATGCTTATGTTAGCTATACCTCTGATGTCCAGCTTGGCATTGATTTTGGACATCAATAATTCCTGCGTAATTTTTCACTTCAATACTGCTCCACCTCCTGCTGTTCATGCTAAAATTACCCTGCTTGTTATCGACCGTTCAACTGAGTGCATTGGTTGCTTTTCATCCACCATTTCCACTCCTCTTGAAATCTTTATCAGCTCTGTAAATTCAATCAGCAATCTCCTTTGTTAAAAGCAACAAAAAGAAACGAGTCTTTTTTTTTTCAGAACAAAACATCCCACCAAGGCAAGGTCAATGCAGTCTGGTTTCCCAACACACCTTCTACTATCGCGTTGCAAGTCCCGATCCCTCACTGTCTAAAACATCAATGTAACAACTTTTTTTATCATGTGGTAAACACAACTGTTTGTGGTATCCTCGCTACACGATAACCAAAGTTCTGTGCCGCTCCTGGATAACCTCCGTACTCTAAACCCGAGTGCCCATTGTATTTGAAAAGGCCAGAAAACCCTCACATCATTTCAAGAAGGTAGCCCAGATGTCAAGTTTCCATTTTTTTAAGCAGGTGTATTTGGATATTACAGGATTGACGCTGGCCCAAATACTCGATTTTAAACAAATCAAAATTTGTTTACACGCAATTAAAGAAAGCCACCAATATTAAAAGATGGCTTCATTTTAAAACTTCTTAACCTTACATCGTTACTACATTAGAACACACATACACATTGCATGGATTATAAACTGTCAAACATGCACTACTACTTTATGTTTCATTTCATTTATTCCTGTGATCGAATATATCCGCGACTTTCCCAAGGCTCGACAATGTGTTGGCTATCACATTTTCTCGTCCTGCTGCATGTACAATTTTCAATTGAATCAATGCAATAACGTGCTCCATCTAAACAGTTTGGAATTTGTGTGTACACCATCACTCTATTTAATCATTCCCTAAAATCTGATACAATCCAATTATGTGATCACTGAATTCTGACTTAAATATATCTCCTTAAACAGTTTTAGCGTTCCTTTCACTTCATATGCAAAAATCTCATTCAAATGGAATGAATTTGGTCGATTCATTTCATGCATCTCTGATGGGAAAAATGTGCAAACCAAATTCCTTTATCGAAACTATCTAGATAGGCTTGACAAAAAGCGCTCAAGCAGGCCTTTACTATCTCATGTCATCTTTCTAGCGCTCCCTATGATTCTGTACAGAATGCAGTCTTTTCGAATTGTTTTATTCCTACGCTATGAATAAATTCCTTGAATAATTTTGATGCAAAGTTTGACCCCTCATTTGATTTTATCTTTGGGACCGGTCAATATTAAATTAAAAAGTTGAGTAACCCCTCTCCAACGTCGTCAGGTGTGATGTAGCATAACCGAATGGCATGTGGAAATTTTGTGGATGTATCCATTGTTGTTAACAAATACTCATTCCCACAATTCATTTTAGGTAGCAGTTCAAAGCAATCAATTAACACTCTTGGCAAAGTTTCCTCAAATGCTGAAATAGGTATTATGGGCGATGGTTTTAGCACTGCCTGCAGTGTTCCAATTACCTGCCACGTATGTTAAGTCTGGCAAAATTCGTCTACTTAGTACTTTTGCAGACCAAGCAACTACTGATGATTTTGTATTGTAGCTTGAGCTTTACTTATCCCTAAATGACCACCTAAGGTCAGACATGGGCGATGTGCAGCATATCCTTTCAATGACCTATTGGTAGTATAACGTGATTATCCTCTGCCATTTTTATACTGTCTTGTTGCGTGATGGTCTCCATTTCCTCATTAAGACATCGTTGTTAAGATAATAGCGTTCATGGATACTTTTGGATACTTTCCACCTGTGTGCCTTCAGAGAAAATTGCTTTAATTTCTCATCTTTTTGCTGCAACACAGTTAATGTCTCTGAACTAAAAATGCCTGTTTTGTTATTCATTTCCTTCTGTTTTGTCTCAAACTGTTTGATCAAATATTTCCATTTCAAATTTCTTGTACACTTTGATCTCGCCTTGTCAACTGGTGAATTTGTGACATTGTTACCATACAATCAAGCAAAATCTCAGATATACTGCCTGTAAGAGTTCAGTTGTTGCCTGAGTTTCGACTGGCTTTTCAACCACCGTAGGCAGCACTCCTATATCTGATTTTATCTTGGTGTCTAACCTGTAGGTGGTGAAAAAAAAGAATAATTCTGCCAAAATCTCTTACATAACGCAATAAGATTATGTTAAATTTTCTTTCTGAATGTGGCACATTTTTGATCATGGACTTATGCTCGAAACGTGGATTCTCCTGCTTCTTGATTTTTGCTTGACCTGATGTGCTTTTCCAGTGCCAAAGTTTCCGACTCTGATCTTCAGCATCTACAGTCATTACTTGTGCCACATCCATAATTGTTAAAATATAATGGTTCCCAAAATTTTGTTTTGCGTCCCAATACCACTATATCATTAAAGTCTCTTGTAAAACATATACATTAAAGTTGTTGGTTTTATTACTGCCTCCGTTTTCCAATTACCTGATATATTTGGCTTGTCTGGCAAAATTAAAATACATCGTTGTGCTTTCCAGACCAGTAAACATGATTTGTGTATTTTAGTTTGAGCTTTTCTGACCCATAAATGACACTTCAACACCCCTTCAAAACTGATAGTTCACGCACCACCAGCTACACTTCTGTACTGTAACCCACTGGTAAAGGTACTTGATGGACTCCTGCCCATTTCGCATCTGCTTGAATATGTAATTGTCTCCATTTCCTCACTAAGGCTCATTTTATAAGATTGTGACATTAAGCGACAAGAAAAGACTTATTTTTTTCTGTGCAAGTCTTTTGATAAGATTGCTTTAAATTTCATTATAACTTCACTCACATAAATGAGTACTTGTTGTATCACTGTGAATTCCCGTTCCTCATATCTTTTCTAGCAATAGTCCTTCAGAGGTGCATATCTCCTCATCGTTCAGCATCACAAATTGAAAGGATACTGTATCTCTTAATATTGTAAACTTCTTTATAACATGCTGCACCAGATCTATGCGAGCAGTCCCTATGTTTGAAATGTTTAAGAAGAACTGACACTTTCTCCTTACCTAACCAGGGACCAGGCTATGCATTCTGGTGCAGCTTTTGAGCTTCCACAGTGCTTTCCGTTACCAGTCCAACACAGGTCACTGGCTTATCCAGTTTTCCTTCATCTGACTTTTCAGCTTTTTCTGAACACGACAACATTGTGATTTCTTGTGGACGACTTTACTGGAGTGGAAACATCAACGCTTTGTTACATGTTCTTGTAAGTTACCATTATGATCTTCACTGAGATCTGTCTTTCCGTTACCACACAAAAAAATTTCCTGAATTTCTAGCGCTTATGAACTAAAATTGATGTTGCAAGTCAAATTTGATTTGTGGACCAACTCACAATTATCAGCGCATTCAGCTGCTAATCTTTAAGTCCTCTGCTCTTGAACCCGAGTTCTCACAAATTCAGGAAGTGAATTTTTGAACGTATCCAATATAATCGTCTCTGTAACGTGGTAGTTAGTTTGTTTCTCTTATTGCCCTCATCCACATATCAAAATCATTTTGTTTTATTCATTAAAATGAAATATAGATTTCACCAGGATCCCTCCTTAGGTTACTAAAAGCTTGGTTGAAATCGGCTGGTACAAGCAAGAATGCACGTAAGATGCCTTTCTTCATAACGTCGTACACTGCAGATACATCCATTGGTAGTGATGAGAATGTCTCACTAGTTGTACTCAAAAGTCTTGTTTGGGTCAACAAAACCAATATGGTCATTGGGAAATACACTTGTTAGCTGCCTTTTTGAATTAAATCAAAAAAGACTTCCACATCCTCCTCATCAAACTTAGGTATTGCGTGCATTTTATTAAACAGTTTCTCACTCAGCCTTTGATTACATTGGCTTGGCTCATCATCAATCTCTTCTTCAGTAATCGTACTTTCAAACTTCATTTCCACCCTGTTGAGCTGACTGTCCTGTCCCAGTGCCAATTTCTGAAGTTGAAACTCCCTCTTTGTCTTCCTTTCCTCTCATTCCATTTCTTGTTCTTCTCTCTTTTTTCTTTCTCCTTTTTCTCTCTATTATCTCTCTCTTCTCTCTGCTTTTGAATACTATTCAAAACATTTAATTTATTTTTCCCTTTCCTTGACTTTTGCATTTAACTCAATCTGCTTCTTTTTCGATTGAACTTTAGCTATCTTCAAAAATTCTCGTAGTGTTTGCACCGAATTTAGATGATGAGATATTGTCATAATTATCTGTCCGTTCCTCATGGAAGTAGGCATCTCCAACTCCAGCTTGTCTAGTATTTCCAGCACTTTATCATTAATCACCCTGAGAAAACAAACACAAGTCATTTCCTGTACTCCCAAAAATGTCTTGGTGACTGGTACAGCTATTGGTATCCAAAGCACTGTCGAAACAAAATTAATACATCGCCCGGTAAAAAAAAGACATATCACATCACTGCCTTCGAGCCCATGAATTCTAAACCCAAATTGGAACTTTCGCATTATGCTGGCCAACGTTCCACTCCGTCATAGACGAGCATATAATCTCAGCACATATCAGGAAAATAGTCCAGACCCTAACTTTGTAGTTATTTTAAGTACGTGTAGAGTGGATATTCAAGGAGTGATGCACACACACACACACACATACATATATATATAAAATGTAAACTATCTGAAAACTCAACAGATTACCACAACTTAATAATGCTGTTTAAAATACTTGCAACATTCCCCATATACAGCCCAAGGCAAAAAAAGGAAATCAAACACAGCGTCCTAAAGGAAAGAGAGAGATAAATGGCAGAGAGATTCAACATGGACCACGTTCTTCCATGCAACTATTTCTTGGATCAGCAGACTCAGAAAACTCTGCTGACTTAGTCAACCCACAACACACGAGAGAAAAAAAAACTGACTTGTGACAACTTGCCATTGCCCTTTCATTTTTATCAGTTGTTTTCTGAAAACATGAAAGCCTTTTGTCTCAGGCAATACCTGTTAACTGTAATCATATTGGCCCGAACACTCTTCATCCTTGAACTTTCACAATCGCTGCTTTTATGACCTTTTTGAAATAAAAGCCAATGACATCATAACCTTGTTACAGTAGCAGCAGCGCCACTTGACCTTCCCATACGACTTTAAAAATGCTTCCACATCCTACCAATCAAATTTTGGCATAATGTTTTGAACATATTTTAACAGATCCCCTGTCGGTCTTTGGCTACGGTTGTTTTGTTCACTTCTACTCTCTTCATCACGAAGCTTACCTTCACCCTTCACCTCCATCCTTTGAAGTTAGATTCGCGTTCTAAGTGCCATTTTCCGAAGATCTAACTCTCTCTGATCTTTACCTTTCTCTCTCTCCTTTTCTGTCCCTTCTCCCCCCTTTGTCACTCTTCTCGTACACCTTATTTTTGATCTGCAAAAGCGACTCTTTCCATTTCATTTTATTTTGCAGCGGCATTCAAAATATCTCTCTTTCCTCACTGTTTAATCGTAAGTCGCACAACTTTATTTCTTTCTCCTGTTCATTTTCTCTTGGCTCTAAAATATTCTGCTTTAATTTAAATTGAATGTTAACGATCTCAGGATTCTGTCCGTGTTTCAAGCAATTTTAAATGCTAAGCTGTTGGTGTAAGTATCTCTCATTTCCTCACAGTAGGAAACAGCTTCAACTCCAGTTGGTTTGGCATTTCTGGGAGACTTTCCCTGTTCACCTTCTGTAAAGGCCACAAAGTGACTGTATTTCTTCCACTCTGACAAAACTCTTATTGACTGAAAAACCGATAACTACACCAAACACTGTTTAACTCAACCTACTCGTTACCCTTGATTAAACGACGTCTGATATCCGTTTGAAACCATTAAATAAGTCCTGTGAAGAGCCTGAAATCTGATATGAAACAGACCAAACCCCCTAAAGATTTCAAGAAGGTAGCCCAAACACTACCATATCTAATTGATTTAAACAGGTTTGGGGTGGACTGATGTAGCAGGCATAACCCACACAGCTTTGAAGACAACAACATTTATTGACGCACCGTAAAAGGAATTTAAAATGACATAGCTATTTGAAAACACAGTCGACTCGGTCACAACGCAATGATCCTTTTTCAAATACTTACAACATCCCCATACAAGTCGCGCTAGCAGAAAGAGTTAAAATCAAAAACAGGTTCTTACAGCAGAGATGTCACAGAGGGATAGCGAAAAATTCGACATAAAACGGCATCCAGTGGTCCACAGCAGAAACTTGACCAGCACCTGCCATCAAAACAGTTTGCTAAAACTAAGTCAACGCAATCCCTGAACTGGGAGTAATGTCCACTTCACTTTCATTGTACAATTCTTTTTTAAAAGAGCTCTGAAAATCTGTTCCAAGTTGAAACATATGGAAAAGTCTTCCTTTATGACAACTTCGAGAAAAAGAAAATAAGGCAGATCAACCTTGTGATCAGCATTTTAAAACTCTATGCCTTCTGAACTGACCAGTTGGTCTTTTTGCTACCATCAGATATTTGTGCTGAAGAACCGATTAATCCTCTATTCCGTTGAGCTTCCAAATGTGCTAGTGTTCATGAAGTACTCTCTGTTATGTAACACCGTCCAAATTTAATTTGGCTACACCTAACTGTAATGCCATCCAGCAAAGATCTTCTATCATGTCAGTATGCTATATATCCACCCGGTATGTAAAATTTCTCCATCAATTTCTTCTACCTAGGCAATATTTGTGCCATCACTAAATGCATTGTTCGGCCCTAATGCGTCCTTGTGAAGAATTAGGTCCCCAAATATTAATCCTTGCGATAACCCATAAATCAGCATATTCGGCTAATGTAAACAGCTTTCCATTACCAGACTCGGTCGCCTGCCACTCAACAATTTTAGAATGTAAAATGTCTTTTCCCTTCTTTGTCAGGCTCAAATACTAGCCCTTGTCTGATACCTTGCTCAAAAACTATTAAGATTATATCTATTGCACAACCTGAATTTCCAATCTCAGTCGTAGAGTCATAGAGATGTACAGCATGGAAACAGACCCTTCGGTCCAACTCGTCCATGCCGACCTGCTATCCCAACCCAATCTAGTCCCACCTGCCAGCACTCAGCCCACATTCCTCCAAACCCTTCCTATCCATATATACCATCCAAATGTATTTTAAACGTTGCAATTGTACCAGCCTCGACCACTTCCTCTGACAGCTCATTTCATACATGTACCACCCTCTATGTGAAACAGTTACTACTGAGATCGCTTTTATATTTCCCCTCTCACCCTAGTCCTATGACATTTATTTCTAGACTTCCTGACTCCAGGGAAAATACTTTGTCTATTTATTCTATCCATGCCCTTCATGAATTTTAAATCTCTATAAAATCACTCCTCAACCCTCAACACGCCAGGGAAAGCGGCCCCAGCCTGTTCAGCCTTTCCCTGAAGCTGAAACCGTCAAACCCTGGCAGCGTCTTTGTAAATCTTTTCTGAATCCTTTCAAGTTTCACAACGTCTTTGCCATTGGAAGGAGACAAGAATTGTACGCAATATTCCAACAGTGGCCTAACCAATCTTCTCGGAAAACTCAACAATTGTGAATGATATGATCTCTCTAGTCAAATGTAATTATGACTATCCTTAATCAAACCCAATCTCTATAAATGGAGATAAATTCTCAAGTTCAGAATTGTCCCTGTCCTGTCGCTACAACTGACATGAGTCCAATGCTTGTGTGGTTCTATAGATAAACTTTGCGAAATTTGTTGAAAATTTGAATAATATTTGCTGCTTTCCAGTACTCTGGAAACTACCCTGAGGCCAGTGAAGATATAAAAGAAAAGTTAGGACTTCAGTGATTTTATTCCACGTCTCTCAGAGTCGCTCCTGATTCAACTTACTCTCAGGGGAGTATTGGTCGAGTTTTAAGACTGACAGAAAAAACTCAAAGCATCCTCACTCCGACATCGTGCTGCTGAAGTAAATTTAATATCATCTTCCGAAAACCTAAAACTAATTCCTCGTTTATCAAAGTCAATGCAAGTGGTAAATTCTCACATTTCATTCTGTCTTTCTCCTCTGACTCCACACATGTTCTTCCCCGATTGATCTGGAATGAACCCTATTCTTTCACTGGTTAGTCTGTTCCCCTTATCATAGCAGCAGAATACTTTGTGATTCTCCACACTGTTCTGTGGCATTGTGTTTTTTTTAATAATTTCCTTATTTGTTCTCATAACCGCTTTTTATAAAGCCGAATACATGCACCAACATCCTCCAGTCCAACTTCACATTCTCTACTCTACTCCTGTTCCACTGATGTTTCTCCAGCTGTCATACAGGTCACGTTTCCACTGTGTGAAGTTTCTGATATACCTAAATATTCAGGATTTTCTAGGCTTGCTGATCCTACATTTATACCCGAAGAAAATGTACTGTGCCTGTTCTTTCGCTACTTACAGTTTGAATGCCGTACTCTCCCCATCCTCCTCCTCCCGCCCCCTGCAGTGAACAGCTGTTAATTCAACCTTGAGTATCAGTTCGTACATACTTAAGACAGATCCTTCCCGATTTCAATTAAATCTGTGATCCTTAATGCTCTTTTATGCCAAACACGGTTTTCCTTGCTAAGAACAAAATTTAAACTCATTGTGTTGTGCTCAAAACCAATAAAATATTCTTCCACTGTCGCGTTGACCTAAGTTTCTTTTGACATACTGATGTCCGACAATGTCTGTTCCCCGTGGAGTACCATTTGCACGTAGAAATAAAGACTTCTCCTGAACATTTCCGTTTTTCTTTTACAAAAAGGTTGCCACCATACCCTGAAAAGAAAAGAAGACAAAAAAACAACTTCGTACTGTGCTATTATTAATCAATGCTGGGCACTTTAAAATCCCATGAGCTAATTTCATCCTATACTGCAGTGAGAAGTATTCTGAAAGCCGGTGTCGTTTGTTTAAGAGCGCAATAGAGGAGTTTGTTTTGCTTCTTTCAGAGGTGTGGATCACTTTGTAATTCTCTGCCTTATGGAGTGGTGGACATTGACTGGAAAATTCATAGTGGAGATAACTCCATGTTTGTTAGGAAAGGAATTCAATATTTTTCTGAGATAGTTGAAAAAATGGGAGTCAACAAATTCATATATTAAAATGTTATCCGAATTAATGATACGGAAGTTGTGTGGTTCAAATCCTTTCCATCTGCTCCTAATTGCTATGCTTCGATGTGTATTGCATTTTGCTTCTTAAGCAAAGCAATCTTTGTGTTGAAAATAAATGAGATGAACAGGGAATCAAACAGACTGCAGCATTGTGTTTTTTTTATAAAATGTTTTTCTTTTTGAAAATCGTCTTCTACTGTACTTTGTGCCATAAATTGAAACAGCGTTGGATATTTAAAGTTAATTTAATAGCATACAGTTTACATGTATTCCAAGGAAGTAATCATCAGGTGTATCTGTGAATCTGCTATAAAATGCAATTAAACATATTTTGTTGATTCAATTCTTTGAAGTTAATTATTCTTTTCTTAAATTGATTAAAAGTGAAAGTGCGCTCTCCTCAAGCATGAACGAGTGAATATCCGTTGAAGAACACTTTTGCACAGTACAGTTAATGATTCTTTAAAAGCAATAATGCGTGATCAATTAAAGTGAATCACTCAATGTAATTTATCTCGCGACGATCATTCAAATATGTCGAGCTGAAGCATGTAATAGCTCATTTAATTTGATTCTGTGTGCTTTTGACAGTAAGGATTGGGTTTGTTTTGTTATATGACTCATCTTCTTATTGGTTAAAGAAATTTTTCACAATAACGTTGACATCACATATCGAAAATACCCGACAATTCATACTTCGTTTGACCATCAAATGCAATTGTACTTAATATTTTACCGGCATCAAACGTTGCCATGAATCGTTCTGAAAAGCAAAATCTGCGTATGATTATTAATGGATGGCCAAATGCAGACATTGTTGGAGAAAAGCAACTGCAACATTCAAATTTCGCTAACTTGAATTTAGAGAATGGTGTTGTGTTTATGAGATAAGGTAATATAATACAACTGGCAGTCAAAACAAGGATACAAAATGGCATCTTTACATTTCATATTTTATTTTGTTGCTTGCATATATAATACAGCTGAAAAATGTGTTGCTGGAAAAGCGCAGCGGGTCAAGCAGCATCCAAGGAGCTGGAGAATCAACGTTTCAGGCATAAGCCCTTCTTCCGAACTTACGTGTTTGGGTAGGGGCTGAGCGTTAAATGGAGGGAGGTTGGGTTTATGGGGAAGGTAGCTGGGAATGCAATAGGTGAATTGGGAGCAAGGGTGACAAATTGGAGAGGAGGGTGAGTTCATAGATGGGAAATTCGATCCACAAGTCAAGAGCGTGGTACTGAGTTGAAGGTTTGGGGTGGGATAAGGTAGGGGAGTGGATATGATGAAACCGATGAAATCTGCATTGATGCCGTTTAGTTACAGGGTCTCAAGGCGGAAGATGAGGCATTCTTCCTCCAGGAGTCGCGTTGCCAGAGTTTTGTGGTGAAAGAGTCCTAGGACTTGCATGTGCTTGGTGCATTGAGATGGCGAGTGAAGTGTTTAGCCATGGGGAGGTGAATTGTTTATGTGTATGATCCAGAGATATTCACTAAGAGGATCCACAAGTTGGTGTTCTGTTTCCTCGAAGTAGAGGAGACCATATCATGTGCAATGGATACTGTAGATGACACTTTTAGAAGTACTAGTACATTTCTTTCAGATGTGAAATAGCCCTTTGGGGCCTTGGATGGAAGTGAGAGAGATTTTGTGTACACAAGTTTTCATTTCCTATGGTGGCAGGAGGAGGTTCCATGAATATGTCGAAGGCTGGTGGATGGGAGGTGGATCTGACCAGACACTCGTGGAGGGAATGATCACTAGTGGCGCGGTCGGTTTGTAGGTAATGGAAATGTTGGACGATGATGCAATGAACATCGACATTGGTGGGATGGAAAGTACGGACAAAGATATTCTGTCGTTGTTGCATTGGGAGGGGTGGGGTTCAAGGTCAAACGTGCCAGAAGTGGACAAAAGTGGCTGGAGTGCTTTCTGGATGACGTGAGAGGGGAAATTACGGAGTTTGAAGATGGAGGCCATCTGAGTCTTTCTGCAGTGGAATTGGATATTCTGGGAACAGATGCGGCAGAGGCAGAGGAATTGGGAATAAGGGATGGCATTTTTCGATGTGGTAGTGTGCGAAGAGATGTAGTCCAGGAAGCTGTGGAATTATGTGGGTTTTTAGTAGATGTCCACAGTTAGACAGTTACTTGAGATGGTGATGGAGAGGGCCACAAGGTGTCAGAGATGGTCCAGGTGAATTTGAGGTCTGGGTGAAATGTATTAGTGAAGTTGATGAACTTTTCATCCTCATGATGGAAGCATGAGGTAGCGCTGATCCAGTCATTAATGTAGTGGAAGGTAAGGTGGAGTAGTGTGGCAGTGTAGCTGTGGAAGATCGACAAAGTGGCAGGTATAGCTGGTGCACATGTGGGTGCCCATGTCTCCCTTTCTGCTTTACATGAAGTGGGAGGATTGGAAGGAGACATTGCTAAGGATGGAGAACCTGTTTACCCAGGCTGATGGGGGCGTCAGTGGAAGTGTACTGAGTGGGATGGCGTAAGGGGAATAAATCTAGAGCTTGTGGGTTTTCAAACAGACCCCATCACTTGAGGATATATTTCCCTCCCGACGACTATCGGCATTCAAAGAGACCATTTCCACGGTAACTCTATTGTTAGATCCTTATACACCAGCAGCCCTCACACACTCGCAGTATATTCCCCTGCCACCGCAGGAATTGCAAAGCCTTCGCCCCCACCTCCGTCCAAGGCCCCAAAATTTCATTCCACATCTGACAGAAACTTACCTCTACCTCTACAAATATCATCTACTGTATCCATTGAACCAGATATGGTCTCCTCTATATAGGGGAGACAAGACATCACCTTGTGTATCATTTAAGAGAACATACCTGGGACACCTCCATCAACCAACTCTACCACGCCTTGGATGAAAACTTCAACTCCCCATGCCACTCCATCAAGGACATCCATGTCGGGGGCCTTTTCCATCTCAATAAAAAAAACTTCACCACCCGACGTCTGGAGCAAGAACGCCTCATCTTCTACCTTGGGACCCTGCAACCACATGGTATTAATGTAGTTTTCAGCAGTACCCTCATTGCACCTACCCCCAACTTATTCTAGCACCAAGCCTCTAACATGGCAACCACACATCGTCTTTCCCATCTATCCGCTCCACCTTCTTCTCTGACTTATCACCATCTCCACCACCTTCGTATAGCAATTACATTCTCAGCTACCTTTATCCAGCCCGAACACCCTCCCAATTATTTCTCATCCCCGGCCCACAAACCTCATTCCTGATGAAGGGCTCATGCCCTAAACTTCAATTTTCCTGCTCCTAGGATGCTGCCTGATCTACTGTGCTTTGCAGCACTGTACTCTCGCATATAATCTCCAGCATCTGCATTTCTCACTTTAGCTGAACACAATAGTGTAATTGTTACAGAAAACTGTAAACTTTCATCATGCAAGTACATGATGAAAATATCAATTCAGGATGTTGAAAATGAAGAAAGCATCATGTTGATTGTTGAATGTTTTCACAGGGAAAGATTGGTTAGGTTTGTTACTCGGTTCACCTCGGTAGCCTGCCTAACGATGAACACCCTTGCAAGAGTTCAGAGATTTTGGTGTCAGGTCTTGTTAAATGCACGGCACAAATACTATGCATTAATTTAAGCTGACCACAGTCGTTCTCTCAAGTGAAGTCACATTTAACAAAATATCCATAACTGCATTGAGTTTTGCTTTTTGTTTACCTTTTTCACATTGCCTCAACTTTTCCTCTAAAGTTTTCAGAAATTGAATTACATATTAGCAGGGATATTTCAAATGCACTATATTAATCTGAATACAATGCGTGAATACAGAAACCTAGTACAGAGGAGACGAGGTGACATTCCATCACAATTATGTTTCAATAATTAAATTGAATAATATCTGTAACTGCCATTAAAGATATGCCAACTTCATTGCAATCGTTCAAGGGCAAAAGGACAACTTTACTCATGCAAAAGTTTCCTACGCTGAAGTCTTTTTCACGAAAAATGATTCACGAAGAAAATCTAACATTTCAAACTGAAATACGTTTGAAGTACATTATTTCTTGATAGTTCTACGAAGAATATAACTTTTATAAGCAGTACATTAAAATAATATTCACTTTGTCAATGTTTCCTTTGACTTGAATAATCCATAAATTCTACTCACCGGTATATTTCAAAGTTCTCTTTAATTCCTGTAGTTCTGAAATGCCAAAGATATTTATCATTCAAAGCATCTGTGGAAGCATACATGTTTAAGGTTATGTTGATACGGTACTAAAATAAAACTGAATTGCCAACATTTAAGAGAGCTTTCTCACCATTTTGATATGAGCATATTAGGTTTAATTTCTCTCTTCAGACTCTTACGTTCTCTCTTAACGCACCTTCTTCGCTCATAATTGTTTGCATACTTTCCATGTTTAAATAATGATAAAAATACGAATAACTGTTTAACATATTTGCTGTCGTCAGATTATACAGATACCACTTCGATTTGCTCTGATAAAAATACGATTCTTGCGATTCATCACATTTGATAATCCTTTAAATTGAGATAGATGGTCAAGAAAACATAAAAAGTAATGTAACTTGTGCTGCAAGCGTTGAATGTCTTTCGCCAGCCTGGCACAATTTCTCGAAAATTTCTATGTCTGGTATACTCTAAATGGGGAGGCTCATTCATTCAATGAAAACTCTATCATTTCCAAAGATTATTCTGTTTTTATTTTTGCTACACTGGGTGCCTTCATGGAGAACATGGCACATGAACACAATACCTCCTTCTGAATATTGCTGCCTTCATAATCACTTCATTCTAAGCTTTCTCAACAATTTAGATACTAAAATTTCAACGCCATGGAGAAAAATCAAATTCTTGATTCCAAATTGATTTTACATTATCCAGATCTGGCATCACGGTTGAAATAGTTTCCTTTACTCTTGCATGATTTGATGAATAATCTTGACTTTTCGAAAATATCCTATTGGACTCTTCAGTTTACTAGTATTTCCAAAAACAAATGCCATCCAAACACTGCTCAATCTTTGATAGAATTGTTGAAGTCATTATGTTCCTAATGTCGAAGCCATAATTCGACTTACAATTGCTTTCAGGTCCCGAAGACAGTCCAAAAACTAAGGTCATGATAAAGATGTCCCACTGTTGATTTCGGGTGAACAAAGTTAAAAATTGCATAACACCAGATTGTAGTCCAATAGCGTGAGTTGGAATACAGGCTTCTTGAGCGCTGTTCATTTCTCTGGTAGCTTTTTCGTCAGGTTTCCAGCTCCCTGACTATGTTGCAGGTGTCCACAAACGAGTTCCACCATATAACTTTGCTGGACGATAACATGGTGTTGTGTGATTTTCAACAACAAAAAAAGTGTTAGCAGCATGAACAACAATTATTATAATGATAACTTAGTACTTGTGCATACTTCTCGAACACGGGTTCCTTTTCTCCATCACTAAAGAACCAACAAGCAGATATTAAGTTGGAAAAGGAAATTATGATTGGGAGATGCCGGTATTGGTCTGGGATGGACAAAGTTAAACAAAAAACAAAAGACAACAGTTTATAGTCCAGCAAGTTTAATTGGAAGCACTAGCTTTTGCAGCGCTTCTCCTTCATCAGGTGTTTGTGCTGCACACAATTGTTAGGCAGTCTTGTAAGATGTGTATTCAACAACAACTTGACGAAGGAGTAGTGCTCCGAAGTTGGTACTTATAATTAAATCTGTTGGACTATATTTAACTTTGAAAAGATTTTATTTTTCACTGCTGCTGAATGCTGAAGTACCTAGTTAAAGGAAAAGACGATGTAATCAATATAATACCCGTGTCATTCAATGTCCATGTGTTGTCAACATTGGCTAAGGTAAAAATCTGGCAGTTTATCTTTACGTTTTCAGTTACCTTAACTCTACTCCCATTTATCCTGTGTTGCATCGGAGCTCCACTGATTTGCAATGATAATGTCAAAGAATGGCGCAAAACGTTGCCAATAATTCCACATGTATTGCCTTTGACATCACAATATTGCACATGATGTCAGTCCGTTTACAAAAGCTATTTAATAACTGTGTCAAGCATCCTGGCAACACAACGTAAGTGTGTGAATTTCTTTGAATCTGAAAGTTTTTTTTATTTTCCCCTCTAATTCATTTCGCTTGGTTGACTTCATAAGGACATAAATATCATTGTTTGTAGATTTTACATATGTATTTATGTTGTTGAGCAGAATGGGAATACACGTTTTTTTTCAAGCTGGTTTCCATTATGGAGGGTGGCTCGGCTCATCTGCGCAACCTCGGATGTCTTGGTGCAATATTTCCACGATGTGAAATCAACTTCTACAGTGTTTAGGAACCTTGAGCCTGCCTGCAACACATTATACCTGTTCATTAGATGTTTGAGGCATTTATCTCTTCTGGTTCTTGACTTTTTTTCTGATTTGGAAGGATTGGTGTTGGACTGGTGTTAACAGATTTAAAAATCAGACAATACTAGGTTATAGTCCAACAGGTTTATTCGGAAGTCAATTCACCTGTCTCTATAAGACTGAAGTCGGTGGCGTAGTGGACAGTTCGGAAGAATGTTACAGATTGCAGGGGGACCTAGATAAACTGCAGGATTCGGCTGAGACGTGGCAAATGGAGTTCAATTCAAAAATGAGAGGTGATGCACTTTGGGAAGAATAACAGGAAGGCAGAGCACTGGGTCAATGGAAAGCTTCTTGGTAGTGTGGATGTGCAGACGGATCTTGGAGTTCATGCACATAGATCCCTGAAAGTTTTTTCACAGCCATGTTGATAGAGCTGTTAAGAAGGCATACAGTGTGCTAGGTTTCATTTGTAGAGTGACTGAGTTCAGGAGCCACAATGGTATGCCACAAATATAAAAAAAATCTAGTGTGGCCACACTTGGAATATTGTGTATAGTCCTGGTCGCCATGTTTGGGTAGGATGTGGGAGCATTGGAAAAGGTGCATAGGAAATTAACGAGGATGTTGCCTGGTCTGGAGGAAAGGTCTTATGAGGAAAGGCTGTGAGACTTAGGTCTGTTCTCATTGCAAAGAAGAAGGCTAAGACGGGATTTGGTAGAGACATAAAAGATGTTTAGAAGATTAGATAAGCTGGGCAGTGTAAGTCTTTTTCCTAGGATGATAACATCAGCCTGTAGGAGGGGACATAATTACGAATTGAGGGGTGATAGATTTAAGACAGATGTCAGAGGCAGGTTCTTTACTCAGAGAGTGTTTAGGTCGTGGAATATAATATAGATAAGTTAGCCAAATTAGGGAGATTTAAGCAATCCTTGAATAAGCACATGGATGGTAGTGGGATAATGTAGGGGGACGAACTGAGAATAGTTCACGTGTCAGCAAAACACGTGGTCGAAGGTCCTGTTCTGCACTGCATTGTTCTGTGTTCTATGTTTGTATCAGCTGTTGATGCAAAACGTGGCAATATGTATTCTCTACTATTTTTCATGCTATGATCAGTACAACATGAAATGGTATTTTTGTGAAATGCCAAGTGATTATGAAAAACGATGTTCCCGAAATTCATGTTGACAAAATGCATTCGCATATCGCACCATTTCATGTCCGTGGATATTCCACAGTTGTGATGCGTGAACGTTCGGGTGATTAGTGTTTTGTAGCAGCCCCATAGCTCTTGGGAATCACGTGAAATATTTTGAAGGAATACCGCAGTAATATTTTAATCACATTGCAGATTACACTTTGCTAAATCGATATGTTTCAAAAGGTTTGATATTTTTCATTTCACTGTATTTTGGACGGTGTGGTTCTGAGTGATCACCTAATTCACAGAATGAAGTGAGAAGAAAAACATAAAAAATATGGTAAGATAGAACGTAGGAGGATTAGTAGGATATTCAGCCCTCTCAATCTACTCCACCATTCAATATCACACTGGCTGATATATCTAGTCAGTACTTTAAAATGGCTTTCGCGCTTTGACCCACTTCACACTGCGTGAGACAGCAGCAGAAAATGACCCAAGATAGAACATGACAGGTACACGTAACTGTAGTTTTAGGGAGTTTACAAACGTATTAGGTTAATGTAGCTTGAACAAGTTCGAAAAATAGCAACTGTGTGGATCCAAGGTACGAGAACAAACATAAAATACACAGCTTTAGCTGTTTACACATACGACATAGATAAGAATATTTCAGGCTACATTTGATTAGTAAACCTGTATAATTATTGAAACAATCTTTTAAAATAGTAACAGGAGGCTACAATTAAATCCATCAAATAATACAGTCTTAGAGTCATAGAGATGTACAGCATGGAAACAGATTATCCTATAGCAGGTATAAAGTTACACATATGAGAAAAGTCACTAAAAGCTTTCAGAAAAAACGTTTCAAATAAATAATGAGAGCAAACCATCTTAGAAAGTAAAATATAACACACATATCATTGCCAAGAGTATTAGATCGCAGGTATGGAAACTATCAGACATCGCAAATTGGACTGAATGAACACATTGTATGATAAATACAGAGTGTTTTGTACTAAACTTGCTGAGGAATAAACTGATCACAATTCCACAGGTAAAGAATTTTATCATTGAATACAATCATACAAACTTGTCAGAATTCACATTACAGCAGTTGGTACGAATGAGTATTCTTTTGGATTTCCTGTGATGAGATTAATAAGAAATTTGAAAGACTCTTAAGTGATAGGCTAACATGCATTTCATGTCACTTAACACGATGCAGCTGGCAAATATCACGGAGGGAATACACTTAAATGCAGTTCCAATTGCGAAAATTCGGAAAAAAAAAGATGAGCTAAGAGAGTTTGGGAAATAGCCTGACAGTATGGAGAACCAGGATTTGACCACATTTCTGCCCAGCTCTAACAGTCCAGTCATACGATTACCTTAATTGGACATGTATTTAATCAATATGATTGGTTTGCAAATTTTAATGGGGAGATGGAACAAATGTATGGAAATATATGAGTTTCTTTCTGCAGAGAAGTGTTTTCTGGGTTTTCAGAGGTTTTGTCCAACGTTCTAATTTTAATAAACTTATTGATGCTGGAAGTCAGCTTTTGAACATCCACTCAATCTCTTGTTTATTCCATCCCAACACCCTGAGAACTGTTAAGTCTTAATGGGAAACACACAATGCACATTTTCTGTTTTCAAATATTATTCGTGTCATTATTTCTATCGATCTCGTTACTTGAGCTTCTTCAGAAGACAATCTAAATAATTCTTCTAAAACTTAATTGAATTTTCAATTGAAGAGTCAACAACTGGCTGTTGAAAATAATTTTTACTTGCGATCACCGAAGTATGTCTACACAAAGTTTCATTTGGGTACAGATACGACATAATGACGAATCAACTGTTCATCTGCTATTGAGTTGTGTGATATGAACAAAGTAATAATCATCTTCCCTGTCATCTTACGAAATTGTACTTCAACTGCCTTGTCTTTATATGGGAAAGTAATTATTTACAACCCTCAATTACGGTGCTCATTTAGCTTCATTGTGCATCGGATCCACGCTTGCATTGTGTGATTTGTTTTGTGAGAAAAACGAGGAGTGGACATTTACCTACTAACGAGCGTGATTGCAGATATTCTATATACAGTTGCTCGTACCTCTAAAACTGCTTCTTGTCCTGTATTACTATTTACTGTTTGTTTTTTTTTTCTCTCCGAGTCACTTTCAGCAATTATACATTAGCTCCAGGTAATTAATCATACACCCAGACATTTGATATGAGCCCATTTTTTTTTTAATTTGGCCAATTATTTTCAAATCTATAGATTACATGAATTAATAATTACATTATCGTAGGTTTGAGGATGTTTCTGCTGAAAACTAATTCTTAGCCCTCTTGCTTCTCCGTCAGAACTTTCAAGTCAATGTCATCTGGAAAATGTAAACAACCATATCTTTACAGACATTTGTAATATGACACTAGGTTACATCGCAAATTATATTAGATATATGTATTCTGTGTAAGTAAAGTTGAAGAAGCACTAGCCCATTTCATATTGTCGAAAGTAATGTAATTAATGTATTGCTTTGACATTCTCAAATATCAATCAATCAATCAAACTAAAAGACAAGTTTGACTGCTGTTCATTGCAATGAAAACCAATTTTGGATTTGTGTCCCTCCTAAATAAAAGTTATCTTTGTTTTCCATTGTTCCTCTCACCGTTTGTTACAATAGCTTCTATATTAATATTTTAGATTTCAATTTTTTTGCAGGAACGTCTGAAGTAATTTTGAATAGTTTGTTTTTCTCAATTACTTAAATGTCCAATCATGACCAATGCTCAGCAGATATGTTTGGCTGTAAAGCACTGGTGAAAAACTGTCAAAATAGGAACCTTTTTTTAAAAACAATTGCTTATGTTTTGTTCATTAGAATATAATGATTATGGAACGTGTTGTCACATGGCATATACTTCCTCGAATCCTCACTGTTCCTGCGGATCAACACATCTATGTAATGAGAAAAACTATGCATAAGTCCCTAAAACTGGAGACCAAAAGTGCAAATTCAACTTCTCGTCTATTCATTAACATTCAATGCGACGCTGTCTGATCTACTAACTGCTATATCGACTGTCTAGATTTTTAAAATAACCCTTGATTGTCTTAAAGAAGCCTCCGCAAATTTCAGGCTAATATATTTTAACAGGTTCATGAACGACAAGGCAAGAATTCCCCCCACATATATGGAAACAAAACGGAGAACAACACTTTATTATAGGTTTACAGTTTATGATCCTATAATCCCCCCTTATGAAAGAAACCAAAATCCGTATAAACATGGCAAAGGAGCTGGCCCAAACTGTGACTGATTTTCTTATTTAATAAACAAGAGCCACGTGTTCCAGTAGGGATGCAATTTGGTTTTTCAAACTATCCCAGCTCCAAAGGGAAATAAAATCCTTGAATGTATTATGTTCAGTCTACGAAGGTTTTTGAATGTTTCAGAAAGTTTATTTATGATTGCTGTAAATTCCAAGAGTATAAACCTGATTTAATTAATCTCTCCTTATAAAACGGTCAATTTTGTACCGTGGGTTAGTAAACTTGATTATTATCTCTAAATGCATTGCAGGTTTCCTTAATTATGGTGCTGTAACCTACCCATTGCAATCCGATTTGTTCTGACTCTTACATTGCATATTTCATGCAGCACTTTCCTCGATTTGAAATTATTTCCTTTTGGAAAAAAAAAATCACCTTGCCATTTGAATTCCTCATTACACTGTAAATCTGGATGCAGACTTTTTAAAAAAAAATGTTACTCATAGATGAGGGCTCCGAGATTCCTTTTATCTGTACCATCTACAATGTTTTACCATTTGTCTAAGATGATGCCCCTCTCGTCCCCCTGCCAAAGTGGATGTATCACAGTTTTGCACGTCATATTATATCTGCATTTTTTTCTGTCTGCTTGCTTTTTCACTTCACTCCTTTCACAGAGTTCTGTGGTTTTCCTGACTATTCAGATTTCTATTTTTGTTTTGTGCCATTTTCAAATCTGGTCACAGTATATTAATTTTCTTCATCTATTTAATCTGACTGGAGACCTGTGACGAGTGGAGCGACTCAACGATCAGTGGTTGGCCCATTTCTGTTTATTTTCCATATCAATGAATTGCTTGAAAATGTGCAAGGCATGAATATTAAGTTTGCACTTAACAATATAATAGATAGTATCGTGGATAATGACGAAGGTTTTCAAAAGTTAGAGCAGGACATTGAGAGGGAAGTTTAGCCAAGAAATGAAAAACGGAGTTTAATGCAGATCAATGTTAGGTCTTGCATTTTGGAAAGTCAAATCAGCATGGGAGTTTAATGCGAATGGTTGGGCGTTTATGAGTGTTGTGCAACAGAAGGAGTTTGGAGTAAGTTGCACAATTTGTGGGCGGCACGGTGGCACAGTGGTTAGCACTGCTGCCTCACAGCGCCTGTAGACCCGGGTTCAATTCCCGACTCAGGCGACTGACTGTGTGGAGTTTGCACGTTCTCCCCGTGTCTGCGTGGGTTTCCTCCGGGTGCTCCGGTTTCCTCCCACAGTCACAAAGATGTGCGGGTCAGGTGAATTGGCCAAGCTAAATTGCCCGTAGTGTTAGGTAAGGGGTAAATGTAGGGGTATGGGTGGGTTGCGCTTCGGCGGGTTGGTGTGGACTTGTTGGGCCGAAGGGCCTGTTTCCACACTGTAAGTCTAATCATCAATTCACCCAAAGTGCAGTCACAGGTTAACAGTGCGGAGAAGAAGGCTTTTCGCGGACTGGCCTTCATCAGTTGGGGCACAGAGTGTCGAAGTTGGGAAGTTTCACTTGTCCAGAATGTTGCTATTGCTGCACTTGGATAATTGTCTTCAGTTTTGATCACCTTGCTATAGGAAGGAAGTTATTAAAATGTAAATAATTTGGATGAAATTTGCAAGAATGTTGCCTGGGCTGGAAGGCCTAAATTATCTTGAGAGGTTCGACTACTGAGGACTTCTTTCTTTAGAATGCAGAAAACTGAGGAGGAAATTATAGAATTGCATAAGATCATGAGAGGCATGGATAGGCTGAATATAATCTGTATTTTTTCCCCAGGATTGTGGAATCAAGGACTAGAGTGCATTACGTTAAGGTTATAGAACAAAGAATAAAACGGAACCTGAGAGGCAGCATTTTAAACAGAGGTTGGTATGCATATGCAATGAGCTGCTGGTCCAACTGGTTGAGTCAGGCACATGAACAAATTTTAAACTTTGGACAAATACATGGGAAGGAAAGTTTTGGAATGATACTGGCCAAGAGCAGGGAAATGGACTTAGCGTGGATTGGCAGTTTGGTCTGCATGGACCAGAATTGGCCAAACTACTAGTCTGTATGCTATTGGAATTTATGACTATGATTATTAATGGATAATGGATGTTGTATTGGTAAGATGGTGCGACCTCAAGTGAGTAAGCAAAATATGAGTCTTTTATTTTCAGTATTTAGTGCAACCTTACGGTTTCACTTTGTTCAGAATGCATGTTGCAAGATGTATAATTAAAGAACCTCGGATCACAATATCTTTGTGATGCAAAATGAGAGAAAGGTATTGCCGTTGAGTGGGAAGTAAATTAGACCAAGTTACTTGCAGCGGAGAACACGTGTGCAATTCGTTTTCTTTCCTGATTTGTGCAATTTAGGTGTTTGCTCAATGCTACAGAGGAATTGCTAATAAAGGAAGAATCTATCCACTATGATTCATGTAGATGCCAACACCTTCGCTAAAAATAGAAATATGTTCTGGCAAGAGACAATAAGCAGCTTCCTTTTCACTTACACAAAAAAAAACGAGCTGGAAAATAAAGTTCCACATGAGCCATGGGAAATTGTTTCCTTGGAGGATAAAATTATATATACTAATGTCCTGTTATAATTGCAGGTAAGATAGCGTCAAACTAGAGAGGGTTCTCAAGAGAGCTACAACAATGTTGCCAGGTATGGAAGGTTTGAGTTAAAAAGAAAGGCTGGAACGGCTGGGACTATTTCTCACTGGAGCATTGAAGTTTCAGGGCGATATGACAGATGTTTCCAAATTAATGAGAGGAATAGATATAATTAAGGTGTGTTGAATTTCACCTCGGATTTTGGATTCTAATCGAGGAGACACATTCTTTAGATGAGATGAGAGAGATTTTTAAAAAGACTTAAGTGACATTTTTTTAACCAAGAGGGGTATTCATGTGTGGAATGAACTTTGCGAAAAACTGGTGGATGTGGGTGCAATTATACATTCACCAAAAATTTGATGGGAAATTATAGGAAATGTTTGGAGGTATATGGACCAGGGACAGACATTTTAGATTAGTTCAGTTTAGGATTACGTTCGGCACGGACTTGTTGGATCAAAATTTCTGTTTCTATGCTGTATGACATTATGACTCACTGAGAAAGTGATGACAGCAGATACTGGAGATCAGAGTCAAAAAGTGTGACTCTCGAAAAGCACAGCAGGTCAGGCACCATCTGAGAAGCAGGAATGTCGAAGTTTGGGGCATAAGCGCTTTGGCAGCAATGTGTCATGGGTCTCAATTATTAGGACACATTCCTCTGAATTGTTGAAATTGGAACGTAGACCATTGAATAGTCTTCACATGGGCGGTGAATTGGTGAATGTTCTCAGAAGGAATGATGTTCATGTCTTTTAAACCAGTGCACGCGATCAAACGCCTGATGTTGCCACTGATCATGTAGCAAAAATATATCAGATGGAGTCAACGTCATAGAAATTGGAAACTAACAAAAACAGGAAAGATTACTTTTAAAACAGAAAGGATAAACCAAGAGCATGAATCAATATTAATGAAAATATCCAAAACTGTTATGAATAAATTAATTTACGTTGGAAATCATGGGCGCTGCAATAGACTAACGGATTAATAAAAGAACATTAAAAATTATGATCTGACAGAAATTGCAGAACATTAGTTGCAAGATGAGAGAAAATGCATTCTATATATTCAGATCATAAAATAATAGAGTTCATTTGTGTTTCAGGGAAAGAAACTGTTTAGTAATGACACGAAATAAAATGGAAGATGACATTTCAGGAGTGGTGTGTAAGTCATCTAAATATGACATCTGCTTGTGAAGAAAATTAAAACGATAAAAATATTGCAATGTATAACAAATATACAGTGATAGACCTTTTCGGTTTGAATCTACATGTATACTGGAAAGCAAGTTCTTAAAGTTGGCCACGATAAAATGTATGCACGTACATTTTTTGATAATTTCTAAATTGATCATTTGCTATCTGCAACCAAGGAACAAACGAAGATAAGACAAAGACCACAACATGATTAAGGATTAATCTGTTTGAAAAGGACTTTTTCCCAAGTTCTAAGTTTAAGTGGGGACAATTGTGAGAGGAGGAAAACAGACCAAGTTAATGGATACTTGAAACTGGATTTACAAACAGGCCAATTGAACTGTCTTTGCATCTGAAAAAGGAGAATTAAAGTCCACACAAAATAGATATATTTCAAATGAAAAAGAAAAGCCACGGCATAGATCCCACATCTGCATTTTTATACACTTATCACGTTTTATATAATTCAATATATGTGGCTGTCAGATGTATTTGAAATAAATGAAACAATGAAAGATAATTTCTTCAAGTACTTATGCAGGATGACAGTATAGCAACACAGGATAACAATATAGAGTGCATAATATAGATAGCTATTTAATTTCAATCGACATTATTACTTTCTGTACAGATCTTAAGGAACTAAAACAAAAATGCTTCTGTGAACGTTCATGTAATTATAAAAAAAAACGATGCTAAGACATTGCTGGTTGTGTTCAATTGACATGTTTTGTTCGTCTTCAACACATTGCGTGTCAATAAATTCCAGAATATAATTTTCCAGCAAGAACTTAAGTGGCATAGTTAAAAGAAAGTAAACAAAATCCTATGGAAATCGGACTGTTGGAACTTTTAAAAATGAGCAGATCTGACAGCATTTCTGGATAGAAATCAAAATTAACAATTTAAGGCCAATAAGACTTCATTAGAACATCTGATTACCAAACGCTGAATTCAGAACATCACCTCAAGGTTTATTTATTAGTCTTTCTGCATAACCCATTTCCTTACTCTAGTACCGTTGTTGCTTTTTAAGGTTTGATTTAAAACGTTTCAAGAGTGGAATAAGTCACAGTCTGCAGGGTTAGTGTATTATGCACACTATTGATGTCCTTTCAAGTTATTGAACAGAGGTCACCAGTTAATAATCGATGCGCTGGTCTTCATTTTACGTCAATTCTTAGATTCCATTGCGGTGGAACTGTAGTATATTGCTCTTCTTCATAGGAAAATGGACTCCAACATACAGAAAAAAAAACTTACAGGGTCGTTAGCAAGAAATTTGTCAAATCTTGACAGAAAGAATATTATTGAACCTTCCAAGAACAATAATTTAGAAAGACATTTGCACAACGTTTACTGGATCATGCAAAATCACTTGTTTATATGAAATAAACGCTGAAAAAGTGCAATAAGTCAAGTAGCATTGCGGAGCTCCTCAGATGCTGTCTGACTTGATGTGCTTTTCAAGCGCCACACATCTCGAGTCTGGCTCTCCAGCATCTGCAGTCCTCACTTTGTCCTATTTTTATATGAATGAAAAATCGTGCTTAAACGATATACTCGAGGCATTTGATAACATAATGTTTTCAATCAATTACTGTGCTTAAACTTTCAGAAGCAAGACGATCACAACCGACATCAAAGACTGTTATGAAAAATAAAATCTCATCATTTTTTGGCTTGGATAAAAACGTATCAGGTAAGGATAAATTGAATTTCACTATAAGGATACATGTGTTGGATAAGAAGAGTCAAAGGGTCACTGTGGTCTCAATGCAGAAATGTTATGTTCAGGTAATCGAGCAAGCACAAGTCAAAAATAACCGTGTAACACTTGTGTTTGCATTTTCCAGCACTTGGCCTCGGCATCTCAAGTATGTTCCTACATATGTGTTAAGTCTTATGTGAGTTTCCATTTCTACCACTTTAACAAACACGACATTCTAGATTCACATTAATTTCTGAATTAAAAAAAGATCAGCCTCGCATCCCCACTATACCTCAATCCATTTTTTTTTTGAAAATCCGTTCCCCTTGCCATTTATTACTAAACTAGCAGGAAACGTTTCTTCTTGAGTACCCTGTATTTGTCCCTCACAATATTCTTAATCTCACTTACATCTTCCCTTCCCACGTCCCATTGCTTTTTTTTCTGCTACCAAATAAATGACAGTAGTTTGCTAAAAGTCACTTCATAATAAAACCTTTGCCACATTTAAACCATCTTGAGAATTCTATGTCTTACACTCGCCAATGTAGTCACATTGATCTTTTCCAGTGAATTCCAGAAACAGATACAATGCTCACACTATGTTCGCCACATTTGTGTTTCAAAACCAGGCGGATTACAACATCGCTGAACTTAAACTATATGAGTTAGACAATAAAGTTGAGTAACCCTTTCGCCCTATTCAACATTTTATCCACCTTCTGTCTACATTAAAGGACCAATGGACATGCCCCACAATGTCCCTCTGGTCAACGGTTCTTCTCAAGGACGAGGCTCAAACTCATCACACTCTGATTCACCCTGATGCAATTCTTGCTTAAATTAACAAAATATATTGGATGCAAACCAAATGTTTTGGATGCAAAACTTGATATTTCGCTATTAATTTTCTCTAACATAGAACAGTGCAGCACACGAACAGGCTTTCCATATCGCCATGCCTGTGCTGACCATCATGCCACTCAAAATATATTCAATCAGCTTACATGCGGTTCCTTTCCACCCATTTTCTGCCATTTGAAGTCCCAGTCTAAAAGCGACTTAATGTGTGCAACTGTGTGTGCTTCTACAAGTTCCTCTGAAAGTGTGCTCAAGGTGCATGCCACCCTTTACCAAATATGACTTTCTTCTCAATTTTCCCTAATATTTTGGCCCACTCACATTAGACATGCAGACGAAATATTTGACATTTTCCACCGTTAGAACAATGAACTGTAACTAAAATGTGTTTACCCCTCATAATTTTATAAATCACATTTATATCTCCCCTCTACTCTGCCTACTTAATCTTCCTCTGCTTCCAGGAAATCAACATCAGTCTTTCAGATGTCCCGTCATAACTAAAACGCTGCTGCCTGGACAACATTTGAGAAAGCTCTTCCCAGTGAAATCACATTTCTCCAATGCTAAGGATACCAGAAATGCATCCAATAGTCATGCTAAGAAGCATACAGCTGTTTTTAATGAACACGAGGGTGACAATATCTCAGATCTTAAATGCTCTGCTCTGATTAATAAAGTTAAGAATCCCATATGCCTTCCTAAGCACCGTATGTATTTTTACGGCTCCCTTAAGGCCCCAGTTGACATGCACTTCAAGTTTCTTCTGAATGTCAAACAAGTTACAAACGCATCCCTCGACCGCGACACCATAGTTCCGAGCTCTTTTCCGATCTGGATTCATTTAACCAAATATTTTGCATCCCATCAGCTAGTCACTTCACTTTCAAACTAATCGAACATAGCAGAATACAGCACAAGAACAGGCTTTTCAGATCACGATGTCTCTGCTGACCATGGTGCCATTCTAAAAATATCCCATCAATCTACCCATAGTCTCTCTTCCACCTATTTTCTGTCTGTTGACATGTTTGTCTAAATGCTTCTTAGAAGTTGCTATTGTGTGCATTTCTACGAGTTATTCTGAAGGCATGCTCAAAGTACATACTAACCTCTTTTGAAAAGAAAACCTGCTTCTCAAATTTACCTTGTACTTCACCCTTCTCACTTTAGGTCTATGCCTCTATTAGTTGACATATTCACCTTCGGGGAAAAAAAATCCAATTATCCACTCTTCCAATTCCTCAGTTGATTATATGCAATTTTATCATATCATTCCCTGTTTCCGACACTCCAGTGAAAACAATGTATGTTTGTCCAACCTATCTTTATAGGTAATACACTACAATGCCCAAAACAGACTTGTAAACATCCTCTTTTCGCACCTTCACATTCTTCCTACTGTGAACAGAACTATACACAATGCTTTAAATATGGCCCAAAAATTTATACAGCTGTGACACGATGTGCTATCTTTTAAAGTGAATTTCCGACTGATGAAGACGCACACACCTCATGCCTTTCTTTGCTAACTCATCTACTAGTTTTGCAACATTTGGGGAACCATGTATTTACAAATCGAGATTTCTTTCGGCATCAATATACCTGTATATTCTGCCATCAACTATGTTATTTCCTCCTTTACATGACCTCTCAAATACATCATCTCATACGTCCAGGTTAAACTCCATGAGGCATTTCTCTGCTCTACTTGCTGACTGGCTTGGCCCTGCTGCATTCTTTAGGAACTTCGAAATCTCCAGCTATTCCACCTCATCTGCAAACCTACTAATCAGATTGCGTGTAACTTCGTGCAGATCATTCATATAAGTCAAAAACAACCAAAGCCGAATTGTTTTCTCGTATGGCACATAAATGTTCACATATTTCAGTCAGAAATGCATGCTTCTACAGCAGCTTTCTGACGTCTATAACAAAGCTAATTTTGTCTGAAAATGTGTTGCTGGAAAAGTGCAGCAGGTCAGGTAGCATCCAAGGAACAGGAAATTCGACGTTTCGGGCATAAGCCCTTCATCAGGACTTATGCCCGAAACGTCGAATTTCCTGTTCCTTGGATGCTGCCTGACCTGCTGCGCTTTTCCAGCAACACATTTTCAGCTCTGATCTCCAGCATCTGCAGACCTCACTTTCTCCTCAAAGCTAATTTTGTCTACAACTTATCTTACACGAATACCATGTTGTTAATCGTCTGGACCAGCTTACCATGATGCACCTAATCAGAAAACTTGCTGAACCCCACGCAAACTCTTATTAAATGATGACCCTCATCCAATTACCTGATCATTTCTTCGAATTATAAAAGTGACACACATGTGTTTTAATAGATTGCAAATTAAACAATTCATGTACACTATTCTGTTTAAATTATCGCAACATGCTCCTGAATTTGATTCTTATATTCTTCCTTGATTGGATGTTTTGTCCCTGGCTGAAGAAGAATTTATTGCCGTTCAGTGAGTGCTTTTTACCAGGAACTTTGCATAGGTAGATGTTCACGTCATTCAGGAAAACGTTTTATGATATTGAACGAGTTGAAGATGCCAGATTGCAGCTGTGAGGAAGAAAGCTGACTTGTTTTTAGAGAGAGATTACAGCCCCTGATGTTATAATAAATCTGCTGACCTTGTCCTTTTAGCTGGTCGTGTTTGGTGTGCTTGAAATCAACTTTCAAAACAATCTTGTTGAATTTCTGCAGTACAAGTTTTGTACAATTTATAATGATACTAGTTCTGCTTCAGTGGTGGATTGGGCCCACATATCGTGTTATGAGAATAATTGTGTCTGTTAGTTTCCCCAACAATGGTGTTATGCACCAGGCCAAACCCGCTCAGAACATTTAAGAAGTTATGCCAGACCTTAACGTTGCTAATTGTTTTAAGCATTTGTAACGTGAATATTCCAGGTGTGATGCAACTGGTCAAACCAATTACTCTTAAACAAAATATAATTTATTTACAAGATTACCGAATAAAACACGAACAGAATAGAACAGAATATAAAATATCGTAACCTACCTGAAAAAAATACTGATTATCAAATACTTGCAACAATCTCCACAATTGTCCCTTGCACAAAAGTTAAAATTAAACAACGGGACGAGCATTCGATATGCCAGAGATAGAAGGATCAGCCAGCAGCTTTTTCAACTCTATAGGGTTAAAAACAAACCAAGCAAGTTTGAAATTGAACTGGGAGAACTGGCCACTCCCCTTTCATTGTGCAAGTTTCTTTAATTTAAAAAAACCTTTTTTTTTCCTCAGGCAGTACCCTCAGTTAGCTATAATCCAATTGTCCTGGAAGGCGTTCAGTTTAGACTTTTAGGACAGTGGGCGGCACAGTGGTTAGCACTGCTGCCTCACAGAGTCAGAGAGCCGCGTTCAATTCTCACCTCAGGCGACTGACTGTGTGGAGTTTGCACGTTGTCTGCGTGGGTTTCCTCTGGGTGCTGCGGTTTCTTTCCACAGTCCAAAGATGTGCAGGTCAGGTGAATTGGCCATGCTAAATGGCCTGCAGTGTTAGGTAAGGGGTATGTGTGGGTTGCAGGTTGGTGTGGACTTTTTGGGCTTTTTTCCCACACTGTAAGTAATCTAAAACAAGGAGTCTGTGCCTTTTGCGATATACCTGAACAAATGAAAAGACAAGGACAACACACTTGTTTTTTTTTGTCAGAATTGTATCATCAAGCGTCCCCATACGAAAATGAAAAAAAAAATCCTAAGATTGTTACGGTATATTTATTATGAACATGCAACAATGAACAGCTACATTCTGTTTCAATCTGACTTAATCCTGCAAACAAATGCCTTCGTTTTTTATTCAAGCCTTGAGAATGCATTAGCAATGATATTTTTTGCATCCTGCAACATGCACAATTTTCACATTGAATTACCTTAATAACAATGTCGATGCAAACAGACCAGCATTTGTGTTCTTAAGTCTCTCCACAAACTTCATGGATTCTATGCAATGAGCAACATTATCTTATAAACATTCTGGGTAATATAACTTTTGAAATGTTGTAATATCAACACCAAGCTCAATGACTCTTTCTAAACTGCTGAATATTTTTGCTGAACATTCAAATTGCTGGCGAAATACACGATATCTCTTTCTTCCTTCTCATCACCTTCCTGCATGAGCAATGCTCCGAAATCCACAACATTTGCATCAACAGCCACCTTGAATCTCTTCGTGTAATTACGTGTGGCTAATAATAGAGCTGTGCTTAACACAGATTTCAGTCTTCTATCCACTTAAATATTTTGATTTTCTTATGCAATGCAGACAGTGTTAAGACCTGTTATGCATTTCAACAAAATCCAACCAATCCTGGAAACTGTCGCTTTGTTGTTTTTGTGTGTGGTATAGCAAAATCATCAAACACCTTTGCTTTTGCATCCCAGGGTGATTGTTTACATGTCCAATAACATGGTTCAGGAATGTAATTTTGGCTTTTACAAATATACTACTCGAAACTTCCATCACCAATTCTGACTTCTGATTTCGATTGACCAAGTCTTATAAAAGTTGCAAACGGTCCTTCAATGTGTAAATAAAAATCACTAGGTCATCAACATATAAGCCACAGTCCGGCTATGACCTCATTGGTTAGTCTCTAAAGTAAGGCGAGCATATTTTTTGTACCAAGTGACATGAGTTTAAACTGAAAGAGTCCACTCCGCGTTACGAAAGCCGAAAGTAACTGCAGTCTTTCTGCAAACCTACCTGCGAGTATTCACTGAGCATGATCATTTCGAAACACAAATTGCTGGTCCCACGTTTTCAATGCAATCTTTCAAACGCATATTCAGATGTGCAAAAGTTGCTTTAAATGCATTTACTTTGCAATACCCAGAGGGTAACATTTTGTTTTGACATCATTAGTATGGGTAAGCACCAGTCACTGTAACTCACTTCAATTATGTTGCCTTGGCGTATGCGTTGCATCTCCATTTGAGCATGTGCCTTGCTTTCGAGTGTTAAGTCTAGAAGAATGCTGTTTAATTGGAACAGCATCTCCTAAATCCACATCGTTCATAATTAGGTTAGCACTTCCCAGCTTATTTCCCCACCCCCACCCCCGCCCCCATGTAATAGGAATAACTCTTTCAGGTCATTTTGATATACCTCGGGAAAGAAAGTCAAAAATAAGGATAAATTCAGATTCATTTTGTGTGTATGCCTTTTCATATAATTTTCACTTTTCTGCTGTTACTCAGTTAATTCATCTGTAAATAATTATTCCTGCTGTGTCGTTTATCTGCTCCTAACTTTTCTTAAACATTTAATCAAATGAGGTCTCTGCTAATTCCATTTCAACTCTCTTCTCTGTGCTCTTTGACCTCTCCTGCTTCAACTGTGTCTTTGTGACCTCATTACCACACAATCAAGATAAATCCAAGAATATGTATACTGAAATATTTCATTTGCCAGAGTTTCTACTGGCTTTTCAATCAGTGTAGTCAGAACTCCTAACTGTGAATCGTCTGTATCATTAGCAAAGAAAAATTGTATTCGTGGTATTGAGAATTTGTCAGTACTACCACCACAACTTCGACGTTCTTCAAGGACTGCTTCCACTTTTCCAGAAAGGTAAGAGTAACGAGAAGTCATGGTGCGACAAGAAATGCTCAGTTTTGTAAAGTGATGTCAAATCTCCACTCTTCACTGGGTACTAAATCTCACTTTACATATTTGAGTGTGTATAGTCAGACCATGAATTCGTTTTCTACTCGTAGTTATTTACAGGTGCATATTTCCTCAGCTAGATATACCACAGATTGAAAGCATCTTGTATCGATTGACACTGTAAACTCATTTCCTGCTGCTCCAAGCCGATGCAAGTAAACTTTTCCTGCACAGTGACATGTTTTAAGAAATTTGGGACTTCTTCCTTAAGAGACTTCCAACCAGATTGTACGTTGTGTTGCAACTTTCTCACTTCCGCTGGGCTTTCCGTTACCACTTCAACAAAAATCACTGTCTTCTCCTGTTTTGCTAGATCCGAATTCCGAATGCCCTTCTAATCAAACAACACTGTGACTTCATGTGACCGAGTTTATTGCAGTGAAAACACCAGAGCATTTTTTAAACCTTTGTGTCCCCGTCAAGTGTTTCTTTATGCCCTATGGTATGTTATGATAGACAATAGACAATAGATACAGGAGTAGGCCATTCTGCCCTTCGAGCCTGAACCACCATTCAATATGATCATGGCTGAGCATTCCTTAAACAGTATCCTGTTCCTGTCTTATCTCCATAACCCTTGATTCCGAATCCTTGAGAGCACTATCCAACTCTTAATGTTAATCCTATGAACTTGATCCTATCCTTCCCTTTCCGGTCGAGGGTTTCTCTATACTACAATTGTTTTTCTCCCACATGGATTGAAATTGATTTTGAAAGCCAAACTTTGATTTTTTGATCTTCTCATGATGATCAACCATATCAACCACTAATCTCGCAGTTGGAATTCTCCCTAATTTCACGTGAGGTATTCCTACTTCAGAAAGTGAATTTTTGAACTTCTGCCAATTTCTGAAGTTCAATTTCCCTCCCTTTCTTTCTTCTATCTCATTTTCTCTCTGTTCTCTCTCTCCTTCTCCATCTTATTTCTCTCTTTTTCTCTCCTCTCCATTTTTTCTCATTTCTCTGCCTTTATTCGTAATTGCTTGTCTTTTGCCTCTAACACAGGCTTACTATTTTTCAATTTATTTTCACCATCTCTTAAGATCGTGATGGCGTTTTTAGCTAAATTAAATGCTTGTCATTTGCTGTAATTACCTCTTGCTCTTCAAGGAAGGAAGTAGCTCCAGATCGAGCGTGTTGCTAATTGCAGTGAATTGGCCTGAATTACCTTTTAAAAACATGCCAAAGTCCCTTCTTCCACACCCAGAAATCTTTTGGTGACTGAAAGAGCCATTGCTATCCCAAGCACAGGTTAAAACGGAATTCAACACACACATTAAAAGACATTCACACACCCCGACTGGTTGCCTTCAAGGTCAAAAAGCCTAATCCCAAATCAGAGCAATACAACATATCCCGCACAGGGCCCCCATTGTGTTTGGTACAAGACTAGACTCATTAGATGATGTGCATAAAGTAGCCAAGATACTAACTTTGCTCATTGTTTTAAGCAGTTTTAACGCTGACATTTTAAGAGTGATGTTGATGATCGATCCACTTAGTCTTAAATAAAACAGAATTGATTTACAATATTGCAAAATGAAATACAAATGAAAGAAAACAGAATACCGTATAAAGTCACCCACGTGAAAACCCAACACATCGTCTCAAAATATTAATGTTACTCCAATCCATGCAACGATCCCCATAAACACCCATTGACAAAAAAAAATGAAAAAAAAACCAAACACACACCGGGTCATATAGAAGAGAATCCAGAGAAAGAAAAAGATCAGCGTGGACCAGCTTCTTTTGGGTCCAGCAGGTTTTTGGAATCTATTATGCTAAAACCTAACCAAGCCAGAGTTAAGTTGAGCTGGGATAACTGGTCACTCCGCTTTCATTGCACAATTTGTTTTTCTTTTAAATACGAAAGGGTTTTGGGTCAGACAGTATCCATTAGCTATAATCAAATTGTTTGTAAAACAAGATGGACTTTTCCATGTCGGTGATTTTTTCGAACTCACTTTAAAAAAAAGCAAGGACAGTATAGCTTTGTTCAATTAGCAGCATCGTCAAAATGATTTCCATCTTATTGGGATTCGTGAATATTGACGAACGCAGGCAAGTGTGGGCAACAGACTCCATTACAATGCTGACATGATCATTTTGCAGATGTGAGAATGAAATCGTTGAACTTTTGAGATGTTTGTGTTCGATATGGAAAAGAAAACGACGGGGAGGACATTGCATTAAGTTCAAAGGATGATAACGCAGATTTACTGAATGCTCATGTGATTAGAGGTTAAAATGAGAGAGGTAGCTTAGGAAGAATATCTGGGCAGAGTACGCTTTAATATGCTGATACTTAGAATGGTAATTGGTCAGAGTATTGAAGCATAATATATCCAAAGTCATTTCAATTAGCAATCCTGCTTTAGCGAGTCATGAGATGAGACATGTTCTGTTCGTTTTGGAGGCTATGACACTGTTTTATCACCATAAGAATACAACAGTGAGTAAGTACTGTGTCTGGTCCACAGGAACACCTCGCAAAATTAATTGATGGAAATCTGAAACAAAAATTGGATAGATTTTCTTCCTGGCGTCAACTCCATTGCCTTGAACATAATTTTGCAACTTGAGAAGTACAGATGTCAGAAGGAATTGGCAAAGAATGATGATAATGCCTAGTCCTTGCCGCATTTGAATTTAAATGTCTTCCGAATCTCCAATGGCACTGGGCATTACGGAATCATCACAATAATTCCTCTGAAATTGTGATAAAGGATCGTTCTTGTAGCAACCAAAGATGCATTGTCAGAATGGATGGATGTAATGGAAATCGACATGGAACAGCTGACTTTAAGAACCATCTTTCTTAGCATCACGTATGAATCCGGACAGCAAAATGTTCTTCTTCGATTCCCTGTACGTCTTCTTTTTTTCAGGTTCCTTGTTGCCAGACTAAATAAATTGCAGGTTGCTGCTCAAGGGTAGTAAGTCTTGTTTCATATGTGGAATTCAGATTTTGTTTTATTTGTAATTAGGATTTGACTTGAAGGAAATAATTGACTGGCTTGGTTTGATCCTGCTATGAATGAGAGTGTTTAGATTCTGCCGATGCATTTCAAGTTCAGTAGCTATACATGGAAATTGCAGTGCACTGCTGATGATTACATTTTGTTAGTAGATGCGGAAATTGACACGTTTGGAGGTGAATTTCTTTGTGTATACAAACTACACTGGGCCAATTTTAATCTTTTTAAGGTAGATATGAGCGTTGTAGTTGGACTGGAACAAGTTGTGTTAAGGTAAAGCACGCAGGTTACTGATAATACGGAAAAGACGTTGAAAACTAATTTTTGAGGAGGTTAGAAGGAACAGACAAAGACAGATCGATAGGTCAATTGAATCCTAGAACTACCAAACAAATTGAGTGCAATGTGGAGAATTATGGAATCGATTTTTCTTTTTCGCTCCAATCAGAAATAATGCTTCATCAATCAAAAGGGTTTGGCTCCTGAGTGCGGCAGGATCAACTTATGTTAGTTATTAAACTGAAGGATGAATATATATATGAAGCGATTATTTATCAAATTTAGACAATGCTATAAATCATTATAACGAATCAATAAACCTTCTATGGATCTTATACTTTATTTATGTGACAATTTGCTATGATCTCAACCAGAAGAAAGTGATTTTTTTCCTGCATCTTATTTTGGGAAACTTTTATTAGAGTTGGAAACAAGTCATTGAAAGGTGCACACTGGGAGAAAATAAAAACAATGCTGACCCAGTGTTCAAGGGCGGCACAGTGGTTAGCACTGCTGCCTCATAGCGCCAGAGACCTGTGTTCAATTCTTGCTTCAGGCGACTGACTGTGTGGAGTTTGCACATTCTCCCCGTGTCTGCTTGAGTTTCCTCCCACAGTCCAAAAATGTGCAGGTTAGGCGAAAAGGCCGCCCTAAAATTGCCCGGAGTGTTCAGTGCAGGGGAATTGCTCTGGGTGGGTGGCAGGTCGGTTTGGACTTGTCGGGCCGAAGGGCCTGTTTCCACTCTGTAAGTAATCTAAAGTGTTCCATTTTTGAAAATGATTGAGCCTTCTTTTGAATATACTTGGAGTTTGGAAAAGTGAGAGACTAATTTATTTTTATAGGAGATATCTTTAGCTCTCTGGACATGATGAAATTGGGATATAATTTGCTTATGTATGACAGACATATGACGTTATTTTTACCCAGGGGATTTTTAAAACTCTTGCTCTTCAGAGAGTATTGATTCCCGTCGATAGAAATATAGGAACAAAACAAATAATTCAGGAAGCCTTAATGACACGGGAACTGGATGGCAAATCGAGCAATTTTTGTTATCCTGTGCCCTGAGTATTTGACAATTCATATGTTTTTTTTTCTTATGGAAGCGCTACACTATATTGCCGAACGTGTGTTTGTATTAAACTTGCTCACGGGATGTAGAAATTAACAACGAACTAGCATTTCTTCCTGATTACTTCAAGTGGTGGAGAAGATCTGGCTGATCTACCTTCTTTAGCAAATCGTTGTCCATTTTGTGCATTCAGAATCACAATGACAAAAAAACAAGTTTCAGCATTTTGAACAATCGACTTTGCAGGCAAGTATTATGTTTCTATACACGATGCGAATAGCTTGACATGGAGATTCCTGGTCGTGCGGTTCTCATGTATTTGCCAACCCCATTCAATTGGGCGAATTTGTCTGTACTGCGGAGATTGGAAATTATGTATTGATTGCAGATATTGTTGTAATGAACAGATAGTGGAAGTAGATTTTTGAGGTTTTTTTCAGGCAGAAGTTCATTAATGTTTGACGCAAGTTAACATTTTCTTGTCAGGACGTGGGAATGCAGGAAATCAAATAATAATACCCTTGAATGCCAGAATAATATTGAACGACCAAGTAATTTAAAACTGATCATAAGTTGGCGTGTCATACATTTTCCTGTTTATCAATACAAGTATGCTGAATATTCACGTATTAACTTGGGGGAGAAAATCTTCCGAATTTACATCTTCTGAAAAGGGTTAAGTCTTCAGGATCATCAAACGAGAAACATGAAAAATCATATTATACTTGATGTAAACGTCTGAATTGATTGCAATGGACTAGTTACCAGGTAATATATAAACATTCTGTCCTGACCTTTTTGAAGCAGTTTCAAGTGGGCTGTGTATTCTAACCAAGCGTGCTGGTGAAATGCATATCTGTTTCTCTTACTATATTCTGGATTGGGCAAGCTGGTTAACTGAATTCTAACATTGTTGTAAATTTTGCAAATTATACACCAATATATGCCTTCCTGCAAAGTGTGAATACATGTGCAGAACCAAGAATAAAGAAAACATAATGATCGAGTAGGGAAAGAAAAATTCAAAACATCAAAAATATCTAAATGGTATTCCAGCACATAGATTGACGTTAAAAAAAATGTACTAAATTTGTGTAATTGCTTAACAACACTTTAACAGAAGATGAAAATTGATGGTATTGGGTTTTTTGAAAAGAAGAGGCATCAGAGTCGAAAAGTGAAAAACGAAAAGAATCAACCACTGAGATTTGTTCTTACCACAGTGTATAGCTTTAAAAGCATAGTTGTGTCTCAATTATTATGCTGGAATTTCAGGCAATATTACTTCTGACCAATCTGGATTGAATTTTTATGTTGTGCAAAATACATTTTTGCAGTGCTTGAACGCCTCTAATTAGAACTGAATTACAGCTGTATTTGCAATCCAATAAGCTCACAAATAATTGCAAAATTATAATTATTAGAACTATTTTAACACTTCTCAAGAATACAGGGATTGCATGGAAAAGCAGGTTGGAGGGAAAGTAGTCAATGGTCTGACTGAAAGAAAGCAAAGAGAAAGAATTCCGCACGAGGACCGCAGGGTTCAGAACGCTTATTCCAAGATTGTATATCTTTACACCATAAACATTTTTAAAAAAATGTTTAGGTATGTACAGAAAAGTTAACCCTGCGTCATCTCCTGAAAAAAAAGCTCGCAGCTATGTTAAACTATATGACGACAGGCCACATTGACAATAAGTAGAATGTCAAGCAATAACATGCTGTCAGTTTCTACAGGAAGTTATCGACTACATTGTGGGAGAGAAAGTGTAGTTGCCCCAAAAAGAACCTGACTGGGACGATGTGACAATTCAGTGAGAAATATTAATTTAAACAGGGTGCATATTGACAGAAGATTAGAAGTTCTAAGTCTACATATGTCTTGTTTGAAGATTCAATATTCTTAAATGTACCAGAAGTGTTATCCAAAGAGAATGTTTCCACTAGCTCAGGTGAGGAAATTGTTGATGCACAGTTCAATAATGTGGCAGGTTTTGAAAAGGCATACTTGAGTTCTTGGTAGGAGTAATAAATCGAATCAGGATATCATAGCGTCATACAGCACAGAAACACACACTTAGTTCCAAAAAGTCCCTGCCAAACATAATCCTAAACTAAACTGGTCCCACCGGCATGGCCTTGGATATGCCTTTCCTTTCATGTACTTGTCCAAAACACTTTCAAACCTTGAAATTGTGCTCACATCCAACACTTACTCAGTAAGTTCATCCCAAACATTTCATAGAGTCATAGAGATGTACACCATGGAAATAGACCCTTCTATCCAACCTGTCCATGCCGATCAGATATCCCAACCCAATCTAGTCCAAACTGCCAGCACCAGGCCCATATCCCTCCAAACGTTTCCTCTTCATATACCCATCCAAATGCCTCTCAAATGTTGCAATTCTTACAGCCTCCACCACATCCTCTGGCAGCTCAGTCCATACACGTAACACCCTCTGCATGAAAAAGTTGTCCCTTAGGTCTCTTTTATGTCTTTCCCCTCTCACCCTAAACCTATGCCCTCTAGTTCTGGACTCGCCGAACCCAGGGAAAAGACTTTTTCTATCTGAGCTATCCATGCCCCACATAATTTTTTAAACCTCAATAAGGTCACCCCTCAGCCTCCAACGCTCCAGGGAAAAACAGCCCCAGCCTCTTCAGCCTCTCCCTGTAGCACAGATGCTCCAAACCTGGCAACATCCTTGTACTTTTTTTTCTGAACACTTTCAAGTTTCACAACTTCTTTCCGATAGGAAGGAGTCCAGAATTGCACGCAAAATTCGAACAGTAGCCTAACCAATATCCTGTATAGCCGCAACATGACCTCCCAACTCCTGTACTCAGTACTCTGACCAATAAAGAAAAACATAACAAACGCCTTCTTCACCATCGTATCTACCTGCAACTACAATTTCAAAGAGCTATGAACCTGTACTCCAAGGTCACGTTGTTCAGCAACACTCCCTAGGACCTTAACATTAAGTGTATCTAACCTTGCTAATGAGTCTCCCGTATGGAACCTTGTCGAATGCCTTATTGAAGTCCATATAGATCACATCTACTGCTCTGCCCTCATCAATCGTCTTTGTTACTTTTTCAAAAAAAACACAATCAAGTTTGTGAGACATGATTTCCCACGCACTTAGCCCTGTTGACTATCCCGAATCAGTCCTAGCCTTTCCAGATGCATGTACATCATGTCCCTCAGGATTCCCTCCAACAACTTGCCCACCACTGAGGTCAGCTCACCGGTCTATAGTTCCCTGGCTTGTCTTTACCCACCCCCCCTTCTTAAACAATGACACCACGTTTGCCAATCTCCAGTCTTCTGGCACCTCCCCTGTCACTATCAATGATACAAGTATCTATTTACCTACAGTCTATATCTTCCATATCCTTTTCCAAATTAAATACTGATGCAAAATATTCATTTAGTATCTGCCACATTTTGTGTGGCTCCACACAAAGGCCGCCTTGCTGATCATTGAGGGCCCCTATTCTCGCCCTTGTCACCCTTTGGTCCGTCATATATTTATAAAAACCCTTTGAATTCTCCTTAATTCTATTTACCAAAGCTATCCCATGTCACAGTTTTGCCTTCCTGATTTCCTTCTTTAGTATACTCCTATTTTCTTTACACTCTTCTAAGTATTCACTCGATCTACACTGTCTATACCTAACATATGCTTCCTCCTTTTTCTTAACCAAACCTCAACTTCTTTTGTCATCCAGCATTCCATATTCACCCTGACAGAAACATACTTGCTCTGGATTCTTGTTATCTCATTTCTGAAGGCTTCCCATTTCCCAGCCGTCCCCTTACCTGCGAACATCTGCCTCCAATCAGCTTTCGAAAGTTCTTGCTTAATACCATCAAAATTGGCCTTTCTCCAATTTAGAATTTCAACTTTTAGATCTGGTCTATCCTTTTCTATCACTATTTTAAAACGAATAGAACTGTGGTCGCTGACCCCAAAGTACACCCCCATTGTTACCTCAGTCACCTGTCCTGCCTTATTTCCGAACAGTAGGTCAAGTTTTGCGCCTTCACTGGTAGGTACATCCACATATTAAATCAGAAAAATTGTCTTATCCTCACTTAAGAAAGTCTTCTCCATCTACACCTTTAACACTATGACAGAGACCATCTTTGTAAAAAAGAACCTTATGCCTCTTAAATATCTTTCGCTTCTCACCTTAAGAATGTGCCTCCTAGTGGTGAAACTCACCATCTTAACGAAAAAAACTGTGTGAAACTCCACCTAAATCTCTCATTATTTTGCAAATTTCTATAAGCTTGCCTTCAACGTCTTATGTTAAAATGAAAAACGTCCCAGCCTATCCAGCCTTTCTTTATATCTCAAACATTCCATACTCTGCACATCTGATCTAATAATTTCTGAATTCTCTTCAGCTTCATAATACCCCTCCTCCTACCGGGCGACCAGAAATGGACAAAGAATTCCAGGTGAAACTTGAAGAAAATCCTGTACAACCTCAAAGTTACTTACAAACTCTTGAACTCAAAGCAGTGAGCAAAGAAGGCAAGCATGCCAAACTCTTTTTTTTTAAACACCATGCCTACATGTAACACAAACATCAAATAATTATGTACCTGCAGCCCGAGCTTCCCCTGATCTATAACACAGTGCAAGGCCTGTGCATGATCTTAGATAGAGACACGATGGTGTGGTGTATAAGGATGTTTACAACGGGTTTTTTTCTTAAAATCAGGACTAAGACGACTGCCATGTGAATACAATACTTGAACAGTGCGAGTATCCCCACCTCTGAACCAAGGCACCTGGGTTCAAGTCACATTTGTTCAAAGATCTATAATAACTTCACTGAACAGACTGATTGGATAAAAAAGTTAAACAAAATAGGAATGGATACAGAAAGGTTCTTGTGGAGCAGTGTAGGTGTCCATAAATTGTAGTCCTAGCTACAGGAATTAGCGGCTCCAGCAGAACGTAATAACATTTATGAATAGGTTGATCTCAGAAAATATATTAGGAGGGAATATGTGAAAATGGATTGAGAACATGTTAACGAATATAAAATTTAGCAGAGGACAGCGTGCATCGTTTTAATCTTAAAATGTTGTAAATTATTGGTGATTACGAAGTTAGATGCCTGTGTCATAACTATACAAACTTTATATCAAAGATTCCTAAACAGAGATTTAGGTTAGAATTTCCAATTTTCCAGTCAATGCAATAATTATTGGAGAAGAGTTGTGAGGATGCTAAAAATAGACTTCAAATAGATGTGGTTGTTAAGTGATTGGATAATACTGTTTTAACTGTGATATCAACTTAAAAGTCCAAATAAAATGTTTAGTGATAAACGGCAAGTGACTGGGATGAATTGAGATGCATGTTAGACGCAATGCATAGATGTTCAGGTTAGAAGTCAAAGAAAAAGTGAAATGGCAGATTGGCTCTTATTGCAAAATCATTGAAACGTTAGAGTGATAAAGAAATATGCATGTTGTGCATCGCTGAGACAGGAGTAAGGTTGTTCAGCGCCGTTTTGGGCCCTTTTTTCTGTGGAACGTACAAAATAGATAACTGAAGAGAAACGGGAAATGGTCAGTCAGGATTGTGAGGGCATCATTGACCAGTGTGAAGATTTAAAATTGCCCGAGTGCAAGTTTTTGGTATATTAGAGGGAGTAAAAGTAATCATATTTGATGACGTAACATTCTTAAATGTGTCTATGGGGTTGATGCACGCAGAATGCCTCCCTTGGCTGGCGTGAGCAACCAATAGATGCAGAGTTCGATTCAATAGACGACTATTTATTCCTGAGATATTATGGAAATTCTGCACGTTGATACAGTTGTTTTCATTTTTTAAAAATCTGTCACTCACAGGGTTGCAGAGGTTCAATACTTGAATATCGTCAAAATTTGCATTGATGTGTTTCTGCATATTCAAGCAACAAGAGCACAACTGCCGTGTAGAATTTTTATTTAAAAAGTTGAACAAGGAAGCTGAATCGACAGTCTGACTAACCTGAACGTTTTTTTTTTGCTACACATCTTGCCAACAGCTAGACGTTCTTCATAGAAAAATAAAGTAGTTGCATGCTATTGCAATGAAATGGCCACCCTGAAAATATGCATGCATGAGTATGAAGATGTAAAATATCATTTGTTTGCTGTCTGCAATTTTATGTTGCCATACTTTTAATTAAAGGCGTGTGTGACTTTGCTTTCTGTCTCGTTCAGATTGCCTGTTCATTGTACTAATCATTGGGCACGCTGAATGAATAGCTAATGCTTGCTATCATTAAAACAAAATTTTGCTCCCTAGTTCAATTTAATACTTTCAATGAATGTGTTATTGGTTGTTGGCCACTCATGAATGTTGCTCACCCCCATTCAATATTAAATTTACAACCTTCAACTGAACAACATGGAAATGGAGGCGTAATAATCCTTCATATGTCTGAATACAGGAAACTTGATATATCTGTGATTGTCCTGTAAAGAAGATGCATATAACTGCAAATGATAGATTAAGTCAATATAGCCATTTTTATGTGCTGAATATGTCGAGAAGTTTGGAAACTTCAGCAGCTAACCCCTTGAAAAGATCATCAATGATTTTAATGATAATCAGTTCACGCATATCATCATATTTGCCAGTGATATCATATGAACTGTGATTTTGCAAAAACAAGCATCACATACGGTATTATTAATTTGAATGTCTCGAGAAGACTTTGGTACTATGACCCTCGTAGAAATAACACATCAGGGCACAAGTTTCAATTGAAGTAATATGAAAAGTTTGCGTATTTTAATTACAGTGTCTTTTTTTTAAAAATCGACTATGAAATGAAGAACAGTTTTAAAGGATTGGTGCACCGTTTAATAAGCATGTAAACTGATATCCAATGCAAGGATCGTGCAACAACTACTTGCATAAGATATGATTGCATTGTGGACGGAAGAGGATTAAACACCGATTGGATGACGTACAGATGCTTTGGGGTTTCAATGAAAGGTTGATGGTTTTATGGGCGAGCAATCAATTATTTCAGATTGCTATTTTCCGTTCGGCCTGGAGGACAAACATGCGTACTTTATTATTATATTTGCAATAGCTCAAGCAAAAGTCATACCAGAGAAAAAGTTTAAAAAATGAAGCAAAGGATGCAGTATGCATTCATTACGCCATCAACTTGTGAGGCACCCTGAAACATTCACTGTTCAGAATCGCTTCCACCATGAAATTGAAAGTTAAGATAGAAATGTTGACTTTCATTGAGCTTCCATTCGAAACTTGGGCAGCAGCAGCAAGCATGTGGTCGAACAAAATCATGGGCCAGACAACGTATGATATCTATTTCCAAATCTGTCATTTGACCGATTTAATTTATTCAATATACTTAAAAATCAGATCGTAAGCAGCGTTTTGCTTTTGCAACAATTTGATTTCATTTCTTTCACATTACTTTATTTTATAAGTGAATAGGAGGTGGTCATTAATCCAACATTCAAGTTCTGATGTTTCCTTTAGGTCTAATTTCGTAGTGAACTAATTGACTCATTCCTCTTGGAAGAGACCATTCAAGACTCAACCAGAACGTAATTGGTCCCTTGTCACATGTCAATCAGTATACCAAAGAACTGTAGATAGTTAAGATAAAAACTGAATATCTTCATACTTTTAACACCTTATATTACTTCATGATCTTTTTCTGTCATACTGATGAATTTCAGATTAATGAATTAAATTTAGACTCAACCAACTTCTGTGACTATGAGGAGTCCATGCTTTCATACCACTGCACTAGTACTCTCTATTACTCCGTTAGTTTTATTCCAACATTGTCACTACTTGTACCAATATAATCTTATTTATCAGTTTTCTCTCAGAGATATTTGTGTGTTTCCTCATGAATCTAGCTGCCTCTCGACAACTGCTAAATCCAAAAGGATACATTTAGATTTAAAAATTCTTTGTCATGTATGCTGACATTTTCAAGTGTAAGAACACCACAATGCAAGACAATGTATGATTTACCGTAGGAGTGTTATAAAGAATTTAAAAAAGTATTTGTTTTCTTGCTTTCATCTCTATTACGTTCCAGTATGAGAACTGATCGCGAAGCTGTGTTAATTTTACGCATCCTACGACTGTCACAAAGTAGAATTGCATGAAACGGTAATGGGCAATTGTTATATTTCGTTCCTGCCATAATTTTCCAATCGTGCAAAATTTTCAAAGATGCATTTTCTCGATGTGGCTAGTCATCCATTTGAAGCATGAAGCAATAGTCCTTCAAAATTGTTCTCATTTTACCTATACATCGTGAATAGATGACATGGTGGTGAGAGTTGAATAGCTATTTCGGTGATGCGTCCCCAAATCTTCATGAACACAATGACCAAACTGATGGAGATTAATACGATCATTTGCGTAGACCTCTATTCACCAAACAGTGGTGTGTTCACAGATATGTCCCGCATCCTTTTCTTTAATCCATACCTAGGATTCAAAAGCTCATTGTAGTTAATTGTGTCTTGTATAAGCTCTCTATATTGCATGTCTAAGATTGCATGCAATGTGTTTTGATATATTGTAATTAGGCTAATGATGTATTTTGACAGAATACTTTAAAATTATTCCCTATTCTATTTTGAACAACTATTAAAAATTTATTTAAAGACATGTCTGTATCAGTACCTTCTGGCTGGGTTCTAAAAGCACCTATTTCATGATAGCAATTTGCTACAGCATATGGACTCAATGAAGGAAATTCTCAAGGCAAAATATAGGAAGCATGTTATAAATTCCCTTGTTCGGTTCAAAATATAATGCTACTAGATTGTTTCACTTAGATCCGGGTACTGTCCAAATAACCTCAAGGCAATTGTCTTGTCATGTAATATGTAACATGTCACATTTCACTCAGTTCGATCTAAAAACATATCTATACCACTTGATTGCTTGTGAGTTTGTACTATTGAAGGTTGTAAATTTGCAATAATCACATGATTTAACAGAAGTCAAAAAAAATCACCCTTAATTCAATGGTATGCCTTGTATTCCCGATTTGTGGCCTATTCTGCATCCGTGTATGCCAGTAACAGCACGCACAAGAATAACTTTTTTTTTGTCAAGTGACCAATTAGTTCCTTTGACTTTTTCATATTTCTTTTGTAGTTTGAGTGTTATGTGTTCTGTCTGATATTTGAGGAGACTTGGAATATTTTAATTTATTGTTCTTCATGAACTTGGTGCACGTTGCATTAATTCAAAACAGAAATTCAGTACAAAGACAGTACATTTGTTAGAAAGGACGAATTGAGATTCACGGGACCTTTTTATTCTAGAATATGTTATCTTCATTTCGAAATTATCTCCTCATTCTTTTGGACAACAGCAATTCGAAAACATTGAATACACATCAGAAGAAGGAGAGAATAAATCTATTATCTTAGTTGGGCGTGAGTGTGAAAGGTAAGCTTAGTTATTTGCATGGTCGATTGAGATACAAATTGAAAAGCTTCAAGAAATGTCATAATTGCCCATTTCAGAATGCTACAATCTTTATCTTAAGAATGGTCTCTTTGGTCCTGAATCTCATATGTTTCATTTGCCTTATGCATAACGGCAATTATATTTCCTACAGTCATTTCGCTTTCAAGCCAAGTAAACTCTGCTCCCGGTAAATTTGATTCAATAATAGAATGCTCCCATTTTTCATTTGTTCTGACACAACCAAAGGAGAAAAAAATACTGCTGTTCAGGAGATTTAATTAACACGAAAGGAATACTCTGTATTTTCTTCTCAATGGAGCCAGACTTATTTGGTTTCTCCAGCGATTTGCCTTTCTTTTTATATGCCTGTGCTAGTCCTTGCAATCAACCATTTTGCTTTGACTGCTTTTATGCGTTTTCAAAACAATGAGAGAGACGAATGGTTAGGTTACAATGCTATCTAATGCCATATGTTCATTGAAATTAATATTCTGTGACAGATAGACTATTATTCAGAACAAGTTTGATAAAACGGGTAAGCTAAATTTTCAGCAATATAATATTCAAGAACCATTGCAAAAAAATGGTTTGGGTAGCTTAAAAAAATGTTGATTGTTTAAAAAATAGTATCATCAATTAAACGTTTTAAGCGTGCATATCGTCTTGTACTTCACGCCCCTTAAACCTAAAGCTTTATTATATTTTAATGGTAGTGTACACATTTCAACCTGAGTTTTCTGCCTTTTTTATGGATTTGTAAATGCTTTGATTTAGAGTCTATAGTGCAGAATAGAATGATCGACAAACATTTATATGACTTGTTGATTGTTTTTCCACGAAATTGTACTTTGCAGACAAGACCTTCATATGCAATTACTGCTTATTAGCTTTCAGGATGAATTTGTTGCAATTCTTTCTGAAGTTTCGCAGTCCAAAAGGTAGGCAAGCAGGCATCCTGTTATGTACGGTATTTAATTTCCAGCCCAACACAAACAGTAACCATGAAGCAAATTAGATAGAGAAGAAGAACAATTCTCAAATGTCATATTTTCAAGTGACCTTTACAGGTTATGACCAATTGTTCAGAACACACGAATTGATTAAATATATTGAATTATCAATTAAATATTTGTGCCACAACAGCAAATTAAGAACATTTCAGCAAAATAATTTGGCTTGTTTTTGAAGTCGATGCATTCTCCTGAAATACTTGCTCGTGTATTGCAACATCAAGCTCTTTGGGTTTTCCACAGATTTACAAAGTTACGATATCCTAAACGTGATATAGTTCCCCACCTGGAAGCTAATAATTAACGCAGAAAGTGTTGAAGAAACTTAGAATGTCTGAAAGCATCTGTGGAGATACTTAAGGTTTCGAGCTAAATTTTTATTTTTTTGATAGACTTCTTGAGTCTCTCCAATGATTCCTATTATTTAGTTCCAATCTCTCCTATGTGTGCACGTTTGGAACTATCTGGGATTTGAAAGATCTGGGAGCAAAAAATGAAATTGACAATTGTAATATTTCATTGACCAAATACTGTTCACTGGCCAATTCCAAGAATTCCATCGTTTGGAAAGTGCTGTGAAAAATGGAATGCATTCTTTTTGCAGTGTATTTTAGATCGGAAATATACTAGTCATTATATGTCAACAGGAAGGTGTGAACTTATGAAAAGCACATGATGTGCCAATTGTGTAATGAATTTGGTTTTCACAGATATTGGCTTTTGGTTGACCGAAACATTTTCAAGCTACAGGACCTTTATTGAAATGAGCAAACAAATTGTCGATTGTGTTAAGGAAATGAGAAGTCTTTTAGACCCGGCTGACTATAACAATTCTGTTCTACACTACTTAATAAAGAAAATAACCAATTCCATTAACTTTGTAATCAGTAATAATTGCTATCCCACTCGAGGTTGCTAATGGTAGATAGGTCACCAATTCCGTTCATACAACGTATTGCTTGTGACCATATGATTCCTTGGTCGGTATGGCCATTTCCTTATATCTGAATAGCTTTACAATTTTGTAATAAATGTGAAAACAAAGCTGGGTAATTTCACTCTCTAATCAAACACTGGTGCAGTGTACAATCGTACAAAAAACGTTTACTCTAACAGAACACGGCAAAAAAAGATCTGTAACTTTTATACATGTTGCATTTTTAGCTCTTTCTTGAGCAATTCAGATCAATTGAATATTATACCTCAGCACTCGTAATTCAGGTAGATTATTTCATACTAAAAATGAGTAGAAAGTGTAAGGGGAGTAGTGGAGGTTGCCTTACTTTGTGTCCTATGACAATCCCTTCACCCAGTTCAGGATTGATATTATTTGGTTATTAAACGTGTGGACACCATCGGAATTCTTTATTATTCAACTCATAATTTCCTATTGTTCTAATCATTGACTTGGATTTTGGATGAACATTTTTCTTGTAGTGGGGCGAGGAGTTCAATTCATCTGAATAAACTTCCATGATCGAAACACAATATATTTGATTAAAAAAACTGGTAAAAATGCTGTTTTCGAATTATCAGTTTCTGAAGTGTACCATGCAGCACTACTTCTATTCGTATGCATAATTTTCAAGTTTTTATTAAAAACATAGCTGACGTTGTAAGAATGCTGATCCTTTAGAATGCATTCAGAATATCGATAACTGGACAATCTTCTGTGGCACTATTTTTATTCTAATTTGATTTTCCCATAATCGGTTGCATTTTGTTGTTTACTACTGAACGACCTGCAATTCCATTGCTTACACTATGTCAATTGGTGCTTCAATATCATTTCGATATGCTACACATAATGACGTTTTTTCTTTGAAAACTGATGTTCCATGACGTTGAGATTTTACAGACTTCGTTTAATGCCATTATATTATTTCAATTTTAATGTCACCTGTATGGAGATCACTGGATATTGCACCTATTTATTAAGTTAACCATGAATCGGGGAGAATATGTGCATCATTTTCTTGATTAAATATCAATATGTCATTTTAATACTTAGGCTTTGCAGGTGACATTAAATCATCAAATCAAATATTACCTGAAGTATTTATAGTTATTTAAATAGTTCCTAAATCGACGCAACAACGCAAACAGCATGTTCCAATTTCAAAGAATATTGGTAATTTTGTTTAGAAATTTTCAACCACATAATTTACAATGCGTTAAATAGAATATTTATGGTGAAAAATGTCAACTAATGTGAACCCATTATCATTATCATACCTCAGTTACATTTATAGAATCTCTTTTACTCCTGAATGTGGGGAGTGTATGACTAACAGAAGTCGAAGTGTGCATTCCTTTTGCAGAATGTACCATTTCAAAGGAACGTTCCGTGTCATTCTGATCAAAAATAGCATGGCATGATGATAATTGCTGATCTTAGATATGCTTACATTCAAGCATAAGCATACTATCCAGCTGACTCTAATGAAAACTAACATTACTCAATATTGATTGTCGTTTAAAATCCTGAAACCAGCCGAATCCTAGCTTTTGACAGAAATTGTACACTTTTGACAACACTTGGGTATTTTGTAATTTTTACCATAGGCTCAATTAACAAGGCCATCCATCATTGAAATAACAATGCCAAGAACATGCAAGTATGCGGAATATCTTGAGTGAAATATTTCAGTGTCAATCACGGTGAATATACAGCTTATGGATAGTTTTGAACTTAATTTATCTTGTTTTCGGTGCATTTATTCTTGGTACTTGTTTCTGATCATCAAAAAGTTCAGGCATTTGGATCCTGAATTGAAATCAAATGATTTTGAACAAGGCATTACATGGGAAGCTGTATCTATAAAAATTCACTGATTCCAAGCACATTACGATGTGAGGTCAAAACGTGCAAAGGCGTGAAATTACTTCGTTAAATGGAAGGTGTATCCTAAGTTTACCATATACATTTCTCAGGGCTTCAGCAGCTCTAAAAATACTGACAACAAATTACTGACAACAAATGTTCGCAGATAAAACTTCAACAGCCTGAGGGAACAACTTTGTACATTTCAGATGCTTTTTTTTGTCTGATTACGTCACTGATTAACTGTTATCATGTTACTGACGCCCTACCCTTCTCAGGAGTTATCAACTTGGCTGGTTGCCAAGTTTCATTTTGGGCAATTGGCCTGTATGATTTGCAATCAATACGGCTAACAAAACTTTGTTATAAAGTACCAATGTTCAATTGTGCAATGTTGAATTGTAAACTTCAGTTTTGTACTTTATACTATGGATTAAACATTGTATTTTTTAAGTATATTTCCTCAGAGTGTCTGCTTTTGTGCCTGCAATTGTGTATCTAGGTAATGTTGTACCAAAAAAGACATCGGAAATGTTGACATTACAGACTATTTACTGTTTCCCTGCAATTTAGTGCAGTTAAGATTAAAAACAATAGTTAGTTCCAATTTTATGATTTTTCAATGTCTATTGAAACATTTCTGTCTGGATGACATATATGCCCGACGCCTTTAATATACAATGTCACCTTGATGAATATTACCTCTCCTCGAAAAAAAAATGCAGACTTAAACCAGATTTAATTTCGGCGATAACGTGCAAAAGTTGTTTTCTTTTTACCTGTATTTTGCTGACGTGTTTCAATGCCTAAAGATAAAGGTAAAACATAATGTAGGTGAGAACTACTTTGACTGAAGCAGCACTCTAAATAAAACTGCACTAAAGAAGCAAAACAGAGTTCAATATCTGATTGTGGCAATGCATTGCGGATGTAGGGATCTTTTACTTTAGTAAATGTAGTTTAATTTTCTTTGCAACATCTTCACTCCTCTCACCTTGAATAATTCAACTTTGATTTGTGTAAATCCGTGTCTAGCTTATCTATATATATTATGGAGGTGACGGTATTGGCATTTTTTAATGCCTGTCAGTCTGTGGGAATCGTTTGTAAATACTCCAAAAGTTCCTCCTGTAAGAACTGTAGGACTTCCTGCTGGGTTTGTTTTCTTCTTTGTTGGACTTACACGGTTACTCTCCAATTTGCTTTTGAAATGTTCCAGTGTTCTATCGTTAGTTGAAATGTGGCATTTATTGTGCCCTTTGCACTTCAAATTTTGACACGCCTTCAACATCTTTAGAGATGCTACAGTGTCACAATTCTCCTTCTTCACGAATCCAGTCATCTTACTCAATAAAATATTATTTAATGTTTCGATTATCGTCAATGTGAGAAAACAACTAAACATGTCATATGAAAACATATATATCCATGCATTTAATTAGCATAATGTATAAGTAATGTCCCCTTCCTCTACAAGCTCATTTTAATGCTTGAGAAATGTTCGTCACGAAATCAAGTGAATTTCAGTATCCTGGAAGTGAATAAAACAGATGTTGGGAATAATGGATGATAAATCTACAGCTACAAATATAGAGTATTATTTGATTGGGAAAGCATTCAAAGGGACATTTGTCGGAATAAAGCTGCTGATATAAAATTCAAAATTTTATGAGCAACATAAAAAAGTGATATTAACTGCTGATTGGTGTTATTCAGTGTTGCATCTATATTATGCCATATGTGGAAACTTTTATATTCTATGAATGTATTTCAGAGAAAGAAGTATGGACTTGTGTTGTATGCCTGCTTACTGGATGATGAAGGCTATAATAGTGATTTGACCCATTATAAAAATGTTGATGTTTTCCACTGAGTTTGGAAAATTGACAAGAATCTGTTCCACTTACATAGGATGACAGAATTGTTCCAAAATGAAGACAAAGTATGCTTGATCCACCGATGCAGTGAATCGTTAGTTGCGGTTTGAATTTTAGACATTGTCGTAGGATACTTTCGAGATACCATATAATGAGTATCAGGCCCATAAAGGTTCATGGAATTTTTAAGAAATCTTCCCGTGTCTCGATGAATAATTGCCTATTCTAAAATGAGAAGAATACCAATAGATTTCATTCAAAGAGGGGTGCCAAGAGTCCTTCTTTCAAAAATAATGAAAGAATCAAAACATCGACCTGCACTGATGCACCAGTTGGATTCTAAAGAAATCTTATCAGAACTAGTCACCTTCTTGTGTTTATGTGCTAATGTTATTTTTACCAAATGATTTGAAATATCAGTGGCAACAACTTTTGATTACTTAGTAATCAAATAAACAATTATTACAAAAGAATGCAAAAAATGTAAGGATGCTTGTCAGGAGTCTGAACATAAAATTAGCGGATTCTGTTTGCTGATGCAGGTGAAACAATTGCACTCATGTACATCGTCATATTCACGTCCTCCCAATTGTCCCAGTCAGGAAGATTTAATGCCAATATTGTTTCAAGTTTCAGTTGCAATCCCTCAAGATAGTAACTGAATGAAAAATATAATACAATGGTGACTGATGAACTAAGATTGAATCACTACAGTATTTAAAACGATATGTCTCTATTTGTGGTGAGACATCTTAATTCGTCCATCATGTTTTGTTTATACTCTTTTAATTTATTTCACGTGTCATTCTTCTATCTACTTTATCAGAGCCTTCTTTTCTATGAATTGGTCATATCAATCAAATAACCTGTCAGCATCAAAAAAAAGCTTGATAAAATTTTCAGAAGTGTGATCACCAAGCACACAGAAGACTGGAAATGATACGAAATCGCGTAGTGAACTAAAGAAGAATAGTTGTTGCATGCCTGGCGACAAATATAGCATCCTAACAAGTAAAGATAGATGATGGGCATGAGGCAATGGAGAGTGAAAGGAATGCAAGAGCAAAAACAAGAATCACGAAGATAGTAGACACAGCAATGGCGAGAAAAATATTAGAAAGGGAAAATACTATTGCAATCAGCCAGGTATGAAATTAATGTGAGTTGATATAACCTCTAAGATAAATCATGCATTCTATAAGCAATTGGTCATCATGCTGGACACGAGGAATAATCTGATAGATCTCAGAAAATTTCAATCTGAGGACCAGAAGTGGAAGGCATTTGTTTTGTGGATTTACTGGTATACATTTGTTGAGAACGGAACAGTAATTCAGAAATTCGGGCTGATATTTTGGGGACATATATTCGAATAATAACATGACAAATAGTGAATTATGAGTCAAATGTATGTCTGCAATACTTAGCTGTGTTAACAATAGAAGGTTGTGCAGCGATGGTCTGAGGCAAATGACGAGATTCCCTGGGTCTCTTGGAATCGGTGAACTAAGCCATATGCAAGAATTCAGAGACAACCTAAACGAGTACACCTCCAGCGTCTGGGAATACATTAGCAAGTGTATATAGGACTGTGCGGCAAAGAAGGTAATATGCATGTTCCCCAACTCGAAACTGAATATCCACTGCCTACTGAAGACCAGGCATGCGGCATTCACGTCAGGTGACTCAAACCTTTACAGAAAATTTTGATATTGCCTCTGCAAGACCATTTGAGATGCCATGAAGCAGTACAGGACCAGGTTGACACGCAAACTAACCACATTGAAAGCTTGGCACATTTAACATGTCTTACAAGATACACCAGATAAGAAAATGAACCAAAACGAAACTGTTGATAAAAGACATTTCTCCCTGATGTGTTCAATACTTTTCATGCAGCTTTGAGCAGAATGCCAGTAGCTAGGTTTTAGCTACCCGTAGTGCTTTGGACGCATCTCTTCCTTCAGTCATCAATGTGGATGAGGATTTGGTGGTCTCGGAATGTTGAGTTTAGTTTGCTTAGGATTATAGTGTTGAAGATGAAGCGGTAGTTGATAAGTACCCCTATTATCCAGATGTTCCACCCGTCGCTGTCAGGCTGTGAAAATGACTTTCGTTGTGGAACTGTTTTGCTGATCAGAAAACTCTAAGGGACCGTGGAAGGCTGGGAGGTTAGAGCTGATGTGGGCTACGACTTAGGACTTGAAGCACTTCCTGTTGACTGAGATTACAGTGAATGAGCGCTAGTTGTTAAGAGATGTAGCATAAGTTTTCTTGGTACTGGGATGATGATGGTCTTCTTGAAGTTGATAATAAATTCAGATTGTATCAATGAGAGGTTAAATATGATAGTGATTACTTGCTCCAACGCGTTTGCCCAGGATGTACATCCAGGGTCTACATATGGGCATTTGGCATTCCTTGGTTCATTTTCAAAAACGTTGATCAGACGTTTATACATTGACTATCACATCGCATTCAACATTATAATCCCACCAAAAACTTATCTCAAAACTCTGAGACAACCACTCCCTCACCCACAGATTGCAATCAAATACAAGAACAAACAACACTTCTTCCACAATAATCCTCAAGCGTGGCACCCCAAAAGGATGTGTACTCAGCTGACAATGTATTCCCTGTCTACTCACGACTCTGGAGCCAAAGTTCGTATGAATGCCATAGACGAGTTCACCGATGACACTGACATTGCCGTTTGGTTGATGAACAGTAATGGGTCAGAATATCAGAATGCATTAGAGAGATTGGTTTCATATTGCACGAATATCAGCCTCTCTGTCAATGTCAGAAAAACAAAAAAACTGATCATCGACTTCAGGAAGACACGTGGAGGAACACCTTGATCGACACCAATGGACTGAGGATGAGAAATTCGCGAGCGTCAAGTTCATAGCAATGACGCTATCAAACAAACTTACTATTGAACTTCCACGTATATGTGGCCGTCAAGAAAGCTTGACAAAAATGTTTCTTCCTCCAGACGTTTAGGAAATTCGAAATGTCTTTAAGAAACCACCACCAAATTTACCGTTGGAGCATTGAAACTATTCTGTCTGTGTGCTTAATACCTTGGTACCACAACAGGTCTCCACAGAACGTGTAGAAACTATAGAAATTTGTATGCACAAGCCAGACCATTAAGAATACCGAGCTCCCATCCAATGACTGTATGCAAGTTCTGGTTCTGACAGAAAAGCTGACAATGACGTCAAACTTCCTTCCACCCCTGTAATGCTTTCTTCAAATCTCTTCTGTCAGGCAGGTTACACAATAATTTCAATACACACCATGAGGTTCAAGAACAGCGTTTTACCTGCTGTTAATAGACAGTTGAATGGACCTCACTAATTTCAAATGTAGTTTTTGATCACGTTTTCGTGTACCTCAAGTGCAACTGTCAACCTATATCGTCTGTCTTAATAACCTATTCTCTGTATATTATTGCATTTTATGATATATTGTGCAAGACGACAAAAATACTTTTCACTTCACTCAGATACACGGAAAAACAATAAATCAAATCAAAATTTGCAACTGAATAAGGACTGTTTATTTTGAAAGGCCATAAAGTTGCTTAATGCATTTTGGGATAGGAACCTTGCCATTTCAGACCATTCTTCCTGCGTTATTATTTTCACAATGACATGAAGGAGCTTGCATGTTAACTATGCTCTCGTAATTGTTTTAAATGCTGCCTTAGCCAGGAGCGGCCATATCACATGTTGCAAAAATTATAATCAATAAAAACAAGCGAAAAGGCAACAAAATCTGAGAGAGCCAGATTCGGTGTGATTGGCACTACATAGTGTGATAGATGGAGTGGTGTATCTGAATATCTTCGTGACCAACAGGGCCATTTGTTCCTGATACTTATCTTCGATGATTCTGATGACAAAGAAAGAAATGGATAGTGAGTGCAGAACATTATATGAAATTTGTGTCCAAAGCATTTTTGTTGTTTTTACATAATCTGGAACAAGTGAAAATTGATAGCGAAGAGCAGAGCAAGTTAACTTTTTTGCTAATAATCTGGACTGCAGATAGTTTTCTGAATCCATATTCATTTTACGTTTTCACATTTTTCCAATATTTACAAATGAAACTGCTGAAGACTTGAAGAATTCCCAGACAGAAAGGAAGAGACAAAACGTAGGATTCCTTTTCATGTCTCTTTGAAATCAGTGTTCTTAGTAGAGGCCGTAATGCAGCGCCTCGAATATACAACTCAAACCATACATTCAAACTGTGGGTCCGCTCTATGGATAACACCTTTTTCATCACTCAATAAATCTTTAAGATGATCAGTAATGTTATTGCTGGCTTGAAATTCACAGAAGAGGAGGAAATGAACAACAAACTGTCATTCCTTAATGTCACATGTTGAGCGAAATGTCAATAGAGAACTTCAAACCAGCGGCTACAGGAAAAGAAAACATTGGGAAAAAATAAAGAATTACAGAAGTAATCATCCCAACACCCACAGAGGAAGCTACTTTAGAGAAATATTTCAACGATCTACAACAGACTATTGCACGGAAGGACTACGCAGCACAGAGAAAAATCTTCTTTTCAGCATATTCACAAAGAACGGCGACCCAATGGACTCATACACCGATTTCTGAGCAACAAGCAAAAACAAGCAGATAAAAAGCGCCCACATACACTAGCCGCTGTCTCCTGCATCAAAATCAACTCGAAAATGACTACCAGACTACTGAGACTGTTGCCATCATAGTAGCCCACACACCCAGCAACACATTAAAAGATCAGCAAATGAATACAAAAGACCGTATAGAGACAAGCAAAACCAATGTCTTTTACAAAAGTCCTTGTAAGAACTGTAACGACAATCAGGCAGAAAATTAGCCACCAGGATACATGAACTTCAATCAGTCACGAAAAGACATGAGCCACTACTGCCAGTATGCTTACATACAAATGTAGATGGATACCTCATGGATCGCAGCAATACATCCATACTAGGACTAGTGAAACAGCAAGATGTTGGAGAATTGTTAGAAATAATACATTTCAAGCAGAACTCTATCATCAAACATGTCGACTTAAACTCTATCTTCCACGCTTTGAAAAGAAAAGCAGGAAATTGTATGATCAACACAGGAAATGACAACAGTACCTGAAATAACGCCACCAATCCAAAGAAACCTCAAGAAGTTAAATAGAAGATGAGACATAACACCAGCACTTCAGCGGAGGCTCACTGATCATTTCAACGAGTGTGCTGGTGAAACGTCTGAAAACGTTCCTGCCAGCTCAGTGAGTAAACGTACACCCTATCCATATGTGTCTAGCAGGGTGGCATAGTTGAATATGCAAACCTTTACAATATTAATGGACGGAGCTTTTTTTCCTTGTAGATTGTCAATAATCTACATGTTTGGCCCGAGAGTCAATAAACAAAGAAGGTGCAGCATTTAGTCGTACAGATATCACAGCAAAGAACTGACGCATCATGACTATAGCTTTGTGGTATAATGCACGGGATACTCAATTCCTGCCACCATCTGCCAAACGTTATTATATAGTGAACAGAGCAGGGCACCGCTCTGGCAGTCAGAATCCATCTGCCAAATAACGAGACCACTCCATTCATAATTTGTATAATTTGTTTTCTCTTTGGTTGTTCTTCATGCGATTGCAGCTGAGAAGAGCAAGAACAAAAATCCTAAAAATATGCATTTTCAGTCATGGAAACATGAGCAGAGAAGTTCTATACTGAACAATATTAGCGAATAGTTTGCTGTAATCAACCAGTATTGATTGAGTGAAGAAAGCAGTTATTAAAGTGTGGGAATTTGTTGAAGTCACATTTCTGGGAAAAAAGGTTCGTTACAATCAATGTTTCTTATAGAGATATTCATTTTTAGCACTGGAAACCGAGACGAAAACACAAAAAAAGTCTGATATTTAATAGCACTGGAAGCATCAAGGAAGTGACATGGATTCACGAATGAACAACCTATAAACGGTAACGGTGAAGAAATGGATGCTTATAATGTGCACATAAAACTTCTTGTGCTACATGGCTTCCATTCAGTTAAGTTTATAACTCAACTTCCATCGGTCTTGTTGATAAGTATTTCTATTTTTCATTTTACCAGGACTGGGAGCAGAGAATATAGAGAAATTAATTATTACATTTGGCCCAATTCAATCAGACAATTCTTTGGTCGGAGTTGGGACATAGATACTCATGTATTATTTCAAAATTTTCTTTACTTGCAATGATCTTCTATGGAAATTCCCTCTCAGGGAAGATTAAAATGCTCGAATAAATGTTGCCTATTAAAATTAGCTGATTGATACCCTCATGTCAATATTTGGACAATATAGCACAAAAATAAAACAATACACCACATATGTTTACATGTTCACATAATGCAAGTTTAGCAAATCTCTTTCAACTTTTAGATACGTATTTGTCACAAATGATGCACTGTTTGCATGTATTACCAACCTGTGTCTCTTCTCTTTCGGTTCAATGCACTCATTTCTGAAATGAATGAAACGTCTAACCATTTAGTGTTCAGTTTCGTAGCATTGCATAGTTTCTGGTAAGATGATGAAAACCTGTCTTTAAGCTTGTAGTAAATTTCTTAAAGGAATATGTGAGCAATAGTTCTGGAAGCACAGGGTCAATACTGTGGCAAAACTGGATCACAGAAAAATGTTACATTTCCCATGGAACAATCAACAAATTCATTATCTGTTTGTGTCAGGCGTACAAAAAGAACAATACACTCTTGTTTGCTAAAGCATGGGGGACATCCCTTCATCAACATAAGTATAAATGAACAATCAAATAGCTCATTGCGTTATTATGATCTGTCAATGGTAAGAAAAAGTCGATTAGGAATGAAGGAAGAAAAAAAATCCTCATCCAGAGAGTGATGAACTTATGACAGTCGCAAATATATGGGTCGAAAGTGAGAACAGGATGCTGTGTAGGGTGAGCAGCCATGATTATTTTGTATGTTGAAGAAGGCTTGAATGAGCTGAATGCTCATTTTTTAAAAATATACGTTTCTATGAAATTTAAGCATTTTGATTTTTTTCGTTACTATTGGACTCTTCAACAAATTTATACTGGATACATCACATTCAGCAATATGGTTCAGCTGTTAGAGTACTTAAGTGTGCCATAAATTATTTGGTGATTGTTTTCTTCCTTCTATTTTTAATTACTGGCACTATTACTTTGACTCGCCGTTCAGAAAAGGATGTATTTAGTTAAATGTCAGTATGAAATCATTTTTTAAAAAAAAAATCTACCTGCTCCTTCTGCTCTCTCAGAGTTCATTGAGTCCTCATTCTCCTCTTGAAATGCTGTCACACTAAAAACAAACTTAGTGATGCGTCGTTAACTACTCTCGCAATAGAAAAAAAAATAGTCTCTCAAAATCTAACATGGTTCCTTCCAGGATCAGTGATGTTTCTCTGGCATCACAGCATGCTCACCAAGGCAACTTGCTTCTATTAAATACATTGATAAATTTAATCAAGTGGAGTAAATGTGGGACTTTTTATTTGCAAAGATAATCACAGTTTGTTTCATCTTTTTGCAATGCACTGCACTCTATCAATTCTTTTAGGTTCAATGAGAATGCATTTCTTCTGAACATTGGCCCGCATTTAACCAGAAAAGAAGTTATGCTGGCAATATTTAAAAATACTTTGACGTTTATGGACGATAACTTTCCAGTGACTTTCCATTGTTCTTCAAAAATGGTGCAACTGGGAAAATCAGTGTTCATTTATTTCCAAAACAATTTAATATGAAAGCATATATGTTTACAAATGAAGGAAACATTGCCACGATGTGGAGTTAATTCCATTCCCTTGACTCACCATCTTCTCCAACCTTTGTATTGATTTCTAAGTTATGTAAATAAACATCAGGAGGAATAAATGACACTGGCAATAATTCAAGCAATAAGTCAATAGAACAACTTCACACACGGCTTGCTCCTCACGAAGGTAACAGTTGTCAATCTTAAATAATTGGATGCAAATTCTCCATGAAATAGAACTTAAATTGTTCGATATGAATCTTTGAGGAAACAGAACCACATTACATCACGATCCTCCAATTTTTGCTTTTTTGACATTCATGCAATTGAGTAACTGGTGTGCTCCACTACTCGTGATGGTAATGAGAACTATCACACAAATATTTACAAGAGCTATTTGACAAGAACATGCCAGTCTTCTTTGATTACCTGTCGTGATTGATCTCTTCATTCGTTCTGAAATTGAACAGATGCCATGAGCGCAGGATATGGATGTTGTTCATTTACCAAGCACCTTATTGTCATTACAGAATTTCTTTAAAATTCAGTCTTCAAGATGATAAAATGAAGTGCTTAATGTCATCACTTTGCTAAGTGCTAAATCTTTTGTATTCTGGAAAAGCTAATATACACTAATGTAAAACAATGAGCTATGATATCAATCTTTTGTACTGTGCGCACATTTGGGAAATTAAATGAGAAAATGTAATGAAAAGTGGTCTATTTTCAAATATTGTACAGGAATATGAACAGTTCTCTTGCTGGAGCACTGCTTCATTTTGTAACTTGCATCTAATAGGCAACAACTCTGAGACTGGAATTACTCATCAATAGCTGCAATTCGGTATTACACAATTTGTGCACCATCCACAATCACCATGTTTAAAGTTATACCACATTCAACGCTATAAGGCAGTCGAATTGATTCTTTTTTTTAATATACACACATGACTTACGAGTAAAACAAATGCCTTAATTTACAGCTACATCATTGATGAAGTTTAATAATGCAGCTTGTTAACTATGATACTATCATGAAAGTTTAGCATATAAGGTTGTAAGGCAAATATTATATAGAATAAAATGCAAGCCAAACATTTAATTGGACATCCATGCTTCTTGAATTCATTCTGTTGTTTAATTCAGCCATGACTGCCAAGTAATGTGTATTGTCATTTGTTTGAAAAGTTCGACGATTTTGATTTTGCATCCCTGACCTTATCATTCTTGATTTTGATTTTATTTCCATGTGTACTCAAGTAAGAAAGAAAATGGACAGGAGTACCGACATAAGTGTATAATATTGTTGCTAACTTAGGTGAAAGGAGCAAGACACAGAATATTAAGAAGATCAAAAGATAGAACAACGTCAAAATTTAACATTGAAGCAATTGTAACATAGTGCAAAACAAACGCAATAAAGCTGAAGTTACACTTTGAAGATCTTCTCCATTTTAAGTAGTAAATAAAGAAATAAAGCTGAAAATACGTTTCAGTGTTTGTTATGTGCTTATCCACGGTGGGGCTTTTAGGAATTACCTTGCAACTAGGAGTTCGTTGGGAGTACAGACTGGGTTGAGAGATCACCATATACCACCAAAACACCGCCATACCAGGCTGAGAGAAGTTTGGCCAAAAGGCGTTCCCCACACCAGATGCATGATCCGCTAGGTTGGGCCAAAGGGCTACTCCACAAGAGTGAGGGTCCACCGTGCGGTGCCTTGATTGGCCACGAGGCTTCTCTCCAGGATGGAGGATGGCCATGACATCTTCTGGGAAACTGGCATACCGCCAGACAGGTAGGCCGGCACATCAAGGTGGGAAACTGCCATGCTCTGCTAGGGTACTGCATCAAACGATATATGCTGAGTCCGAAGTCTGGAGTCATTGTCTGGGCATTAGAGTATTTATGTCCATGGCCGGGGGAAGAACAAGCTGAAAAGTGAAGAACAAAAAGAGGGAGAAGAAGGAAATGATCCCAGTGGACGAGTTTGAGTTAAGCGTCCTGCTCCACTCCTTTTTTGATTAATGCCAGCACCATTCACTCTGAACATTCTTTTCTGATTAAATTTCAACCTCGCTTTAGCAGCATCTCATGTAAAACTGCGAGATATTAACCACTGACAAAAAAATCTCATTCTTCCGATTTAAACTGCATCATTGACTTCATTGGGTGATTGCATTGCCAATCAAATATTGACTATGAACACTTAATAGTTGATAAACAAAAACCTTTCAACATTCAAATAATAAATCTAAATTGACATAATCACAGCAATTTTCACACAAACCGTGGACTGCACTTAGATCTCAAGTGTGTTTCCAGTCTAACCTGCCCTCTACGGTCAAATCTTCTGGAGTAATATTAATGTTTCGGTCAATTTTAATACGCTTTGTTGCCTCAAGTAATGTGATGGTAAAACGTTCGATGAAATTGACCTAATCATTGTGGAAAAACTGAATAATTCCACTGTACAGTAGCAAATATCGTTTAGATGCATTGTTTGTGCGCAGTTATTATTCTTTTTATCATGATGTTCTGTTCATAAACCATCCTCTCCAAAGCCCATTGGTCATTTCTGAAATGTTTACGTATGATAGAAAGCAACGATACATTCCCTGATGCAACAAATTGAACAAATACCCACTTATCTTATGATAGATACCTTTTTCAGGAAAAAAATAAACGATTCAGTGCTTCCAGACTACACGATAACTTAGTAAGAACGTGGCTGATGTCAAATTAATTTTGAAAATAACCTACTGTTCATCTATCAATTATTTCGTAACAAAAACCTAATCTAGCTCTCTCATAATCACAGCAATGACATATAAAAATGTTAACGAAGCAAAGCTAGTCCGATCAAAGTCTGAAGATCCAGATAACAACAAAAAAAAACTGTGATTGCTGGAAATCGAAAATATAACCAGAGATTGCAGGACAAGATCAGCAAAGCTGACAATGCAGGATCTGAAAATTACTACAGAAAGTTATATGCACAGCCCAGATCTTCATGAAAGCCGACATCCTATCAGTTGTGTCTACTTACACTTAATTTCCCCAGAATGCATGCCAAAATCATTAAACACCCCTCTCATTCCGCGAATACTTTTCCACAAACACTTCCGTGCTGGAGAAGATTAATAAGCTTGAAAACACTAACGAACATTTTCAACAACCGCTTCCTTTGGACTGTTATCAGGCTACTGAACAGAGCTCGCTAGTTTCAAACATAAAGTTGATCTTGTGTTTCTGCACCTCCTGCTTAGCTGTTTCCTTTTTTCCTCATTCTGGATTAGTGGTGCTGGAAAAGCACAGCTGTTCCGGCAGCATCCGAGGAGCAGTAAAATCGACGTTTCTGGCAAAAGCCATTCTTCAGGAATACAAGCAGATTGTCTGAAGGTGGAGAGATAAATGAGAGGAGGGTGGGGGTGGGGAGAAAGTAGCTTAGAGTAAAATAGGTGACTGGGGGAGGGGATGAAGATGATCGGTCAGGGTGGAGGGTGGAGTCGATACGTGGAAAAGGAGATAGGCAGGTAAAACATGTCATGGGGACAGTGCGGAGCTGGAAGTTTGGAACTGGGGTGAGGTGTGGGAAGGGGGAAATGAGAAAACTGTTGAAGTCCACATTGATGCCCTGGGGTTGAAGTGTTCCGAGGTGGAAGATGAGGAGTTTTTCCTCAAGGCGTCGGGTGGTGAGGTAGCGGCGGGGAAGGAGGCTCAGGACCTCCATGTCCTCGATGGAGTGGGAGGGGGAGTTGAAATGTTAGGACACAGGGCGGGAGTGGTTGATTGGTGCGGGTGTCCATAAGATGTTTCAGAAAATGCTCTGCTAGGAAGCGTACAGTCTCCCCAACACAGAGGAGACCTCTGACTACCTGGTCCATGCCCCCCACAACATACCCTCCCGTCCTGGCACCTTCCCCTGCCACCGCAGGAATTGTAAAACCTGCGCCAACACCTCCTCCCTCACCTCCATCCTAGGTACGAAAGGAGCATACCACATCCATCCAAGTTTTACCTGCACATCCATCAATATCATTTATTTTATCCATTGCTCTCGATCCGGTCTCCTCTCCATTGGCGAGACTGCACGACCCCTGGCAGAGCGCTTTAGGGAACGTCTCTGGGAGACCCGCACCAAGCAACTGCACTGCCCTGCGGCCCAACATTTCAACGCTCCCTCCCACTCTGCCGAGGACATGGAGGTCCTAGGCCTCCTTCACCACCGCTCCCTCACCACCCGACGCCTGGAGAAAGAACTCCTCATCTTCCGCCTTGGAACACTTCATCCTCAGGGCATCAATGTGGACTTCAACAGTTTTAGCATTTCCCCTTCTACCAACTCACCCTAGTTCCAAACTTTTAACTGAGCACTGTCCCCATGACTTTTCCAACCTGCCTATCTTTTTTTACACCTATCCACTCTACCCTTCTCCCTGACCTTTCTCTTCTCCCCCACTCATCTATTGTACTCCAGGTTACATTCTCCCCGCTCCCACCCTCCTCTCATTTAACTACCTATCCCTCAGGTACTCTGCCTGTGTGCCTAATGAAGGGCTGTTCCCGAAACTTCGATTTTATTGCTCTCAGATGCTGCCTGAACTGCTGTGCTTTTCCAGCACCACTAATCCATAATCTTTTTTTCCAGCATCTACAGTCATTGTTTTTACATTGTTTTCCTCAGTCCGTCTAAGCACCCTATGATCTATGTATTCTTATTTCCGATGACGGCACTGCTGGCAAAACAGAACCTTTCACTATACTTAGTAGCTATGACAATAAATCAATCAACGAATGACTTTATCTGCAAAAGTGAAAACTGAGGTTTTTTTTTAAGGGTCCACTAACACTTCTTCAAAACATAGCTGTCTTTTAAAGCTGGGTCACTGGACCTGAAACGTGAACTCAGCTTTCACACCATAGATACTGCAAAACCTGCTGACCTTTTCGAACACTTGCTGTTTTTGTTGGTTATCAAGATATAGTTTCTGGCACATGGAATGCAGCAATTGCAAAACTTCACCCAGTGCCATTTCTGTAGGTATTGTGATCTAATTGTGTTCCTTCCTCCCTTCCAATTAATGATTTCACTCCGCCTTCAGTGTTCATACTTAAAGTGTTTCCATTTATTAATTTATTATTTTAATGTATTATACCCAAACCTTAAGTCGAGTTCATCCGTAATGATTGATCTGCCATTCCATTATGTCTTCCTGGAAAATACCAATTCTCCCTTTTGTGTAATGTTGCTTTATTACTTTCTGCTCTGTCTCAATGACACAATCATTTAATCTAACGTGTCCGTCGATGGTAACCAATTTTCTGTTAAGCCCTTGCTTTGTTGTGTTTTCAAATCCAAAATATTTTCTTCTCATTACACTTGAGTTAAAAAGATTTAGCTTTCGAAAATCTGCTGAATTTCCTTGTGCTGTACTTGTTTACAACTATTATTACTATTAAACTTGATGTGAGGAATTTCATCCTGAATTTGAGGATATACTTCAAAACTATATATGTTATTTACAATGTTCATGTATCGTGCGAACCATTTCAAATGTTTTCTTACCAAATGAATTTCAATAATGTCCCTAGAATAACGAAATGTTTGTCATTTGATTCAACGCTGCCCAATGAGAAGGAAACCTTTGGCTTTTCTGCAGTTGCAAATGACTCTAATTCAACCACCATGATTTAAATTACAAACTTACAGAAGAAATTACTCATATTTACCTGTCTCTGCAAGCTTTCGTTTCAGTATTTCAATCTCTTGAAAGCAATGTTTTGTAAAGTTTCAACGAAAATGAATGAAGTATCAATAACAAGTGCAAAAGCATTGCATCTATGTACAATTATGGTAGTATGAATCATGCTTCTTGCAAGTTGCGTTTTTCTGTGAAATTGTAGCAATTCGAATGATTGACTCATGATTGATGGAAGGCTTCTCACAATATTGATGTCGTCAGAATGCGATGGCATGTTCGTTACGTTAGAAAATGAAAATATACAAATACGCACATATAATGCATCTTCAGGGAAAATGCATGTTGATGTAATTTTCAGAGGGGGTGAATGCAAGTTGTTGAGAGGAGTCGATCTTTAGCGTGAAGCGAGCTGCAGCAGATGGAAAATTGTTGTGTCAGAGAGTCATTGATTTTTATGCAGTGCAGAAACAGGCTCTTTGGTCCAAAATTGTCAATGCCAAATAAGTTTCTTAAATGAAATTATTCTGATTTGCCTGCGTTTGACAAATAGTGAAACGATTGCGATGTGTAATCATGGTTACAGTGAATAAGATTGGAGGAAGAGGAGAATTGAATATTTCATATTCTAAAGTAAAGATGTGTTTGGGATGGTAACAATGTTTCAAAGTGCTGCTGAAAACAATTGTGAGAAAGACAGAAGCAAGCAGTACCATGCAATTTTCTGATTTCCTCGAAACAGTGGAATGTAGTGAGATACAATGATTTGTTCAACAGCTCTAAATGGTGAATAATTTAACTGGCACAGTCAGGCCAACAGCGAAATGCTGTTCAAGAAGTCTGGAAACACGGTAAGGCAGATAATTTTGGGGAATCGGCAAGCATGATAATTTGCGAATGTAATCTCAGTAAGCAAGTCAGAAGATTCTTCTAGGATGTTTCAAATGCAACTTGAGCACTTTGTCAGCTTCCTAATCTACGGAAACGTGTAAACATTAAATATGTATAAACAAATATAAAAAATCAAACGAGGTAAACCCAAAATTGTAACTGTAGAAAAGTTGCAGCGTATGGATCGTAGAACCAGGCTAAAATTTCAAAAATTATACAGTTTTTTTTCAGGAGGCTGGATAATCTGATACCCCTAAAAAGCAAAAAAAAAGACGCATTTGTGCAATAATTAATATCCCTGGAATAAATAAATGAGTGGCAGTTTGGCAAATTGAACATTGTTGATGAAAAATAATTTTAGGGCAATTGGGTATATAAACATTGATGGAAACAGCATACAAATTAAAATCCACATGTCCATTGTGTATAGCTTTT